>NC_047679.1:77080569-77790065 GCF_011762505.2 Arvicanthis niloticus | reverse complement strand
AGAAAAAAGATTAGATCCTCTGAAACTGGAGTTACAAATTACTGTGGACTATCAGGTGGGTACTGGGGATTGCGCACATGTTCTCTGAAGCAGAAGCCAGTATTCTTAACCACAGAGCCATCTCTCTAGACTCAAGCTTGTTTTCTAAATAACTTTGACATTTTGCTCTGACTTCCTCATATGTGTCCCTTGTGCTAAGTATTTTTATATAAACTTGACACAAGCTAGAGTCACTGGAATGTACCTCAATTGAGAAAATGTCCCACATAAGATCCAGCTGTAAGATATTTTCTTAATTAGTGATTGATGAGGGAGGGCCCAGCCTATTGTGGGTGTGCCATCTCTGGACTGGTAGTCCTTTTGGTTCTATAAGAAAGCAGGCAGAGCAAGGCAGAAAAACAAACCCATAAGCAGCACCCTTCCACAGCCTCAGTATCAGCTTCTGCTTCCAGGTTCCTGCCCTGTTTGAGTTCCTGTCCTGACTTGCTTTGGTGATGTAGTAATATGGAAGTGTATGACAAATAAGATGTTTCCCTCCCGACTTGCTTTTACCCATGGTGTTTCATCAAAGCAATAGTAATCCTAACTAGGACATCCTTCTTCACAATTTTTAAAAATAGCTTTACTGAGATATAATTCGCATATTATTTAATTCATTCATTCTGAGTGTATTATTAGGTGATTTTTTAATACTCTTGTGGACTTGGGAAACTGTCATCATTGCCTAATTTTAGAACTTTTCTTTTATCATTTTAAAAGGAATCCATTGGTGATCACTCTACATTTCCCAACTAATTGACCAAATACCAAGCAGACACCAGTCCTATTTTGCCTTTGTATGCAGGACTTTTTCAGTGCTAAATCTAAGAACAGCCTATCTGAGATAGCAGCCATTATGTACTGAAAACATTATGTAAATAACTTTTGTAAACTCTGTCTGAATTTAGCACAATCCTTTATGAAGTTTATTTTTAAAATTGCTCCAAATTTCAGATAAACAACTTGGTTTTCAGTATACTGTGATAGCATACCAAAGTCATACAGTTGATTGAAGTGGTATTATAATCCTAATGGGCATGCCCAAAATTCTAGAAGTTTCCAGTACATTAAAATGAAGTATGGTAGAAGAGCTTAACTCTGAGATTAAATCAAATAACATCTCAACATTAAGTTTTCTGTTGCCTTCAACAGTGACTTTATAAGACTTAAACTAAATATACTAAACACCTTCCATAGAAACAGACCATAAAGACAGAATAAATATACTATACCTCAAAAGTCTTATTGCTTACCTATGAAGGACCATAGACAGTCTGTGGAGCATATATATATATATATATATATATATATATATATATATTTCTGGATCTTTTATTCTCATTTAAGATACCTTAAATAGCCTCATGTCTGTAAAATTATCCACCTGGTTAAAAGTTACTCTAAAAGAAATAGAGTAATTTTTAAGTGTTTATTTAATGGCTTATAACATAAAATTGAAATTTTTAAATGCTGTATTTTATGTCTATATAAACATAAGAAAAACTACTGGTTCAACTTTAGTGTTGATACCAGATTCCATCTTAAACCTTCACCTTAGTCTTTACCAACACTTCTTGCCATGAAGAATAAGGCAAGATCCAGAGGAGTGAGTAAAACTGCCTCTTTTTCACATTATTTAGTAATATGAACATCAAAGAAACCACATCAAAACTTCATGTAGACTTCAAAGTATGAACTCGTCTATTGGCACGGGATAGAACTGAGAACCTCATCTCATTAGTGTACAGCTTCAGACTCCTTTTTTCAATTTAACAAGGACTCATGGGCTACTAACAGTGAGCAATGTATGGAGGGGACACACAGGGAAAAGAAACTGCTCACCTTCTGAAATGCTGTATAATGTATATAGCTATATCTATTTATATATTTGTCTGTCTGTCTACCTACAAATCTGGTCTACAGAAGACACACTCACACACACACACACACACACACACACACACACACAACACACACACCAGCTTAACTACAATACTGCAAAATAACACCATGGCAGCATTTGGATGATGATTTCTAGTTTCTGGAATTTGTTCCTCTCTCCTTGTCTTTCCTTCTCTCTGCCTTCTCAGTTTTGGAGGGTTATCATAAATATTACTTTCTTTAGAGGGCTGTTTTCAGAATGTTCCTTATATTTAGCTGTTTATACTTTATAAGAATGCCTAACTGATCATCCTTACGTGAAAGAGCCAAAGCACTAAAGATGGATAGCTACCTAACAAATTTTATTCTTGTCTAGTTTCTATCAAATGATTCTGTATAGTATTTGAGAATACTATAAACAAGAGGCTCAGCAAACTATTTTATTTTTCTAATATTGGTTTTTGGCAGCATGATGATTGCTCTAGCTGCAATTATTATGTTAGGTATTCTGTTATCCTGTCAATAGTGTCAGATAAGAGGAAATAAAAGAAAGAAGTTGGAATTCTAGAAAGTTCTAAATTACCTCATAACACTTGATTCTCTTTCATCTTACTCTTAAACCCCTAACAGTATAAGGAAAGTAAATAGCAGGTTGTGCTGTGATGGATTAACACAGCTGGGCATAACTAAGACAGTTGTTGGAAGCCAAAATGTGGTGGATTACCCACATCTGTTTCCCAAGTTTCCGGGGTCTATTGACACTAATGGTAATTCTCCTTGTAAACAAGCTTAGCACATAAGGTGTCTCCAGGGACTTCCTCAGGAGAGGTGCTGCTTTTCTGTTGATTTAGAGATATACCATGACGGCATCCAAGCTACACACAAATTCTTTGTGGATCAGATGATATGATTAAAAGAACTATCAATTTCCTCCCTTTTGATCAGACATAAATCTAAAGGAAGGTGCTACCAACAATCTGTTAGTACAATTACCCCCAAACTCTCTGAGTCATTGTGCCCAATGTCTGAAAAAAGTGCTCATTGAAGGGTTTTTTAAGTTCTTAACACTCATTTTTTAAATTACCCTTTTAATGCTGCCAATTAAAACTGTACTCGACCAGGGTCTTTTCAGAAAGGCATGATATTTCTATCCTTTAGGCTTCCTTAAGTAGAGAATTTGCAGTCACTGAAGCAATCTCCTGCTTTATTCCTTATTCTCCACTCTTAATTCAGACTCGTAGATAAATATTAAACTCTTCCTGAAAAAGTGATAAATCTTCTGGTAACTCTTCTGGCAACATTATATAGAGTGATTCTTTCCTTCTGGGGGTTGAGCTAGCAGATCATAATTTATCCAATACTATTATCATCTTAAAATTTTTGTCATGTAGAGTCCCATTAGGTTAAAAAATATCTCATCATTTATTATATAGAAGTCTTGGCTTCTTGCTGAGTTGGCTTTTCATCCAGTTATAAACCACATCAATGAAGTGACACTTCAAGATCAACATTGTGTGCATAGAATGAACCAGCTCTTATACTACAAAACCAATTCCTTGAGAAACACTAATATCCTAATTATTTATAGTGAGAAGTTAGGTCAGAATACATATGACAGCAACATGAAAATTTCTACGATTAAGTAATACAAGAAATGACCATTCAAACCAGGCCCGAAGATAGTGTTAACCCTCTCTGCATATCCATTTTGCTTGTATCACTAATATGAAGTTATAATCGAGTTCATAATTAAAGCATTGTATAAGTAAGGCTAGCTTGCACTTTAGAAATAAGAGTTTGGTCTGATTTTTTGCATCCTAAACTTATCCACTTCCCCACTTTATAAAAGCAGTTCAGTAGATACCCACAAAGCAACTCACAATACAGCCAAATATTTAGGTACAAAAATTATTCAAATGTTATAGCATGAAAAGTAAATTTTATCTCTACAGGAACGTTTATAGCTCTGAGAAAGGAAGTGCTGTGCTTACTCATCGCTGTCAAAAGAATGTTTTCTTAAAAATGGTTTCTTTTCTTATTTTGAAGGTGTGAAAGCCATACAAATGGCAAAAGAGACTGAATGTGTATCAAAGCCTACCCCTCACACTTCAGTAGGTGATAGACTTTTCATTAAGCTAAATTCAGACTAACAAACATAGGAATATGTATACCTCAAAAGTGGGATTTTAGGACTGTGTACCTTATACCTTGGTATCACTGAGAAACTACAAATCACAATAGTGATTGCTGACATTTCTTGAACAGATGAAATTATCCTGTGAACATTGCCAAATTCTATGAATAGGTGAAAGGAAGACTTTTCCCTCCAGTCTGTATTTGTTTGAACAAGAAAATGAATTTCATAAAACAACAAAAAAATAAGATTAGGGACAAAAAGAAGCCTCCTGTGCAGACCATGATTTCCTTCCTTTTCAAACAGGGTGTCTGTCCTGACTTGACAATTGATATATAAAATTTGAACTTCAAAGAAGCTTCAAGCATCATCCACCTGAATGCAAGACCTTCCTTGAATGGAAAAGACACCTGAAACATTCAGGTATTGATGAACTATCCCCAAATGATTCAGCTAATAAGTATAACCCTAGCTGTTAATTTCATTTTCCATTGTGTTTCCCAAATCCTGCTTTGGATCCTTTGCAGGCATAAGGATACAGGATTATAAATAAATGGTGCTCCTCAAAAATTCTTGCTCTAATACTGTAAAGAAAAAGTAGACAACTGCAAAATTCAGAATTTGTTTTCATGGAAATTTTCCTGATTGTGGAGAAATTTAGATTACCTTTAAAAAAAAATCCATGTCTCTAAGCAAATGTAAATGCCTGGGAAACTTTGGACATGGTACACAGGCTTTTCTCTATAGGACATTCATTTATGTTAAGTTGTATTGTGGTGGTGATTGTCACTGGACTATACAGAAACTTCTCATAACTGAAAAGAAACTAAATTATGAAAATGTAGTGGTCTATTGGGAATGGATTCTGTTGGGACTGTTTTTTGAAACTATGGAAACAATAGAATAATCATTAGTTACAATTGATTTCCATTTTTATTTCTAATTTCACATTCCATTTTCATGATTGTATGGTCTAAGTATTTTGCAAAATGCTACAGCATGTCAAACAACGTAAGCCAAGAATATTAAAAAGAAAAGAATAGCATGAATTTGAATAATAGATGGGCATTAAAATTCTGATATTGCTTGCATCTGACAAATGTTTAATGAAGAGAAAGTAGCACTATTAATTCATTCTCATGATAGTTTACAAGATAAAAACAAAACAAAGCATATGAATATGAATCCCTTTCCATCACAATTTTTATTCTCTTATGATAGCTATATCCCAACTGTTAACTTCACTTAAGGAAGAATAAATGTAATAATACAATTCATTTCAAATTATTCAGCCTACTGAGTGATATGTGGTCATTCAAAGGAAGAATTATTCATTCTTTTCAAAAACCCTTTGGGCTTCTGTGTTGTATTTGTTTTATTTCATTTATTTCCTTTTTTAATGGTTACCAATTCACTTGTTTCTGACATGAATTAAGTACACAACATTTTGTCATCATGACTCATAGCTTGTTTTTATGTGGAAAGTGAAATAACCAAAAACATACGCCATTTATTAAATTCCAATTATGAACTAATTAGACTCTTTACATGGTACATCATTTACCTTTCATAACAAACTTGGGGCACAGACAGGTTTTTACTCTCCACATTTAAGTAGACAAATAAAAAACCTGAAGCACAGAGAAGGCAATTTGTGCATTTATTTAAAATTTGTACTAATATTTCATCCTTAATCTGTCAAAGTCTCAAGCCAACTCTGCTTTTTCTACAGTTTGAAAATCAACATCTTAAACTTAAAGTTTGATTTTCTCAAAGAAATCCTCAAATCTTTGTGACAGAGGACTCATTAACGTAACATGCCAACTGAGGTGCCTATACACAACTAATTCTACACTCTCTTTCCAGCTCTCTTTCTTTCTCTTCTAGGTAACAACTCTTTCCTCTGCACCCCTAAACACTTTTGATTATTCTAGTTATTCTACTTTTTTTTCTAGAAAATTTCCACAGGATGGTCTTTCTGCAAATGTTCCAGTGATGACTAAAATGGGAATTTCTGGGGTTTTTTTTGGAGACTCAGTTGTGTCATGTGATGTTTTTCTAAAAACTTTCTTATGAGACGATCTTTTTGCTGAGAACAGACACATGGTGCATTCTTGGAAGCAGAAGGGATTATTAGAACTATGAATGCTAGTTAGCTGAAGCTAAGAAATTGGTGGTGAATTTGGAGAGACCAGCATCACTGAGGTGAAATCTTCTAAAATGTGTGTTCTGAGAAAACAAAGACGCTGTGTTCCAGAGATAGACATCATACTGTTCCAAATGTGGTAATGTGTAAGAATCAGCCAGGTTGTACCAGTTTTGAATTTCATAAAGGGATCATTGGATAGTAGCTGAGGTTTGGCTCTGTGAGATGCCAAAAAAAAGGCCATTGGTGAAGGTGCAATCTCAGTTGCAGTTGACAGCCCAGACTGAAGGGGTCATGCAAAGCAATTGAGGCTTGGCATCATGAAGAGAGCCTTTGCGAGGCTATTGGTAAAATCTAGTTGCAGTGGAAGACCCCAGAATATTGGAGATGCCAGTACCATGGAATGACCTCCATAAATAGCAGCAGCAGTTGGATGAAGTCAACCTGAGCCTACAGAGGACAGAGCTGGAGAAGTGACCCAAGCCCTTTGGAGTAGCCTGGAAAATCATGTGTGGATCCCAGACCTTGGAACAAGAAGCTGTGAAGTTGAAGTTGGCTTGGATACCCCAAGATACTAGAAATGCCAGCACCATAAATTGCTGCTGAGGATAGATGCTAACAGGGAGTGGAAACAGGCCAAGAGGAAGAAGTTTGTTGCAGTCAATAAAGCTGAAAAAAGTTATAGATCGGAGGAACACTTTAATATCTGACATGGAAATGCCCAGCTGTTTGGAGTTTGCCCAGCTGAATTTTTGGTCTTCCTTTGGTCTAGTATTTTCTCACTATGATGTCTTTGAATGATAACATATATCCTTTAATGGTGGAAGTATGTGATCTGCCTTTTTATTTGATTTCATAGGGAATTACAGTTAAGAGATCCTATGAATCTCTTAAGAGACATTTGAACTTTAGACTTTTAAACATTGTTGAGACTGCTGTATACTATGGGGACTTTTGAAGTTACATTAGATATATTTTGCATTATGTTATGGCAAGGTATGGCCTTCATAGACTCATGTGTTTTAACAAGCCTATGGATGTCAGGGAGTGGAATATGATGGTTTGAATATGCTTGGCCCATGTGAAGTGGCACTATTAGGTGCTGTGGCCTTGTTGGAATAGGTGTGGCCTTATTGGAGGAAGTATGTCACTGTGAGGGTCGGCTTTGAGGTCCTATGCTCAGGCTCCACTCAATGCAGAAGAGAGCCTTCTCCTGGTTGCCTGTGGAAGACATCTTGCTGATGCCTTTCAACCAAGATGAAGAACTCTCAGCTCCTTCTCCAGTACCATGCCTGCCTGGACATTGCCATCCTTCTGGACATGATGATAATGGACTGAATCTCTGAAACTGTAATCCAACCCCAACTAAATATTGTCCTTTATAAGACTTGCCTTAGGCATGACATCTCTTCTTAGCAATAAAACCCTAAGACACATGGGAAAGAAAGAAAGAAAGAAAGAAAGAAAGAAAGAAAGAAAGAAAGAAAGAAAGAAAGAAAACATGATGTTTTGAAAGGGTACAAATATAACCAAACAGACAATGGACGATGCTGTATGGCAATGGTTCCCTTTGCCCATCTTTGCTGGTCTTCATTGGGGTTTGCTGATGCTGGTCTTCACTGACAACATTGTGCCATTGGTTCACCTTGCCTTCTTCGCTGATCATTGTTTGTATGATGTCATAGAAAGAAGTTCACCAAAGAACTACTGGCAGTATTCAGGCAGTTTCTTGCCCCTTCCACAATCTTGTGCCAATTGGCAGAGCCTCACAGTTTCTTCTGGGTCTAACTGCCATTGCTAATTCATGAATGGTGTTTGTAAATGGATTGAGCTACCACTGATGATTGATGTGAACTGAACTGCTACTATCCTGACAATGAAGTTTACTATCCTGACAATGAAGTTTAGAATCATGCCAAAGAACTATTTCTAACCAGGTCCATATCCTCCTTTGCCCTATTAACCTTTTCTTTCCACTACCTCTGGTGGATGGTGGGCTAAAAGGGAGGACAAAGCATTTAAGAAGCCTTATTAAAGTAGGTGTAGAAAAAGATAGAAGCCTACAGATGACTTCTTTTTCAAAACTGTTTCTCTATCATATATTTTTAGAGTTCTATTAACCTTGCTTTGATTATATCTATTATCTTCACTATTTGAGCATCATTCTCTCTACGAAGAATTGTCCACACTGTGGAGCTATAAAAAAGAAAATTCATTTCCCTCTTTCTTCTCATTTCCTTCACATGAGGCTTGTTTTCATCTTTCCTTTTCCAATATTGTGGTTGCTAGACTCTTTCATATACTCCACCTTTTATTCTATCTGGAGTCTATGTATGATTTTCAGCAATATGAAATAACAAAAGGTATCCCTTAAGCTTTCTCCTTTCTTGTGACAAGCAATTCCCATTTAATCCACACACAAATTAGTGATCATCTTCAATATGAAGATAAATATGTAATCCTTTCTGGATTTCAGTAAACCAGTTCCTTGAGGGTATAATTTTGAATACAGTTAGGTTCAATAATGGAACCAAAGCCTTTCATAATTGCAGATTTCTTAGTGACCTGTCAATTTTTCTCAACTCTACTTTTACTGAGTTTTCTGGGTTCTTTCTGATTATTTTGACTAATGAAAAGGGAGCTCGGATTAGTTACCAGGTGCTTCCTTAATGTCAGTATATTTCAACTGATCATCATGAATATTTTGAAGGAGACGACAAATTATAATCTAGACAGAAAAACAGAATAAAAACCAAGGAGAATTTTATGTAATATATTTCTTAATTCTGCTTTTCAGCTTTTGGCAAAAAGTCAAGATCTTTCTATTCACTTCAGACAATGACAGTTGTTTAAGGAAATTTAATATAATAGAAACAGACTGTGGAGAAGCTGTAACAGCATGCATCTTTAAAAAAATACCAGTGAAAGGGTCTAGAAACATAGCCCAGTGGTAGAGTGCTTCCATAGCAATGTACTGTCCCTTAGAATGAATCCTCAGCATGGCAAAATAAAATATAAAAGACAAAATTGAAGACAATAAAAGGATACTGATAGAATCATACAATCTTATGTCTATATTTTTAAGATGAATACTCTTTTAATGAGGATCAAGTTTTCTGTTTGAGTAATGCCAGCATTTAAGGAGTGTTTCTTCATAACCAATATTTTCATCACAAGTTATTGTTTAGAATATATTATACAATTTTGTGTCTTTAAAATTGATCCATCTCAATGCTAGAGACTTTGAATTTCTGGAAGCCAAACTGTTCAGGGTAAAATGTGGAATAGCAGAAGCATCCTGAGAGACAGAAAAGCAGTGAGTGTAACTGCGCAAGTAGAATGATGGCCCCACTGTGATGTAAGATGCTTTGGGAGAGACGGAAAAGAGCCTTGTTGAGAAAAGATATTAATTAAATCAGAGTGTTATAGTGGGAGCCCCAGCTGTCCTGCTCTTAGTTAAGAGCAGCCACTGAGCAGCAATTGGGTCACTTTAGTGCTTTTGATTTGTTTTTAAAATAGCACAGCTTGAGCCAGGGATTGCTACTCTTTTAAGAAACACCAGAAGATTATGGCCAGTGATGAGTTGGAGTCACCTACCAAGAGATGGTGAATAGTTTCCTGAACTCTCAAAAGGAAATCTGTTCTCTGTTATTTCACTTTCTCTTCACTGTTATTTGCAGCCTTGCTTAGTACCCAAACCAGATTATTATGGTTATGTTCAAAACATTATTCATCTAAGCACAGAGTCTTTTTAGAGGATGCTAAATATTTGAAACTGATAAGATATTTGCATACTATTGATCACCAGAAACCTACTGACCTACTACAAAATCCAAAACAGCTCTGGGAAGCAGTATAAGCATCTCTAATGCCTCTAAGTTCTTAGCTATAAAATTAAATGTAAATTATCTGGACATATTCTTCGTTTCTCATCAGCATCCCCTGTACTTGTTACTATTTTATGCAAAAGTATGAGTTTTAAATAAAAAAATTGCCTATCACTAACAGAAATTATTTTTTTTTTAGATTTTTGCAGAATTAGCTTCTAAAAGCTACCAAGGTTAAGCCTAAATCAATTTTTAAAATTTTGAATCTATTCATCTCAGTAGAACATTTTGTTAATGAAAGAGTGAATTTTTTAAAATGTACCTTTGATTTCTGGGTAAGATATTGCCTCTGTGTGCCCTAGTGAAAGAGGAGAGTAAGTGAAGGGTTCAAATAACCCAAACCAAATTGATTATAAAGAGAAGAGAAGAGCAAACTCTTCAGAAATCCGCAAAGGTAGTACTATTTGAAAATTGCCTAGTGATAGATGGGTACAAAGACAAGAAACCAAGCTAAACACAGCTCCAGCTGAAGTATGATTCCTCCAAAACATAAGGCCAGTGGTCCTGATGAAAACACATTAGCAATCCTATCCTCAGGATAAATCCACAGCCCTTAGTAGCCAGAGAACAAGTTGTAGGATATCTGTGGGAAGGCAAAAGATTCCTTCAACAAGACTGTGATGGACAGTTTTGAGGACACAGACAAAGGACTAAGAGAAGATGCTAAACATCATTCATCCTCACCATACTGCCTCCAACAGGCCAGATTCAGCCCAACATGAATATCACAAGAGTGGAGCCTTGAATATATAGATTGAATGGGCCTGAAACAGGTTTGGCAGTTTAACAGCACTTATTGGAGAAACACTCCTGAGTATTTCACTTGGGTACCTTAGAAACTTTGAGCTGGAAAGTAACAAAAATGGCTAGATCTTCCCTATTTCATCATTTAACTAATATTTAATGCCCTTAGTATTAAAGATCACAAATTACAGTACCCAAGTCCCATTGTTTCTGTACCTTCTCAAGAAGAACTGAAGTACAAAAGAGATGGTAGCAAACCTCTCTATGTAATCAGATTCTCTCCTAAACAGAATTGGGATATATCAAAGTGAGATAACTTACAAAAGATTTATATAAAATAATTAATAATCAATAATAAGAATGAGAAGATGATGATGAAGAAGAAGAGGTAGAGGGACAGTGAAGGAGAAAACTGAATGACAATCCCATCCAACAGATGTGTAATACACAGCAAAAAACCACAAATCACTTCAGAAAATAGACTGCTACAACACCTCCATAATGCCTCAATTCCTCAAGCCCTAAAACTGAAGATAATAAAATAACTGAAATGCCAGAAAAAATTCAGAACTATACTTTTATAACAGATCAATGACCACACAAACAAAAAAAAAAATGAAGAAAGGGTGAATACTCAACAGTCACTTTGAGAAGTTATGAGTTTTTTTCATTCACTGCTACTCACTGCAGAAAGAAACTTCTCTGACAAAGGCTGACAAAAGCAGTAGTCTATGTATACAAAAGAATGAATATTTAGTAAACAATTTAGCTACATGACCATTTAGTAAAACAACAGTGGTAGATTGATGCCTAGGGCCTATTGACTTCTAAACAACTGGTTTTTGTATTGTTTTGTTTTGTTTTGTTTTGTTTTGTTTTGTTTTGTTTTTACCAAATGACAGCATCGGACATGTGCTCTGCCTGGCCTGTGGAATGAACCTCAAGTCCAATAAGACAGCAGTTGGCTACCTCCACCCCAAACTCTCCTACCACTGTTGTACCAACAAACATATCTTGGCAGGTCTATGTCATAGCATCCAGGGTCCATAGCTATTTACTTCACTCTCCTGCACAGAATCGTTGGGTACTACAAACTATAGCCATTAGTGAAAGAGCTCCAAACTCAGTTCCAGGTTGATTTCCTTGTGAACCAGTATCCAAATTGTATGACATCTTTAGAAGTAAGGTCTATCTAATTTTGGTAGATGACCTAGAGTAATGGCAATTATCTGTATTGTTTGGGGAAGTTGCTGGGCCCTTCATGACCAACAGAGTATGGTATCATCATTGTGGTGATGTTATTGCATGTGTATGTATATGTTCATACTTATAAAATATATGTTTTTCATGTAATAAATTTATACAGTAGTCTTCATATCAACTATACCTTGATAAAGCTAAGAAAAATTCGTCTGGCCTATGACCTAGAAATTGAACCAAAATTAAAAGGTTGCCTAAAAATAATCATGATAGAGGACAACAAGAGGAAGCACACCAAATTCAGGGCTTGTTTCAGCTGTTCATACATGGAAGATAAGCATACCCAATAATACAGTATATTTGGTGGCATATAGGTGCTAGACGAAAACCAGAAGAGAAATTTTTTGAGCTTGGAATATGAAATTGAGTTATATTCTAATTTTTATGTCATGTACAAGAATAGCTATAATAACAACCACTATAACTACTTCTATTACAGTGCAGCCACTATTTCTTATGATTCCACTATGGATCAGGCATTGCAATAAGCATTTTGCATGCATTATCTTGCTTAATTGTCTTTCATCACTGTGAGGTGGGTTCTATTTTTATCCACAGTTTAGAGATGAAGAATCTAGGTCACTAAAAGCTTCAGCAACATAGACAAGGTCATATAACTTTATAAGTGGCAGAGCCAGTATGGAAACCCAGGCATATATCCAAGTCTTAGAAACACCAATAACCAGAGTGATTGTGGAGCTTGTATGGGACCAAGATCTCTATCTCATTTGTTTCTGTATTCTTTCAATAAGTCTCTACACATGAAAGGAATGTGGGTATGTCTGTTTGTTGCAATTTTAAAGATGCTAATGTCACCAATTATATCTGACGTTCCTGAAACCTCTCTAGAGTGAATCAGGAATAAATAATCAACATTAATATATATTAAATATGAACATAGTTCATGATATTCTAGCACATTTTATGGAAGATACTATACAAAGATGCATTATTTATGGAGCATGATGCTACATAGCACAATCCATGGTGAAGAGTACTATGTAAGTATGTAAATAGAATACCCACATTGCAAAATTTGTTTTAGAATAGCACTGATACAGTGAAATTAATAAACACACTATGGGAGAAACATTAAGTGAAGTATAATGTGTCTTTTATAGTATTTAATTCTTATACAAATACTACAAGATAACAGCTATTACTGTCCTAAATATACAGATGAGGAAACTGATGCCTAGAAACAGCATATTCTGGCAGAAGCTATCCACCCAGGAAGTCACGGAACTAGACTAAAAACATAACCATTTATTTGACCACACATAGTTATTCACAATGTCTGAGTAGCATAGTTAAGTGCAGGAAAGGAAAATAATTTTTCTACCAAGCTAAAAAAAGAAAACATATATTGGGTATGAATTTTTATTTTCATGTCAGTTTTAGTTATACTTGGGAGTAAGCAAACTCGATATATCAAAATGGAAATGTGCAAAATAGAAACATTAAAATATGAGCATTTGCATTACAAAGGTTTATTTGCTTCACAAAGAATCATTACAGATTTCCTCTAAATAAGTCTACCTAGTTGTATTCAGAATATGATTGGGTAATCCAGAATGTGATTGGGTCTCTCCCACAAAGTAGGAAAGAAATTAATGTACACACCATTTCAATAATATGACTCTTTTAAGCAACTGGGTGCAACTTTACCACATCCCAAATGCAAACTTGGAAGCTTCAAGCAAATAATAAACCAACAAGGAAAGAGAATACAGATTAGTAATGTCCATGTCAAACTCCTTTATTTTATAGATGAGAAAATGGAGACTCAAAAAATGTGACTTAGCTAATTATATAACTAGTTGTGACATGCTAGTTAATGGTTTGCTAATCTTTTGGTCCCCACCCTAAGTTTCTTTTGGCTTCACCCTCCAATTGCTTATAAATTAAAAGCAAACATAACATCAATGAATATTAAGTAAAATATTCTAAATTTCTACTTTGTTGTTGACAAGATTGGAAATGGTTCAAAATAGATAAAAGATCCCATATTAACTTGGATACTACTATTACAACAATTCAAGTGCCACTCACTTCTCTTCTCCCGGTTCTCCCACCTTGTTAATATCCCCAGAACGAATTCCATGCATATATCTAAAAGCTACAAAAGTACTTGCTTGGCTCTATGACAACATTCCTTTGTCAATGGAGAGTTACTTTGTTCCAGTGTGACATCAGATGAACACAGTTGCTTTGTATAAGTGGTTCAGAAAAGCTTTCTGTTTCAATTCCTGGTGGCTGATAGATTTATTATGTAACTTATCAGAGTGATATTTATCAAAGGTTAAAAGTGAAACTTACTGTTTTCACTCTTGGTTTGTCTGAAGAATAATATAAGCAATAAATAAGTGAAGTCTAAAAATAAGAGATAAACTCCTACAATTTTTTTAATGTGGATGAACATAGATGAAGTGTAAGCACTTATTCTCATCAATTGCAGTGGATGTAATAGCCTACAGCCTATGTGATTGGAATTTCTATCAAGTAAGTACAGGTCCTCAGTCTTGGAGGTATTTGGCTCATACCATTTATATTTTGATTTGGTTCATTAAACATATAATTTATTGTCTATTAAAATGCCCTGAAGTATTTTTCCAAAACAGGAAAATACAAGAAATAATTTATGCAGCTCATGTGTAAATTGATACATGTCATAAAGATAAAATTTTTAATTTGTTTCCAAATAGTACTTCTTTACTATCAAAACTGGTTGTAGCTTTCAAAGCCTAATCATACTGAAAACTTGATTAAATCTGTCAGTTGTATTGGTTTGGTTGCAAAAAAAAAAACTACTTTCCTAAAACTGGTTAGTCTAGAGGATTCATCCTACTGTTTTAGCCCTTAGCTTATGCTCCTCTATAGGCTGACACATAAAAATAAACAGAACTAGGAAAATACAGTGTGTTTGTCCACTTGAGGTTACATATTTCTCCCAGTAGTGATTTCTAGCAGCAGCACATACAAGAAGGTGAATCAAAAGAAGGAGAAAGTGAATGAAAATGAAGGACAAATACAGTAAGACACTTAGTGAGAAGCATCTCTTTGCTATTTTATCTATTGGTCATAAACAGAAATCCCAGCCCAGAGGTTATAGTTCTGGATCATCAAACCTCATCTTCACTTATAGTGGCTTCCCGAAGTATTCCTCCCCAAACACCCATGTTTGCTTATTCTAAACAGAATATTTCACACCATAAAAGAGAGCTGGAAAAGGTCAGCTAGAGATGAAAATCCTCTGCCGTACTAATGACTTTTTTGATCATATCTCTCCTTTGAATACATATAGCTTCATCTCTTCCAGAATGTCCCTCTTTTGTGTTTAGCTTCTCTCTCAGCTGCAATGCTAGTGCTATACAATACCTTGATTTGAAGACAAATAAGAAGATTAGCATTCCAGGGACATAATGACAGTAAATATGCAGTCTTTGTGTTCCTAAGCATTTTATTATTAAATTCTCCACATAGTTAGAACTTTTATACACCAGATAATATTTTGCATGGGGATTTTTTAACACCATTTAGAATCCAGCAATATTCCGAGGAGCTGCAAATTCTGCTACTTTGCCTTCTGTAGCCATAAACTCATTCACCCTACCCATCCTAATGGGGTTGGATTAATGAAGCTTTCAAAAGTGCAGCATTTGGTGAAAATTAGAGGGGTACCTGAAGGACTGGTTATTTGCAAATTCACTAGCAAATGAGGTTGTGATTTTGGCTGCTGAGTAGCACGTATGTAATATCCTGCTGTATTGTCTCCAAGATGCACCACATTCAACTCTCTATCATCCACACTAATGAAGGGGAGCTATAAAACTGATAATGCAAAGCAGCAGGTGACTTCCCCATTCCTTCATTAACTTAGGGAGCAGAGAGAAAGGGATCCCCTCATTAACCTGGGATGTAGAGAGAAAGAAATGTAAGGGCTGCTGCAAAAGAGGGATACAACAGAAATCTTATTTCTTAAAGGTTGCCATAAGAAAAAAATATCAAATACAAATGAGTTGTCTTTGAAAACTGCCTACCTTTCCTGTTACCTGCTTCCCTCATGAACTAGTATCCCTGCTAATCTCTTAGTTTCCCAGCATGCCTAGACAGCTATTTCTCCTGCTCTCTCCAAAGAGCCTTGTGCTCTGCATGCTTCTGTGTTCTAATACCCATCCCAAATCAAAGCATACCTGCTTTGTGTTGCATTTCATTTCATCACTGTTCGATGGCTCCCAAGGTGATGTAGCACACATGCTGCCATTCTTCCCCCCATGTGCCCATGGCAGATCACATTAATCAAATATGCCACTTTTTTGCTGATCCCGGAGTCAGCTTCAAAGCTATTACCAACAGTCCAGGCAGTCATTACTGCTTCAATGAAGCAAAAAAAAAGAGATGTGATAAAAGTTATACAATGTGGATAGAAAGGTACTATCACAGTTTGACGACAGTATCACAAGTATTTGCAAGGAAGCCCTGGACACAGTTCCAAAAAAGTCAGAAGGAAACTAGTTAGATTTTTGACTGTCACAGCAGTTATGTAGCTAACATTTAAAAATTGGAAAACAAGACCTAAAACATTCTGAAGTATTCTTCTAGTTGATATAGAAAATAACAACATTTAACAGATTTTTACACTGATATGTTTAAATGTGCACTCTTAAAAAGTTAAGTAGCTTCTAAACTTTATATTTAAAAGTTAATCAGTTTAGCCCAAAATGCTAGAAGAATATATAAACAATAGAAATAGAGAAATAGAAAAAATGGGAAATATATTGCACAATTTAAACAAATCCCAATATCTTAGAAACCACTATAAATATTAATGCACTAAACTTCCCAGCTGAATGATAAAGATTGTTCAAGATAAATCATCAAGATAAATCAGCATGTAAAGGGAACTTGCAGCCAAACTAGCAACCTGGGTTTGATCCATATGATAGGAGGAGAGAACCAAGCCCAACAAGTTGGCATCTGATACCCATAGAAATGACATGGAATACACAAGCCTATGTATACACTATATATACACTTGCATGCAAATAAAAAATAAAAATAAATGTAAACAATGATTGTTCAGATGAACCTTTACAAACTCTGATTATGTATTTTATCGCAATACATAAAACAGTTACAAATAAACAAAAGACACTATAAAACACAATAGAAAAGGGGCTGTAAGTACTTTAGCACAAAACAAGACAAACTCTTAAAAAGAAAAATAACCCATATTAAAAACATACATGTGTATATGGTTACAAAGGCCCAAGTCTTCAGAAATATAAAACAATTCTAATATTGTCTTTGTTGATCAATAAGTCTTCTAAAACTTAAGATGATGGCAGAAGTCTATGACCCTATCATAGTGCCTGATCCCGTCTAATGGAGAAGCTAAGAAAATACAGGCATGGTTAATGGTCTGCTGGGAGAAATACACTCAAGAGTTAAATAATATATCATCTTCATAAAAGATTATTGGCATCATTTTTTAGTAACTGACATTTTAAGCATAATTTAAAATGGAATACAGAATATTTGAATCACACAATTAGCATGCTTTATCGAATGAATAAAAATAGATTATTTGTTGAAGCCTGCTATCCCAGCATAGCTGTAACAATTTTAACACACCTGCCCATCCTTGACACAGAAAAATAGCTTGACTTAGAGCAAGGTTATACTGATCACATACCCTGTTATGTTCTGTATGTTCTGAGATTTGTTAATCTTAAATTCTACAGCAATAAACTCTACCTAGGATCAATCAGAATAAAGGTCAGTTAGAATTTAAGTCAGGATGATAACCCTGCTATACTTTGTATGAACACTTTGTGGTTTGGGTTTTTTTTTTCCTTTATAATTTGGCCCTGAGAAATGTTTGCAGTCCAGTCTTAGTCCCCAATACTATGCTAAGACCCTGACTAATCAGTCCTGGGGTTTACTTTCAATAAACTATTCTAGCTTAACTGAGACCATAGTCTAAGTGATTTGTGTAGTGATTCCTGAACCCCAACAGTATTATATCTAAAAGTATACTGTCGACATTTTTGCAAACATAGAAGGTGCAATTAATTCAGTTGAATCCGAGTTTTCAGAAGACCTTTATCAAATTCAGATAAAACATGTACCAATCACATACATTTCCATACAAAACTATAAATTAGAAGAAACTAAATAAACTTTCCAAAATCTAAAGGTCAAAAAACATTCTAAAAGAAAAATGAGAAAACACTTAGAATTTAATAATTATGAAGATTTATATACTCAAATTTCTGAACCCAAGCTGCATTTTTGAAGAAATTTAAATCAGTATATTACAAAATTAGGGAGGTTGAAAAAGATGATTACACCATTGATGTCAGGAATGTAGAAATAAATAGCTGAATAAATTAAAGAAAATAAGGTTTGAAAATGAAGAAAAATACTAAATGATGTCAAAATCAAATGTATAATAGCAAAAAGCAGCAAAGATGTAAGTTGTTTGAAAGCAATTTTTAAATGACAAACTATTAATTGAATTAGTCAAGAAAAATAGATGTAAATAATATTAGTAAGTAAAATGACACCAAGATTATAGACTCCAGAATACCACCTCCATTCTGCCCCTTGCTTGGTCCTGGGGAAGACATCTAGCTGATCGGCTCCCATGAAGACACCATATCCTGAACAATCCTTGAGGAATGGCAGGAAATAATCAAAGTCAGGGCTAAAATCAACCAAATAGAAACAAAAAGAACTGTACAAAGTATGAACAAAACCAGGTTCTTTGAGAAAATCAACAACATAGATAAACCCTTAGCCAGACTAACCAGAGGGCACAGAGACAGTTTCTAAATAAATAAAATTAGAACTGAAAAGGGAGACATAACAACAGAAACTGAGGAAATTTTTAAAAAATCAACAAATCCTACTACAAAAGCTTATACTCAAAGAACTGGAAAACCTGGATTAAATGAAGGGTTTTCTAGACAGATACCAGGTACCAAAGTTAAATCAAGAGCAGATAAACCATCTAAACAGTCCCATAACCCCTAAAGAAATAGCAGCAGTCACTAAAAGTCTCCCACTAAAAAAAGCCAAGGACCAGATGGTGTTAGTGCAGAATTCTATCAGACCTTCAAGGAAGACCTAATACCAATTCTCTTCAAACTATTCCACAAAATAAAAATAGAAGGAACACTACCCAATTTGTTGTATGAAGGTACAATCATACTCATACCTAAACCTCACAAAGACCCAACAAAGAGAATTTCAGAACAATCTCCCTTATGAATATTGATGCAAAAACACTCAATAAAATTTTCTAGAACTGAATCCAAGAACACATCAAAACAATCATCCATCATGTTCAAGTAGGCTTTATCCCAGGAATGCAGGGATGGTTCAATATTCGAAAATTCATCAATGTAATCCTCTATATAAACAAACTCAAAGGAAAAAAACCACATGATCATCTCACTCAATGCCGAGAAAGCATTTGATAAAATTCAGCATCCCTTCATGGTAAAAGTCTTAGAAAGATTAGGAATTCAAAGCCCATATCTAAACATAGTAAAAGCAATACACAGCAAACAGGTAGCCAACAAAAAAACTAAATGGGGAGAAATTTGAAGCAATCCGACAAAAATCAGGGACTAGACAAGGCTGCCCACTCTCTCCCTACCTATTCAATATAGCACTGGAAGTCCTAGCTAGAGCAATTAGACAACAAAAGGAAGTCAAAGGGATGTAAACAGGAAAGGAAGAAGTCAAAATATCATTATTTGCAGATAATATGATAGTATACTTAAGTAACCCTAAAACTTCCACCGGAGAACTCCTAAACCTGATTTAAAAAAAAAATTCAGGAAAGTGGGTGGTTATAAAATCAACTTAAGCAAATCAGTAGCCTTCCTCTACTCAAAAGATAAACAGGCTGAGAAAGAAATTAGTGAAATGATACCCTTCACAATAGTAACAAATAATATTCAATACCTTGGTGTGAATCTAACCAAGCAAGTAAAAGATCTGTATGACAAGAACTTCATGGATTGGCAGGATAAATGTAATAAAAATGGCCCCAAAATCAATCTACAGATTCAATGAAATCCCCATAAAAATCCCAATTCAATTTTTCACAGAGTTAGAAAGAGAAATTCTCAAATTCATTTGGAATAACAAAAAACGTAGGATAGCGAAAACTATTCTCAACAATAAAGAACTTCTGGAGGAATCACCATCGCTGACCTCAAGCTGTACTACAGAGCAGTAGTGATAAAAACTGCATGGTATTGGTACAGAGACAGACAGGAAGATCAATGGTATAGAATTGAAGACCCAGAAATGAACCCACACACCTATGGTCACTTGATCTTTGGCAAAGGAGCTAAAACTGTCCTGTGGAAAAAAACAGCATTTTCAACAAACGGTGCTGGTTCAACTGGAGGACAATATGTAAAAGAATGCAAATTGATCCATTCTTATATCCTTGTGCAAAGCTCAAGTCCAAGTGGATAAAAGACCTTCACATAAAACCAGATACACAGAAACTAATAGAAGAGAAGGTAGGGAAGAACCTTGAATACTTGGGCACAGGAGAAAAGTTCCTGAACAGAACACCAATGGCTTGTGCTCTAAGATCAAGAATTGACAAATGGGACCTCATAAAAATGCAAAGCTTCTGTAAGGCAAAGGACACTGTCAATAGGACAAAATGGCAACCAACAGATTGGGGAAAGATCCTTACCAGTCCCACATCTGATAGAGGGCTAATATCCAATATATACAAACAACTCAAACAACAAACAATGAATTTGAGAAATTCTTAGGTAAGTGGATGGAACTAGAAAATATCATCCTGAGTGAGGTAACCCAATCACAAAAGAACACATATGGTATTCACTCACTAATAATTGGATATTAGCCCAGAAGCTTGAAATATCTAAGATTCAACTCACAGACCATATGAAGCTCATGAAGAAGGAAGACCAAGTGTGGGTGCTTTGCTCCTTCTTAGGAGTAACAAAATACTCAAGGGAGCAAATATGGAGACAAAGTGTGGGACAGAAACTGAAGAATGGGATGTCTGGAGACCATTCCACCTGAGTATCCATCCCATGTGCAGTCACCAAAGGTAGACACTGATGTGGATGTCAGGAAGTGTATGCTGACAAAATTCTGATATATTCAAAGGTGGATGCTCACAGCTAACCATTGAATTGATCAAGGGATTCCCAATGGAGGAGTTAAAGAGACGATATAAAGAGCTGAAAGGTTTTGCAGTCCCATGAGCAGAGCAACAATACCAATGAACCAGAGCTCCCAGAGTCTAAACCATGAGCCTGGGAGCACACAGGAAGGGACCCATGGCCCCAGCTGTATATATAGGGGAGGATGGCCTTGTCGGCCATAGGTGGGAAAGGAGATCCTTGGTCCCATGTAGGCTGGATGCCGAGTATGAGGGAATTCAATTGTGGAAAGGTCGGAGTGGGGGGGGGGTGGTTGGGGGCACATCCTTATAGAAGCAGGAGGAGTGGGGATGGGATAGGGAGGTTTCTGCATCAGGGGAAGGGGGAAGGAGAAAAGGGATAGCATCTGAAATGTAAATAAAATATCCAATAAAATTTAAAAAAATAAAATAAACCCTAACACATTAGAATAGGACAAAGCAAAGCCTCCAAAGGAAAAGAGACCAACAGAAAGCACAAGAAACAGAGAACCACTCATTCATACCCTCAAGAATACCATAACACTATTATAGAGGAATTTTAATTTAGCAGCATGGCTGCTCTGATTGCATCCAAAGACCTTCTAGGTTTGTGTGCTTCTGCTAGAATGCAGACACAAGCTTTGTACACAGTTTTCATCCCTCTGGCTAGAATCCTTGAGTACATAACTTTAGTCCTAAACAATGACCTCTAATTGACAGGCAGACAAAGTGACAAATCAGAGTAAGATTTGGCAAAATGAGTCAGTACTAGAATATACACAACTTTCAGGGGAGAAGCTATTTAAAAGCACTGCAGAGAGAGTCAGTTCAGTTAGTTCAATCAAGTGGAGCTGAGTTTTGTGGAGTCAGTTGGGAGTCAGTGCAGTGAGTGCTATGGAGTTGAGTTCATGCATGAATTCATAAAGTTCAGTGCAGGTCAGAAGAAGCAGTTGAATCCAGAGAAAAAGATGGATACAGAAGATTGGGATGCATTTCCAGAGTTAGTCTGACTTAGTTACCTTGGAGAAGAGTTTGAGCCAGAACAGCTGAATTGCACCTTGACATCAGATTAAATAGTGGAGAGATCGTATAGAATCTCCTAGTCTAAAATCTTTTATCACTACTCCCTCCTCAACTGGCATAACTACACCTGCATACCTTTAACCTTTGTCCTTTCAAAGAGAAAACACTAAGGCAGTTCTTCACCACTGCTCTTTCCTGTGTCCCATCATTTCATTTCATTGCTTGTTTGTATTCCATCCTGTATCTTCAGTGTCTCTTATCTCTGTATTTTTTTTCTCCTCAGAAAATGTTTATTAATGGCATCACCATCTATCCATTGGTTTAGGCAAAAACCTGTGGAGGGTCCTTGTCTCCTCACTTTTTCTCTCTCTTCATCTTCAACTTCATACAACAACTTTTACAACAATATATTTGTTGCACAACACAACAACAATAACTTATTTCTATACTGATACACTACATCCCAATTGATAAGCCAGAAGAAAATTATAGATCTTGGAGTCAGACTATGTCCAGAGGCTAACAATATCTCCTACTGTAATTATGATCTTATGGAAATAAGCCTTTCCAAATCTTTCTTACTTGTTGTAGTTACTGTTTATCTTGATACTGTATCAAGATAGCTGGTAGAAGCATGAAAAGGAATGGTTTCTTTTCCTTTTTTTTCTTATGATTCATCAAACAGCTTATCAGGGCAGAGAAGGATTAACTATGGGAACACGAGGTAGTTGGTCACATTGCATCCATACAGAAGGAGTAGAGAAAGATAAATGCCAGTACTCTGTTTGCTTTCTCCTCTCTGTGTGTTCTTGGATTCCAGGCAATGGAGTGGTGTTGTCTGTATGGACAGTGGATCTTCCTACCTCACTTAACTAAATCTAGAAACCCACTTACACACATACCCAGAAGTATGCATCTTAGGTGGTTATACACTCTGTCAAACTGACAACTGCTATTGACCATCGAACTTGTAAAACATAGATTCAAAAGTTTGATTTGTGGGGCTCATTACTATGATTAAGTGAACATATAGATGGAAAGCATCTAACACTCTGCCTTTCCTATAGGAGGCACTCGATAAATATTACCTTTTTCTCTTTTTTTTATATAACTTAATCACCTATAGCTTGAACACAAGTTTGTGCCATTTCTCCTATGAAAACCCTTTAGAGGTTTCAAAACCAAAATCCATTAACTTGGGAGAGAAAACTGCTCATAAATTGACTCAGGCCTTGACACTTGTCTCAAATCCATAGGTTTTTTAAATAACTAAAATGCCATCTTTCTAGCCCCAAAACATAACAGTAGAGTCAGGTTCAAAACAGGAACTCTTAAAATACAGAATAAATATTCACTTAAATAAATGTTTAATTTTTGAATATGATCCAGTTCATAATTACAAAATCATTGATATTTGAAATTTTCTTAAGAATATTTTGGTGGAAATTATAAGATGCTACAAAATTAAGAAAAACATGGTTTCTATTTTAATGTGTTTGTTATTTTGTGAACATATGCATCATCAGGTGTTGATTTCCTCTGAAGTTTCTTAAATTGACACTATAATGTCACGTCGTCAGAAAATCATGCCTAACGTAATCATGAAGGATAGATCAAAGGGGAATAAATGGCATGTAATGCAAGAATCAAACAACAATGCTACTTGGTAAACATCTCCAATAGCCTAATTTTCTGTGATAATCATAGTAGTATCACTTTGTATTAAGTACGGACTTTTCTTATAAGATATCAAAATAATTGAATACATTCCCTTATTTTTTTTACTACAAATTCTCTGGAAAGCAAAGCGGAATTATAAAAGTATAACTCAGACAAATAAAAAGTTAATTCCTTTGTATATGTTTGTTGTTTCTAAATCTCAGATAGTCCTGTTTTGACTCTCTTGGGCTGCTAAGCACTGTTGATGAAAATCATACAACTAGAATTATAGATTATCAGTGCAAAGTTTTGATCACTGATGATCCCCCAACAACCTTGACTGTACCTCTTTGGTGACAATGATCTTGGTTTTTGGTCCTACATTGTTTAAAGCTACCCCGTCTGGGCTCAGTCTTACTAGGTAGCTGATGCTGGTTTTGAACTCTGCATCCTCCTGAATCCATATCTCAGTCCCAAGATTTTAAGTGTGTGCCCCCATGCCTAAGCTGTGTTTTCAAAATGGATAATAAAATGTACGTGCATTATTACTCATATAAAATGTATACATGCATATGTGCATGCATACAAAATTGGCATACTACATCAGTGCTGAATATTTGAAATTAATGAATATGTTAATATGTAATACATTTCATTGATGAAAGAAAGGGCTTCAATGGATTTCTTTACCTCTGTTTTTATAAATTATGGTTTATAAATTATGTTTATAAATTATGGTTTATCCACTTTTGTATTGTGTCTTTCTAAATTAACATGCTATGAAATATAAACCTCATTATTTCTTGTTTTATTTTTTTGTGAGAGTCTACCTAAAAGTACTCTAAGACTAGAATCATGAGTTTAGAGAATTTATATTGTTTAACACAACTTAATTGTACCTTTTCAACCTGAACAAGTTAGCATTCATATATCACTTCTTGTCTCTGTCCATTCCTCCAGGACAACCCCTGTGAACAGGATTAATGACACATTCATTTGAATGTATTTGAAATTTGTCCATACTTGTGACATTATACAAAACATTTTTCTTCATATTAGTGTTCTATCTGCTAAACCATTCCCAAGACAATAGGTATTGTGACGGCTAATATCTTAAAGGGTTTTACTGCTGTGAAACAGTCACTATGACCAAGGCAACTCTAATAAAGAACAACATTTAACTGGGGCTGGCTTACATGTTTAGAGGTTCAATCCATTATCATCAAGGTAGGAGCATGGCAGTATCCAGACGAACTTGTGGCTGGAGGAGCTAAGAGTTCTACCTCTTATTCCAAAGGCATTTAGCAGAAGACTAGCTTCCAAGCAGGTAGGATGAGGGTTTTAAAGCCCAAGCCCATGATGGCATACCTACTCCAACAAAGACACTCCTTCAAACAGTGCCACTCCCTGGGTTAGGCATACTATACAACTACAACTAATATTCTCAATAAGATGGGATCTAAATAAAGCCTCTTGGTATGCCTTGCTAGTTCCCTAGTTTGGTTAGACATTTGGCCTACTTATGAGGGATTAACTAGGTTAAATTTACTCTCAATGGAGCCAGTCCATGGCTGTGTTGCTAAAAGTAATAAAAAAAAAGATATGGTCAGTACTAGCTTTCATTTCTCTGTGATTCTTGCCTGTGGTAGATTCTTTGCTTTGTTTTTCTAAGACATTGCCCTTTTTGTCCTGGAACTAATTATGAAGACCAGGCTGGTCTTGAACTCACAGAGATGCCCTTGTATTTGTCTTCCCAGTGCTGGGCTTAAAGGTGTGCAGCACCATGTCTGGCACCTGTGGTGGTTTGGATGAGGAGTGGTTCCATAGGCTAAGGTAATAACTAGTTGGTTCACAGTTGGTAGTGCTGTTTGGGGAGAGGGTACAGCAAAAACAGTGGGTTTGGGATTTGAAAGTTTGTAGACCCCACCCTTCTTCCATTTTGATTTCCCTTCTTTGTGCTTATGAGGGAGGATGTGAGCTTTCCAGTTCCTGCTCTTACACTGTGCTGTCTTCTTGTTGCTATGCCAGCCAACCACAATGAACTCTTATCCCTGTGGAACAATAAACTAAAATAAACCCTCTCTTCACAGCAATGGAAAAGTAACTAAAGGTTGCAATATAACCAGGTGCCTCAAGCTTCCTCCAACATGACTTCGGCACCATTATGAATTATCTCCTCAAATTGTGTGCCAAAATTAACATTTTCTCTCTTAAATTGCTTTTTGTCAAGCATTTTATCATAGCAACTGAACAAAAAACTAATACAGGTACATTATTCATTCTATATATTAGATGCCTAAGTTATTCATGGTCATGATAAATTATCAACTAAGAATTCCTAATTATCACATGATGCAGTTAGGTATGTTTATCATATTTGTCATAGCAGTGTTTGGATATTTGATCAGAGTGATGAGAAAATAGACTCAATCTTCCTCCAATGGCTCTCCACTCACTTGAACTAGTTTGACATAACTTCCCTTACATTCACTGTTCTCTTTGTATTACTTTTATCCAGTCAGAATGTAGTTGATAATGAGCATGAAGATTCTACACTAAGACCTTTGAACCTCATATTCCTTACACACTCTCCAAATATTTCTCACCTCTTTTGTGTCTTCATGATTTGATTCTTTCTCAAGTCAGCCTATCATAGCCATTCTGTTTAAAATTTTTATCAATCCATATTGTCTTCAAGACCTGTCTCTCTCAACTTCACATTTCCCCTATTACCAAACATATACACTCAGCACTCCATAGTAGCAGATTCAACCACCCATGAATCAAAACTATTTGGAAATAATGTCACATCTCTACTGAACATATTACAGACTTCTCTCTCATCTTACATAATTTATCATGGTAATCATTAATACCATGATTATTTACAATGAGTTTTATAAGCAGTCTAGAAATGCTTTAAATTATATAGTGGGGATGAACGTAGGTTACTTGCAAACACTATGTCATTTCATATTAATAACTTGTACATCTGCAGACTTGGTATTTGCAGGAGATCCTGAAACCAATGGAGACTGAAATATAACTGTAATATATTCAATATGCTTGCAGATTATCATTTTGTGTGCTCTTATAGAAAGAAAAACTTAAGAATAAGAATTCATTTTGTTCATTCCTATATCACTCATACCTAAAGTAGCTTCTGACATATATAATAGGCTCAATAAAACATGTAAGAACTTAAATATAATATATAAATACATGGATATGAATATGGTGTGTGAACATGTAACTAAATACACACACATTGAAAAATACATGTACCTCTGGACAGGCAGAAATTTGAACCATATGAATGAACTAATGAACTCTCATTTGAATAAGTAGATCAAGGAGCAAGTGAAGTTAGATCTTATAGCCTGGCTTTACTCCCACTACAGAATCCTCCAAATATTATGGCCTCTCAAATTCAATGTTGGTAGTATCATATAAAAGTAGATAAGCATCTTGAAACGGGTGTAAAGAATTCATTGAGACATTGAACAGTATGGAATGCTCTGTATTAAATAAATGTTTGCCCATAATCAAATGTACATGTACTTTACAAACTAGTGTCTGCTATTGTTTTGATCTGGAGTGGTCCCCAAAAGGCCTATTTCTTAAAGGTATGGTACCCACCCTTTTGTAAATTGGAATTCAGTCAAACATTAAAAGGTGGAGTCTAACTACAGAAATATTAGTATTTTAGTTACTTTTCTATCATTATGACAAAACACTATGACTAAAGCAACTCATAAAACTCATAAAAAGGGAGAGGGAGAGGGAGAGGGAGAGGGAGAGGGAGAGGGAGAGGGAGAGGGAGAGGGAGAGGGAGAGGGAGAGGGAGAGGGAGAGGGAGAGGGAGAGGGAGAGGGAGAGGGAGAGGGAGAGGGAGAGGGGAGAGGGGAGAGGGGAGAGGGAGAGAGGAGACAAGCTGTTGTAAGTATGTCAACAATAAACATGAGAGTAGAGATATTTCTTTGAGATGCCGATTTCAGTTTTTTTATATATCCAGACTTTAATGTAGTAAATTATTAGGTTTGTCTACCAAAGTTGTGGTTGTAGACTCCTTTCTAAGGTTCATCACTTCACTAACTCCAGGAAGCTGAATAAAAGAAAAAAAACTCATAAAAGAAAAAAAAACATTTAATTTGGGGGTGTCTTACAGTTTAAGAGGGCTAGTCCCTGACCATCATGGCAGAGAGCATTGCATCAGGCAGGCAGATGTGATAATGGTGCTGGAGTCATAACTGAGAGATTATTATATCTTAATCTGAAGTCGGGAGGCTTAGAGTGTAAGCCTGTGCCTTACCCACCTCCAGTGGCACACCTCCTCCAACAAGATCACACCTCCTAATCCTCCCTAAACTTAATTCACCAAGTAGGAACCATCTATTCATAGATATGAGCCTATAGGGCACATCCTCATTAAAACCACCATAGTTAGTCTCCAGAATATATGCCTTCAAAAGAGGCATTGGACCACTGTCCCTTGCTTTCGTTCCCTCTATGTTTAAAAGCTTCCTCACCATGCAATAAAGTTAAATTGTACCACAGGTCCAAAGGCAGCAGGCCAGTGAACCAAAGACCAAAACCTCTGAAACCATGAGGAAAAATAATCCTCTCATCATAATAAATAGTATTTCTCAAGTATTTTACCACAATGACATAAGTCTAACAAATTCCCCCAACATATTCAATACATGTTCATATGATAAAAGGAAACAAATTTGAATTTAGATGTATAAACCATTTTAATCATATTTCACAACATCTCTATGTGTAAAATTTATTGATAGGCAAAAAAATCTAAGAAGAAAACATTTGTATGTTTTAGTTTAGAGGCATAATTACATTGTTAATAATTATAAGAGTAATAATAGCACAAAGTATACCCACATGTCATTTACATGGATTCAATTATGAGCACATCTATCCCATTAGCATTATTGTTTTTCTATGTCCTTTCCATATGTGTGCTACACACACACACAGTTTTCAAGTTCATTTGATAATGATGTCTTTTTTCTGGAAAGTGACTGACTACTCCTTCCAGCTTCTTTAGATTTCTGATTGAATAACAAAATGATAACCAATACTGGATCTTAGGACAACCCCAACACTTAGTCAGAAAAGTATAATTCTTCATCAGTACAAACTAAAGTCATTTCAAGACTACAGAACCATTTCATTAAGTCAAGAAGATGTTAAGCAGTCCTTGGTCTAGGTTTGTGGAAATTTCTTAAAAACTAACAAACTACCTCCATTGCCCTGATATAGTCATTGTGTCATTTTACCCTTCTTAAGAAAAGAAGCATGAGCATTTAGGAGATTACTCTACTATTTGGAGTCTTGTCAGTGAATCTCATCTGATACCCCTCCCCACATTCTCTCTTTATCCTTGTGGTGATCCAAATCTAACACTAATTCATATTTTAATACCTCAATGTATCCTGGTATTTGAACCTGGACAGCTTTATGAGGCAAGTGCAGCCAGATAAAAGTAAACCATGACCAGAGCTTAAGAAGTACAGTTTCCTCCCACAAGGCCTTCAGAAATTTTTATATGTCAACATAAACATTGTATGGAATTAACAAAACTCTTGATTTTTAAATTTCAGAGATTGAAAAAGAGCGATTATGTTTTCTTCTGAAATAAATAAAACAAATGTTTGACTATAACATTTAAAGATAAATTGAATGCATTTAGAGTAGTTTGCACAGGGCTTAAAACTCTAGCTGCATAAGCACTTTATTGAGAAAAATAATTTTGAGAATGTATTCATATAGTCATTAAGAAAGTGTTTATTGAGCCATTTGAAGATAATCAGTAAAATCGCTAGCCATTTCTACAAAACCTCATATCAGAAAAGAGGAGAGCACAGTCACTAAGAAGTCATTATTGTCACAAGTTTAAATTCCATATATGTAGCATATATTAGCTTCTTTTCATTAAGAAAATTATCCTATTATCTATACAGCATACAATACGTATTAAGGCCATTGGGGTAAGTTTTATAACGATATACTGACAGAAAAAATAAATTTGAATTTAACCACCTAGGAAGTACTTTACTGAACCATAGCACGATAGTACTGAAAGTGGAAAATAATGTTGAAAGTGACCAGGCACTTATTTCTGTCTTCACTGGGGAGTGGCAATATGTAATCAGGAAATGTCTCAGCATTAGCAAGACACTCCACAGTAGGAGGATTGTAAATGGGAGCAATAATCAGTTAACTGGAGTTTGCTGGAAGGCACTTTTAAAGACCAAGAACATAAGACCTGATGTATTAATAACTTTTATATTACAGGAGCCCTGCAGGTAAAAAAAAAATGGAGCTTACAGATGACTGCTATTCTGTCTTTCTTGGACTAAACTTTTATCAATGTATTTTTTGTTAAACAAAGAAAGAAGAATGAACAGAGAAAGAAGCCAAAATGAAGATAAAGTTTTCCAGAACATAAATAAAGGTAACTAGAGAATCTCCCCAAAGATCCTGGGTGAATTTGAGGAAATTAGTTCCCTCTCCCATCCACTGGTGAGTAGGATGGTACATATTAAATCTGTGGATAAAAGTAGACTAAGTTATGGGTAAGTGCCAAAATCTACCAGAAAGAAGTAGAGACAAATGTAAAACTCTGTACTTCTATAATATTTTTACTTGCATAATCCATTCCACTGATGTCATTTCACCCATAAACATAACTATTGGCTGCTACTCATAGCAAATATGCTTCAAAGTTTGGTGATAGAAATTGGTAATCACTTTACTTAGTTGTTATATTCTATTTTCACTTGAGAAGTTCTGTTCCATTTTTATAAGGGGTAGAAAAGCAAGGCAACTCTATAACAAATGATAGATTAACAATTCAAAATCACAGCTAATTTATTCACATGCACATGAGATTCATATAAAATTATGATAAGCAAAGGACAAATAACTGAACCTGAAATTTGTCTTCATAGTGGAGAGACAACCAGAGGAGACAGGAACTGATCACAAGTCAGCTGAATGGAACAAAACATCATATTCGACAAAACCTTCAGTATTAGGCAAGGGAAGTCCCCCAGAAGACTAGATCTTACAAATTTTTTCTGGGTATTGTGATGACTTTTGTTTTCCTGATGTATCTGTTTAACCTCTCCTGGTTATTTAATATGGTTTCCAAATAGAATATGGGAAGACAGCTATATTTCTTTTTGAGTCAGTTTCCCAAGTCACACAAAGAAATTTTGGAAACAGGGCTCTTGTACTTAGAGCAGAAAGTGGGAAGGTTAGACAGACCTTGATTCTGAGACAATTACTTCAACTGAGCAGGACAAAGCACAGTGTGTTTTGTGGTATCATTTTCCTTGTCCCCTAAGTATATTGGCACCATACCAGAGTGGTGGTTTGAAAAAAAAAAAAAAAGGTCTGCATAGGCCCACAGAGAATGATAATATTGAGACGTTTTGTCTTGCTGGAGTAAGGATGGCTTTGTTGGAGGAAGTATGTCATTAGGGGCACACTTTGAGATCTCAGATGCTCAAGTCAGGCCCACTATGAAAATGTCTCTTCCTGTTACCTGTGGATCAAGATATAGAACTCTCATATCTGTCTCCAGCATCATGTCTGCATGCATGCAACCACACTTCTTGCTATGATGATAATGGACTAAACCACTAAAATTGTAAGCCAGTCCCAATTAAATGTTTTCCTTTATAAGAGTTACCACTGTCATGGTGTCTCTTCACAGCACTAAAACCCTAAGATATTCTGTAAGACACCAGCCACTACCAAAATCTATAGGAAGTTAATATAGTGCACTCTACCTTGCCAGAGATTGTATACTGGAGCTACTTTTCTTTCAGAAAAAAAAAGTATTTTAATAAATTAAACTTTAGTGTTAGGTCTTAATTTTAAGTAAGTGCTTTAAAAGAATTTAAACAGTTTAACTATGAATATAGTACATTTCAAATATAACAATGTTCTTCAAGAAATTTAAAAAGTGATAAATGCTTAACCCATGTCACAAATGAACATATATATTAAATATTTATATACTATATTAATTGTATCCATCTCTTTCTCTTCATATGATGGCTGGAGAGTGTATTAAAACGATTTTCTGCACTCTCACTTTGCAGCTAAATTCCATTTCAAAATGAATGAATACAAAAATATAAACCACTTAAAGATTTATCAGCACTTTAGTTCAATAATATGTGAGAACTCTAAATATCCCTTCTAAATCTAGTAACACAGTATTGTTCAAATTAATTTGTTTAATAAAGTTTAAAATTCAGCCTGTATGCCTCACCTGACGTACTCAACAGCCACATGCAACTAGCAGTTCCTGTAATGGATGCACAACATTGACAACCTTCCAGATAGTTCTGTGGGACCTCACGGCTGTGGAGGTTAAAATGAATATTGAATGATCCTCATTAACTGCACACTTCTCTGACTCTTCTATTATAATCATTATTGCTGATTATAGACAGATGATTTTGGTTGCCCCTTTATTAGAAAACTCTGACTCACTACAACAGAGAAAACTGACAAGAAAATGATTTATAGAGATCATTTTCCCATTATAATTTATTTATATTATACTAATAAAGTAACTCTATTATTTCAAAATATGTAAGCTTTAAATGTTGTTTACTTGAAATGGTCAATAGATAAGATGTTACGTAAAAGAAATTTTCATCTGAAACTTAAGTAATTGAACATTTCATTACAATCCACTTAATGATAAATTTTTGTCAAAGTATAGGAACCGATTTTCCTGTCTTCTATTTTAAATATAATTAAATTGTCTTTTGAATGCTAATACTGTTCTAGGGCCTTAGGCTGTTCATACTGTCAATCTATTATCCTTGCAGAACAAACCAGAGAGTGCCTTTAGTCAGTTATCTCTCAGAACATAACCTGAAAGTGGTATTTGTAATTAAATACACTATATATGGATCATTTTATAATAATTTACCCTGATCATCTAAAATTGTGGATTTCGAAGACTCAAAAGACATTTATACAATGTGAGGTTTATACAAACTAAGGACTGTTCATCCAAAATTTTGCTAAAATTGGGACAAGGTACAGGGCCATGTACGTTAATCCCAGGCCTTGGGTGGCAGAATAGACAGATCTCTGTTTAGTCAGCCTAGTGTACATATTGAGATTCAGGATAGCCAGAGCTACACAGCAAGATCTTATTACTATTACTAAAATTAGAAAGCATAATCATGATGCTATGTTCCAAAAATAGTTCTTTGTGTTTCTTGCTAAAATTCTACATGATCCATTTTAGCATTTAATCTTAGATTTCTGCATTAATTTCCCAAGCTATTTTATTGAATTTTTACCATATTAAAAAGTTAAAGTAGAGAAAAATGGTTTCAGAGACACAAAGAATAATGAAGTCTGATGAAAGAGGATTACAAAATTATCATCATTATCATCTCAACCTAGGAATACTTCCCTAGATGGAAAATAAGATATTGGAGTGAAAGAAAAAGAAAACAATATACTTTTATGTATATAAATAAAAGATACTGATTAATTCATCCTTTTTTTTTTTGCCTTATTCTTCCATACAAGCATTGAGCCAGAACCAAAATAAAAGGTGATGGCTACATGAGGAAAATATCCCTGCTGTTCCTACTAACACCACCAGCCCATGGCACAGACACAGTAAGCAAAATTCACTGGACTTGTCTGACAAAAAATTGATGTAAACTGTACTCATACAGAAGCATTTCATATACATCTTCATTGAAAAGCTGTCTTTAGGCACAATAGGAACAGGAACAAGAGAGTCTAGACATTAGCATGAAAGTCAACTGCATGGGAAGCCAGAAATCTGTTACCCTAACTGGGCATGATCACTTCTACCCTGGAAGCATGTTCAAGTTAAATAAATAAATAAATAAATAAATACTACCTGTTTATTAACTTTGGAGAGGTGGGGACTATGCAAATAACCTATAAATGGGCATGCTCTTTCCAACCCCATCTTTGTGTTCTTATAGCAATGCCTCAGGTTGAGTCTGTCCCAACATCTAAGTTCATCTGTGCTTCTCATTTAATAAGTTCTCTTCTTTCATCTAATGCTCATTTGTCTGTGTACAATTTGCTGTAGGGACACAACAACTTGGAAGCACTAGCAGTTGCCCTCGGAACTTAAACACACATGTGTATCATCTTGGCAAGCAAGCCAAAAGGAAAAGATAAGCACATGATCCTTCCAAACTTTTGTAGCTCTCAAAAATGGCAATAACCTACTCTAGCCCCAATCTTTGAGTGCTTGAAAAAGAGAGACAGATTTCTGTAAATTAATTTGCAACATCCTGGGAAAATATGATTCAATACTTCTTTCCTTCCCACTCCACTGCTTATAGCAAGCACCCCATTTTGAAAGGGGTTGAGGATTGAAAGTGAGCCTTTTATTAGTTTCAGTATACTGGTTTTATGGGGAGGTCCTTGATCCACTTTGATTTGGGCTTTGTACCCAAATGTAATAATAATAATAATAATCCAGATAATAAGAATAATCCATATAAATATGGATCGATTTGCATTCTTCTACATGCTGATCTCCAGTTGAACCTTCACCATTTGTTGAAAATGTTGTTTCTCCCCCGCCCCCGGATGGTTTTAGCTCCTTTGTCAAAGATCAAGTGACCATAGGTGTGTGGGTATATATCTGAGTCTTCAATTCTATTCCACTGATCTACCTGCCTGTCTCTGTACCAATACCATGCAGTTTTTATCACTACTGCTCTGTAGTACATCTTGAGGCCAGAGATGGTGATTCCACCAGAAGTTCCTTTATTGTTGAGAATAGTTTTTGCTATCCTGGGTTTTTGGTTATTCCACAAGAATTTGCAAATTGCTCTTTCTATCTATATGAATAATTAAGTTGGAATTTTGATGGGGATTGCATTGAGTCTGTAGATTGTTTTCAGCAAGATGACCATCTTCACTATATTAATCCTACCAATGCATGAGCATGGGAGATTTTTCCATCTTCTGAGATCTTCTTCAATTTCTTTCTTCAGAGACTTGAAGTACTTGTCATACAGATATTTCACTTGCTTGGTTAGATTCACACCAAGGTATTTTATATTATTTGTGACTATTGTGAAAGGTGTCATTTCCCTAATTTCTTTCTCAGACTGTTTATCCTTCAAATAGAGGAAGGCTACTGATTTGTTTGAGGTACTTTTATAGCCAGGTAGAGAGTGGAGGGACTTGTGAGGAAGAGAGGAGGGGGAGGTGGAAAATGGAGTCAGGATCAGGTATGGGAGGAGACACGGATAATATACGGAGATGCGGATAATATACAGAGGGTCAGAAATTTGAACAGAGGTGTGTAGCAATGGGGAATGGGAAACTGGACATGGCCATCAGCAAGTCCCAAATGCCAGGAAAGCAAGAGGCTCTCTGGATCCAACAGGGATGAGATTAGATGAAATGCCCAACAAAGGAAAGATTAGAGACCATATCCAGAGGTTAGGCAAGACACCTGTTTGGGGGATGGGGCCATCCACCCATCTCCAAATTTTTAACCCAGAATTGCTCGTGTCTAAAGGAAATATGGGGACAAAGTGTGGAGCAGAGATCATGAAAAGGCCATGCAGTGACTGCCCTACCTGGGAATCCATCCTATATAAAGACACTATTGTTGATGCCAAGAAGTGCTTGTTGAGAGGAACCTGTTACAGCTGTCTCCTGAGAGGCTCTGCCAGAGCCTGACAAATACAGAGGCGGATGCTCACAGCCAACCATTGAACTGAGCACAGCGACCTCAATGGAGGAGTTAGAGAAAGGACTAAAGGAGCTGAAGGGGTTTGCAGCCCCATAGGAAGACCAATATCAACCAACCAGACCTCCATAACCTCGAAGGACTAAACCACCAACCAAAGAGTACACATGGAGGGACCCATGGCTATAGCTGCATATGTAGCAGAGGATGGCATTGTCTGGCATCAATGGAAGGAGAGACCCTTGGTCCTTTGAAGGCTCGATGCCCCAGTGTAGGGGAATGCCAGGGCAGGGAGGTGGGAGTGAGTGGGGGGGAGCACCTTCCTAGAAGTAGAGGGAGGGGGGATGTGATAGGAGGTTTCCAGAAAGGAAAACCAAGAAAAGGGATAATATTTGAAATGTAAATAAATAAAATATCCATTTTTTTTAAAAAAATAAAAATTATAAAAAAGAAAGTGAGCCTTAAACCGTAAGAGAAATCTATACAATGACAATGGCTGCTAGGCCTAGATTTAAGATTGAGTGACAGCTGTGGAGTGATGGTCTACATTTAATTTGTGAAGTGCCTGGATCACACAGATACTCCTGCCCTGATGGTGAATGTCCCCATGTTATCATAGAACTGCCCTCGCTACAAACAGAAGTAAACATGATATTTTGTTGCCTTCTTGGCGAGTGATGTCACTAAGATAGTGCTTATTACTGAGCCAGGATAGAAATGCTCATGTAAGCCAAGTTAGTGACAATCACATGAATCAAGATGGTGATTGTGAAATCACTAGCCAAGATGCCAGGGATCTTGTGATTAACCAAAATGGTGGTTCCCACAAAATTCCCTAAGTTACTTAATGTCAGTGTGGGCCTCAGCAAAGATGACACCACTAAAATTTTCCATGCCACTAGCATTTATTTGCACAACCTAATATATTTCTCCATCTTTCTTCCTTTCATTTTCCTTCTCAGATACCTTCCAGGAAACAGAAGCAGAAGATTCAGATAGGAATCTGTTATGGCAGGCATCATGATGGCTCTTCCCAAGTCAGTCTTTCGGGGCTTGAAATCTTGGGTCCTATCTGCTGTCTTAAGAATTAACATAACTGGGGTGATGAGGAATGAAGAAATAGTATACAGAAAAGCTGGGATCCTATAGGTTGTACACTCTGATGGAGTTACACCAATAGCAACTTGGAAACTCTGAGAATTATATTTACATCTAAATTGAGTTGGGGAGCAGTCTCAAGCTATAAATGTCCATGAGGACGAGGTTGCTGTTGTTGGTAGTTTCTGTGTACATAGGTTTTAGCTAAAGGTGAACCATTCGTAACATCTGTACTCGGACTAGAGGAAGGCATTGCCATTCTTCTGAGCCTCACCTAGGAAATGTTTTGCCATTTCTCTGAGTCTTAGGCATTGGGGTCCTTGATGAGGTGGTTCTTATGTCAACAGCACACATTCACTAAGTACTTCATCTACTTTTTATACATTCACTTAGGGCTACTTCTGTTCCCTACAACTCTTCCTTTCATATTTCTTATATGTTCATGATGAATCTTCATATTTAGTTTTGGGATAGTTCACTGCAATGCTTAACACTAGATCATAAAGATGATATAAGAAAAACCCTAACAGCTGTTATGCCTAACAAAAGTAAAAAGGACTATTTATTTAACAAGTTAAAGGGATTAGAGCCTCAAAATATGTCAAAGATTGTTTGGAAATACTATCAGGAGAAACAATCTGATCAGAAGCCATTTGCCTTTCTAGAATGTGGATGCTACCTATGATGGTTTTGATAGGCTCGACCCATAGGGAGTGAGTGGTACTGTTAGGAGGTGTGGCCTTGATGGAGAGAATGTGTTACTGTGGAGGTGGGCTTTGAATCTCAGCCCAGTGCACAAGAATCAGATTCTCCTGGCCGCAGTCAGATCAAGATGCAGATCTCTCACATCCTCCTGTGCAGTGCTTGCCTGGACTCTGCCATGCTCCCTCCTGCCTTGATGATAATGGACGGAACCTCTGAACCTGTAAGCCAGTCCTATTAAATGTTGTCCCAATATAAGAGTCGCCTTGGACATAGTGTCTCTATGTAATGGAAACCCTAATTAGGACAGTATCATTATTGTGGGTCAAAACACCCAGGAGATGGGCCCCTGTTTAATTCCTAATTATATCTTCTTTCATTATAAAGAGTTACTATCATAAACATATGTTGGTCATCCATATGACATATTACATCATGTCTCAATCACAGGTATCTAGCCTGCCACAAATACTCTTAACAGAGCCCATTGGAACCTCGTATGGTTAGAAAAGTGCTTCCCAAAATAGAGGGAGTCAGTATGAACAGGTATGAAAGGATGTGGCCAAGTCACTAAGGGGAAAAGTGGTGGCAGAAGCACATAAGTCTAGTATGTATCTGTCCTAACCTGATTCACCTACATGAATATGATGAACAGACACATCAGAAATATAGATGCTGAGTTATCTCCTAGAACAAGGTGTGCTCCCTCCTCTGCCATTTGCATTGCATTTTTAACTGAGCCCATGTTGGTGGTAATATCTTCCTTGTACTTTGTGCAGGAGGTCTCCTCCTGTAGAATCATACAATCACCTTCAAGAACTACCCTTTTGGTTCTCTTAGGTTCTATCAGCTCAATCATGCTCTTCATCGGATTCATAGATCATTGTGTACCATGAAGGTACCCAAAATGGCAATCCCATACCATCAGGGAAGACATGTCATTCCTATAACAACGTGGTATATGGGCCGAATTATTTTCCTACCATGACATTTTTCCGTAGCACTCTAGGTTTTGCGCCACTATTCTTTGGAGACCAGTGCCATTCTGCAGAGTAGGTCATCTTCTGTGCAATATTTTATTTTTTCTGTCCAATATTTTAAATTTAAGAAAAAAATAAGGCTTTATTTAGAGAATTGTTACGAGGAGAGAATTCTCCCATTTTTGTTTTTCTGATTGTTGTTTGAGACATCTGTGGGATCTTTGTATAATAGCCTGTCCCTTGGGTTGTAAAGAATACCCATATTGTGAAATTATTTTATGTTGTGCATGGAAATGTTTATAAGCAAGAACTTGTCCGTCTTGAGGCATCTGTGCTTCAACAGGGAATGTGGCAAAGCAGTGAACAGTAGAATGGTTTGTAGCTTCCCTGTGCGAACAGAGGCATAAACACAATAAGAGTATAGGTATCAACAGAAACAAATTGTACTCTCCCAAAGGGGAGCACATGAGAAACATCCATCTGCCAAAGAGCACTGGGATGTAACCCTCTGGGGTTAACATACTCATGCATGACAAGCTGGAAAGGAAAACATTGGCGCATTGCTTAATTAATTATTTGCCTAATCTATTCTCAGGAAAAGACAAATTCTTTACATGAAAAAGGAAGAGTTTTCATATTGTAGAGTATGCCTATCACTAGCTTTTATCACTGCATAGCAACAGTGTGGCAGAATTAGGACTAAGACCAAAGTACCTGCTCATGTATTACCTTCAGCCAATGACTGAAGAAGACATGAATATGACCAAATATTGCCAACACAGCAAGCACACTGACAGTGGCACAAGAATTCCTAGATCCTATGAAAAAGATGCTATAATTCTGACCAATGTAGGCTCACATTAATCCTTCTACATAGAATATGTCACTATAAATATGGGAGTAAAAGTCAAACTCTTCTAAAACAATGGAGACTGCAAAGAGTTATGCTTGTTGAGCTGAGGAGTAGGATGCACATTCTTCTTTACAACTTGGTAAAGAATGGTAGGTACTATACTATTGCCAGAAACCTCTGTAATGATAATCTTAGCTGAAGCAAAGGGTTGAGAAAATGTGACCTTGGGAAAAATAAACCCATGACTTGATGAAAAGTATAATATCTTGGATGGCTAAAGCTGAGAATCAAGCTGTTCAGGGTAATTAGCCAAAGAACATTGCCAAGCAGTAGACTATTACCAGAGCTGACACTGATGTCCTGAATATGGGATGCTAATTGTGTCTGTAGCTTACCTAAACTTTCTATATCACATTTGTGCCCACTGAGATTAAGTTTGTCATCAAGTCATAGTGAGGATTTAGATTCCTATAAAGAGGAATGACCCAAATATATTCATTCCAAAATGTTCTGCAGTTACCAAAGTACCCCAGTGAGGACCATGTATGGTTATAGAAATCCTAGTGAAAGATATGTGGTTGGGTCCCATCTCTGTATTCAACTATTGGGCATAGCTTCTTCCACTGCAGCTAGAGCCATCCTAGCCTCAGACATGTAATGGCATGGAGAAAAGGGACTAGTCTCCCAGTCTAAAACTTGGAAACATGAAAAAGGTTCCTAGGTAGTAAACTTAAGTGAGGGTCGAACCCAATTAATATCTCATAATAGTTTTTGAAAATCATTAAAACTTTTGAGACAATTCTTGTGAATATTTAGCTTTTAAAGGAATATATTACATCCCTCTGTAATTTTGCTGAATTGTTGGAACTGAGATGTCTATTGAAGCTTTTCTGGTGTAATTTGAAAGACATTTTGGAGGTTGACAAAGATCACTGCCAATTTAGAAGAATCAGGATGGCTGATTAGAATATTATCCATATAAGCTGTAGGGGCTTTTGTCACATAGAGGTTGATAGCTTCCACAGCAAATTCCTGATACATAGAAGAGCTGTTTTCCTGCCCTGAAGAACTTTCCATCAAAAGTGCTGTACAAGTAAACCATGATCAGGCAAAGGGGTGAAAGCATATTTCACAAGATCACTGGGTTGTTGGCTTGTGAGAACTATCTCCATAAACTCATATATTTGACAATATAGTCCTTAGTTGGTGCAACCATTTGGGAAGGATTAAGAGGGGAGGTATTGTTGGAAAGGGAGGAATGTCACTGGGGAATTCAGCCATTCCCAGCTCTTCTCTTCTCTTCTCTTCTCTTCTCTTCTCTTCTCTTCTCTTCTCTTCTCTTCTCTTCTCTTCTCTTCTCCTCTCCTCTCCTCTCCTCTCCTCTCCTCTCCTCTCCTCTCCTCTCCTCTCCTCTCCTCTCCTCTCCTCTCCTCTTCTCTCTCTCTCTCTCTCTCTCTCTCTCTCTCCCCACAGCTGTGGATCAAGAGGCAAGCTCTCAGCAACTGCTTCAGCATCTTGCCTACCTGCTGATCTCCTGGCCAAAATGATCATGGACACTAGTACTCTGGAATCATGAGACACTATTAACATTTTATAAGTTGTTTTCATGTCTCTTCGCAACATTCGAAAAGCAACCAATATAGCCAGAATACCGTGAAATGATGGAAAGCACAAGTTCTTTAAGTCAAATATAATTAAATGAAAATAGAATGGTGTGATAGTGGGCAATGGCAGTCCTAGTTCTAAGGCTCCCATTGCCTGCATAACTCTGTTTACAGTCCTTAATTCCGCCAACAGCCTCCATTTAACTGACTTCTTTTTTTATGACAAAGATAAGGGTATTCCAATAACTAGTAGATGGTGCTTTGTTTCCTATGTATTATTGTTTCCCCACAAAAGCAGCATTGATAGTCAATTCTTCTCCCAGGAACAGCCACTGATAGACCTAGGGCAGTTTCTCTGATAATTGAGTGGTCCAGGAGGCACATTACCATGAAAGTTGCCTTGTAACATCAACCATGGCTATGAGAAAAATGATCAGTCATGGGATACCCCATAGTTGTCATTTATAATTACCCTAAGGATTTATTGGAATATTGTACCTTGTTGAGGTTTACCTAAACTTAATAGGTAAAATTCTCTGTGTATCATCTGATGAGAGAAAATATGCTTCTAGCTATATAAAATAATTTGTTTATCTCAAAATATCTTGGCTCCATAAATATTAAGGCATATTGGATAGGATATTTGACCCAAAGATATCTTAATGACCTTTATCATTATACAAGCAGAACTTTGTAATGGTGCCTGTGCCTCATTGACTCCCTGTAGATATAACTAACATCTGGCTGAAGGGGCCACGGGGGTCGGGGGGGGGGGGGGGGACATCAATGTCAGTCTGCAATTATGGGCAGATCTTAGTATCAGGATGCACTTTGGTCACTGAAGTTTACCAATTTGCTATGTTAGTTCATAGGGCCCCATATAATGATATAACCCACTGTTTGACAGGAACTGGGGGGGGGGGCTCATGTCTCACTTTTCACCCCTCACCAGAGATTCTCTGTGAATATCCATTTGTAATCAGCATTCATAATCAGCCCAGTGTATTTCTATTTGACACCATAGGCACAAACCAAGGATTGTATAGACCATCTATTGGGTACTGGAGCCCACTGTTTTTTTTTTTTTAATTTGAAATCTTTATGATAGCAATTATGTGCAAAATGTCCCATTTTCCAACTTGTATATCAGGTACCATTTTCTCCCTTCAGGGCATATAACTTCTTTAAGGGCTCCTGCATGAGCCACTCCTTGCAACTGGCTAGCACCTATGTCTTTACACAATCTAATCATCTCTTATAAATGTAAGCACGTATAAAAACCCCTAAGTGCCTCTTTGGAATCTTGTTAGCAACTGTTTCATAAGCACCGTCCCTGCCTTGGGGTCAGCTAGAAGACATCTCATAACTCAAGTTTGATCATGAGAACCTAAAGAAAAAGAGGTTAATACTTTACTCTAATACTGCATGGCCTCAGTGCAATCTGAATGATGGTGAAATTTGGCCCAAGGGTGGAAACTTAAATTATACCATCCTGCAGGTTGATCTGTTTTGTAAAAATAAAGAAAAATTGTATGAACTTATGTTCAAGTCTTCGTTACTCTCTACCAGAAAGGTGGGATATACAATGAGTAACTAAAAAGGGAAAAACTCTGATGTCATAAATGATCCCTTTCTGTGTAAATTTGAGTTTTCAAATGAGAAGCATTAAGCAACAGGGCCTGAATAAAAGTATCTCCTTCCATTTCACAGAACCCCATGCTAACACATTCTTCCACTGACCCCAAGTAACCATAAAATGAGAGAAAGCAGCCCTACAGGACACCCAGAAAAACAGCTTCTTATTGATCACCCTGTCCTAGGTCTACAGAACTCCTTAAAGGCAGCACCTAGAACATAGAGACAATATGTGTTAACGGTATTTTTTCAACTGCAGACCTCCAAATCATGCGAGAAAAACTCAGAACCTTCTTTGAAGACCTCTCCAGATTTACCAGTAACTTGTAAACCATAACTTTCTCTCTTTACCTTACATGGAATAACTTGTACTTGGTCTCAACTACTTGCTCTACTCCATGGAGAAGACTAAAGGACTTTCAAGGAGGCTAAACAGCATGCAGACAAGTTACTTTGTCAAAGTCCTAATGTTCATCAGCCAAAAACATCGGTCATCAAAGATCAAGAGTCCACTTACTGGAATTATAACAGCAGGGGCACCAAGGTTGTAGAGTGATAATATAAAGTCACATTTCAGGAAGGAAAATGCATTAAAATATGTGAACTCTTTCAAGTCAGAAAGTTCTCTCAAGCAAGTGAAGAAAATCTTGTCATCGTTTTCAATAAGCTAACTGGAGGCCTTCAGAAAATTCACTAACCTGAATCCCTTATCTTCAGAAAAATAAGCCTTTCCGGGTCAGCATTTTATTAGTCTCCAATATACATAGAAAAGCTTCTGAAACTACAGCTAAGACCCCAACCTCTCAGGATCAGCTGTTGACAGTGTCTTTTAAAAATGCCTCTGCCTGCCTCTAGAAGCATTGCAGGAATGGCTGCTGTATCACATGTGCATCAATAGGTGACAGAGAGGGTAGAGGCTATGTCTGCATTCAGTGTCATTACCTACTAACACCTGAATCATTAGTAGCCTAACATTTCCTGAGGAAAGCAAGCCTGAGAAGACCACCAGACCATTAGTCTGGTACCACCCAGGCCCTGACAGCTCCCAGGACTAAGAGGAATCTGGAGACTAGAAGAACCCAGCCTGAGCCCGAGAGCTGTTGGTGGGAGTGAATCCAAGACAGACAATCCTCGAATGGGGTCACTCAGGTGGGTCAGGTGAGGAGCAAGCCTGAGATGACCACCAGACCAGCACCATGGGGCTTGGACAGGGAGCTAGCTTGAGATGCACACCAGTCAGGCAACCCACAGGCCTAGAGGTAGGGAACCATGTATGAGATGACGCCAGCCTGGCACCATAATGCATGAGTGAGGCATAGAACTCCTGAGACCACTCCAGAGATGACCCCAGACACTCAGAGATTACAGACACCTGGAAGAAGAACAAGTTAGTGATACAGAAATGGAAGAAAAAAAGAAATCAAAGCATGTGGGCACAATGAAGAAGTTGAACTGGAGACCCAAGAGTGGTGAGGAACAGCAGAGTGGTGGTGAGGAACAGCCTGATGTGAGTAACTAGTAATGTCACCTGGGACCATGGTAGGAGCCTGGCCTGTGCTGCCACCAGAGGACTTGTCTGTGTCCATGGCCCTGAATCATCAGGAGTCTGTTACCACCAAAGACCAGGCAGAAGTCCCTGGTTTGGGCTGCCACCTAGGGACATTTTGATGTCTAAGGACTGTGCAGAGCTAGTCCCACCCCTTACATGGGTATTGTGGGAATGTGGTGGTTTGAATATGCTTGGCCCAGGGAGTGGCACTATTAGGAGGTGTGATCTTGATGGAGGTGTAGTCCTGTTGGAAGAAATATGTCACTATGGGGGTTGGCTTTGAGAACCCCTTCCTCACCGGCTGCCTGGAAAACACTAGTCTTCTCCTATTTGCATTCAGAACAAAATTTAGAACTCACAGCTCCTCCAGGACCATGACTGCCTAAACAGTGACATGCTTCTTGCCATGAAGATGATGGACTGAACGTCAGAAACAATAAGCCAGCCCCAATTAAATGTTGTCCTTTATAAGAGTAGCCTTGGTCATGGTGTCTCTTAGCAGAAATGAAAACCCTAACTGAAACAGGGAGACATGGCGCTGGGAGCATAAAAACAGGATAGCTGACCCTGTCCATAGCCAGCTACAGTACTCAGGAGAACAGGCCCCACACATTGAGGGAGTTGCAGATGAGAATAGCTCCAGGAATAGGAGCATGGGAGATCTGGCCCTACCACTTGTCTCATATGTGGTGGCATGGATCACCTATGGCAGGTGAATGGCCTGGTCCTGAGATCATGAGATCAGGAGAGTGGGCCTTGCCTCTCAGCAACTGCAGAACTTGAAAGACTGAGCCCTGCAGCTCACCTGGGCAGCACAGTAGAGCTGACCCTATTGGCAGGTGTGCAGGCAAGTCAGCCCTGAGGGCATGAGCATGGGACAGATGGCCCCACCACTTATCTGCCATGCAGTAACATGGGTGAGGGCAAGATAACCCACTTTTACCCCTTACTACCTATGGCAGGCAAGAGAGCTGGCCTCCAAGGTCATCAGACTGGGATAACGGACCCTGACCCTCACCTGCTGCAGCACGTGGGAGAGTAAGCACTGTACCTCACCTGGGCAGCACAGTTGAACTGAGGGTGGTGGTGCTGATCAGCAGTCCCTAAGGGTGTAAGTGTCAGAGAGCTGGCCCTGCAACTTGTCTGCTGTTCAGTGACATAGGTATGGGAGTGATGTCCTCCCCTCTTCACCCGTTGCCACCAATGGCAGGCAGGAGAGCTGTCCCTGCTCCTCTTCTACTGCAGCACTCAGGAGATCAGGCCCCGCATTGTAGGACTGTGGGTCCTGAGTCCACTCCACCACAGGGTCGCCAGGGGGTGGGGAAGCACAGTCTGTGGCGTGGGAAAGCAGGAGCTGGTTCGGGGATCCTTGGGCCTGAGATAAGGCCAGGGCCATTCAGTTCTCTGACCCTTGGACACTCAGGCACCACTGGGAGTCCCAGACGAGCAGAGAACAGAGTAGGGGCCTGAGTGCTGGGTCTAGCATGGGGCACGGGGAGGGATTGTCCTTGGCTTGACAGGTGGCAGGCTTGGTGGGAGTTGTGGCTGGGGGTGTAGAAAGGCCTTCTAAGGGAGATTAGACAGTGGCTCTGTGGACAAAGGCCTTCTCCATGGATCTCTATGGCACAAGCCCATGAAAAGAGACAGTCTGTGGTTCCAAACCACTTATTGTCATGGTGGAAAGTGGATGTATAAAACAATATCCCACTTCTCAGGGTGGGCCTGAGATTAAATACCTTTTGCAGGGAGGAAAGTCTGGGGAGGGGAGCTTATTGGCTACTCCCTCTGGGCTTCTAGGTACCTCATTAGCATGGAGACCTCTGTCTTGAGCCTTTAAGACCTATGGTCACATCTCTTTTGTGTGAGAAGCATAACACATGTGTTCCAAGTCAGGAGACTGGCAGAGAGCTGGGAGTCACCTAAGCCTCAAGTGTGTGGCCACCAAATCTCCAGGTCTCGACCCGCTCTACCTTACCAAACTTCCTGGCATGGTTTTATGTCCCACACAGCACCTTACATGGGCAGTACAGTAGAAATGGCCCTGGATATGAGTTGTGGGTGAACCAGCTCTAAGGGCATAAGTGTTTGAAAACTGGCCTTGCCTCTTGTCTGCTGGATAATGGTGCAGAGATAGCCTTCTCCCCTCCCTTGTCCCTTACCATTTATGGCAGGCAGGAGATTTGGCTCTGGTGTCATTAGAGTAGTAGAACAGGCCATGGCTCTTATCATTACAACATTCGAGAGAGTGGGCCCTGCACCTTGCCTGGAAAGCAAGGTAGAGCTGGCCCTGGAAGTGGAGGTTGCTGGAGAGCCAGCCCCAGGGACTTCAGGGTAGAAGAGGTGGTCTCACCAGCTCAGATTCTTCTCAGGCTCAAATCCTGGGCTTTGAAGTGGACCTCCACATCTACCCTATCTATGAACTGTTGGAGTGCATGAAGGGGCTGGTCTTACAGATCCAAAACTACAGGATCTCCAAGACACAGTGCAACAATAGCATATCTGAGAGGAGTACCAATGAGGCTTCCAGTATTGATAAAGTTGCAGAAGCCAGAGGCCTTGAACTACACCAATGATTCATTGCCATGAACATTTGCAAGCAAAGAAATGTAGACTGAAGGGTATACTGTGGTATACCCTATGGTACATTCTATGACACACAGATATTGGTTCTCTCTCTCTCTCTCTCTCTCTCTCTCTCTCTCTCTCTCTCTCTCTCTCTCTTGTGTGGGAGGTTGCAAGGGTAGTGGATGAGTAGTAGGGGAGGAAGAAATGAGTGGCATTGGGGTACATGATATGAAATTCATAAAGAAGCAATACATTTTAAAATGCCTCTAGAGAAGATCAATGGGAAAAGAGGAGAGAAGAGACATTTAAGCTTGAAGATGATATTGGCAAGACCTATCCACCAAAAGATCCTCATTAATATATGCCAAAGATTAGAAAGCCAAAATTAGGCCTGCTGGACAAAATCCCATTCCACTAGCCATGTATCTATATCACTGTCGCTTCTCTATCCGACCAGCAGACAGGAACTCCGCAACTCAGAGTTCTTCTCAACACAGTTTTATTCAGGATCCTTAACCATTCTCTCTATGGAAGCCCTTCTCTTATCTCTTTTTCTCTGGATGCTCTTTTGTCCTCTCCTCTCCCTGGATGCCTTTCTGATCTCTCCTCTCTCTGGATGCCTTTCTCCTATCTCTCTGGATGCCCTACTCCTATCTCTCTGGATGCCTTTCTCCTATCTCTCTGGGTGGTCTTCTGTTATCTTCCTGGGTGGTCCTACTCTCCTCTCTTTCGGGAGGCTCTTCTCCTATCTCTCTAGGTGGTCTTCTGTTATCTCTCTTATCATCGTGGCTAAAAGCATGTCAGTGTTCAGTCAGGCATGGTTCTGGGGGAGCTGAGAGTTCTGTGTCTTTAATGGAAGTCCACTAGGAGAAGACTGACATCAACAAGCAGCTAGAAGAAAGGTCTCATAGCCCACTCCCCACAGTGACACATTTCCTTTAAGGATACACCTACTCCAACAAGGCTATACCTCCTGATAGTGCTACTCACTGAGCCAAGCATATTCAAACAACCACAGCACTGAAGTGCCCCTAAGAAATAGTAACAAGAGTAGACCCAACTGTCTGAGACACAGGGAATCCATGGTTGAGCCCAAACTTCTTGCCCAATAAAAATCCACTTAAAACCTGGCTAATTTCTTCCATTCAAACATAGTATACATTGAAAAGGGAGACTATATCAGGATTACAAACTATCATTGAAATTCTTCTAAAACATGGTCTGCCAAAAGTCTGAAAATGACAAAAACTGTTGCCCATCACTCTAATGAGTAAACAACTCCAAAATCTAACAGCAAGTTCAGTTCCTACAAATTATTACATGGAATTCCCTTCCCTACTAGCTCTAATCTTAGATTCTGAGAGTGATCAGATGATGCAATACTTTAATTTCTCTTCCTCATTTTCCAGGAATAAGACATTATCTTAGTTACTGCTCTATTCCTAGGAAAAGATATCATGAAAAAAAAACTTTATAAAATAAAGCATTTAATTGGAGGTTTGCTTACAATTTCAGAGGGTAAGTCATGTGCCAGGGCAGTATCTTATCTTAGAGGTTACATCTTATCCAGAAGCAGCAGACAAAGAGAGACTGCTTTTGGTGTGAGCTTTTAAAACCTCAAAGTCCATGTCCAGAGACACACCTTCTTCAACAAGGCCATACCTCCTAATCCTTACTAAACAGTTCACTGACTAAGAACCAAACACTTATATATATATATATATGAGCCTAGGGGGTCCCATTCTTGTTCAAACAACCACAATTCACCACAGGTTCCTACTTTAAACAAGGTTGTTGAGCTCACCACCCCCTCTGACTATTGGATTTACCTGAAGCTGTAACAACTACTGCAGCTAACCTTTTTGAAACCTATTAATCAGTTTGGAGGAAATGGCCCACACTGAGGCTTCTATGTATCTTTCTAGTATAACCCATATACGAAGCCATCAACAGTAAGATGAGAAGCAGCTCAGGAACCCAAATTTGAAGGATTTGATACATCTTTGAGTCAGAAGGCCACACAAATTTCCTTCATAAATGGATGAGTTTCTCATTTGGATGGAGCTGACACATTTACAGTGATACTAAATGTTCCGTTTGCACTATCAGTGTGTGATTTGTATAAGAAGGCAGAGAAGAACCACACTGGAAACCAAAGTGATGGAGATTCAAACTATGAATCCTTTGATCTATGTTTCTTGTGTCCTGCGTCCAGGGGCAACAGAATGTTTAACTACTCTCTTAGTAACCATTTTCTTGACTCCACCTTTGTAATAGGTGGTAATAGGGACAAGCCTTTTGCACACCTCTATCAGATGATGGGGTTTTGTTACCAAATGATTAAAGGAAAGAGTATTCAATCTATTTTTCTCATTTTAGTCTTCTAATCCTTGTCACTCTGAATATGACCCAGAATGACCCCCTACTGTACCACCTCTTCTCCTCTGGGTATGTAGTAATAATTTTCATGGAAACTTTGCCTCTTCTTTTGTATATTAGAAAATATAGGATTCCTCTCTTTCACCTCAAACCTTTTCCATTTCTACAGCACATGTTTGAGTCCAGGGATCAGCAACTGCTGTAAGCCTTCTGTACACTGGATACTTTCTGTCTTACCCCAGAAATGATGAGGTTAATATACTGTTGTGCCCACTTTCCCAGACTTACCCAAATATACCAGAGAGAATTCCCAACTTCTGGGAATATTAACAAGCTGGAGTCTTTTCTCCATTCCTCCCAGATATAGCATCCTATAGAAAAAGAACAGATATTGCCTCAGGGTTACTAAGCAATCCTGAGTTCTGTGGCATAAATGCTGACAACCCAGTGTTAGTACTATCATGATGGAGGTGGAGTATACTCAGAGGTTTATTCACACAGGAGTCTTGATTCAAAAAGGTCAATCTAAAACCTCGCCTTAGCACTGACAACAAACATAGGAGGCCATTTAAATTGCTATCAAGACACAACAGGAAAGTTCTCACTGTCTCTCACAAATGTTCCTGTAGAATTGCAAGGCCTTAGACATTGTGGCAGTCAAAGCAAGGAGAATTTATGCAATGCTTAATAGAATATATTGCTTTTGGATTAATAATTCACAAAAAAAACTTTGAACAAAATTTCACGAAATTAAAGATGATTAATATTGACTCAATTCTTGGATAATAAAGAAATAACTCACTTGTTGAGAGTTCTAGCTGCTCTTTCAGAAGACCTGAGTTCTGTTCTCAGTACCTATATTAGTTCCAAATCTTTTGTAATTCCAGTGTAGCGTATCTAATGCTCTCTTATAGACTCCATAGGCATTTTCACACATGGGAATACACTCAGAGAGACATACACACAGAAATATTTTTAAAAATTCAAGATATAGTCACATACACTCTCTAGTGTCTATAAAAGTTATGACTAGTCTTTCTTTTTGGATCCATGTGGATCTGGTTATAAGAAAGTAGCCACAGTGACTCTAACAAGCAAATTTTATCAACTTGTGCTTTTGCTCTCTGTATCCTAAACCTAATGACTTGATTTGTATCTCCTAGAATCTAACAATTATTACAGATTAAAGTGCTGACATCCAAGACTACCAACCAGTGGCTGACACAGAAAATGAAATGAAATCTCCTCTCTGGTCCATGGATAGAACAAGGAGAACACTACATGTTCATTTTTAGGCAGGATACCTACCTTTAGAAACAGCCATGAAAGATAAACTATCAGTCCTCTGCACCCCAAAAGATTTCAGGGACAATTTTCACTGATGAATTAAGGCCAAAGAAGAGTAGAGTGGAGAGGCATATTTCAGAGATTAACATATAAAAAGCATCAGTATGGGAAAAGTAGAGGCCTTTAGCCCCCATAGGCTTCATTCAACTAAAGGAGTATGATCTAAAAAGCCCACCTCATTATATAAACCTTAGAGAGACTGGTACTATGTAAGTGACCCCAAAAAAGTTCATGCAGCTCTCCCACTCCAGTGTTTCTCTTGGAGTCAGGCCACAGGCTGGGTCTGGTGCACCTCCTTTAATAAAATATCTCCTTTCCAGTAACTATTTTTATATCTCTGCACAATTCATTGTAAAGAAGCAGTAGAACCTAGATACTCCAGTGGCTGTCCTCCAGATTCAAATCCATGCCTGTAACAGTCTGAACTTCTGATTTAGATCATCATTTTCTTCCCTGAATTACTAGAGGATTTATTGACTATATGATTCATTTATTAATTATTCATTCACTGCCTTCCAACATCTTTTTAAATCAATTTTATTATTTTTCTGATCATAAAAACTAAATGTGTTATTCTTTAAAATATAACTTATGGAATGTTTTAAAGAATAAGATAAAAAAATCATCTATAACTCAGTGAACAGGAAATAATCCCTATTAATATTTAGACAAATTTCCTCTTCATGTTTATATAGTATGAATATATAAGTACTTCTTTTGTTTCTAAAACTGGCATACATTCTGTTCATTGTCATTTTTTACTTAGCATTACTGCATAAACACATCTTATACTTTAAAAAAAAACATATAATGGGAGCCTTACTTCCAGAATGAATGAGTAAGCTTCTAAAAATTATCCTGTGACAAATTAAAACAACAAAGTAAAAGCTTACAGATTTCAGAAAGAAGTCAAAGTTTGAAGGAAGAGACCAACATTGAATAAAAATCAAAGATTTTTTTTAATTAATCATTTAAATGAACATAAAAGAGTACTTTCTTAGGTTCTTTGAAATACATCATTTTTCTTCATTCTCCTGATTCATTTACATAAATAACTCAAAGGACAAAGCTGCTTACAGATAGCAGCCCAAAGGTCATAACAAGAATTTTTCATCAAATCAGTAGGACTAAGCTTTTCTTTGGGGCTTACACAGGGCCTAGACATCTCTAGTCACTGGAGACTGGGATGGAACTGGAAAAGAAGGCATAGCTAGAGGCATAGCTGTTGTCTGAGCCTGAGTCTTGGTTGTAATCTTGGCCTCACCTTGGTTTTTCAGAAACTGAGACCCTTTGCAATGAAAGCTAGAGCATATTTCCACAGCTCAGGGTGACCACACAAGCAAGTTGATTCAACTTGCAGCTTACCACCTTGCCATCTCCAGTTTTCACTATTAGGGTTGACAATTGCCTAATTAGCTTTCAGCCTGTGGACACAGAGTCTTGGCCTTGATGTCTTACATGCTCTTCATTGTGCTTTCTCTTTCCTTGTGCTTCTTAGCTACAGGTATGTTTTTCTAGAACTTTGAGCACATTCTTTAAAAGACTCACATTTTTATGATTAGAATTTCTTGAGGGCATTTCTATGTATTTTTAAGGACTCGTAGTGCATGGTGTGGCTGTTGAATGTGGCCACGCCTGCACTATAGTCCACACTCTCTTTATTTGTTTTACGTGTAACTCTTTGAAAAACAGATTATATCATCCACATGCAAAGTTAAAATTCATTGAATAAGAGAATACTAGGATTTATAACAAATGAACCTCAAGACTACTGAGGCTTAAATCTCTCTCATGGTCAATTTTGGACTTCACCTTTTTTTTCCCTGGCAACATTACAAAGGTACATATCAGCTCTGCTACTCCTTAGGATTTAAATTACAATATGAAAAATGAAGTTAGCTGGGCTTTGTTGAGGTTCATTAAGACAAAGCTACTTCCTTGTGATCAAAAGAAAAGAATCTACATTCCAGCTTTGGCCCTGGATATAGACCTGCCATTCTAAATGTCCAAAACATTATATAGTATTGTTTCCTCCTATTAGGCATCAATCCAACTAGACTTGTGAATCACAGGCCAGAAGTCTACACATCCAGCAAGAAAATTAGTTCATTTGAAGCGAAACTAAGATGGGAGAAATAAATGTCCCCTTGATGTGATTTATCTTCCTAGATACCACCACTCCAGGTAGTCACTAGCTTACACCACATAGTGTTATGTTTCAAAGAAGCCCAGGACAAGTGTTACTCAGTATATGTGGCTCCTTCTAGCACTTATCACCCCACCACCTACCCTAAAACTCTCCAGGCCTAGAGTTTGAGCTCCCTTCCCACAGTTTGTCTTTCACCCATCTTGGTCCACAGGGTCTCTTGGCTCCTGGTTGGCTCCACTCCCGGATTTCTTTGAGTCTGCTTACCCAATTCTCTCCCCTCTTGATCTCCTTCCCCTATTTCTCTCTGTGTCTTCTCATGGGCCAGTTCAGTCTGCTGTCCCAGCTCAGTCAGGACCCTTCCAGGTCCCTCTCCCTTTATCTAAAATAAACCAGAATTCTCTTCATGTCCTCATTTCATCCTCATAGCACTGCAGCTTATCTGCTTTTTTGGGAAAAGATGACTGGCCATCTCTGTCTGGGATGCTCTGAGCTTTCTCACTCTTTTTCTATGAAGTTATTCAATTCCACCCTGCAACTCTTTGGCTGTTTACAAACAACATGGCTTTCTTCCTCCTTCTTCATAAGCTTTCCTTTTGAGACCATATCTAAATTGGTTTATTAATGAAACTAAGAAATCAAAAAAAGCAATCCCAATTTTCTTAGTAAGAATATCATAGGATTACCACACTTTATATAAACTATATAATGTTAGACTTTAAGATACTATCAACTTCAGAATGTTCAGCTATAATCCCTAAAGAAACTACTAGGGGCAGAGTAGGGGATGAGTGGGAAGAAAGGGTATAGGCTAAAATTTAATAAATGAAGTAAAATCAAACTCTAAAATGTATTCAAGTAATCTAAAAGATAATAAGATAGTCAAAATAGAAATATAAAATTAAGAAATAATAACAAAACACCCAAATAATAAGGTCATAGTCCTAAAGACAAACAAATTGATAATCAAATTAAATAATAGAATGTATACAGAAATGCAAAAAAATAATGACTCAAATATAACCTATTAAATCCATGATAGATATATGGGAAAAATTGATTGTTTTAATATTTTCAACTGAAATGCCTAAGAAAGCCACATAAGGTGTATCAGCTAAATGAAACTTTAAGATAAAAAGTATTGCAAAAGCCAGAGAAGACTATTTTGCAATGGTAATATAATTAGTTTGTCTAGAAAGCATGCCCAAATGTACATAAAGAAACAAAATTAAAAACTCATAGTAGAAGACTTAAATCAACCAGAAAGATCTAAGATATATATTCAAATATTAGGTATAAATATAAAGGATCTTAACAGCACTAACAGCAATGGTGAATTACTTTATATTTATAGATAATTATAGGTTATTACCCAAAAAGTGTACATTTATTTTCATAACCATAGTATACCTACCAAGACAGTAAGCAATTGAATAACCATAAAATAGATCTCGGTGTATCTAAAAAGCTTTGGAATTATACAGAGTATATTCTCTGACTACAATAGAATTTAATTAGAAGCCAATAACAATAAAAATAGCAGAAAATGAAGAAGAAAGTTAGGGTTACTATACTAAATTACACATTACAGAGCAGTAATGCTTGAGTATTATATGAATTAAAGAATAGAAAGTGACCAATAGAATAAGAACAGAAGTAAGTCAGATATAGGATTAAAACTTTCTCAACAAGATTGCCAAGGCACTCCAATTGTGGGGCAAAAAAAAACATTTCAACAATTTTTCCTGGAATAACTGCAAATAGAAAAAAATAAATGTTATCTATTATAGGGCAAAATCAGTAAAATAAGCCAAATCCCTAACTATTAAGTACTGAAAGTAGAAAATATGATGTATGTATATGACACACTACTACATAGCCATAAAAAGGAGCAAAGTTTTTTCATTTTTTGGGAAAGTAAGTTAACCTGGAATACATCAAGTTTCCCTTTTATAATTAATATCTATTAATACTTATAATAAAGAGACTTTCTAAGTTAAAGATAGCATATCTGTAAAACCTTTAGAATAAAATATTTAGAATAAAGAAAATATTTTTTAGTTTAGTCACTACAAAATGTTTTTGAAAATCCACAGGTAGCAATAACTACAAAAATTTATTAGCCTCATCAGAATGAAAATATTGTTCTTTAAAATATACCTTTAATAAAGTAAAAATTGTAAGCCACAGAGAAAAATATATTACAGTATTAAGTAGTTACCAGTTTCTAACAAGTAACTCCATAATATAAAAACCTTGTTCACAAAACAGAAAAGACAATATGATTCTTAACCAAAACAAATATTATGGTACAAATAACTTATCATATGAGGAAATAGTCAACATAACAGTCATTAGGGAAACACAAATTATGCTATAGTGGTTTGCTACTAGGGCATATAAAATGACTCATACAAAATAAAATAAAAGTCTCAACAATTCAAAATGTTAGTGATATGGTATAACTGGAATTCTCATTGATAGCTGGAATGTAAATTGTCTTTGGAAAGCAGTGACAACTTCTTATGATATACTTTATATTTCTTTTTAAGCACACACATAGTAATTCAACCATCTTCTTGTTAAGTAATTACCCAAAAGAAATGCAAATACATATTTATAGAAACATACCTATGATGTTAATAGGTGCATTTATTTGTAGAAAAATGTTGAGACAATGTTTGTACTTTAGTGAGTCAATAAATAAAATGTGGTATCAACATAGAATACTACTCAGAAATAAAAAAAGATTTTATGGATTTGTTTATATAGAACTCTAGAAAAAAACATACTAATATAGAGGAACAGAAAGCAGATAACTGAATGACTTGGACATGATACACAGTGCAGGATGGATTGGAATGTACCACACAGTCATTTATTGGTGTCTTAATTACTTTTCAATTGCTATGTCGAAAAACTGAGATCATTGCAAAATATAGAAAAAATATTTCATTGAATTTATGGTTTCAGAAGGTTGGAGTCCATGATGGCATTGCAACAATTGGCAGGAGCAGAACCTGAGAGGTCACATCTTGAGACAAAAATCATGAGGAAGAGAGAAAGCAAACTGAAAATGAGTCTTTTGAGACATTAAAGTCAGACACCAGTGGCACAGTTCTTCCAACAAGCCCACCCTTCCTAGTCCTTCCCAAACAGTTCTACCAACTGTGAAACAAGTATCCAAATATGTGAGCCTTTGAGGGTCATTCTTATTGAAAACAAAACATTACATTCTTGTGCCTTCATAGGCTTGTGGCATATTATAATATAAAATATATTTAGTTCATACAATAGTCCCCAGAGTCTTTCAGTTCTTATTTCAATTTATAAGTTCAAGTCTCTTCCAAGACACAAAGCAATCTATTAATTGTAACTTCCAATAAAATCAAGAAGGAAATTATATCTTCTCAACATACAGTGACACAGAATATACATCACCTTCCAAAATAGAAGACTCAAGCCACAATAAGGCAATATTGGACCAAAGCAAGAGAAAAACCTACCAAGGCAAATTCCAAAACTGGTAGCTTCATCTCCAATGACAGAGAGCTAACATGGCTCCACTCTTCTGGCTTTGCTGTTTGCAAGATGAATCTTTTTTTTTTTTTGAGCTCATTACATTGTTTTGCAGCTCTCATTGGTAAACATCCCACAGCTCTGTTATTCCTAGTATTCTCTGATATTCAATTTCTGTCTTAGTTAGGAATTTTATTGTTGTGATAAAACACTATGATTATAAACAACTTGAGAAAGAAAGGATTTATTTTACTTAAGCTTCCATATCACATTCTATTGTCAAAAGAAGTCAGGGAAAAGACTGAAACAGGGTAGGAACCTGGAGGCAGGAGCTGAAGCTGAAGCCATGAAAGAATACTGTTGAATGTGCTATAAGAAAGCAGGATGAGCAATTCACAAATAGACTGTGTATAAAATATTTCAACATGCTTGATTTTTTAAAGTAAGGTGATAGTTGTATTTTGTTACTTGTACATGTATAAAGGTGTTCAATCAAGAACCCATTAGTAGCTGTTGGTGCAAATTTATCACATTCTAAATGAGTGGAATCAAATATTCAAATCCCTTCCAAAAATCCCTAAGCAGTATATGAAAACAATATTATTGATACTTGTAATAGTGGCCAAGATGAAGACTACTTACAAAAAGAGTAAAGTCTCTATAAATCCAACAACAAATAGTTTAACAGGTATAGGGCAGGATCTATATATGAGACAGAAGAAATAGTATTTATCTTTCTGATTATGGATTATCTCACTAATATGTTTCTCTGTTCCATCAAGTTTTAAAACTTTACTTTTCTTTACAGTTAAATAAAATTCTGACGTGTGTGTATCACAATTTTATTATGCACGTGTCAATTCTATTTTTTGCTATTGTGAAAAAAGAATCAATAAATACAGATGTACAAATATCTCTATGAAAGGATACAAAAGCATGTTAAAAATATGTCCAGGATTAGTGTGGCTGAATTATCTACCTAGTTTAAACTTTTTTTTTTGAAAATTTCTACACTGGTTTCTATAGAGGCTGTACATTCCCAGCAACAACTATAAAGGCTCTGCTTTCTATACTTTATCCTTTCTATACTTTATCACCACCATCCATTGTCATCTTGTTTTCTTGATAGTACCCACCTTAGCTGAAGTGAGAAAGATGATAACTTTTATATGCATTATATTTCTCTAATGGGTATGAATATTGAACTTGACTAAAATATTGGCCATTTGTCTATCTCTTTTTCTTTCTTTCTTTTCTTTGAGACTTGTTTATTCAGCTCTTCAACCCATTTACTGATTGGATGATTTTGTTTTGTTATTGTTTAATTTTTGCAGTTCCTTATATAATCTAGTGGTTCTTAATCTGTGAGTTACAACCCATCTGGGATCAAAGGATTTTTCAAAGAATTATCTAAGACCACCAGAAAACACAGATATTTACATAACAGTTCACAATAATAGCAAAATTACTATTATGAAGTAGCAACAAAAATAATTTTATGGTCGGGGTCACCAATACATGAGTAATTGTATGTATTAAAGGGTAACAGCATTAGGAAGGTTGAAAATCACTATTTTAATCTACTGTGTGATGTATAGTTTGCCTCTTCCCTCTAATGATAGGTTCCTTTACCATGTAGAAGCCTTTCAATTTAATGTGGTACCATTTGTCAATTGGTACTATTTCTCCTACTATGGTGTTCTATTATAAAAACATCTTGCCTATATTTACATCCTTTAGCAGTTGCATTTTTTCCAGTTTTAAATGAAGAGTCTTTGCATTGACTTTTGTGCATGGTGAGAGATATGGATCTAATTTCACTCTTCTATAGATGTAAATCCATTTTTGCCAGCGTTGTTTATAAAAAGACTGCCCTTTTTCAGTGCCAGGAAACCACAAAAGGGCCCCAAAATTGTGGGTAAAAAAGAGGCGGGGGCTTGAACCAAGGGGATTAGAAAGACAATAGAATACATAAGCTATGAAAATAAAAAGGGGGATATTGAGAGTGAGAGGGTACAGAGAAAGGAAGGAGTAATGGTAGTCAGACAGAGAGGTGGAAGGAGTGAAGTCAGGTGAGGAAGTAAAAATAAATCAAAATAAAGTATGTATGAAAGTGCTATAAAAAGAGGCCTGGAGAGATTTCTCAGGAATAAAGAACACTGGTTCCTAGTATAGGGGACCCAGGTTTAATTCCCAGTTCCCATATGGTGACTCACAACCATGTGTAATTCTACTTCCAGGGAACCTGACATTCTCTTGTGACCTTTGCAAGCATTATGCACAAAAATGTTGTGCAGACATAAATGCAAGCAAACACTTGTGCATATAAAATAATAAGATACAATTTGTTTTTTTCTCTGACATAGGGAAACTTGTTTCATTGTAAACTGCTTTATAAAAAAAATTTTCAAAAGGTACACTTTGACAAGTGTTTCACCTGCCATCTGTTTGCCTTAGGCATGAAACCTCAAAAAGGGTCATATTTTTTGTGATTCACATGGTTCCTGGAAAGGTAGAGTCGCAAATAAGCTGGACAATAATCCATTAGATAAATTGTCTTGAAAGGCTTTCATAACAGATATCAGAGATTGAAGTACTGACTGAATCTTATTTTGAAGCAGAGAGTTAACATTCTACTTGCTACAACCTGGCATATGCCCAGCCTCATTAGCTGTGTCCCTTGTACTGTCTGTATTTCTTGTTATAGGGTCTGCAGATGAATTAGGTAGCACAATGTCTTCATTCTGAGTTCTTTGGAAAAGAAAGGCTATAAATTTAAGACATTTGTTGTTAGCTGGAAGAAGAAAGATCTATTTACACTGTGCTGGTATTTTGGGAAGCCATTGTTACCTATAAATCACCTAGATACATCAAAGAAAAACAAATGGAAGAGCATAAGGAATGAATGTGAATCAAGGCTTCACTAATGTCTGGAGACAAAAAGTTAAACATCAATGAAAGTTTTTATATTTTTCTGAACTTTTCTTCCTATCTTCTCTGAATAAGACAATTACTAATCCTATTCAGCTCTTTAATAGTACTCAATACATATTAATAAATATTCTTTCAGTGTCTCTACTCATCATTCATTAGTAATGCACCATGATCTGGATGGAGAAAATATAACTGCTGATTTCATTATTTACATTTGTTATTGGTAGGGATGCTGTCCATAATCATGTTATTGAAACATTTCTTTAAAGACTTATCTATTAGTCTGCAATCTGATGAAATCTCTAATTGCTAGAATTTGTATTTACAATGATAAAATGTTGATTAAATTTGGGTACTGTTTCTTTAAGTGTCTAATCCAAGTATTGTTTTTTGAATAATCAATTGATTTTTGAAAGAAAAAAAAACGAATCATTGTCTCAAAAAATGTTGTATCACTGTTGGCTCTTATATTAGAGTGGCATTAGGATTTAGTTTTCAAGTGAATAGTGGTGATATACAATAGTAATAGAGTGATTGATATTCCTATAGAGTGTCAAAATTTGATTGAAGTAGAGATTTTTCAGCTTCTTTACTCTTTTGATAAAGAAGCATGGAAGAATTTGAAAAGCAAAGCCTAACAGTTTAACAAAATGTTTGGGGACAGGGTGCTACTGATAAGATCAATCTACCCTAGCAGAGTACCAACTGCTAAACATAGTCCGGCCCTGAACTGGCACAGCACTGAGAAACTGACTTCACCATCTGGCTTTCTGGCATTTTTATCAAGTCTTTTTAATTAGGCTCAAATCAGTGATCTCCTTTCTCAGCTTCTACCTCTCTCGATGCCATTAGGATGGAACTCATTTCCAAAGCACTGCAGAGTGCTCAAGTGGAACTTCAGTTGAATAGTATTGTCCCTCAGGTTTTCACACCTTACATATGCTAGAAGATGTCCTGTTGTGCTTGTCCAGTGGTGCATATAATTCAATTTTTGTTTTATTAAGATATGAAGATGACCATTGCCAAGAGCCAACAAGAAGTTAAAAACTAGCAGGTGGTCTTCCTGAGATTGTTCCACCTTGGATTAAAATCTACAATGAATTTGCTCCTGTAAGCAATGTCCATGAGGATTTCATTTTAGGAAAGATTGATGCTATTAATATGCTTTTCCTGTCATTATTAAATATATATAATGATCACTAGGTATTAGCCTACGGTTTTGAGCAGATCTCTGCAGAACAATGAAAATGTACTGTCTTATAGTGATGCTATATAGTTTCTTAACTCTTAATGATGATCCTATAAGAATTCATACAATTATAGTAATTATTAAGCTCTTTTATAATAAGACTGCTATTATATCTTTTCTGATGTCAAAACTGCAATGAGAACCCTGAAAGTCTTCAGTTAATTGCTTCTAAGATAGCAAGCAGGCATCTATTACTCAGAGTACATTCCAAGAGGTTGTAAAACCATTAACCAAAGGTCATAAAATGGGAACTAAGGATTTACTATAGGTGCAAGGACAGAAGATAAAATATTGACTGGGTTTATCTATACAAAACTTCATTAATACTTTAGTCCCCAAAATTATAGTTTTTAACTTTCCATGAATTTGTTAAGCTTCTGATATAATGAATGTTTAGACAGATAGTTACTCTTAATGGATATGCATATAAACATTCTCTGTAGTAAACTTACTATTCTACTCATGATTTGAATTTATGTGTATACCTGTGGTGAACTTTTTACCATGTGATCATGCATTCTAAAAGATGTATAAGTGATGAGGACAAAGAGAGGAGACAGGACTAAGGGGAACTTTTTGGACAGAACTGAGCACAAGAACTTAGAAGTATAAGCATTGGAAGTAAGAGTATTGTTACAACAGAGCAGGAGAGAGTAAGAATAGAAGAATACAGAGAGGAATAACTTAGAAATTATAAGGCAACATATAAAATTAATATAGCAATATGCATAATGCAGGGGGAAAGAGGAAAGAGAAGATGCGGAAAGAGCAGAAAGCAAGCAGGCTTCTCCTTACCATGGGACAGAACAGGTCTTTTCTTAATAACAAGGCAGGCTTAGTCTTACTAATGAGAACAAAGCTTTCTTCTTACAGACTTGGTTTAAATTCATTTAGCAATAACAGGGTAGAAGCTTTTTCTTTCTCTATGCAATAAAGATTGGAGCTCATTTTTCATCCAGAATCAGTGAGTTCTTTCTGAAGTGGTGCTTGGTCTTTTGTTCCATATACATATGTAAGTATGGGTGTGTGTGTGTGTGTGTGTGTGTGTGTGTGTGTGTCTGTCTGTCTGTCTGTCTGTCTGTCTGTCTGTCTATCTGTGTAAGTATGTAATTATGAGATAGTATGAAAGCTGACCCCAACTGGTTCAAACAGAGATTTAAGAATATGTATGCATGAATCTGTATATGATGATGTGAATTTAATCCACATTAGCTTGCGTAAAAGTTTTTCCTTCTGTGAGCATGACTCTCTTCTCCTGGTTCAACAGAAGTATATTGCTCTGAACTTTTCCCTAACCTGACAGGCTAGAGGCATCTGGACCAGAGGGAAAAGGTTCTAGCAATTAATCCATTTCTTAATCCCCTGCTGTTTTAAGATGAGGTACTAATGCCAACGACTGCAGCTTCTGGCCTCAGAGGAACTCAAGACATATTGAACTCAACATATTGAGCGGACCAAAATTTTCATCACTATATACTCTGGTATGCATAAGTGGGTTAAATTGTACTGCTATATTCAAAATGCTGACTCTGGATGTCAAAGGTACAACACATGATGAATGCATGCCTATACAGTGATTTCCTATGGGATACTTAGGCTTAAACAAACTAATAACAATAATAGTAATAATAATAAGAGAAATAACAATAAGAAGAAGAATTAAAAATAAAATCATTCTGACCAACACAGCTACTGAACTCAACTACTAAAAAATTTTATGTGCCCCACTTCTTAGAAGATTCACCATTTCACCCCCATAAGCACTTTTTCTTTTTAAATAGTTCTAAATAATACCTAAGATTTCTTTTCCCTCTGTGCATTTAGGGTTAACATTTCCATTTTTTTTCCAATGCCCCAATTGCTCTTGAACCTGAAATGGACAGTGGTTTGAGAACCTGTATGTGTAGCACCTGTTCACATTGACATCTGAGGTTTGGAGGGTAAAAGTGCTCATCAAATTTACATTAAAAGGACATGAAGGAGGACTCCTACAGTCCAAGCAAATAATTTTTCACTGAGTTTTGCTCACCAGACTATAGCTTCACACAATTTTATACTATTCTGCTCTCTAAGCACTTTATAAATAAATGTATGCACAGGACCTGCAAACGTTCGTTCTTTTTCATTTTTTTTCTAGGTAGGGGGTGGGGTATCATTTTGGAGCTATCTTCAACATTCATTACACTAACCAACATCTACAGTCTTTGCTGGCAGTTTAAGTGACCCCGAAATAATTTATATATTTTTAGAATCCTCTCCTAAGGCAGTCAAGCCAACCACAGATTATTAAATTCATTGAGGTTTTTCTTTTTTGCTTTTTACACATTTCTTTACTGCAGATGAGCTAAACCATTCAGCAAAAATATAGGATGCAGTAGAACAAGCAGAGGCCTGCAGAGCCCTAATAATTACAAGCGACTGTCGAATTGGAATACTTCTGCAGTATGCTAAGGTTTAATATCATCCGTTCTTTTCCTCTGCATTCCCAGTGGGACAATTGACTCGATTTCAACAGGCACAAATCTTCCATAACCTCTTCTCACCTTTCTCAGCTCTTCGCCTAGCAGAACTATCCAATGGAGCCCATATCTCCTCCTCCACTGAAGCAGTCATTTTTCCTCACCAGACCTTCCTTATTCATCCCTCCCTAACCCCACAGCACTGTTTTAAAAATCAGTCATAGCCAGGGGGATCATTTAACAATCTAAGTAACACATTTTGACAAACTTTCTTTCCCTGGGTAACAAATTCAAATTCCTTCAGGGTTCACTACTTAGCAGAGGAGCTAAATTGCAAAGTAAGTTCAAAGAGAAACATTCCCCAAAGGGAATACAGTATTTCCAAACCCCTAGAGATCTACCTCACCTGCCTAAAAGCAAGGAGTCCTCCACACAACATTTCTAGGACCTGATTAACCAGCAAAGATTATAGCCCTTCCTCTCAGACATGAAATATGACAAGACAGCCTTAAGAAGAAAGCAAATACCTTTTCATGAGTGTGCTGTTTGCCTCGCTTGGTGTAAATTGTTACACAGGCATGGTAAGTTGATAACTGCAAGATTTTTGTTTCACTGACCACCTATGGCCTAATATTTTAGTACATATTTCCTACTGAATGAGTCACCTTGCGATTTGTAGTTATACAAGCCATAAATCTTGGTCATAGGCTAGGTATAGTCTTCAAAATTTGTCAGCAGTTCATGTTATGCTATGATATCTCATTTGGCTATGATGTGATAAAGTATGACAGCTACAGTCTATGACTAATCACAGTCTCATCCTGAAGCCCTTCTGTGGAAAGGAAGATTTCAGAATCCGCCATAAGAGGAGAAGCAGCTTTGCCCATCAAGCAAAATTAACTGCACAGCCAGCTTCTGCTTGTACTTGGAGAACAGAAGTTTACAGGAATGGCTTTATCACATTTATGCTTTCTCTTGTTTTTTGATTTCAAATGATTAATCTTTATAACATTCCCAGATCAATATTAGGGTTTTCATAGTTCAGGCAGTAAGAAATCTGAGGGCAGATATATGTTTCAGTGTTCCCGTGGGAAATGCATGGAAGGCTTAAAATGAAGTCAGAGTAGAAGACAGATAGATACACAGAATTCAAATATGATTTTACTATATGTGAATAATTCAGGGCATCCACATTTTGATAATAGAAAGTAGAACACAGAAAAGCTAGTTCTTAGCATAGAAGTATGCAGGGTGTGTGAAGTTGACATGCAGCCTATCATTATTGGCTTTCCACTTTTCAAAATCTAATGGATTTCTTCCTGCTGTAGCATCTGCCAAAATGCATAAAAATATTTCAGATATCCAGGGGAGCTTCACTTCTATTGATCAGGGTTTATATATTTATTTGTGGTTACAAAGACCCATTGTTTCCACTTTGCTTTGTGGTAATGAAAATGGAATGTACACTAATTTGAACTGAAAGTAGATAGGTAATGGCAGAGAGCTGTCCGTGTATTAGTTTTCTGTCCACTTCATTCCCAGGATGTTCTTCATATTAAATTGTGCTATTAATAATCACAATAATAGTCCAAGCCCACCCTGATACTCCCTAAAGTCATACTAAAATCAAAAGGTATTTTTTCTATCTTTGGTATATGAGTATTAAATGTACAAGTTTGAGTCTGGATCACCACATAAAAGGAGAGAAATAGTTTCAGGTTTTGAATTTAAACTTTCAACACATACTCACACACACAAACACACACTATTCACACATCCATTTTGTAGGTTTGTTTCTAAGGTTCAGTCTTAGTTGAATTAAATTTACATAGTTTCTGTTTCATAGAAAAATATAATCTAAAGGGAAATGGTGCAAACATATATAAAATTATTTAGAAATACATATATAAGGCATTCTATAAGACCAAAAGTACATTAAAAAGATACGTAAGTCTTGACAGATTTCTAAGAAAGATTGTATTTTCACAATGTTTTGACTGATGTTAAACAAGCAACTTGATGAATTGGGATTGCAACATTATTCCAGACATTCAGTAGAAAAACCTTCAAAGTTAAAAGAAAGACTTTAGAAATTGCAGTCAGGCTATTGACAAAAACTGGATGTATAATAAAGGTGGCCTGCTAAAAGTATAGGGAACACTGAAGAAATAAGAAGACAAATTAAATAAAGATTAAAGGTGCTGAAGTATTTATTTGGTCAACCTGTTTAAAATGTTTCTCTTGTATTTTAATTTTGTGTGTGTGTGTGTGTGTGTGTGTGTGTGTGTGTGTGTGTGTGTGTAATCTCACAGTCCAGCAGAACATAGAAGATCCCCAGAGCTGGGGTTACAGATGTTTGTGAGCTGCCTGATATGGGTGCTGAGAACAGAACTTGGGTCCTCTAGAAGAACTGCAAGTGTTCTTCATCATTGAGACATATCCCCGTCCCATGGTTAGCCACTTGATTCTGGACAAAGTGTTTTATACAGATTTCTTTATTCAGCAATTTCAATTGCATCACAGCTTTCAAGTCTTTTCATAAACTTTTTAACCAATTATAATTTTTCAGGTAATTTAGCAGTGCTCACTTTAGTAGGAAAATGGAAAGGAACGTGTTTTTAAGTTAATCATCAGAATTTTTGGTCTCCATGGCTCCAGCCACATATGTAGCAGAGGATGGCATTGTCTGCCATCAATAGAAGGAGAAGCCCCTAGTCCTGTGAAGGCTCCATTCCCCAGTGTAGAGGAATTCCAGGGAGGTGAGGCAGGAGTGGGCAGGTGGGACGGGCAGCATCCTCATAGAAACAGGAGGAGGGGGGATGAGAGAGAGGGGTTCCAGAGGGGAAACTGGGAAAGAGAATAACAATTTAAATGTAAATACATAAACTATTCAATAAAAAAAGAATTTTTGGTCCCAAAAGTTTATACTTTTGAACACTAAAATATGAATATGTAAATTTTATGCAATTTCAATTATGGTTAAAAAATGTTTAGAGTAATACAGTGGGCAACAACTGATCTTTCTTATTTCCTCACTGTACTGCAACACTTATACTTTCTTTTCTAAGATGCTGTTATATAATGGCATAAATTGTTTTCTTTGGTTTGGATATCACCAACACTGTTATTGAGAAACCCAAATATCTTTCTTTGTATTGCCCTCTGAAATATGATTGTGATAATCTGTTGATGCCATATGAGCCCTAAAATATAATGCTATTTTGTCATTCTAGTAAAAACTATTCTGACCATCCCATTTCAGTTCTAATTGCTGAATCTCAAGTATTCAATGAACACCTGTGTGTATTCTACTAGCCCTCAGACATAATAGTATTTGGGACTGAGGGGATAGCTTAGTTTCTAGAATGCTTATCTAACATGCATGAAGTCCTGGGTTTGGTCTCCAGCACAGCATCAAATTTCCTGTGGTGTGGTACACCTGTTATCCTACCACTCAAGAAATCAGGAGGATTAAAAGCTCAATGTCATCCTTGGGGATTTAGCACATTTGAAGCCTGGAATACATGTGACCTCATCTCAGAAATATTTTTAAATGTGAGATTCTGATGTTAATTATTTTCATCAGAACGTCTACAATAGCCTTCTCTGCATTTGGAGTAGATTTTGCTGCACCTCATCTTCAGGCAGCAAACAAAATGAACTTTCTAAAACTAAAGCTAACTGTGTTAATTTTTTGTTTTGTTTTGTTTTAGATTCTTCAGACAGATTCATTTTGGAGGTTCCAAGGTAGTCTCAATATACTACCTCGACTTCCATCATACAGTGTAGTCTTCATCCTCAGCCTGCCTGCACCTTTTCATATTTGAGATCTATGTGTGGTAATGCCTTTCATTTTACTAGCTCTGTATAGTGTCATTCACATGAGCTGCTAGTTCCTTTATTACTCAATTCTCTCTCATTATCTCACTTCCATATTATCAGTTTTCAGCTCAGGGGTTATCCTAGGGCAGCATCACTCCCGAGCTTATAATGCAAGTTGAATCACATTTGGTTAAATTGCAATAATCTATTGATGTGTTCAGACTGTCATGACAATATCGGGATGAATCTAAACAGAAGAAATTTAAACTACTAATTCTGACATGGTCAGAATAAAAAAAAAATGAATGTATAAAGAAGAGTAAGGCATGACTTCTTTCCTCAAAAGTATATCTAGTTTATGAGTTAGGTATAGTGGGTTATAATGTAGTTCATCCAATTAATTTTAATATTATAAAAGGCACATTAGAAAGAATCCTTGTTAATTCTGATAAGGATGAAGTAAGTTGGGGTAGGAGCCAGAGTCAGAGCAATCACCACCGAGGTAAAATTGTGATATACAGGTGTTTTGCCTGCATTTATGTCTGTGCACTACATGCATGCAGTACCTATGGACCAGAAGAGGGAGTATTGGATTGCCAGAAACTGGAGTTACAGATGGTTGTTATTTGCCTTAGAGGTGTTGAGGACCAAACTTCAGGGAAAGCAACAGTGCTTGAACCACAGAGCCATTTCTCTGGTCCCCAGTTTTTCGTCATTGTGACAAAATAACAGAAGGCAAAAACTTTTAAGGACTTTATTGGGGTTCCTGGTTTAGATATTTCAGTCCCTCCTGCATGAGGAAAGTGAGTGGAGGAGAGACCAATCATTACAGGGAGGAGCACATGTGGAAGAAAACTATGTATTTCTTTGTGGCTAGGAAACAAAGAACGAGAAAGAAAGTATTTGTGGACAAGGTATATCTCCTTCAAAAACACTCCAGCTACCCACTTCCTCCAACTGGGTACCACCTTCTAGTAACATATTCAGCTCCGACTTTATCAATGGATTAATTCATCGATGAGGTTTCAGCACTCACTGAATAATGCTTCCATCTGGGAAATAAGCCTTCATGGCATGAGCAACTCAGGTGGATACTTTGTATCCAACCATAACAATAAGTTAGATTTGTTTTCCCCTAAAATACAATAAAGTTCATGATAACTCTTAATTGTTTTTCCCTTGAGGTTCTTACGTTTGTGTGTGCTTATAAACAAAATACAGCACAGCAGCCATGGGCTGCATGTGGGTATTTAACATTGAAATTAATTACATTTAAATAAAAATAAACATTTAGCTGTGCTGGCAACATTTACAATGCTCAATAGCCACAGGTGGCTTTATCATTTGGACAACGGAAATTATAGAACATTTCCATCATTAGAGAATGTATGTTATAACAAATGCAGCCATTCATAAATTTCATACATTTATACTAGGCCATTGTTGTTTGTCTGGTAGGTATAGCACTTGATATTAATAGGTACAGAGATGCAAATGACAAACTCCTGATTACCCAAGGCTCTCTCTATTGACCTTCCTTTACTCAGATTGCCTATATTTCTCTCTTAAAATTTTATGCTCTTATAGATTGCTGAACATTACTCAGCTGCTCAGAAATCAGAACCATAGCTCTGAGTGGAACTTTTAATAAATCCTCTATTTAGTATGTACCCATTGTATGACCACCGTATGCTGAGGCCTGTAGGAAATACAAAAAAAGAATGTAAAACAACATCTCTTCTCTCAGTGAGAGTTTAACTTAATGAACATTTGAGTTACAGCTTCTGTGTAAGCCATGAATGTATTTATATTATTAAAGCGGAATTAGAAAAAAAATGACTCAGTAATTAAAAGCACTTACTTCCCTTGTAGAGGACCTATGTTCAATTCTCAGGACTCACATGGCATATCACAACCACATTTTTTTTTATACCTCCAGGGAATCAGAGGTCCTCTTCTGGCCTCCATGGGTACCAAGAATGCATGCAATGATGCTCATATAAACTTACAGGCAAAACACTCATACACATAAAATAATAATAATAATGATATATGTAAAAATTAACAAAAGCATGATTGAAAGAACTGGATTTACGTAAACATAATGAATAGAGAACAATATACCATATTACATAACCAAGTGCTTAAGTGCACACTATCAATTTATAAGTCCTTTGCAAGTTCAGGATTGAGAGAGAATATCATGCAGGAAGAGGATCACAGAAGTCCTTACAGCAGAAGTGGTACTAATCATACAACTGTTCGTGGTACAAGCAACAGAAAACGCAAACTAGAGTCAGCACAAAGGAGCTATATCGATTTATGTTTGGGTGTAGGACTCAGATCCATTGATTCAACCCCTTTGTCAGTCACCTTTCCTCTCCCTTTTACTCTCTGAATCACATTTTGTCCTGTATCTGTTCATTCATAGAAAGGCTCTCTCTTCACAGTGGAAAAGGACTATCACCTTGGCCACACACTCATTCCTCTCATTCAGCATCTTCAGTGTGAGAAATGAGACTATCACCCATTCCCTCTTCTTGGGCCACATTGTCATCTGTGAACAATCATTGTGACAAAGAGAACATACTCTCTCTAGTCAGATCTGCTTCACAGACTCATCAAAGGAGAGAAAGGAAGGAGCTTTTAGAGATGGATAAGTATAATCCCACAACATCCTGGATATAAAATAAGAACAGAAGATAAATGCACTTTCCACCTAACCTGATGACCTGGGTTTTGATCCTCAGGACCCACAATGGTGGAAAGTATTCCTCCAACCTGCAAATATTTGTGTGTGTGTGTGTGTGTGTGTGTGTGTGTGTGTGTGTGTGAGAGAGAGAGAGAGAGAGAGAGAGAGAGAGAGAGAGGTTTCAGTCTATAATTACCTGGCTCAATTCCCATGGACCTATAGTAAACAGAGCATCACTGAAGGAAGTGTTTATCGTAACACCTGGCCATCAAGATTTCAACACATAGGCCCTTAATGGAGAGTTCAAATCCAAATCATAATACCTGCTTCAGCAGAGAGAGTGTCCCAGACCAAAGGACCAAATGTTCATAATGTAAGAAATAATCAGCAGAGGAAAATGAAAGAATAGATTCAGTTCATCTTCAAAATGGCAAGAGCAGACTTTTTTTTTTTTTTTTTTTTTTTGATCTGAGAGGTCCCTAAACCCTGCTACTTGTTATCAAAGGGTACCAAACAAAACAAAACATAAAAGACAACAACAACAAAACAAACAAAACACTGTAAAGGATCTGACAAACAGTTCTTGTAGTGGAGAGTAGGGCGGGGAGGGGGCTTGGTTTTGTCAGGCCCTGAAACTGATTTTTAAGTAAACTGTTTTTCACAATTGCTCAGCTGAAGCTAAGTAAGACAGCCTGTTTTTGCAACTTCCTGGCCTTCAGAGTCTGTGATGGAAATTGGCTGCTTTCCAGAATTCAACGGGCAAAAGAGTTCTTGAAGCCGTGAGTCTGCTTGGTGGCCATAATTTTGGGGGTAGACGTGTCCTTTAAATAGTGCTAAAGTGGGGAAAACTTAGCTAAAGTAATGATCCCTAGAATTACGTAACCTTTCAGAGCCCCGCAAATATAAAGAATACAATCCCAACTAAAGGAAATGCTGACAGAGCTGAGCCCTTATGTAATAAAACACTCCCACCTCCCATTTCCGCCCACCTTGCTAGTTGTGTGCTCTTGCCTTCATTCACATCTAATCCATGTCAGCGTGCCCCCTCAGAGTGGGTTTGTGTTTTTAGGTAGGGTTTGGTGTAGGAATGATCATTATCCTCTTTCAAACCTTCTTGAAGCATAATAGGTGAAAAGTTAAATTTGAAAAAGAGAAGGACACTCCAAATCAAAATATATCTTGCCTTTATTTCCAGAGAAACTGTAAAGCCATATGCAATCAAGTGATGATTCAAGTCCAGAATAAGGGAGATTTAGAAGTTTTAACAATGCAAACAAAAAAACTGTAATTAGGCTTCCTAAAATGCCCCTATTATGGAATTTTAATAATCCTCTTTTCTGTCATGTAAATAAAAAGTAAAATCTGGATCATGTACTCTTTGATTCCACAGATAAAGCAATAACATACGAACCCGCAAACAAATGCATTTCACTTGTAAATAAAAACAAATAAAATTGCATTAAATGGAAGAGAAAAGTGAAGTAAAAGCAAGAAAGAGATGGGGTAGGGGGGGAAGATGTAATATTTGAAAAGGAACTAACTAGAAATAAAATTTCTTTGATCAAAACTCAGTACTCTTATTGCCTTGATAAACTCTCTCAGGAGCTAGTGGTGAAAGCTATTTCATTTTCATTTTAATTACAATGAACTACTCATTAAATGAGAGTCTCTAGTAGATATCTGGCTTCCATACTAGTTCTCTTTCTGCCAGGGACCAGTATATAGCCAATCCTATTTTACACCATCCATGGCTACTTCATTAGCATATTATCAGTGCAGGTTATTCACTCAGTCAGCTGTGCTGCTTCAATAGATACAATGACATCATTTCTCCTGTTGCAGAGGCTATATTGCTATATTGCTTCCTATTTTTGTGCAGATAAAGGGAGGTGGGAGGTGGGGAATCTTGAAGTTGTATTTTCATCTTGTGACTATATTAATGTCATGAGCTCAGATTCTTGATCTTATATGGGATTTTTGGACAAAAACCGCCTGGAATAAGTTAAATATAAAGACATAAAACAGAGTTAACAAAAAAAAAGTATGAGAATTTGAATAAACTGAGCCCCAGCCTGCCAACTATTTTATTACTTCTTAGGAGGTAAGGTTATGTTTACAATAATTACTTTCTTTAATATGCTACACTTGAACTTTTTAATAAGAATTTCTAATTTAAAGCAAGTCAGCCCCAAATAACTTGTTGCTAGAAATTTGATTAACCCTTTTTTTTCCACTAAGGATGTAGTTTACAGCAAGTGGGAAAGCAAGGAAGTGCAAGAAGATAATGACCATTGCCTGAGCTAAAATGCAGCTCCCCTCCAGCTTACCTCTAGGAACAACAGAGATTTAAATACAAGTTCTAGCCAGATGTCACCTGCTACTCATATAACATTTTATGTGTCCAATATACGTCATTAATTCTACATACAATGAAGTATAGGTTTGGTTTGTGCTTTTACTACACTAACTTATGACAGCAGCTGTAAGCACTTAGAAAATATTAGTGATCCCATCCTTAAGCCCTGGATGAGCTTGTTTAGAATTGTGGGACACAGCATAGAAACACAACATGAACAACAGCAGCTTGCAAAACCGAAGATCCAATTCCATGCTTTTTTCTGTATCATGCTCTGCCCTCAAAGTTAGCATCTTCACATTTATAGCTTATTGGTGCCTTTAAAATAAATAAACCTTTCCTTTTGATAGCTTCACTCAGCATTTGCAAGGATAGCTAGTTTGAATGCCCATTTCAGTGACCTAGACCAAATATATGGAAAGTCTGCATAGTAATTGGATGGTTTAAGATGCCTCTGTAGTATCTGAAAAGCCCAAATGTGTCACGGGTTTACATCTTACTTTTGTAAAAGAGTTCCTCAATCTTTACACCATGGAGCTGTGATCTCCAATTTTATTGTGTAAAAACTTAAAAGGCGGAGAGAGAATGTAGGATATCTTTATTGACTCCATCTTGGGAGCATCACATTACAGATCTGTCAGTTCCCTGACCATTAGCTACAATTAGCCCCACAGCTCCTCCACCTTAACTACCAGAGGAAGTAGAGAGGTATAGAAAACACTTAAATGTATGGTGAGAACTATTTCTACAAGAGTACCTTTATCTGCATGTTCTGTTCATTGTCAGTTTGGTAGACTACTCATCCGTTGTTGAATTTTAACTCCATCTTGGCTAGGTCCAACAGGCATGAATAAACTTCCATGTTGTCACCAATATAACCAGCAAGAAAATCTTAATGGAAGTTTGTTGTGAATAAAGTACTTGGACGCATTAGAGACCCATGAACCAATTTAATTGTACCTTACTTAGAGTACCTTGCAAAAATGCTTTGTAAACCAACACAGCTTGCCTGCTGATGTGCTGCAACCATCTTGAAATTGGCTAAGCGTATTAATCCTTAGGTTGTCACGAATGCCTACAGGCTGCCTTCAATAACATTGATTTGTCTGTCAGGTTGGGGTAAAATGTCAACATCTCATACTATCCAATTAAGGCTTTGGAGACATATGTTTTCTTGCAGAGAAACAAAAGGTCTGTCTCCTCTTATGTCTCACATAACTCAATGTATGCAGTGTCCAACGTCATATTATAGAGATACAAATAACTGTGGCACATGACACAGCTGGGACACAGACTCTCTACCCAAGTAAAGTACCTATGTCACTGACATGGCAGAAGATGCCCTCATTAGTAATGATGTACAAGGACAGTAGTGGTATTTTTTCCTTTGCAACAAGGCTTGTCAGAACACAGAATTTTTGCACATGTGCTTTAAAAAATCCTACTTGAAGCCTTCCAATGTCCTATGGTTTTTTGTTTGCTTGTTTTGTTTGTTTGTTTTGTTTTGTTTTTTATTACAATAACATGTAAGCCCTGGGAAAAAAAATGCCAAGTGGAAAACAGTGCAGTCTCAGCTTGTGGAGCCACTCTACTTCTCAACCCTTTCTATGGTCAGTGTCAGCATCCCTTAATAGGATTGATAGGATAATCACTCTCGGCTGTTCCTATTTAAAACCATGAGAATAATTACTTGTTTTCTGGAAGAAATTGTTATGGTATGGCCTTGGCTATGTTTGAACCGGCTAGGTTTTGTTGTGTCTTTGAGACTGCTTTGAATCTGAACAGTACAGAAAATTCAATATGAGGGGGGTTATGAAATCACTAGTTATCTCTCTGTCTTTAAATTCCTCTGTTCCCTTCTTACTACACACAGATTGTTGACAGTTTGAAACAGCATTTCAAAGATTTCCTAGCAGACACTACTGACTTGTTCTTATGTTCTTACTAGTGGAGTAAGAGCATGGAGGGTATTTTTGATGTGCCTCACTTGCTCTAAAGAAAATAGCGTAAAGTACTGTTCTGGCTAGTTTTATGTCAACTTGACACTAGCTAGAATCATCTGAGAGGAAGAAGCCTCACTCAACTGAGAAAATTGCTCCATAAATTGGGCTGTATGGAAGCCTATAGGACATTTTTCTTTATTAGTAAAATGTAGGAGGGTTCAGACCACAGTGTGTAGGACCACCCCTCTGTCTGTGGTCCTGGGTTCTATAAGCAAGCAGGCTGAGGAAGCTGTGGAGAACAAGCTACTAATTAGTATACTTCCATGGCCTCTGCTTCAATTTCTGCCCCGAGGTTCTTTCCCTGACTTTAATGATAAACTATGATATAGAAAAATATGTGAAATACAATCCTTCACTCCCCAAGATGTTTTTGATCATGGTGTTTTATTATGGCAATAGTAACTCTACAAATGCTTCCTCTTTCTGCAAGGTAGGACACAGTTGTATGAGACAATGCAGTTTGTGTCAACCATCTAAAATGGGTGGTTGGAGAAAGCAGAGCAGCAAGACACAAAGACCTGTCCCTGAATGACTTAAGTAAGGAAAAAAAAAAAGCTTCACTGTTAGACTTTGTTAAAGAAACCACATATTTAGTCCACTGTGTGAACTAAACACCTTATTCTTTACCTGTTGGAGCCTGTGCTACTCCGTATAACATTCCCTTGGTTGACTGCTGATTGTAGATATAGCCTGTGGGATAAAATTTCTCATGAGCTCATATCCATCTCATAGAGACCATTCCCTTCTCCAATACATGTTGTACATTTTTCTAGTCTTTGCTTAAGACTTTTGGAATGTCATCAATGCCATTTTTGCAGTCTTCTTCAAACAGTCAAGTTATGGACTCAACCTAGGTGCTCACTAACAGAGGAAAGGGTACAGAAACTGGGCAGATTACATAATGGAGCTTCATTCAGGTATCAAGAAGGACAAAATTAGGTTCTTTGCAGGAAAATGGATGGAGCTAGACACCACTGTAGTAAGTGAAATAAGTTTTGCAAACAATTAAGTATAACTGGTGTTCTCTCATATATGGACTGTACTTTGTTATACATATATAATCAGTATGTATGTGTAACATGAAAATAGTAGGAGGATTATTGAAAAGAGGATGGAGACTAGCCCTATGAGGGAAAGGGAACAGGAAAAGACCTAAAAAGGTGAGTATAGTCCAAGAAGAGGATGTACATACATGAAAGCAAATGTCATTTAAATTCCATCACTTCTTCCAATCAATACATATTAATAAATTTAAAATAAAAACAAAAGCGTGTGTGTGTGTGTGTGTGTGTGTGTGTGTGTGTGTGTGCAGTGACTAAATATCCTGGAACTCTTCTTCCTGGTGAGGATAAAGTAGTTCAAAAAGACAAAATTCTTAGGCCCTAGGAGACCTGCCAGAACCTAGTTACAATTAGTAGTATGTAAACCCCATATGTGCAAAATGAAGATTACCAAGAAGACATATTGAAAATAATCTTAACTTTATAAATTCAAACTTGTTCAAAGTGAAGTCTCTAAAACACACCTTTGGGATATAGTGACAGACTACTTAAAATTCTGTATTGCCTCTCCACTTCTCTCCAAAGACAGGAGCCTACAGCATATGACTTCCCCTGGCCCACACAAAGCCCCCAATACCAACAAACCGTGACAAAATGTGCTTCTAACATGCCAAGTGTTTTTCAGCTCTTTGCCTCTACAGTAGGTAGTTCTTTCTGCCCTGTTTGTTTCCCCAGTAAACCTTCCTCAGCCAAATCCAAGTCTGGTATTTCTTCCTCTGCAGAGCTAGGTCTGAGTCTTGTCTGCCCTAACCAACCACTTCACTGCCTGCTCTGTAGTTTCTGATCCATTTACTTTCTTGTTGTTTCCCAAAGGGTCATACAATAATCTAATTGCTTGTCTGTCAACTCTACTCTACTGTAATTTCCTTAGAATCAATGGTAGTACCTTCTCAACTGCCCCCCCCCACCGCCTTGTATAGGAAGGTATCTGACCTGTATTAAACACACAATTGTTTGAATAAATGAGAGCAATAAGGGGTGACTTTTGTGGGATGTTAAAGACACTGAATCATCAAAAGGGTGGCTGGCTGTTCTGAAATATCCTGAAGATTTTCTCCAACTTAGGCTGTCTGTGATTTTACTACAAGAAAGCCTGGTAACTACTTAATGCTGATTAAACTCATTTAATGAAAGTTAGCCTCAACTATCAGTCATCTGACCATGAAGAAACTTTTATTTCAAAGGAAAAAGAACTTTATTATAGTTATTGGGTTGTCCCAATAAAAATTAACTAGTGAAAATTTGGGATTTTGTGACATTTTTTTTTTACCAGTTTTGAACTGATTTGTACCTTAATCTTTTGTCAATAAGGCCCTGGAAATTGTAGAGGAATGTATACACTCATCTATAAGCATGCATATGCATGTCTGTGTACATACATATGTGATATGTCATTAGATCTGTGATATAATCACATAAATAAATCTTAATACTATGAAAATAAAGAAATAAATTAAATTGGATGATATATTTACTAAATGCTCACTATTAAAAAATTGTAACATTTTTTATCAATATAATTAGCTCCTGATTATCTATCTTAGTTTCTATAACACATAAAGACATTTCTAATATAAGTGAACACCTCAATCACTGTTTTCTATTTCTCAATGCTGCCTGTAGCAAAGCCCTGGGAGGTACTTGTCAGAAAGCAGTTGAGTCTTGCTTTGGTTACGGTTGGCATTAATTGTCATATGTAAGCCATAAAGCCTCATATCAAAAAGAATATCTCTACCTTGCTCACTTGTCCCGAAAAAATTTGTATTATTGGTACTATCTCCTGTAGTAACAAAGAATCCTGAAATGGTCAAAAATAAAAACATAATTTTTTTTTCTAGCTTTCTTGCACTGTACTGATTCTGAATGCTACTGCATTTTTGTACTTTAATCCTAGTAGTAATTACTAGAACCAGGCCTTGGCAAAATGGTGGTGATATGAAAGTTGTACCCTTAGCAGCTACTTATATTCTCTTTTGTTTCTTTTATTTTTAAGGATGTATTTCTTTTAAATTTATATGTATGAGTGTTTTACCTGGAAGCACCATGTGTAACCCTAGTGTCCTTGAAGTTCAGATAAGTGTACGAGATTCCCTGGAACAGGCATTAATAATGGTTAAGAGCTTCTGTATGGCAACTGGAACCAATCCCAGATCCTTTACAAGAGGAACAAGTCCCCTTAACCCCTGAACCATTATCCCAGTCACCCTACTCCCCCAATTCATTTCTAAATGTGTAGATTCCTTATCATTATTCTTGGTTGAACAAGACTCTATACACCATTACATTTTGTGTGTCTTAACTACTTTAAATTTATCACCACTGAAAACTACTCAAAATGCTGACTGGATAATCGCACCATTAGTTCATATGACTATACCCATAGATAAAGCCAACTGGAGTTGAACCTACCCTATTAGTGTATCTTATTTTGTTTTATTTGTTTGCGTTTGGTTTTAAATAGGGTCATCCTAATTTGCCCAAATTATCACAAACTCACAATCCTCCTACCTCAGCCTCGTGAGTGTCAGAATTATAGATAGGCATGCACCACTATGCTTTATTTATCATTTTTGCCTCTGTTTCTTTGTTGGTAAAATGGTGCTAATAAGAGCATCTGCCATATAGATCTCTTAAGAGAATTAAATAAATTAGTATGTATAGCAGTTAACATATTGTCTGGCACATTAAAAAAGTGCCCAATGAATGTTTACTACCAACAATTGTTTCTTGGGAGCAACTTAGGTTTTGGCTGAAGCTTCAAATCTTTTACCAAACTCTTAGGATTTCATTATGGTAACACAGATGCTGCCTGCTCTCTGAGGGGAGCATGAATAGCTATTCTCTGCACAGTTGTACAATACAGAAACACCATTTAGAGAATTAGAGTTCTTCCACATGACTGAGAGGTACAGGTGTATAATTAACACACAAAAAAAATGAAGAATTTCTTTAAGGTAGACAAATACTCTAGCCAAGGACACCCATGGGATTTAAATCACTCATCAGTTTTCTAAAACTCAAATGTCTTTGGAAAGGTTGTTAAAAATGCCTTTGGCTGCCCTCTCCAGTTCCTCTTCAGTAATGACTTTTCTTCCTTGTCTGGAGTGCACATGATGACACACCTTATCACACACAACTATGTTTCTTGGTTTGGCCCCAAACAACTTAATGACCACCACTATCCAAAACAACCTAGGAAAATACATGATAGTGCAATGTTAAGCACTGAAAGTCATTTTTCTTCTTCCCAGGGATCATCTTGGTTACAGAAAGTATATTTGTAAGTGTATTAAAGGAAATTCCAGCAAGTTTTGAAATCTTGTTATCTCTCTATTGACTCTACTTTTGTGTGGGTTCCTTGTTCTGGAGGGTGTCCCACGACAATCTCCCGACATCACTGTCACTAACCGGTCTCTCCCAGGTGCTGCACATGTCTCTCTGCGCTGAGCAAGCAGGTCCAGGCCGGGGCTGGGCCAAATAGGAGCCGGCTAGCTGACAAGGAGGCAGCTTGGTGTCCCAGGCAGGTTCTGGGAGAGCAGAGCTCTCCCCAAGTGTTACAGCTCTTGTGACAAAAACTCTCGGACATCAGAATGATTCTTGCGCACTCGTGCTTTACTTCCCCTAAATAGAGCCCTTATATACAGTTTTGGGGTGGGTTAGGGTCTGACAGCAGATAATGTCTATTGGCTTGACCTGAGAGCTTGGAGATACCTCAGCTGCATGTGGGAGAGCCTGAGGGACCGTTCCTCCTCGTGACTGATGGTCATAAACCTCTCTGTGGGAGGGGTTGTTGGAGGACTGGAGCTAAGTGAAAAGAACCAGGGCCTGGGAGCAGAGCTGAACTCCTGCCGTCCAATAAAGGTTCCGGGCTTTGAAACTCATGCTCAACCAAACACCCAGCTGCTTCTCGCAGCCCACTGCCCTACACTTTTGTACTAGATTGGCATCCTTTTTAATAAAATAAACAAAAAATGCTTCGTTTCTTTTCTTCATTTCCCTTACTTTAAATAAATATTGCCTAGCAAATAAACCCATTGTATAAAGCCAAAGAATGAGGGTAAAAACGTTGGACAAGAAAATGGTTACAGAGTTCTCCATGCTAAAGCCGACCTCAAAGAGACGTGAAACTGCTACCATTCTATTCCAGCTGACTCTTGACGTTGCTGGCAGGGAAGACAATGCTGCCCACTTCCTAAAAATGGTTATTCCACGGGACTTTATTTAGCTCTCTTACTTATCCAGTTCTGTTCTTTTGTTTTGAAAATCCACGTTGTTGCTTTTCTTCTTTTTTCTAGAGAAGTTCACACATTAATTATTTTCCATTTAAGAATACTTGGACCAAAAAGTTTTAGTTCTCCTCCATCCCAAGCTCAGACAGCAGTCCACATGCTCCTCATTGAGTGACCACATATTGCTGGAGTTATTTCTGTCCTGGAACTTGAAAGCACCATTCATAAGTCATTCCCTATTTTCTTCTCACTCCCTCTCAGTTCAAAGTGTATGTTCTCGTGGCAGAAGTGAATGATACATCTCAACAGAGAATGCTTTATAAAATTCTTGTTAGAACATTTTTATTATATAAAGCATTAAATGTTCGTATCTTACATATTGGCCAACACTGGATACTTCAGAATTGAGGTTATATGAAGCATGGCCCAAGTAATAGCTTTGTGGTATGTCATAGAGTTAATTTAATGGTTTTATCTTCAAATAAACATTTCCATCCATTCTGCTTCTCTTACCCATTTTCAATTATAAACTATAAAGTAAAATTGAAATTGTCAAGTCCCATCAACAAGCATTGATTAAGCGCATCTTGGCTCTTTCAACTCAAGATAAGACTGTAGCAGAGAGAACAAGTACTCTGGTTCTTTTATTTTCTGTATTTTTCATCCTGCTACTGCCTTCCCATGTGTCTTTGTGATTTATAATCAGGAGCTATAGAAAATAGCCATGAAACAGCTATAATGTTTGACTAAATTGGGGGGGGGGGGATCAAATGTTGCTTCTAAACTAATTCACAAAAAGAAATGGCCAAGGGCAAATTTTATACCTTAAGTACAAAATTTTATGTATCTCTTAACAATTTATTATTTTCAAGGACAGAATACCTGCAGAAAAAAAAGAATCAAGTTTTTCTCTCATTTATGGTTCCTAGGTTTTATGCAGATTTAGGAATCATGTATGTATATATGATGTGGGATTGTGAAAGGATAGCTTGGTTTCTGGTGAACCACTGGCTAGAGATGGCTGGAGACCCAGCAAGGGATGGCATATACTTTGCTACGCTCCCAGACCCCAGGCGGCCAAAGACCTCCATTGATCCATGCCTTTTAGTCACATAGGGCAAAGCCCGTACCAGCCCCTCCACAGGTAGAGAGCATGACTAAAGGCCTCAGGGCCTCAAGAGATCCACATACTAATGAGATACCTAAAGGCCAGAAGGCATAGCCAATTAAGTGTTCCTTCCCAGACCCTCCTCCCTTCTCCCTCCCTATTTAACTCAGGTCTGCCCTGAGAATCATGGGGGTGCAGCCTTCCCATGCTTCTGTTCTCCTGAGCCTCGGGATTCACAACTCCACCCAACATGACCCATGCCTGCCCACTCATGAGCTAATGATAATCAGCCCCACAGCTGATGGAGGATGTGGACAAAGCCAGCTCCAAAAGTACCTCCTGCTGGCGCCCACAAAGAACCTCTCCAGAGCTCAAGGACAGTGAGTAACTCCGGCCTAGTTCAAAGACCTAGGTCTCTCTCTCTCTCTCTCTCTCTCTCTCTCTCTCTCTCTCTCTCTCTCTCTCTCTCTCTCTCTCTTTTTCCACGTGTTCCTGGTCAGCCAGCTTCTCCCCTTTGACTCTTAGCTATAGCCTAGCTCCTGCCTAATTCAAAAGACTAGGTCTCTCTCTCTCCCTCTGTCTCTCCCTCTGTCTCTGTCTCTCTGTCTCTCTGTCTCTCTCTGTCTCTCTTTGTCTCTCTCTCTCCTTCTCCACATGTTCCTGGCCAGTTTCTTCCCTTGACCTTTAGGTACAGCCTCCAACTCAAGTGCAAGATGGCAGAGACTCCCTAGCCTCCACTCTGTCCATCCCCCATCCCCACAGAGAGAGCTCCTTCACAGCTAAGGGCTGTCATTCAGGCCACAGCACCTGCTGTGACCCTGTTCTAAAACTCTTTCCCTTGGGTGAGAAATTTCATTTCCTTTTGAGACCGTTTTCTTTCTCACTGCTGAGAACTCCAGGCCAGGCCTTGACAGACTGTTCTCTCTCTCAGAAGCGCCAGCTCTGAGCTCTAGTCCCCAGCGTGTCTCCCCTGGGAGTCAGTCTTTCATGCACCATCTGCTAGCGTGGGCTTCTTCCCCTCCTCCTCCTCTTCCTCCTCCATCATTTGCAGCTAGCTGCAGCCACCTAGTTCAGCCAGCTTGCCTGAAACAGAGGGTCCAAGACCCTACTTACTCCCAAAGCCCCTGCGTTGCTTAGACCCTCATTCTAGGAACATAGGCTTCTCCCCACCTCCTCCGTTATTTGCAACCAGCTGTAGCCACTTAGTTCAGCTGGCTTGCCAGAAGCAGCAGGTCCAGGACGCTGCTTGCTACCATCGCCCTTATGTTCCTTAGACTTCTCCCCTTGGATGAAAATTTTCCTTTCATTTTGAGACAGTTTCTTTCTTGCGGCTCAAAACTCCAGGCTGGGCCTGGAGGAACTGCGTGCCACCTGCTAACTGCTCCCAGGAGCTGCCAGCTCCAACCCAGCTTCTATGTGTCTCCCCCATGGCTCAGACTTTTACACAGTCTCTCACTCCTGACTGACTGTCCTATCAAGCCTCTATGCTTCTTCCTTTAAGCTTTTCTTCAAGGTTGGCCTTTCTTCTCTTTCTCTACATTTAGGATTTACCAGCTAAGAAAAAAAAAAAAAAACGAGGAATACAGGAGACCTCTCTGCTAGATCACCCAGCCACCACGTGGCAGCACAGCCACCACATGGAAGAGCAGGGCCCACCCCACTGCTTCTAAACCTGCCAAAGACAACAAAGAAGCATACCTGAGACCCTTAACCTAAGTTTTTAATGCTTTTGCTTCATAACAGGAATACCTGAAACAATGTTCATGCTTTTCAACCCAAAATTTCCTTATTTTTTTATTTAACTGTTTCCTTTTCTCCTGAACACTCGTGATATATGTCCAAAAATTTTCTCAACCTTTTTTGAGATTTATCTAAGGTTCAAAAGTCATCCAATCTATTTCCACAGGTCAAATAAACTATGCTGATCACCATTTTTCAATACTTAATTAACAACAGGGTTTTTTGTTTGTTTTTTTTTTTACAGAAAAAATGTTTCTGCCTATCTCAGATACATAATTAACATGATGGTTTTTTTCCTCAGTCAGCCAGAACAGACTCAAAGGTGCCTTCTAGGACTAAATTTCCTCAAACACCCTTGCCTTTTTAGGACCATAATGACAGACTGTGATGTGCTCCCAAGAAGCCTAATGCTTGCTACCCACCCTTTACCAACATCCCCCTGCCAGGGTGCTGCTTCCTTGTTGTGATCAATCTACAGGTGCTCCAACAAATCCAGTGGAGACAACACCATCTCCTGGAACTTGCCTGGGACACCAAGCTGCCTTCCTCCAGACTCCTCATCTGACTGAAGACTCCCGAGACACATGCAGAGATCCAGAGATACCTGCTGAGTCCTACAGAAGACAGATCCAGACCTTCCACCTACAGATGAACTCTCTTGCCAAAGTCAAATAGCTAAAAACTTACATGTTAGTAAGGAAAACATAATGTCTGTGTAGATTAATCAGATGTTATTACCCTCAAACTGTAATTAATTGGTTCAATGACACCTTGCCTTCCCATCCCCACTAGCAACTCTCCTTACTCTGTGACTTGATTGTGCTACCCCTTGCAGCCTACATAGTGTTTTCTTTTGACTTCCTCATCCAAAATTTTCACTACAAATGACACAGTCACTCCAGTGACACCCCTCCTTTTAAAAAAGAAAAAGGAGGAGTTGTGGGACCATGAAAAGATAACTTGGTTTCTGGTGGAGCACTGGCTAGAGATGGCTGGAGACCCTGCAAGGGACAGCATACATTTAACCATGCTCTCAGACCCCAGGCTTCTGACACATAGCCAAAGACCTCCATTGATCTGCACCTTTCAGTCATGTAGGGCAGTGCCCATACCAGTCCCTCCACAGGTAGAGGGTGTGTCTACAGGCCTCAGGGCCTCAAGAGATCTACATACTAATGAGATACCTAAAGGCTAGAGGGCGTGGCCAATTAAGTATTCTTTCCCAGATTCTCTTCCCTCCTCCCTCTCTATTTAACTCAAGTCTGCCCTGAGAATCAGAGGAGTACAGCCAGATTCATCTACTTCCTGCCATGACAATAAACCCTTTAAAACTATGGACTTCCTTGCATCTTTGGGGCCCTGCCATGGGGAAACATGGAGAAGGCCTTTGACTAATGAGCTGCCTCCACTGCTGCCTAATCTCCCTCCAGAAGACTTCTCTATGCTCCCACCATGGAGGCTGCCAATTCAACCAAGTTAGCCGAGTCCCAGTAACCAAGAGTCTCAATCTGCGGGGCACTGTCGGGGCTTCCCTTCCCCTTGTTCTTCTCAGTTATGGGCCAGTCCAGCCCATATGCCTTCACATCTCTGTTCTTCCGAGGTTCTCAGCAGTGTCTGGGGCCCCAAAGATAGAGATCACTGGTCTTCAGGTCAGCCGTTGGCCCAGAGACCCTTTCGCAGAAGCCCTGCCCCTGCAGGACCACAGACTGAGGTCTCCCCATGCCTGGGCGGAGCCGGCAGTATCAGCCCGGCACCATGTGGAGTGAACTCAGTCAAGTTCCCATGCTTCTGCTTCCCAGAGCCACAGTATCCACAACTCTGCCCAACAGGATCCACACCTACCCACTCATGAGCTAACAGCCCCATAATATGACATGGTAGTAGAAGTAAAAATATATAGCAGGGTAACTAAAGGAACAGACTGTGTCAAGAGGACAGTCAAGGAAGAAGGGAATAGGGAATATACTCAACAAAATATATATGCTTGCATGATATAGCAGAGTTATGGATGATAGAACAGAGTTGATCCTCCTTATTTGTACATTACAAATTTGTGAATTTGCTTATTCACTGAAACAAAATTAAGAGACAAATATTACCCCACTCAGTACTCGCTGGCCATTTCCAGATGTGGATAAAATAATGACAAATATGAGTTACTCAGTGTACATGTTTCCAGATGAGGTCAAAACAAGGTGACAGTTCTCATTCAGTATCCAATGCTTTTTCTAGTCATTTAGTGCCACGTGTGTTTTTTGAATGTCCCAGAAGAATAAAGAATAATATTGGAATAGTTTCAAGTGCTCTAAGTGCAAGAAAGCTGTTATGTTTCTGAGAAAAACAATGCATGTATTAACTAAGCATCATTCAGGCATAAGCTGTAGTGCTGTTGGCCATGAGTCCAATGTTAATGAATCAACAAAACCTATTAAATAAAGTTTACTAAGCAGAAATATACATAAAACAAGGTTACATATTGATTGCTTTATGAAAATGTGACCACAGGCTTTTAAAAACCTAAACTTACATTTCCTTTAGGAGTAATAGTTCAGTTCTTCATAAAATGGAACTATAATAAATAACAAGAACTAATTGTATTTTAAACTCAGGTTAAATTAGAGCCGCCAAGAAATCAGCTAGGAAAATAAAAGAATATCTTTCTGTGACAAAATTGTTGGGTCATAGAGAGTGTGTAATGGGTCCCTAAAATAGAGAGTTTTTAAATTGTCTTTTTTTTCTGTTATTATTTTCTGGAGGAAATATCACATTGGGAATTCAAGTGACTCAATTCTGTAAGCCCTGGCCAGGGCCCCTTGAGAAAGACTCAGTTCCCAACTCATGTCTTGGGGCTTCTAGATGAAGTTAAGTATGCGTATTTCCTGGTTCTTGTTCTATCTCTTCTCTTATTTGTCTGTCTATCTGTCTGAGTGTTCATGAACACATGTATATGTGCCCCGGTCTGGAACTAGTGGTCTAAGAACAGCTTGTGAGTCCCTCCTTCCACCCTACAGGCCTATGGATTAAACTCAAGTGGCCAGGCTTGAACAACAAGTGCCTTTTCCCACTGAATACCATTTTAGCAATCCTAATCCATCTCTCCTATATTCTGCATCACTGATGTGGACAGAGAGGTTAAAAAAAAAAACTCAGATTGGCTTTGTGAACCAAAGTTATAAATAAATTCATTTTTCTACAGATGAATGAATAGATAGACAGACAGACAAATAGATAGATGACAGATATGTGATTATCTCTTCTTTTGGTAAAAGCCAAGTCCAGAGTCAGGTTTTATGCCCAAGGGACTGGAATAGCAGACATATTGAAATTAAATTAAATGAATTATTCAGTTTTCTGTCTTGTGTTTGTTTTGAAACAATGTCTCTCTATATCATCCCAGGATGACCTGTAATTGTGCCTCTCTTAATTTCATGAACCACAAAACCCAGTTTAACAGATATACTTGAATTTGAGATGGGATTCTCTTCATGTTATCCAAGTGGGATTTGAATCAAGATCTTCTCATCTCAGTAGTTTAAATTATAGGCATCCAGGCCATTCATTCAAGAAGGCTTTTTGTTTGTTTAAAAGACTTTTTGTGTGTGGTGCTGGAGACTGAATCCAGGTCTTTATCTACTCTAGTTGAGCACTCTAGAACTGAGCTACATTCCAAATATTTAGGTATATTTTGATAAAGATAATTCTCTGTTTTAATGCAATAAAAATATTCTATGATAAGTAGATTTTTAGAAACAGAGAAAACATCAGTTTTTAAAGTTACTTACAAAAAGTAGCACAGCAACAATAAACATGTATGATTAGGTTACCGAAGTAATTGTTGCCAAGATATGCAACCCTGAAGAACAAAATTACTTTTAAAAACTTTTGCACCACAGATATTTTTCTCTTCATTTAAATTCATGAATGCATATAGCATAATACATGAACTAAGAAAATTTAAAATGTACCTAGATGTGGTTATGCTATGGTAATAAAATGTTTGGTTGTTGGGTAGTCCTTAAGGCTAATTCTGTTTCTTAAGACAGGACATGCCTTGGGTAGGAGGCATTGCTACACAATAAAATGGAAGCTTCTTTGTTTTGAAACAATTTCCTCTTTGAATAATCTCCCATTTTAGAGCACTAGGCTTGCAATGTTTGGATGCCTATAAGGGTTTCACCCATGATTTGGGATACAAACAAACAAAGCAACATTTCAGCCATTGGCTGATGAAGTGCAATGATACACCAAAAGCTAGCAGGGTTCTGCAAAGAATAACACAGCTACTTCCACTTTTCCATAGGCAAAGCACAATACGTGTTGATTAATGGGAGATTTATCGACAGGCTATATACCAATGAGCCAAAAGAGGAGCTGGTTGGTTACTGCCTAATGTTTAAATTGCTGTGCCCTAATGATTTTTTTTATTCCTCTAGCACATTTCCTGTATTCCCACTTTAATTCATTGTGGTAATAGATTTCCTACCAGTAACCTTTACCTGCTCTTTGGACATCCAGAGAAAAGCTTATTAGGCACTAATTCTAGATATTTTTCCTACATTTTTCTTGGCTTTACTTCTTCCCATTATGCCTTTTAAATAATAAATGTAATTAGCGATTTCATAAGGCTTAATATTTAAAATACTTTCATACTTGTTAAAAAGACAGTCCTTACCATATCTGTGATTTAGGCAAGATCTGGTCTATGTACTCAGATAACTTCCTGTCCAACATGAAACCTTTACTGTTCTGCGAATTTCCTCAGTAGAGTAGGCTGTATACTCTGAGGCCTTCCAATGTGTTTACCAAGAACAGAGATATGTGCTACACAACTGTTGAACATATGCCACTTAGAACCAGGGACATGGTCTTATTTTATTAAGCTTACATATAATACATAACATGATGCCATACACACCTGGGCAATCCAAAGAAAATTGATGACTATAAGTAAGGTAAGTAAAATATACTCCCTCCTGAATTCAAAGTGATCATCTAATTGAGGCAAATTGCCTTCTCCAGGATTTGCTTATAATAGAAAAATGTAGCTCCTGAAAGGCTTAATGATACTGAATTGGTACCCTTTTGATCTAAATTATTCCTTTAGAGTGCAAAATGGTCTTCCTGGAAGAGGTAAATTATCTTAAATGTATGAGCTCTTACCTCAAAGAAAAAGTACCAATTTGCTCTGGGAACTCCATTCTTCAGTTGCCCACATCCACCTGCACAAAGAATCTGCCACTGTATACTGTTTGTCAACTGTGGTTTATGTACTTCAAACTGCAGCTGAAGTGTTTTCCTACTTAAAGCAGCCATATTGGAATGTTATCTCTCTGGGGAAAAGGATGCACTTTGCATGGGAAGTATACAGTTAGGTAATTAAAACAGCATCCTTATAAAAGAACCAGAATTTCATGAGAGGAAGTCACAAAGAAGGTGGAAGTGGTTGACTTCTCATTGGACAGGTTGTGAAAGCACATGCTTATAATCCCTGCAATCAAGCAGCCTAGGCAAGAGGATCATGAGGTCAAAGACAGCAGTGAGCTCTGTGGCAAATTCCAAGCCAGCCGATGGTACATAGCAAGACCCTGTCAAAAGAAGAAGAGAAGGGAAAAGAAAACATCCCTGCTAGTGGAAGTCTTTCACTGATGCCTTGCAAAATAGTAATGTGAATGCAGATACCATCCTCTCCAAATTAAACTTCTTTTGAAGGCTAATTAATAGCCTCCCTTCATATTTTGTGTGTGCTCTAAGCAGTGCTGAAGGAGTGATACTTTTACATAGACATTTTTCAGTACCTTTCTGATATGGATTTACTACTTAGAATTTTCCTCACATTTCAATGCTGCCCTTCTGCATATAAGCCATATATGGCTCCAATAAACCATATTTCAATAAGCCATACTTCAATCTTCTTTATTGCTAAGATTGTTATGGTTGCAGCTGCTGCTTTTTCAGAAACAGAGTTGGAGGAGGTCAGTAGAGGAAAATATTGTATCTATACATTTTTGTGTGTGTTTGGGGTTGTCCATTTAGATGTGCATGCGGGTGTGTACATATTTGCACATGCAGGCTAGAAGCCATGGTTGGGTATCTTCCTCAGTTGCTCTCCACCATTAAGATATCAGATATTTCTCAAAATGTTTGTTTGTCAGTGACTTTCCCTGAGCTTCAGGAATCCTCTGTGTCCACCAGTCTTAGTGTTAGGCACTGGGAATCAAAACTCAGGTCCTCGTGCTTGTATAGCACACCCTTTGTCAACTGAGCACTGTGCCCAGCCCCACATGCCCAGCCCCACATATACTTATTGCTTTTCCACTCAATCTTTACTAGCAGCTCTGTTGCACCCATGGTATCTATTTGCCCTTTCTGAAGTTTGTAAAGAATATGACTTAACTCTACATAGGTTTTCAGTGTAATTAATGTCCCTTGGTTTTGTTTGTTTGTTTGTTTGTTTGTTTGTTTTTTGGTTTTTTGAGACAGGGTTTCTCTGTGTAGCCCTGGCTGTCCTGGAACTCACTCTGTAGACCAGGCTGGCCTCGAACTCAGAAATCCGCCTGCCTCTGCCCCCCAAGTGCTGGGATTAAAGGCGTGCGCCACCACTGCCCGGCTGTCCCTTGGTTTTTAATAAGGGTATTGAAGGAAAAGATAGCTTAGAGCAGACTATGTGTCGCCTTCCTGAAATCTTTGTCTTTCTATTGTATAATATCTAAAATGATTCTAACATCACTTAACATTGTCTAGGTCCTTGATACTGCTTAAATGAACTCTCCTGATTGTCTTGGTCACATCACATTAATTCGCTGGTAATCATTTTGTTGTCAGATCATCACAGCCTAGACTTTTACACAATTCTGCTCCTTGAAGCTGTTGATGTCAGGATTTCTATCCTTGTCCACTTCAAAACACACTCAAGAGCATCCAATCTTCCTCACAAACCCCTTCCAACTGTACAATGTGCTTCACTTCAAGGTCCTATACTTGGATTGCACATCAGTGTCTCAATAATCTCACTCATCCTTCTCATCTGTACTTTTTGCACAGTTAAATAAATTTTTTTACTTAAGGGACAAGGGTTTGGTAATTGTGTAGCCATAGGTTACAGTTACTCTTAGAAAACTGAGTTCATTTCTTTCTTTCTCTTTTCTACTGTAAACACTTTCAAGACAACCTGATAGATTACAAAACCTCATTCTATTGTATATCAGGCACATTGCCTTCTCCACTGGATTCTATCTTTGAAATGGTAGAGCAATGCAGAAATCTACCCAGCACATGTTTAATTCATTGGCTGACCTTTCCAAACATAGATTTTTGTCATTAAACTCAAAGTGATCCAAACCTTTAAATACATAGTAGAATAGTATTAGACCTATAATAACTCTACTTAGGACCCATGCTTTAAAAGAAAGCTTTTGGTCTTAAATAAATAGATTTCTCTCTTTTTCTTCCAAGTTTCCACTCTGTTTCTATCTGTCTCTTACTCCTGAGAGCTGAGGCAAATTAACTCTTTACAGGAAAATAGAGTGAGAGAGTCTAGGAGAAAGTGGCCATTTTTTTTCCAAAATAACTTTTATTGATTGTAGACCTAAGTCACTAAACAGACTTGGCTGAAGTGAGGATTGTCACAAATGGCTCCTATCGTTTTCCCCTCTTACACCCACTTCATCGCCCAGCCCCAGCTCATACTGAATAATTTTACAACTCTCCTATATCATTCTGAGATTAATACTGGAAATGTAACCTCCTTGAAAATTATGACCGGGTCAATTAATCTCTTCATCCCCATGGCCTCTCACAGTGTCTAGGATATGTGTAGGCTCACTGAATAAATGTCTATAGAGGGACCAGTTAAATAATTCATCAGCTTTTAAATTTTCTGATGTTCTTCCATGTTTCTCCAACCCTAATACTGCAGTTAAAGGTAAAAGAGGTCAAAGTCTTAAAACCACATGGACACAAATTCCCTTAATGTTTATTCTGTCAAAGCAAGAAAGGTCATAATTCATAGAATGCTAAGATGCACTGGTCGAGTTCAATCCTATCTTTACTATGGCATTACTATCTAAATAGAACATGTCTGCATTAATATTTCAATTAAATTATTTTTAAAATCCCAGACTTCCACTCAAGATACTGTAGTCAATAGGTTACTAAAAAACATTTGCAATTGTTTATTGATGCTGGCAGAAAAACAAAGATAAATAGGCATACTAAAATTTACAATCATGCCTTCTTTCACAGGCTCTACATTTATCTGACAGTATCAATAAATATCCCTCTACAAGTGCTCTAATATTCAGGGCTCATCAGGAAAAGATTTTAAAAACATTCTCATATCGACCAGAAATAACAGACACATGTAAGTGAAAACTAACTTTATTACAAATGTAATTGTCTTGAATGCCTGTAATTGGGTGGCTCTAAAAATCACCCGTTTCAATTACTTAGGGATTTTGATAGAATTTTACCTAGTGAAGATTTGGGGAGCTAACCAAATTATTTATTTCTTTTCAATGGTAGGTAACATGAATAAAAGTATTAGTATGTTATTTAAATCTAATTTGAAAACATGATTTACATGATGAAAATTGCTCTACTTCTTAATCAGAGTCACCCGGGTAGAACTGCTTTAATAAAAGTTTCTTTTTAATATAATTTAACGTTCCTATTAGAAAAAGAATTCTTCTATCTCCAAATTACAAATTGCCTTCGAGATTAATGTTTTCTCAGCTTCTAAAGCTTGCCTGAGATGGAGTGAAAGAGTGTTTGGCCCAATGACCTCATCACCTCCATTTCTTTTTTTTTTTTTTAGGCCAACACAATTGTTACGCTTTCCTCGGATTTAACATCATTTCTACACAGTGAAACGTGCCAAAAGAAAGAGGTGGAACAGAACATTTTCTAGACTGCTATCCTTACCATGGATTTTCATTTACCAGAAAATACCCAGCCTCCCTTAGTTTCTTTTTGCACGTGAAATATTTTTCTCATCACCAATAGGGAGCCAAAGAAGCATGAAAAAAGATATGCAACTGTGAGGTAAAGACAGAAAATATGCAAACTAAACCTTTGTTTTGGTTTGGGTTTGGGTTGGGTTTTTGAGACCAAGGTCTCTTTGTGTAGCTCTGGCTATCCTGGAATTCTATATATACCAGGCTGTCACCAAACTCACAGAGATCCACCTGCCTCTGCCTCCCAAATGTTGGAATTAGGAGTGTGCATTATCCCCCATGGCTTAAACAGACTTTTCATACGTACTTTGTAATCACCTCTTTTGTTCATTCCACCCCTGGCTGGATAAATTTGTCTAGATTGGTGAACAAAAATTTCTGCTAGTAGAGCATAGGACCAAAATCCTGAAAGATATATGCTATTATGTGGGTGGTGAATATCTCAGATCACATCTTAAAAGCTTGCTCTCTAGGGGTTGCTACTGGGATGTGGTGGAAGCAATAGATGCTGTGGCTTTATAAGAAATCCTCATATCTTTGAAGACATCCTCCCAAAGGATACTGGGACACTTTGGTCCATCTTCTTCTCTGTTTTCTTCCTATCCATTAGTTGAGTGGTTTTGTAAGCCCAAAGCAATCACATCAAACAATCATGGACTGGTATCCATGAATAAGTTCCCGAATAAACATTTTCTTTCAATATGTGGGCTATCTCATTATTTCATTATGGTAATGCAAAATTGGAAAAATGCACTGCCTTATAGGCCAGATCATTCTGTACTATGTTCACAGTGAGAAAACTGAGGCTCATGAACCCTTTAAGTTCTTTGCCCAAAGTAGGACAAATATGTTGCCCATAACTATTTCATGGTGAACTTAAAGCCATATGTATTTTTGAAGACCAGAACAGGACCTCTCCACTTCATTAATCTAGAAATGATGAATAAACTAGAGAGCCTCAATACAAAAATTTCATTCTCACCTCCATCGTCTCAAAAACTCCCACACCAAGAGAGTTCCATTTGTGTATTAGCTGTCTCTTTTGGCACACTGACATTTGAATGTGATTGACAGAATACTACCCTCCTCTCTAAGACTTTTTTCCTATTATCCACTACAAAGCCAAATTTTGCCAAGCCTCATGGCCTCTCTGCTCCCACACCTCACAGACACCTTTCTAACATGTGGCCAGACTGCCCTAGAAGACTGACAGAGCTAATAAATGTCAATGTCTGGTGTCAAAATTCATAGTGACCTTTCCAAGGATATTGTTAGAACTGAAAGATGATGCAGCAATTTACTTGATTAAAAACACACTTGTAATGAGTCTGAAAGAAAAGGAAGCATTTTCAAACAGGAGCATGATAAAATATAGATGCTATGAGACTATATGCATAACTATTTAATCTTATAAATATGTCATTTTAATTCAAGCTAATGGATATGAACAATTTAAAAAATGTAAGAGAACTGGACATTAATTGATAAACTTTGCCTCACCAAAGCAGGCCATTGCATATAGGATTCTAGGCACCATCTTGGTTTTACATACTGTGTTAATGAATATATAAAAGGCCTATTTAGATTTTCATTTAGATGTTTTATTTAGGATGGAAAATTAGATTAGGTGTGTAATAAACTGCCATTGAATTATAATTATACATAAATCATTCAGAGTCTGAAGTTTTAAAAGTCTTATTAGATAATATAAGCTTCAGAATGGTAACAATAAATAATAAAACAATGAGAAGTAGCAATTGCTGTGAGTTGTATATTAAATATATCAAAATTAAATGACTACATAATACTAAGATGTTTAAATTTCTTTCTGGGTTGGTTTTATTCTCTTCTACTTTCTTAGCTTTTCTAATTGCCCTGCCTATATCAGTAATATTCATATTTTAGGGTGTCTTCCCATGCCATGACCCCATTTTCTACTATCTTCCCACAGGAGTAGGCCTTGGCTGCTATGTGTGTAGCACATAAATGATAACAACCACTCCCTCTGAGCCACAGATGATTGGACATGTAGAAACGTTTGACCTCAGCTGAGCTGATATTTCTCCTGAGCCAGCATGTAAGCCATAACAGAACAGATGAGGATAAACACTTACCTCAGGGTGTGCCAATTAGATTCTTCTTTTAAGAATTTGAACTTAGAATACAGAAATATGAAACTGGCCTCTGACATTCAGTCAAATGAAAATTTCAGAAATCCAGAAACTATATAGAGACCATGCTATTGTATTTTCTGATATCATGAAACACAACCTGGGGGGGGGAGAGAGAGAGAGAGAGAGAGAGAGAGAGAGAGAGAGGAGGGAAAGGGAAAAAGAAAGGGAAAAGGAGAGGAAGGGAGAAGAAGAGGCAGAGGGAGTGGGAGAGGGAGAGAGAGAGAGAAGGAGAGAAATCAATTTCTCAACAGCTTCTCAGTGGGTGTTTCCAGTTACTCATGGAGAAAAAAATCTGTCTTGACTACTTTAGGTTTCCTTGAGATGTTGTGTTCCTTTCAATAAATCCGTTTGTGCTTATGCTAATTTTAGTGAACTTATGTTGTTTACAACCAAATTCACAACAATTAATACCCTTTTGGCTATTTGCTTTCTTTGCTTCCTCCCTTTTCTTCATAATTATGAAAACAAATCAAGAAATATAGAATTTCATATACTAGAGGAATCAAAGACCTTCAACTTTGCCAGATGATACCTTTACTATTTTTCTTCACATTTTCTATACTTTTTTTAATTAAAAAAATTAAAGGGGGGTGGGGATAATGATCACCCCCAATCCAAAAGGTGTGTAGTACATTGTCATTATTTTGTTTATCCTCACTAAGCTTTCTACTAATATGGACTCATACTTCCAGACTTACATACTTTATTGATATTTCTAATTGTTCATCAAGCATACATATATGTTGAAACATATAACACACAGTTTCAATGTGAATACTGATTATACTTCAAAGCTATTTCCTATCATCTATATATGAGCTAATATGCTATCACCCATCTTCATACTTCCACAATGTAGGTAAAGGACTTTAAGAATAAACCACCAAGTGCCATTTTTCATTCACAGAGACTAGATGGGGTTTGCTATTATATAATTTGCATGCCATGTAGACTAGTTAAGATTAGTTTTCTCCTGTTTGTGTTGTTTTTATCATTTTCACAAGTAATTATAAATGATCAAATAAATATATTATTTAGTTATCAAAGATGGCTGAAGTACAGGGTTAGATAGACTATAGAACATTGGTGCTGTTATTTAATATTATGGCTTAGAGTTCTGTAGTCCAAACTGATACTACTCCTAATAGAATCAAAAGCAGAGACAAAAGTGCAAGAAAGTGAATACACTGCATATGTTATAGGGACACTGACTACATTCTATGGATTCTTATGGGAAAAATCATGTGATATATGTAGGGCTTTCTTTCAGGTTAGGTGAAAAGATATTGGAAGCCGTAACAAAGCTCAACTTTCACTTTAGAGGATTGAGATAAGCCACTTGAAGGGTCATGCCAAGCAAAATTTTGAGCAACAACAACAAAAGACATAGTATCATGACATTTTTAGAAGATAAAGTAGAGAGCTAATTGGCTCAGTGTAGACGGTGTTTGAGATTTAAGTCAAAGCTTGAGATCACTGAAGCAGACAAAAGTTGAGCTGATAATTGCTAGATTTATCCCCTGCAGCAAAAGAAAATGGAAAGGAAAAATTCTATTCTTTGACATTTTCATACATGTATACCATGTATCTTGATCATATATACCCCCAGTTCTTCCTCTCCAACTCTTTCAGGTTCCCCCACCACATGGTACTCTCAACTTCATATCTTCATTTTTATTTTGATAACACTGAATCTAAATAGTGTTGCCCATATGTACATGGATGTAAGGCCATCCATGGGAACATGGGCAACCTACTTGTAGACACACTACAAAGAAGTGTAACTCTCTTCTGTGCTAAAGAAATGCCTACAGGATTGGTGAGTATAGCTTCTCATCATAACGATGAGGTTCAAAATAGTGATAAAACCATGTTATTTAGTCTTAATAAATTCATAGTAATAATAATTTCTTTTTCTAACCAAGAAAATGAATAACTGATCATCATCAGTACAGACCCTGAAAATATTGATGTAAATAAAACAGAACTTGGCAATAAAGTTAAAAAAAATTAAGCACCAGTTCAAACACAGTCTGGACAACTCAACTACTTTTTTTTCCTCTCCCATCTCAATCTACTTTCCATGATGCCATTTCTGAGAAATGTCATTAGGGCAACATTACAGAGAGGTGTTTAACTTTCTTAGTTTATGACATGGGAGAAATTTGGGGTGTTTGTTTGTGTTTAAAGGAACTACCTTAAATCAGAAAATAAGTGACTGGAAGAAAATGTCATCTACTTTTAGCAGATACTGTCAAGTGTTTACTCTACACAGTAATCAGCTAGGCCAGAGGAATGGAGAACAGAAGGTAACAAAACATACCAAGGTACAGCCCCTGCCTGCTAAGGAGCTTTTAGTGGAGATGATTGATGGGGCATAATACAAAGTGCATGGGATCAAGAAACAAAAACAAAGGTCTTTCTGAAAGGTGTGAGTTGAAACCCTTATGTTATAATGAAGGTCACCTACTAATCTCAGTTCTGGTGACAAGGATCAGTCAGTATGAACTAAAAAAAAAATCAAGTAAGGTTGTGATGGGCTTGTTTGCCAGTTTAAGAAAAGCATGTATGTACAAGCTGTATTCTGTGTTTCTTAACCCACTATTTCTACATCAACTGAAATTTGATGAAAAACAAAGAGGTTTCTTTCTTTTAAAGTATAATTTCTGAGGATGGCATGATCCAAAGCCCCAGAAAAGGTCCTTAAAACGGACAAAAAAAAAATACAAGTTTCTTCTTAACGGTTATTTTACAACTCTAATATTTCAAGTCAAGACTTGGATGAAAGTAAGAAAGAGGATTCAGTAGGATTTTGGCTGGAAAAGTCTGGCGAGCTTCCACCACTTGCCTGCTACAGGAGCCAGCATTTGATAGAGGAGGAACTGTGTGCTTCTCCATGCTGCTCTGGTGGTCCAGGAATTCTGGCTTTGGACAGCACCATCTGGACCAGTGTGAATGGCAAAGTCAAACCTCCTATGTGCATTTGCCTAGGTGGGCAAATCAACTTTGGAGCAAGGGCACAGGCTGCCTCTTAGACTCCATCAGCTTTCTTCCTTGGTAGTGTGGATAGCTTCAAGTTGTCACTGTTATCACAAAAAGACTAAAGAAGCTTTTCCTGTCACTGTGAATTGTAAATTGCCCAATTTTGAGTTACTGTTTATCTGGGATTTTGGCAGCAACAGTCATTCAGCTTCCTGTATCATCTTTTCCTCTGTGGATGGAAGAGCTTTTCCTGCATGTAAATCCCAACAAGTGTTTCGTTGGCAATCCTTCCTGAGAAGGTTTTGCTGATTCTTTTGTGAATGGGGATGAACATGTCTAGTGAACCTAAACTGAGCTCTACAGACTGTTTGGAATCTGAAATCTTTTCACCTCATTGTGTCAGTTACTTGAGTCATATCTTATTTACTCTTTTACTACCTTGACAAAATTTAAAGTACTGAGGTCATTATAGTAGATCCTGAAACCAAACAGACTGGTCTTTATAAGCCCATAGTAATGTATGCTCTATTGTCCACATCCCTTTGACATTTTTGTTTGTATTTGCCAAAACATTTCCACCTAAAGTCAAGCTGAAAAAGAAATACTGTTGTCTGCCCAGAATTTGCTAATGATCCTTTCTTTCTTCATTTGTTTTTTTAATTATTTTTTATTTTTGAGATTATAATTTCATCATATACCATCCTTCCCGTTCCTCCCTCCCAACACAACCATATACCTGTAGGTATTTGTGCATGCAAGTGGGTAACACAAGCATTTGTATGTTTAGGTCAGAAATAGGTTCTCTCCTTCCATTAAGTTGATTCTGGGAGCAGAATTCAGGTCATAAGCCTTAGCAACTAGCATCTTTATCCACTGAACTATTTTAACAGTTCCATGAAAGCATTTATTTATGTATAAAAATAAGTCAGTTTTGACTCTCCACATTAGGCAAATTCAAATTCTAAAATGAAGCAAAGATGGTACTGATTATCACAACTGGCATTAGCAAATAACCAGCCTATTTGATTTGATTTCCAAAATAACCAGGAAGGCTTCTGTATACCTTGATATTTTGTTAGAGTACCTTATTTGTTGAGATACCTCCAAATAAGATATACACAAACACATTGAGATACTCAGTTTGTCAGTATATAGGACAGAGGAAACTGATACTTCTAGTTTGTTTACTTCTATATTAAAAGATAACATTTGCCTGGAGAGATGGCTCAGAGTTTGTTCCTCTTCCAGAGAATAAGCCCAGCTTTAGTTCCCAGCATCCATTTTGGCTGATTCACAAATGCCAGTAACTCTAGCTTCAAAAAATCTGATGCCACCTTCTGGTCTCCATGGGCTCCTGCATTTAAGTATACAGAGAGAGAGAGAGAGAGAGAGAGAGAGAGAGAGAGAGAGAGAGAGAGAGAGAGACAGAGACAGAGACAGACAGAGACAGAGAGAGACAGAGAGAGAGAGACAGAGAGAGACAGAGAGACAGAGAGAGACTCATGTTTAAATAAAATGTAAAAAAGAAATCTTTAAAAGACAAAGAAACTGTCACTTCAGTTTCTCAGTTGAACTGAATTCTCCAAAAGAAATCACATTTCATTTTTAACTCTATTAAGTTATCTTCTAGACTGGGTGAGAATGCATTAGTCATTATACGTGTACCTTTAGAAAATAAGGTAAATAAGAGTGGGTAATGTTAGATATAATCACATTAAACAAATGAAGTTAATAGTCAGCCAACAGATGAAAGCAGGCCACTTTAAAAGCAGGCTTATAAATTTGTTACACACATTAAAAATGCTAAATCTCTCAGGAATAAGATCGAATCAATGACAGCTGTCTCGAGTCACCTTGGGATTTCTCAGAAAAAAAATGTGCCTATGATAATTTCTTTTTAGCTAATTCTTTTTTTTTCTTTCTTTCTTTTTTCTTTTTTTTTTCTTTTTGGTTTTTCGAGACAGAGTTTCTCTGTGTAGTCCTGGCTGTCCTGGAACTCACTCTGTAGACCAGGCTAGCCTCGAGCTCAGAGATCCGCCTGCCTCTGCCTCCCAAGTGGTGGGATTAAAGGCGTGTGCCACTACCGCTTGGCTAGCTAATTCTTCTTGTAGACTTCATATAGAAATTACTTGTGTTAACTAGCTCTGTCTGGAAAGATAGGCTCTATATATTGCAATAGTGATAATGATAATGATGGAATCATAAACATTATCATTTATTGATGTCTAAGTGAGTTAATATATGTAAGGCTCATAGAGCAGTGTCTGGCACAGGTACATGTTCACTAATTGTAAGCTATAATTATGATGCTGCAATTGTATAATAGAGCATTCGCCCTAGCACTACTTAACAAACTAGCTTAGAACTAAACTGCAGTTAGCCAGCAACCTTACCATAGCCATCACAAATTTTCCATCAACCCAAGTCTGGCCCCCACATAAGCATAACTATGCAAGCTGATCTCCTATCAGTTATCAAATTGCACAAGTTAGGCATAATCTTGAACTCAATTTCCCTTACTTCCTAACTCACATCCTACTGAAGAGTTTACAATTTTATTTTATTGGTTTATTAAACTAATTAAGCTCTCCTAATGCACTGTTAGCAGCATAGGCTGAGACAACATGCTAGACTATAATTTCTTCTGGCTAGACTATAATTAGTAGCCTCATAGTCTTTCATACATAACTGCTTTTGTGAATATTCTTCACAGTTCTCCATAGACAGTATGATTTGTTGTTGTTGTTGCTGCTGCTCTTGTTAAAACCCAAGTGTCTTAATTTGAGTTTCTATTGCTGTGAGAAAACAATGATCAAAAGTAACTTGAGGAGGAGAGTGTCTTTTTCATCTTATAATTTATAGATCATCATTCAGGGAACTTCAGTGCAGAGACTAATGCCATAGAGGAGGGCTACTTACTGTCTTTCTCTCCATGGGTTGCTCAGCTGCTTTCTTACAGCACTCAAGATAACAACGCAGGACACCACCCAGAGTGAGCTGGGATCCCACGGACATTCAACATCAATCAAGAAAATGTCCCATAAGTTTCCCACAGGCCACATGATGAGATTATTTTCGCAATTGAGTTTCCCTTTATCCAAAGGACTCTAGTTTGTGTCAAGCTCATGTAAATCTAGCCAACACATCAAGTATAATCTCTGATACGTTCTTTAATTAATGCCTTTTTATTGCATATAAACTACTACTAAATAAACTGTCAGTGTATCTGCCAATGAGACCCTGCTTCATCTGTCCCACACCTACCTCTCCAACCTTACATTAGATTGCTACTCTTGATGCATTTGCTTCAACTATACTAGATTCCTTTCAGGTCAGAAAACATCCTTAAAGGAAAATCAGGGAACACTTCCAAGAGAAAATGAAGTGTGAGCTGAGAGCTAATGGTAGTAATAGTAGGATGAGTGTGGAAAAGTTCAGGAAGAATAGGATACAATTCTAGTAAAAGAAAACAAACAAGAGGAGCAAATACCATGGGCAGGGATTGAACTTGATATGAACCAGAATGGGCAAGCACAGACCTTAAACACATTGGAAGTAGACCAGAAAGAGGAAGTCAATGTGCTAAGGGAAGAGACCAAAATAAGGAATTTGAAAGGGATCATGGGCTAAACTGTTACGCTTTCATTATTTCATAAACATAATGTTGTTCTTCTAATTTTAAAGTTTTGCCTTTTGGGGGCCAAATATAATCCTGTGTTCTTCATGGAGTCGTCAATGAAATATGTTGGACCTGCCTTGGCAGATGGTAGCCACAAAATGCCAGAATACAGAGAACAGAGTGTGTTGCTGGTAGGCTCTCAGGTGCACTGGCACAGATGTGTGAGAGGAGAATTTTGCCCACAACATCTGATATAGGCCAATGTGCTTTTGACTCCAGTAACTATTACTCAACAGTTGAGAGAATGGAACCAACAAACAGCTTGCCTAGATTAAGGAGTTAAAAGATGAGCCTTTAAATTGGTTTTGAAAAATAAACAGGGAACAACTTAGGAACACAAAGAAATAAATTGCATATTTGCAGTAGTGCAATGTTATATTTAAACATACACCCAAGAGCTCAAGATTAACAGACCACAAAATGAAAAAAAAAAGAGAGAAAAAGAAAAGAAAAACTTCAAACAAAGATGAATAGACTGAGATATATGATCATTTTGGTTTTTCATTCATGGAGTTTGTATCTGAGACCTCTCCAGGAAGAAAACAATAATAAAGAAAGTACCTTTTACAACATTGCTTCTGAAAAAAAAAATCAAGTATATCCAGAAACATGCTCACTTTAATAAGAGCTGAAACAACTTGAAATTCTTCATCTATTTATCCATCAGGAACATACCGTACTACATATTTTAAAGCTTTAGAAATGGATATATTACTTTGTTGTTCAGAATATTCAAGTCACTCTTAAAAGAAGGTGAAGTGGAATTTAGGTTGGTTAGCCAATCTACTTTATTTTGCCTTTAACATGTAAAAAAAAAAATGCTTAAGGATGAGAGTTTTAATCCAATTGCATTTAGTACCAACCGCCACAGTATTCCACATAGTAGATGCTTTATAAATATTTATTAAATGACTCAGTAAACCACTCTGCCCAGCTCAGAAGTGCCATTTGCTCTTCATTTGTTGGAGCTTCTTCCAGCTACCAATAGAGAACAATAGAGAATTTGCCAATATCACTGTCTTAGAAACAGAATATATAGCAATTTGGCACATTGTATTGTCCCAGTTATACTTTAGAAAATAAATTTCTTTGTAGACATCTGTTTGCTCAAAGCTCTTGGGTTTTGTCAATGATAGTATTTAAAGAAAATTATTTTTAGTTGGCATTTCCCCTTTTAAGAAGGAATAAGCAAACTGCATCTTATAGTTCTATCTATCTATATGTCTATCCATTTTTATCTCTCTATCTCTCTGACTTTTAGTGAGGATACTCATAGACTCTGGTGTTGACTGATGAAATGTGTTGCCTGGGTCAACCTTTCCATTCTACTGAGCCTTCAAACCACAGTGGAAAGATTGGTCTTGCTGTATCAGAGGCTGGAACACTCTTTGTTTTCATGTGAAAAGCAGTTTTTTTCTAATACCAAAATGGCATAATCTAAGTTTCTTCCAATCCACCAATGTCCATGTGACTTTGCATTCAGATGTAGTCATGGTGTCTATTAAACCCATGAGCATAAGGAACACAGTACTAGGCCAGTTTACACACTTAAACTTTACTCACTTTATATGCTCTAAAGAGCTTTAGGAAATTGATGCTTTTATTTATTATCACAAATGAATAAAGAAAAGTAGATAATTTGTGCTAATCATAAAAACAGTGTACTCAGAAATCAGTGTTCTCAGGCAACAGTACCATTATTTTGAAAGTTTGTTTTATTCACTTTACCTTTAAAGTTAAATTACAGTTTTATTTTTAAATATTGTTTTAAGAATTGCAGACATGAGTACTGTATTGGCAGCATTTCCTTTCCTCCCTCTCCACAGATTAACTCTTCAAGTGTCCTCCTCACTCCTCAAATTCATGACGTTTTCTCCTTTAATGATTGTCAGAGAGTGGGGTAATAATACCTACAACATGCAGAGTCCATTTGGTGTTGCTCATATGTATATGTGTTTAGAGATGACCACTTAGAACTAGATAACCTATCAGAAAGCTCTTCCCTTAGAGAAGACTGATTCTGCCTCTCTTAGAAGTCATTAATTGCCTAAATGTCTTCATCCACGAGTGGAGCCTTGTTAGATTTCCCTCATCTATATCTGCATTATCCACTGATCGTGTCATTGTACAGGTCTCATTCAGACAATCATATGGTTGAGATTTCATAGGTACAGTTTCTCTATATCATGTACAGAGAAAGCCATTCTGTTCCTCTGACTCTTGAAATATCTCCACTACCTCTACTGTGATGTTCCCTGAGCCACAGATATAGGTGTTGGGTTGTAGATATGTCCATTGGGATTGTTATACTATAGCCAGTGTTTCTCTATATTTTGACTAGTTGTGAATTTCTGTAAGGGTCTCTACAGCAAAAGGAAACTTCTTTGATGAGGATTGAGAATTATATTTTTCTGTGGGTATAAGGATAAGCATTTACAATGGAGTTAGAAATTATACTGGATTAGTAAAGTGGCAATTGTTGGTTGTCTTCTAGGACCCATGATCTCTCCAACATTTTATGTCAACAAAAACTAATGCATATAGAAATCAGGAAATGGAAATGTAGTAACCACAACAAACATTCTATAGAGATCATTAAGTTTTGGGGAAATTTTCTTCATATATTTTTATGTTGGTAGTTTTATAATCCTTTTCCTCTCATATAATTTTGATAATATAGAATTATGACCAAATAGAATATATTATAGCTTTAATAGCTGCATCATATTCCAAGTTACTGATATGCCACAATTTATTTAATCAATGCTGTTTCTATCTTTTTTTCTGACTTCAAAAAGTCATGTTCTAATGAACTTCAATACATCTGTGCTAGTGCCTTGTCACTTTACTACAAATAAATTTCTAAAATGAAATATGTACAACAAAGAAAGAACATCTAGATTTTAAATTCTTTTTGATATGTATTAATTGTGTCTTTTAATTTGAGCTTAATAGGTAAAGTCCAGGTCTTTGGAACCATTTTTAAAAGAACAAGAAAGGATGTCAGGTTTCTTCCTCCTTTTTGTGAATCTCTTACCCTCACTTGACTTGATATCATTCCCCAGCCACCTTTTCTTCCAGTCAGTTGCAGTCTCTGATTTTGGACTTCATCAGTAATCTGCTTATGACAGCCAAGAAGGCAGAGCCAGAATCTGACTTCTGTTTATACATGAATGATGACTAGTCATATGTACCACAGAACCATGAGCAGGCAGCTCTATAATCATTAGCATTTGGTATTTGAATGGATGCTTCTGAAATAGGAACTCCTGAGTCTAATAATATAGCCATTTACAATTTAATTCTATTTTCATTCCATTTCTCTAGATTTATCTTTCGGGTTCTGAGACCTGTTTTCAGTCACTGTCTGTAATACATTAAGAAAATCATTATACATATTTTTCTTTTTACATTTTTTTTCTTGAGAGGAAATGTGTTTGTACATTGTCTACAAATACAGTTCAGGTTAAGTGATTGAATACCTAGTGTTTAAATGCAATTAGAACTCAAAATGGCCTGCAAGACAAGCCATATTTCAGTACCTTTGAGTAGACTGGAGCACTATGTTTTTCAAAATGAATTCCTCTCTGACAAATGAAAGGAACATATTTGATGCTTTTTCTATCTCCATTAAAGGCCTGATTGCCCAATGTCACAACCTTTTTTTTTTTTACCATCTTCTGTTAATGGGAAAGTCTTCCCTCCTTAGCACATTAATAAATGAATGATCATCATGAAAGCATAGAGTATAAAATGTCATGCCAGGATCAGCAGATACAGTTACAACTGCTTCAGGGGGAACTTTGCTACAATAGGTACTACTAAAATACAATGTCTGTAGTGAAACCCAGCTCCCAAGTGATAACCCCTAAACAGACCTAAACAGACTCAGTACTCAAGCACTGGAGCAGGATTTCACATGCATATAGATTCACCTGGTAATAATCTGAAGAGTAACTTTCTTATTTAAGGCTGCCTTGTTTTTATACGGTGGCAATATGTAAAACATAAGCTGTACAAAATAGGGAAGCAAGGTTTCCAGAAAATGCCCTCTTTTTTTTTCTCCTTCTTGCCATAGTCAAGTCTTTGTTCTGAATTCTAGTCACCCTCCCCCCTTCCTGGGTGACCGCTGTCTTCTCACAATCCTCCCTACATCTGGATGCATTCCAGTACAATAAATCCTGTCACTCAGGCAATGGCATAAATACTTCTTCCCTGGTATGTTACTGGCAGACAAAAGTGAGAAGTCATAAAGGAAGTGGAAAATTGAAACAGTCAGGGAAGATGGGAGTTGAATACGTAGGAGGAGGCATGATTTGAACGGATAAAAATGTACAATGAATTGTGCTCCATCTGCACCGACATGGATAGTCCATAAGAAAATTGAAGAAGAAAGAGAGTCAGACACACAGACAGGACACTGAACTGTAATTTCCCTGTCAGGCGTCTAAGCCCAAGTTGTATTTAAGGAGCAGCTAAGCAGTAGCTTAATGCTAAGAATTTCGGTTCCTATGCCTGCTCCTTCCTTGTTCAGCACTCAGCCCCCAGGAACACTCAGCAAACTCCTTCATCTCTACACTCCCCTCCATACTTTCCAGCAACTGACATTAGTAGTAAAAAAATAAAAATTACTAGTGCAACTCAATGGAAATTTCCCAGCAAATGTTAGAAAAGAAACCATCTACTTTCTGAGCCAGTGTGTTTTGTCAGAGGCTGTTTCACTTCCAGGAGTAGGAAAGAGAGCACTGGAGGAACAGGTCAGCGCTTCTCAACCTGTGGGGTGCCAATTCCTTTGGGGTTCAAATGTCCCTTCCACAAACCATCAGAAGACCATCCAAAAATATAGCTGTTTACATTATGATTAGTAACAGTTGCAAAATTACACTTAAGAAGTAACAACAAAAATAATGTCATTGTTGGGGGTCACCACAGCATGAGGAAGTGTTAGTAAGGAGGACATAGCATTAGGAAGGCTTAGAACCAGTGATTTGAGCTCTCCCAACAGACATATCAGTGATGCTGTGCATATATCTATATATGTCTGGGTGATTTCAAGTTCAACTCTTGTTTAGGTAACACAGGGCAAGCAACTAAAGGTCCTGGGTTTTAAACTGGGCAAATATGATATTAACCCAAAATTCTATCATTTATTGTATATGTAGTCTGTGGAAAATATATTTAAACACCTTCAACTTTAGTGTTTCATTTCATAGAATTATTAGAAATTCTAAATGAGATAACCATGTATACTATGGTTCCTGGGACCAAAGTAAGGAGTTAAGAAATGATTGTTATTACTCTGTTAGCTGCAGTTATTCTGGTTTTATCACTAAAAGCATAAAATGTATCTGTTTTTTTTCCATTTTCCTTCCCACTGTGTTGAAACGGTAGGCAATAAAAATGCCTGACATTACAGGATGTAGCATGCAATCAACTTATGAACCTAGTAGGGTTGCTCATTCATTGTCTCAATATCAAATATTTAAATATATTCCAGTCCATTGTCTGAAAATTGTTCACCCCTACATAAGGTACCAGCAGTCCCAGAACATTCATTCCTTAAATATGGTACAGGTTCCTAGTATATTCCAGGTTTTGAGTCCCAGAGACACAGTTATAAGCATGACAGGTATGACCTGGAAGAATCCAGTTGGTTTTATTATTAGGGAGAGAGAGGATGTAAGCAGAAATAAGGGGTGTAATAAGTGCTAAAACAGAGTTATGTTCTGAGAAAAAGATAAGACAGCATGGGATACAAAGGAGGAAGACAAAGAACATTTCTTAAAGAATTATCTCAACAGCTATGTTAAGCATAAGTAGAAATTAAAAAGAGGATGTTTATTCCAGAGAGATCCAGTTAAATATACAAAGGGTTATGCAAGATCAGAAAATGAAAAACAAAAAACAATGAATGAATCAATAAGGACTGATGAAAGGAAAAGGGATTTGGGGTATAAGAAATATTAAGCGTGGGTCTTTTCTATCAAATACTATAAGCCTTGTGTTAAAGACAAAGAATTCGTATCCTTTTTTATCTCCCCCTCCTTGAAAGATATTTATAAACATGTTTTAATCTGCTACCACCACCTACAAAAGCCAACTACTGCTTTCCAGGACTTCAATGACCTGAATCTGTGACCCTTGTCCCCTTGGAGGAGTGGCCCCTTTCCACTTCCTCCTTCATTTCTGTGCACCAATTCTTCAGACTATCCAATTGAATTAAGACTGTAAGTTTAGACACAGTCAATGGAGAAAAACATACTCACTGTCTGAGTAACAGTGAAAACCAGATACACTTCCTGCCACCGTGTGTTTACTTTCTTGAAGCCACCCTCTTGATCAGGAATGAACATTTGCCTTGTTGAGACACTTCAACCTGACTGGAGTGGTATGAAAGTAACTAGAGTTTAGATCAATAGAAGTCCTTAGGAGCCATTGGTAATGAGTGACTTCTTAATCCAAAGAAAGTAGGAATTTGTTGAGGTGACCATAGGACTAACACCCATGGATTTATAATACATGTGTATCAGGTAAGAAGATGTTTTATAGATAAACCACAAGGCCTGAATTATTTTAGAGAGATGAGATTATATTGACTAGTGAATGAAGAGGTAAAGTCAACATGGTTAGATGCATCATTTATAACTATTTGCTACTCTACAGTTTACAAATACTGACCAAGCAGCTGCACATTCTATTCATGTAGGAATATACAAGGCTCACTAATATACAAGCTGTTTAAAATACAAGAGAGGGGAAGATGTGGTATGAGCTAAGTGCCATAGGAATGGGGAGAAAGGCGTGACATTTTGTTAGGTCCAAAGTAGAACAACAAAATGGTGCTGGTGACTCTGTCCTAAACAGGGGAACTTTGGCCAGGTAAACAGAAGGATTGCTATTGGGTAAAGAGAGGCCTAAAGGTAGGTTTCTGTTTACCAGGAGCCACCCTTAAACCACAAGCAACCGCCCTTAATCAGCCCCAAAGACCAACTACCTCAGGCAAGGGCTTCAGTGTAATGGTATTAGGAGTGGAAGACTTCAATCAAGAACTATATCATAAGGGCGGATCCCTCAAAATGGTAGCAGTGTCTTTATCATAAAAAAAACTGTATCCACAGAGCTTCCTTGTGGTTTCCTTCTTAAGAAAATTTATTCTATGACACCAAACCTCCTGGTACCTGCCTTTGTTTGCAGTACCAGTATTAGAGGTACTTACAGCCTCTAATACTTGCAGCCTCTAATACTTGAAGAAACAAATTTCCGTTTCTCATATGCTGTCTTGTCTATGGTATTTTCTTACACTGCTTTGGCAGCAGTCAGTTCTACAAAAGAAACAACTCACATATCTATCCCCAAAGTCAGTGATCCAAGCAGGGAAACAGCATGACTGAAAGACACACTATAAGAAATTCTTTGCATGACCAAAGAAGAAAGTGATGGAGAAAGTAAGGACAAATGAAGATTAACCTGAGAAAGCTTGTAAGCTATTGTCTGATTGTGGACTTGACTCTAAAAGTAACCACAGTCTGCTAAAGTGTTTTAACAGTTGGACTGACCTAATTAATATTTTATTTTTGAGCCACTCTGACTGAATATTGGAGTGGAATTTGAAAGAGAATTGTATGAAAAGCACAGAGACAAGACAGGTGCCTCCACCCTCTTCTAGGCAAGAAATAGAAAATAACCCTACTGATGAAATAGAAACCCCGCAATGCTCTGAATACATAGTGTGGAGTGAGCTAAATAGGCTCCATGTATCTGCTTGGAGGGATAAAATGAAGAGCAATACCATTCACCATGTGGGAAACACTAGAACAGAATGAGGCTCCTCAAACAGAAATGTCAGTGAGTTCTGTTTAGAAACCATTGCATTTGAGTTGTTTGTGTGACTTCCAACTAGAAACACCAAGCTGACAGTTAAATGTGGAGATCAAGGGCTTGAGACAGAGGTCTAGACTCTCGAGCTCCACTTGAGAGAAGTGGGAGACTAGTGCCAGTCTCTTCTGTGGATGACAGTCTTTATTATATTGAGAATACTCTTATTTCATGCCAATTTACTACCATACTCTTCTTTCATGCCAATATAATCAAGAAAGCCCTCATGAAGAAGGTGGTATTTAATCCAGCAACTACAAAAGACAAAGATTCTGATGAAAAAAAAAGTGGGAGAGTGATGACAAAGAGATGGCAAAGAGGGGAAGGGGGAGAAAGAGAGAGATAACAATGTGGGAAAGAGGAGTTTTCCTAATTGAACATGCCATAAAAATTTGTGACAGGACCAGGAAAAACAAAGTTAGAAAAGATACAAGGTCTAGACCCCTTTAAGAAGCCCTTGCTAATCTTTCAGGCTAAGTGGCAAATATTTTCTCTGAGAACCCCATGCTTACTCTTATTATTGCATTTAACAACAGTATATTGAAAGTATTTCTTTCTTATATCTGCCTCCTCTGCTATAGCAAGAATTCTTCTGGTCTTACTCACCTTATTATCAACATGTCTAGCATGGTCATTAGTCATAAAAAACACTCAATAAACATCCATTACAGTGAACTAAATTGTAACCAAGTAGCTTCAGTCTAGAGGGGACAATGTAGGAGCAAAATCTGTAGAGAACCATTTGACACAGGAATCTAAATGCCAAGGAAAAATATGGGATTAAATTGGTAGGCAATGGGGAGTCTGCAAACATTTTTTGAGCAATGAGGTGTCAAACATTTATGAAACAATCAAAGTGTGTTTTCACAATATTGATTGGATAGCCATGTCTGGAATACAGTGGAACAGGCAAAATGTTAGTCAAACAGGTGTCCAGTAAGTATTGCAACCCAGTTGGCACATAGTAGGTTTGCCAAATAGATGAATTAAAGCAGAAGCAGAGAGTAAAAAATCCATTCCAGCTAGTAGTTCAGGCATCTGAAGCATGCTCTTTGTTAGCTCTCTGGAATAAGTGTGCTACCAACAGCATTATTTATATTTTATACAGCTGTAATGCTAACCTGTCAAAACAGGGTCTCACTGCAGCAGCATAAACGGCTTTGTTCCCCACATCTCCTTTTAAAGGTTCTTTCAAAGAATTAATTTTAAAGACATAATGCTATTTTGCATTATTTGGCTGGGGACTCCGGTCCTTTAGCTGCATGCATGGTTAATAACTTTATCAGGAGCCTACATGCCATCAGGCAACTTACCTATCCACTAATGTCTCAATTTGGCAAAGGGGGACAGCTTTAATAGTGATTATTGTGTGTGAAAATTTCCAGGGGAGGGAGCCTGGCTCTTACTGATCCAAATGGGCATCATTCTGCTGTCTTTGTTATTTTGCTGTGGAGACTCCTAGGCATTTGCATTTGATTATGGTTGTTGCACAGCTGTTCTGCTTTCTCTCTTGCTTGCTGTTTGGTACCAAATATCATAGAAAATCAATCAAGCTATCAAAGCACCCTATTTCTAGATTCCTTCAGCCCAGTAGCCCTGTGACAATAAACTGAGGTTTATCTCTGGATCTAATTAATGTACCGATCCAATTATTGTGCTGTTTGGGCTTGGTTTTCCTAAGTCAAGCCTGTGGATCTATACTGCACCTTGCTGAGTTTTAGAATGTTGCAATCAAATTGGCCAGTCAAACGGAATGGACAAATTGTATTTAACAAATACCAATGAAAGGAAGGGAATGCAATTTTCTCTTTCCTTAGGAAGTCACTGTCTTATGTAACTACTATATCCTTGTGAATGTTGTAAGTTTTCATTATGAAGACATTGGATTTATTTGAAATCCATTTAAAAAATCAATGTGTCTATTCCACCTGAGGGTTTTTTTTATGCTGAAAACAAATAGCATTATTTTTCTAATATTGAAATGAGAGCTTCCACTGCTCAAATAATGATTTATTTCAATAGAAGAAAATTGATGTGTGTCTAAACCAGTTTCATTTCTTATGATTGATTTTATTTCTCTTATATAATTTTATCTTTTTGTTTATGAATGAAGTTAAAGTTGGATTTTTACATTTTATTCTGCTTAGCTCTTGTAATTTGAAAAATTCTGCCTTAAACTAGACTTTGTTGTCTTTCATACATTTGTCTTGAAAACCTAAGATCTAAGTGAGGCCAGAATGGAAAGCTGCAGGACTGTCTAAGCTTTTTTTAATAAGCAGATTAGGACATGCTCATGTGTTCAAGCCCTAAATGTAACCCAAAAAAGTATGGCTACTGAAAATCTGGCAGAGAATTTACATAAGAAGGCAAAGTAAGAAATGTATTTTCTTTATTTTTATGAGAATTATATCTGTGACCTACTAATATATAAATTGTGGAATAGAATGTGGAAAACTGGCTTAAGAAAATTTGTCTCAATCTTGAGATCAAATCTAGTTCCAACAGAAGGAAATAAAATCTAACATGGCCTAAGAGTCAGACATGGCATTAGTCACTTGTAACATCAGTATTGAGGAGGCTAAATTACTTGCAAGATAGAGGCCAGCTTAGACTATAGAATGAGATGTGTTAATCAGTCAATCAGCAATAAGTAAATAAATACATTTTGAAAAAAATATAAAGTAGACCTGGGGACTGGAAATGAGAACCATTCAATTATACTTTCTTTTATTTTTAATTTTATTTTTTAAATTTTATATGTATGGGTAATTCATCCACAAGCTAGTATGTATGTGCAGCATTTGAGTGCCTGGTACCCTCAGAGGTCAGAAGACAGTGAGGTCAGAAAGTCAAATCGCCTGGAAATGATGTTATGGATGTTTTTAATGTACCGTGTAGTGCTGAAAAATAAAACTAAGTCCTCTTTATGAACAAGTGTGTTTCACTGCTAAGCCCAGCTACACTTTCTTTTAGGGCCCATTTAAACTTTCTTAAAGTCTCTATTCTTCCTGGCAAAAAGAGAAGTATATTTTTAACCTCACCTGTATAACCATGGAAATAAGAAAACATACATAAATATGTTAATTTGTGAAAAAGAAATAATAATATGATTGGTATATGAAAATGAAGCATAAATGATGGGAGAAGGGAATACAATAGAAGAATTAATGATGTCACTCCTTTCAGTTATTTTTCTTCTGTGGTGAAAAATAAAAAGAACAAAGAAAACATATAAAACAAAGCATTTAATTTTGGGCTTACAGTATCAGGTAATTAGAGTCCATGATGGTGAAGTAAAGGCATGATGCCAGAAACAGCTGAAAGTTTACATCATGATCCAAAAACAGGAGGAGACTGAGAGACTGAAAATGGCACATGTCTTTTGAAACCTTAAGCTCATCCCCAGTGATGTACCACCTCTAACAAGGCCACACCTCCTAATCCTTCCTAAAGAGTTGCACCAAGTCTGGACTACATATTCGAAAAGAAGTGTATTTTCTTTATTTCATGAGAATTACATCTGCAACCTACTAATATAAAAATTGTGGAATAAAATGTATTCTCCATCAATAAATATGTACTCATAGAAGCTATTCTCATTCAAGTCACAATATTGTTTACTTGTTTTGTTTTATTTCTTTTTTATTCAATATTTTATTTATTTACATTTCAGATGCCATCCCCCTTCTCCATTTCCCCACCCATTAATACCCTATTCCATCCATCCTCCTCCTTTTTATCCTTTATACTGTTTAAATTACATGCACGTATTAAGGTCAGTCCTAGGTTGAGGAACTAGCAATACAATAGATGCAAATAGTCCAAGAACAAGGAATACAATAAACCTAGATAATCAAAGAACATGCATGACAATAAACAGAGTCCTGTAATCACTCCTGTGATCACTATTTCTAAGGGCTTATTAGAATGATCAAACTATCTGAGCATACTTCCCTATTCTAGTCCAAGGTCATTTTCATGCCTGAAGCCTACTTCTTTGTTCCAGCTTAAGATTTAGATTTCTGCCTACAATTACTTCTTTATTCTAGTCTAAGATTTAGATTCCTGCCTGAAATTTCTTCTTTATTCTAGTCTAGGATTTAGATTTCTTCCTGAAATTAATTCTTTGTTCCAGCCCAATGTCAGATTCCTACCTGCAGTCCATTTCCTTGTCATTGGCCTATGTCAGATTCCTGCCAGGCAGCCCCAAAAGCTCTCTACATCTCCCCCTTTTTATTGCAGAAACCAGACTGAGCCTGCCTTAGGTCATTCTTACAAGAAAGCCTTCCTTACCCATCATGGAATATGCATTATCATAAGCAATGCATTTCTGTCCTAGGTTGGTAAGGCTCTGTACAGAATCTTACCTGCTTGCCAGCTTGTTAAATTAGTATCTCTGTCTGGGGGTCCATTATCAGTTTCAAGTCATGTACTTTGTCTTTCAGCCTATTGATGTAGTTAGAGATAAGCTTTAACATGATGGGCAGGAATAAAAGTATTCCCAGGACAAGAAAGGTTAGCCTGATCAAGCTATATATGCCATTCCTGAGATTTGACTAAAATGGAAATATTGACCTCAGGCCATGGATAATTTTATTGGCATTATCTGCAGCATCAAAGCTCAACAGAGCAGCATTTTTAAATTCATAATCTCACTATGCAAAGTTAACACACCCAGAGAGGTATTAGGATTATGCCAAATACCCTACAAGTATCTTTTAACTTTTTTCTAATTATAATGACAATCATTGTAAATTTTAGAAGTAACACTACTCCAGTGATATTTGTCATGACACTTGGGATGGCTCCTAACTCTTGAACCCTGAACCTCCTTCAGATAATTTGAATAGGCTATAGAGCATCATCTGTTGTTCCAGATACCTATATAAATCCTTTTGTATACTCAACACATTAGTAACATTTTTTTTGCTAGATGGTTAACAAAAGTAGTTGTCTTAACTCCTTGTGTCAATGCTATTGCAGAAGCAGTGGTGCTAGCAATTAATGGAATTAAAGCTGTTATACCAGCAATAATCAAGCCCGTTACTTTCTTGCTTCTGCTTAAAGCCTAACTCACTTCTTCCATCACTTTCAAGCTTTTTTTCAGAGAATCAGAGTTTTATAATACTCAGGGCAGTAAGTCAAAAGCTGACTGACATGCCAGGTTTCAACACACTAATACACACATGTCAGGTTTCAACACACAACACACTAACACAATTGGAAATTAAATAGTCAATGCAACTTACAATAAATACTGTAGAAGAGACAAAACCAATTTTAGCTTGCAAGTCACCATATTGTTGTCAATAGATTTTTCACAGAATTCTGACATTTGAACCATAAACATGTTTAACATAACCAAAATATTAAAACATATTATGAACATTGTGATTATTTGAATCGGAATGTTTCCCCATAGATTCATGTGTTTAAATGCTTGGATATAGTGAGTGGCACTATTAGGGGGTATGGTCTTCTTGAAATTGGTGTATATGACACTATGGAGGAAGGCTTTGACATCTCCTATGTTCAAGCTATGCCCAGTGTTTCACACAGTCTCCTTATGCTGCCAGCAGATGAGTATGTAGAATTCTCAGCTAATTATCTAGCACCATGTCTGCCTGCAAGTCACCATGTTTCTTGCTAAGATGATAATGGACTAAATTTCTGAAACTGTGAGCCCCAATTAAATGATTTTCTTTGTAAGAGTTACCATGGTCATACTGTCTCTTTACAACAATGGAAACACTAAGACAAATATATACACAACATACTCCTTTGTATTGATATAGATAACTTATCATGTTGTTAAAATATAACCATTTTGGAGATATGGTCATCTGGGTAAAGAGACTGACTATAAGAATTGTTTGTGCAGTAGTCCTCATTTATTGATGGAGAATACATTTGAAGAACATCAGTGAAAGCCTGAAATTATGGAACATACCAAACAGTACACATCCATTGCAGGATTGTCAAATATTTAATGTGTCCTCCTATATTTTGTATCCTGATATTTCTTTTACATCATTCTTTGTTCTATGATGCCATTATTATTTAGTAATAGTAGCATTAGTAGTAGTATCATTAAATAAATTAAGGGTTACTTGAATACAAGCACTATGATGGTACTGCAGTTGATCTATTTAGAAGACATAAGTAAGTGATGGAAAGACATAGCTTTATATGGGTGTGGCTATCATAGACAATGGAAAGATTCAAATTCTAGGTATGATGGATCATAGGGGTATAGATTTCTTCATAATACTCAGAACAGCACATTATTTGGAGGTTATAAAGGACTTACTTTAGGAGTTTTCTATTTTCTGTTTTCAGAACATGGTTAACTATGGGTAACCAAAGCTGTGAAAAGCAAAACCAACATTTTAATTTCAGTGTAAAGACTAAAATAAAAAGTTAGAAAATATGAAAAGAATGTCAGAATCAAGAACCTAACCCAGGCTAGCCTTTTTGTTCTCTGCTCTTTTTTTGATTATAACATAATTATATCATCCATGTCTTCCCTTTCCTCCCTCTAAGCCCTTCTATATACCCTCCTTTCTCTATTTCAAAGTCATGGCTCTTCTTTAACTGTTTTATGTGCATATATGCATATACCTATATTTTTAATATAACCTATTTAGTCTGTGTAATACTACTCATCTCTATGTTTAAGGGGGGCTTAACACTGGGTATTAAATAACCAGTTGCTGTGCTCTTCCCTCTGGAAGAGTATTTTTCCCACTCTCAGCACTCTTTGGTTGCCTATGGTTCTTTGTGTAGGGTTGAGGCCTCATGGGCTTTCCCCCATCTTTTTTGTTCATCACCCTTGTTCCACTTTAGGTGAAAACTTACACTTTCTAAGTGAAAGTAAAAATATTGCTTTCATTCTAAGTGTTTGCCTGCTGTTGCTATGTATGAAACTTTAGAACCTCTCAATGCTTAATGCTGCCTAATCTTAAAATAAATGAGGGTAGTTAAAGATAAATGAAATGGAATGGCTCCCCTCAAACTAAGCACCAGCACAATTAAGAATCTGGACCAAACATTTTCTCTTGTTAGAGAAAAGTAAGCCAGAGATAGCATTTTACTTATTACTTTAAAATGTTTGTTACATTTATTTATTTATTTATTTAGTTAGTTAGTTAGTTAGTTAGTTATTGAATCTGGGCATACACACACACATACACCAGTGTGTATGTGTGAAGGTCAGAGGACAACTTTCAGGAGCCAGTTATCTCCTTGTACCTGCTGGGTGTCAGGGATTGAATTTGGGTCATAGTTGGGGACAAGGGTCTTTACTCCCTGAGCCATCTCACTTGTCCTGGGAAGGCAATTAAAATAATTTTGTAAAGTAAGATCTAAAATAAATTCCACTCATCTCCTAACTTGGAAATACCTGAGCTCTGGGGATAGAAATGAGGAATACATAAAAGAAACAAAGGATTAAGTGGAGCTACTTGGCTCTTTCGCAACCCAGGTCCAGGGTAATTTGTGAGTCATGTAATATTTCCCTTCTATGTCCCCAATACTCCTCCCTCTCTGAGCATTTAGTAGGCTCTTTCCTTTTTGTTGTTGTCATTGTTTCTTCTTTTTTCTTTCCTGTTTCAAATGTAACATCCTTCCTGTTACTAAAGAACAAATGACTCATACAACTTGAACATGTTACATTTTGAAGGGGCATAATGACTTTTAACAATTCATAATCCAAACATTTCAAAACTCTAATAGGAGACTTTAAGCTTCTAACACCAGGTTAAAGAAATAGGCAAGAGGGGCTTCCCAATATATCTGTTTTCACACACTTTTGTGTGAGACCAATTTTAACTTAGTCGAAATGTTACAAATACTTTCTATCCTCAAACATGCTAAAAATTCACCCTAAAATTGGATAGCCCAACTTGGTAACTAAACTTTTAGCCTCAAGCTACTTTGCTTACAGACATATTAAAACTTTTAGTCTACTTACATTTACCACCATCTTCCATGTTGGAAAATTTATTTTTCTATTACTTTCTTTGCAATAATTCAACTCCTACAGAACATTGAAGCATCATGTTTCCTGTTCACAGATATGTATGATACAAAATACAGAGTCACCATCAGCAAACAAAAGTCAGTGGCAGGAATGGCATGTGATGCTTCTGTCTTTTTCCTACCAGAAAAGCAATACTTTTACAACTTGAACTCTATCTTAGCTCCTCTGGATTTGCTTTAAAACCAAACCACCCAAAGCCTAAGCAACTACATTTTATTTGAAATGCCATTTGGCTTTACATCATTTGCCATAATCTCCTTCCCAACTGGCCTGATATTCTCTCTTACAGATGCTGTGGGGAGGATTCCAATGCTGAATGCAAGGTTGGACCAGATGGCCTTAAAGGACCCTTCCAAATACAAGATTCTCTAATTCTCTGATTTAATTTTGATGATTCAATTTTGTGACTTTGGCTATCACCAGATGAAATTATGTAGACATTCTGTCTTCCATCTGCCCTCAGATATATGTCAACTTATCTCTATCCAAATTCATCACATCAGTCAATGATTAAGCACTCATTTACATGTTGTATTATACAAAGCCCTTCTAAGGGCTCTGACCCACAAATATCAGAACAGTTGGGATCAGTAGGTATAGCTGAGACAGACAATAAGGTTAGCATAGCTTGAAGACACAAGGGACTGAAATCATCTAACTAACTCCATAGGCTGATTTCAGGCCACTCACTCTGCAACCTTTTTGCTGTAATTTGGTGGCTCTCTTAAATTAATTAATAGTATTAAAATCAGGGGGTTAAGCAACTCATGATAAGTACCAATTACTGAGCTAGTGGATGATTACTTTTTAAAAAAATCTTTCCAGACAGGGTTTCTCTGTGTAGCCCTGGCTGTCCTGGAACTCACTCTGTAGACCAGGCTGGCCTTGAACTCAGAAATCTGCTTCCTCTGCCTCCCAAGTGCTGGGATTAAAGGCATGCGCCATCACTGCCCGGCGGCTAACTAGTGGGTGATTACTAGCCATAAAAATAGGAACTTTACACACACAATCTAACTGTCACAGATACATTCTTGAGATGGGGACTAATATGACTGCCATATGTTATCTACAAAAAAAAAAAAAATCATAATATGCTGACTTTAAGTTTCCAAAGTCAAACACGTAGTGATAATGCTGAGTTTCAAATGTAGGCGATTTGACCTTAGCCTATAAAGTCTGTTAATAAAATGTGCCACAAATATGCAAATTACTTGATAGCTCCATTTTTTTTTTTCAGTCACCCTGTGTATTAGTTACTTTTCTATGGCTGTGGTAGAATACTGTGGCCAAGAAACTTATAGAAAGAAGAGTTTATTTCACTTATAGTTCCAGAGGGATAGGTACCTATCATGGGAGGGAGGCATGCTAGCAAGCCCCAGACATGAGAGCAAGAGCAAGAAGCTCAGTAATCACACTCTCAACTGTAAACATAAAGCAACAAGCACATTGCAAGTGTTGTAATTCTTTTCATCTCAAAGCCCCTTCCTAGTGGCATTCTTCCTATAGTAAGGCTAACCACCTAAACCTCCCCAAACAGCACCACCAATAGCACCACAAAGTGTTCAAGTATATGAACCTATAGGAGACCTTGTCATCTACATCCAGTTATCTCTAAAATGAAAGCTAAGGAGCAATGAGTCTTATAGCTTATGTAGTAAATAGAACACTTGCTTGAGAATTAACATCTCTCTGGTCAGTTCACTCCGTACTCACAGCTATTCCAAACTTTTTCCAAACATGTCTCTTCACATCTCAAAGGAGGAGAATATCTCTTTGACTTTTCAGAGGAAAAACAAAGCAAAAAAAAAAAAAAAAAAAAAAAAAAAAACCCAAAAGCACTCAAAGCAACCCTTCCTCCTTTACTTTGAATCCTCCTCTCTCCTGCCTCACACTTCACTAGCAGCTACTCCTCTCGTCTTTTCCACTTATTTTGCCTCCTTCTTTCAAATGGGTCATTCTAAAATTTTGTTTTGAACCTTTTGAAAAAAAAATGTAGCTCCAGCCAGCTTTTAAATTCATGTTCCTTTTGCCTCTACCTTAGGGTGCTCAGCCTTCCTCCTGATTTTTTGTATGTTCTCCAACTGTCCAATACAATCGCCTAACATCTTGACTTGACATTACATCCTCATCACCTAGTGGTCCATCACTCTTCTCTCGAATTACTCACAAGTGATTGAACTTCGCTGTATCTGTTTTTATCTGCCCACTACTCACACAACAAACCCAAATGTAATTCATATCCTTCTCACTCTACCAAATCAGCTCTCATTAATTCCAAGTGCCCCCCCCAACACACACACAACTAAATCCCCCAACATTTTCATCCCTCTTAGGCGATCTTTAATTAGCTATAGACAGACTCTGCTTACCAGTCCTTTCTTGTGCTTCAATCAAAGTACCCTTTCCTGGCTATTCTCTTACACTTCTGACTGCTTTATTTCTGTTTAACTTACCCAAACTTTTCTCTTACCAGTCATTACGAGTTCCTCAAGATGAACACATAGATAGGTAAATATAAATGACCACATTTTTCTCTTAATTTATTTAAAATACATGTGTCTACTTAAAGCAAAAGCCATAACATTGTCTAGTGAGGTTTCTAAGGTATGTAACTGTAATACCCATGACAAGTGTAACACAAAGGATGGTGGAGGGAGGTTAATGGACCAATGTGGTTTCAAAGCTCTACATTTTTCATGAAGTGGTTCCATATTAACTCTAAGTAAACTGAGATGTTAAGGATATATATTGTGATCTCTGGGAAACCATTAAAAAAGAATAATTCAGAGATAAAGCTTTAAAACACTAGTAGCTAAAGAAAAATGGAGTTTGAAAGTGTTCAAATTACCAGAAAGAAAGCCAGACAAAGAATAGAGATGCCAATAACAGAGGAGACAGATAGAACACAAAGACTACAAAGGTAGTCCTAAATGTAACCATATCCATAATTATATTAAACATTCACTTTAATGAAGTCTAATTTAATACCCTTATTAAAAACCAAGGGACAGCCGGGCAGTGGTGTCGCACGCCTTTAATCCCAGCACTTGGGAGGCAGAGGCAGGCGGATTTCTGAGTTCAAGGCCAGCCTGGTCTACAGAGTGTGTTCCAGGACAGCCAGGGCTACACAGAGAAACTCTGTCTCGAACCCCCCCCCCCCCCCAAAAAAAAAGAAGTCTAATTTATCAGTCTTTGCCTTTAAGAATCAGTCTCTAAGTGGTACAGCTGAGACTCACAGTCAAGATCAACACTACAATTACATCTTTACAACTAATGTATTGCTAAGGATTCCTAGTGCTGAGTTACAGGAGCTCTCACCCAGCAGCCTTGCACAGAGGACACCATGAGAAATCTAGAAGAGAGAAACTTCCAGAGTCCCTACTAATAAAAGAAATCCCAAGAAACCCCAAAAGGCTACAGCATCAAGTTACATTAGGGTATGCTTTTGTCCTTGGGGTTAACTTTTCTCACCACCTCAGTGGGTGATCTAAATGTCTGTATTCTGATCACAATGTGGAGTGTTGTCTTAGGCAGATTCAGAAGAACAGGAACTGGATGGAGCTGCTATTTGCCTAGGGCAACACCAGCCTCACTGTAATCATTGTTTTTGGAGCTATTCACACACTTTAGCTAAAGTTCAATTAGGACAGTGAGTTTCTTTCAGTGCACTGACTCTACACTGATTGATTTTTGGTGGGAATCCAAATTAATCAATGAACCACATGTATATTGAAATTCCCTGCAACTTCTTGGCCTTCTTCCTCTATCCTAATGCTACCTCCTGCTACATATGCCATCTACTCCTAGGTTCCATTCTGTTAAACTAATTAACAGTCAGCCTAGGACTTCCAATTTCTCTTTTCTCCCTAAATCCTCCAGTGACCCTGGATCTAGTTTCCATGGGAACAATTAGCATTTGGTTCTATGACTTTTCATTTGACTTCCTTACCAGTAACTTACTCAGGTAATTATGACTTTTACCCTACCTTCCAAGCCCCACACACCTTTTCACAGAGAATTGATTTAAGGTCATCAAGTGCATCCACGTTGCTAAGGAACACAATGGACAGGTTTTGTTCACTATGCCCCAGCAGCATCAGCGTTGCTGGGCACATTCTTTTCCCCTCAGCTTTTCTTATACTTATTCTCCAGGCTTATTTTCTACTCTGGCTGAACACTTTCAATCTGCTTTATAAGCTACTTTTGCCTTTATCAGTCAATTAACTGTTGGTGTTTATTTGGGCAGTCTTGGAGCCTCTGCTTTTATCAGCATACACAGTGTTTTGACGCGCTTGCAATTGCCTACTGCAGTAGCCTCAATGTGGCTTCCAAAGTGAATATACTGTAAATTTGATCCCCAATACATTGATGTTAGGAGGTAAGACCTTTAAGAATTGTTAGGATATACATGATCTACTTTCACAAATATATTAAAGCCATTATTGCTGAGGTGGGCTCTTTAAAAGGGGACACATTCCTCTTCCTTTCCCTCTCCCCCTCCCTCCCCACCTTACACACACACACACACACACACACACACACACACACACACACACTCCAATATCATAATGGATTACCAGAAAACCCTATACCTCTAGTCTTGCACCAATTAAATTCATTGCTCACATCATTAGCAGAGTCATCTTGGTCATACAGCTTTAAGCCTTTCAGTGGATTCCCATTGTATTAGGGGAAGTTTTAAAACTCTATAGACAAAGTGTTGACTCTTAAAATCAAGGGAGTCTGTGATTATCTGGGCCTAAAACCTGCATTTGCAAATCACAAGGCAGGTGAATTTGAGCTAACCTCAGTTTCCTTATCTGGGAAAGGAAGATAACAATAAGAAGATAGGCTTACGAGTGTGTTGTAAGCTTGTGATAAATCTGCATATGAATAAAGCACAAGGGATGCTGTCTTATAATTTAAAGACTTATCTTTGTTGTTATTCAACAATGAGATGGGTAATTTTTACTATGTGACAAAAACTAGTGTAGATAATAGCATCAACAAAATGGACAATGCTCTGGCCCCAGGGGAACATTTCTTTCACATACAGTCTCCCTCCCTCCCGTTGTTCTGTTGGCCTCCCTTTATATGCTGCGTCTCCAGCTGTTTTTCTCTACTCTTGGGCATTCTTTGTTCTTCCTGTCTCAGAAAATTATTTCTCCCATTCATCCTTTAGCTCTTTAACTCTCCCTTCTTCTAATTTTGGCTTCAAAGTCAATTCCAAAAGGGCCAGAACAAAACGAGGTTCCTTTTATTTCTTAGCTCTCCCTCACCTTAGCTCATTTTATGTATGTATGTATGTGTGTGTGTTTGTGTGTAGATGTATGTGTGTGTGCACATTTCAATGTTCTAAACACCAAACATTGGAATTTATAGATCTTCTTTAGCAGTATTTTCTCAATATCAAACATATGTCTGACACTTGTAGGCAACAAATGCCTATTTACAAAAATCAGAGAGTTATTAAATACCCCAAAGGCACTATTACCCCAGATACCTTTATCACAGTGGCATTGGAGTCATAGTCATAGTTTATTTAAGTCATAGTATAGGCACTAACACGTAAACTGATTGTCACCATGTGTCTTGCATTCTATAAGCTAAAATGTCTTTGACATCGCAAATCGTCAACTTGCCTAGTACACTTGAAAATAAAAACTGTGTTAACATATACAGAAGACTTCTAGCAGCTATTACTTGAACTTGTAACTGTGCGTGCTTATTGTCTTTCTGCTTTGTGATAATGGAAAGACTTTTGCATAAAGACTCAGGAGAGTAATCAACACTAGCCAAAATGTTAAATAACAGCAGCAACAGCAACAACAACAACAACAACAGCTATTATGTAGCCTGAGATATTGGCATCATACCCTAATGTAGAATCCTAGCTGTACTCCATCTTATTGAAGAAATGTTTGCATGGCTCTCTCCTAAGAACAATTAATGTCATAGATCTACACATGGTTGTAAGAGAGAGTAATAAGCTATGCCACTCAGGAGAGTTTCAGAAATAATTAGAAACATTAGTGAGCTGTCTGACCAGAAATTCACTTGGCCATCAAAGAAACATGCTAAGGCCAGCAGTGATAAGTCTGCCAAAAGTTGACAAACATTCTCAGCCAAGTTCTGGCATCCATCAAGTTTCATAGCTACAAAGATACTTCAATATTTTGAAAGATGTACTCACATATGGCAAGTCCTTCTAACTCTAATGCATTTCTGGACAGCATTACAACTGAATTGCATTATGGTTCACAAATCCTTTTCACCAAGAAAAATCTTTTCAAGATAAACAATGGTTAAAATAGCAAATATTAGTAGAGATTCCCTTCAAAATTCCCCTCCATTCTCTTGCAACCCAGTGCCCTTTGAGGATAAAGTAGAAAGACAATGTTAGAGCACAAGAAACCTCTTACAGGTTGAACCACTGTCCTGGGTAGAAATATAACATTTCAGCTGAGTCCATTCAGTCACTTGTCAAGGGATCAGCTCTAGGAATCCTGCTTTCCCTCATTCTGTGCTAAAGAGATGGGATGAATAGTCTAAGATGAGATACTTTGTATTTACTTCCAAAAATTGCCAACCCTATTGCAGTCCCTCACCAAGCTGTATCCATAAAACCTTATAACTATGCAAAACTTTTATTCAGAAAAAAAGATAAAATTATCTCTTTTTTTCTTTCTTTTCTAAACATGCTTTGTGACTTAGTTGCTTTTTTTTTATTTTTGCAATCGCACACTACCAGCAAGGTAACCTATAAAGAAAATCTATTCAGTGATTACAGTTGCAGAGGTTTAGACTCCATGACCATCATGGCAAAAAGTGTGGCAGCATAGATGCAGGCATGGCACTGAAGCAGTACTTGAAAGATTATTTCTTGATCCACTAACATGAGGCAGAAAAAGAAATATTGGGAATAGCACCTAGTGACTAATCTCCAACAAGGCCACATCTCCTAATTATTTCCAGAACAGTTCCACCAACTGGGGACCAAACATTCAAATATATGAGCCTATAAAGCCATTATTCAAACCATTATAGTTTCCTAAACATTGTGGGTTTCCACTACATTTGGTATTTCCTTACTCTTTCCCTAAAGCCTCCCTCAACACCACTCACTGCTTACTTACCATGTACTCAACCTCCATGCAAGCTAAAAATTCCCTGTGTCTTTCCTGGTCTCCTCCTCCAGACAGCAACTCTGTTTTACTGGGTTCAGGCTTTTTTTTTTTCTTTTAAATTCCTGATAAAATTGTCCTTGACCTCTGTTTTCTTCTTAAATTCTCTTATAAGTAAGACTAAGAACCCCAAGACGGGATGGAAACTTCTGTATCAATAACTGTTCTGGAAATCAGAAATTAAGCTTGTAACAACACTGTGCTTGAATTATTTGCTATAGCAAGAAACTTTCAGGCTCTTTCCTGAAAAACATTTATATCCTTGGACAATCCATTTCCCCTCTGGGGACTTTTGTCATTCCATGTATAAGAAAGAATGCTTTAAATGCATCCTTCGGAAAGTCCTACCATACCATAAAAATACATGACTCAGTAGAACTCAGCACATACAAAGGTTATGCTCCAGAATGCCAACCATTAAATCTATTCTGTTCTATATTGCAAACACCTACAGTCTATAGAAATGTGATCTGAGAAATCTTACAGGACTATGCATAGTTTCAGAGATTCTGAAACCACTCTGAATTGTTACACAGAATATTCTTGTAATAATGGCCCTACCTTTTATTAATATTTTTGAAATTATAGTATAATTATATTGTTCCTTTTACTGCCTTCAAATTCTTCCATATTATTGGCTCTTTCAAATTCATGGCCTCTTTTTTAATTAATTGTTATTGTGTGTGGTGTGTGTGTTACTAAATGCATAAATATAGCCTGTTTAGTCTACATAATGTTACTTGTATGTATATATTTTCAGGGTTCACCATTTGGTATTGGATAACTAATTGGTTTTCTCTTGCCATCAGCATTCCTTAGTTGCCTGTAGTTCTTTGGGTAAGATTGAGACCTCATAAGCTTTCCCCAGACCACATTAGCATGTCTATTGGTGTTGTCTTTGTTCATAGTCATGTTGGTAAGACTTTTATGGGTATAGCTTCTGACATGATATCTATGAACCACAATGACCAGAGTGACACAACAATGCTAAGGATCTAGTAGTGGCACACATAACTTGACAATAACCAACAACTCTTCAATTAGATTTAACACCCACTCAACAAGAGAAAAACCATGGGTATTGAAAGAGAACTTACAACCATCACTCTACTAAACCAGCAAAATCCATGACTACATTCCAAATGTCTGTCCTTTTTCCCACAGATAAGGGTAATCCTCATAACAAAAAGAAAACATTTTTCTCACAACATGAGACCATTGCAGAAAAACCACAACCAATAGAAATGCAGAGCTGTAAAATTCAGTGCCCACAGACATATCTACAAAACAATTCTGGAACCTAAGGCTCAGAGATTATTTAAGAAGAGGGCAGGAAAAAACTGTAGGAGCCAGAAGATCAGGACATTTGCTGTCATTAGCTTTTTGTTGCTTGTTCTTTTACCTTTGAGCTTCAGTATGACAACAGTTATGCCTTCAAATGGGAGTGCCCAGAGTGTTCTTGTAGGCTTTGTTGTTGTTGTTGTTGTTGTTTTGTTTCTGTCTCATTTCAACTATTGTAGACCCCCTTTGAGAATTTGAATTTGGCAAAAACTTGTCTGTTTTCATTTTTCAAAGCTTAACTTTTACTTGTTTTTACAATTGAAAGCTAAAAATGTTCATCTAAATGGTACTGAAGAGGTCTCAGTAATTTAAGTCCCTGAAATCTTTGGTTACATAAAGATTTTAAATGTGTTATTTAAAAATAGCAGTGAAACATTTATTAGTAAAAAGACTAGCCTGATGTGTCACAAAATTGCTCACTGCCAATTGCTGCCCTAATAGCTCTGACACTTAAAAGTCACAAAGGGAAGCTGTGTAGTGAGTTAGGTCCAATCATTTTTAGAATTACCACATCTGAAACATAGCATCAAACTTTCCCTTGAACTCTTTTCTTACTACACTTTTTCACTAGATTAAAAAATAATTCAAGTATTTTTTATATACTATAGGATTCAGTGAGTGAGTAAATGGGTTGCTGTGTGAGCCAGATCTCACCGTGCAAGAAAAGAACTACAAAAAGAAGTGTGAGATGACAAGTTTTGAATTGGAGGTATCAATATTGTAGCCGAATGCAATGGTATTGCATCTTGGTAAGTACAAAGCTAAAAACAATCACAACTAAGAAATAAAACAGTAAAGAATGATTTATTAGAACCACAGTAGGTAAGAAGAGCAAGAAAGTTATTTCCAAATTAATGACCTTCCCAGAGAAAGGAATCCTAGAGATTTTATGTGTATATATAGTCATATAGGAAAGCACTTTAAGCATGGGCACATTTCTGAGCATGTTCAGTCAGTTAAACATATGTCTAAGCATCGTAGGTTTAAGTTTATGATTCAAGAATAAGACTGTAAAGTGCTTTTTGTCATGCTTAGCTCATGGTCATGCCACACATGTTCAAAAGCAACTTATACACTTTGTGTCTTAGTGATGGCAAACAAGAATTCCTATAAGTATGTTCAGTTCTATACAGTAAGTTTTAGCTGAAAATTGAGGATACTTTGAAGATATATTAATGTTGGAATTTGTCCCCAGTGTTATTGTTTATCTTAGTCACAACCTGGCCCTAACAATTGCAGTAGCTATATATTATATATAGATACTATATTGGCTAATTTTATGTTGGCTTGACATAAGCTAGAATTATGTTGGAAGAGGGATCCTCAATTAAACAATATTCTAAACACATTGGCTTGTGGGCAAGCCTGTGGTACATTTTTTTACTGATAATTGAAAGGGAATGGCCCCGCTCATATGCAATTCCATCTCTGAACAATTGGTCCTGGATGCTATTAGATAGCAGCCTGATTGGGGACTGAGGTGGTTAATATTGGGCTGTCTTTCTAGGGAAAAGTAGTGGTTTTGGTGGAACAGGGAGGATTAGCTAGGATTTATTGCATAGCCATAACCTACTGGTAGAAATACGTATAATTGTTATTAAGATGAAGTTATAATTTCTTAAATGGTACAAAATTCACTTTGATTTCAAATTTAAGGTTTTCATTGGTACAAGCGTCTTATTAATATAAAAGTGAGATGAATATTGATACTCTCATAGACATTGTGCCTGTATAACACATTTAGTAATATAAGGCTTAGACCCAGTCCTTCTTTAACTTTTTAAACTTATTTGAGATGGTTAGCTTGTGAGTTAAGGGCCTATAGCAAATTCATGGCTTTGAGATTATTGTTAGGGTGTTTTCCATATTTTATTTAGAAATAGCTGAGAGGAGTTAACAGACAACAGCCCAGATTGCCTTACATAAATAGTTGGTTTTCAAAACATCAGAAATCCACAGAATTGATTTTACAAACATTTCTGTATTAATGTTCATTTTGATTAGAGACCTGTCTGCTCCTGACAGCTTCCTGTCTTGAATTCTAAGAAGAAGTTGAGCATCTTTGGAGTTATTTCAATTGTGGTGAGTCAGCCACTAGGCAAGAATTGCCTCTTTCCATCTACAGACAAATCACTGTCCAGAAAAGGACACACTTGCAGAATAGTCGACTGATTATATCTACTAAGACAGAGTAATCATCCCTTAAGAATTCTGCATCACTAGGTCTGTCAGATGATCCTGGGCCAGAAGGCTGAAGATAGGATGCTCCAACGTTCTGTAGTATAGGGACTGTCCAGGTGTTCAGAGGTCTCTATAAATTGGCTATATTTTAGAAGCTATGCTTTGTGCTTCCCATAATTTCAGTTAACTCAGTCATTCTGGATTTCTGATGGGGTTGAAAACTTATAGTCTCATAGCCAATCCTTGCTATTTACTTTGAGAGAAAAGATTTGAGAGGATGATTGTCAGCTGATATTCATTCTAAAGCCAAGAAAAAAAAAGCCAGGTTCAGAACTAAGTCGTTTATTTAGGAGAGATGACAGAGGTTCTGCTTAGTCAACAAAATGATGGACTGGGTATTAGGTCTATCATGCACCTTACTGACATAAATTGGTATAGTTATGCTTTGTATTTTGAGAGAAAAGTTTTATTTTAACAGGAAGGGTGATATGTAGGAGGAGCTAAGGTGGGAGGAGTAAGGAGAGGAGGAGTAAGGAGAGGAGGAGGAGAAGGAGAGGAGAAGCTAGGTGATGAGAAAGAAAGAGAGAGGGGGGCCAGACATTGAGGCAGATGTTCACATGTCTCCGCCAGTCAAAGATAGTTGATATATCTAGGTTGGGTAATAGGTTATACTTCTGATTGATATTGAACATTACCAAATTTATAAAGTCATTGGTTAACATTTAAAAAAAACTAAAGCATAAAGGAGAAGGGGGTATGGGATAGGGGTTTTCTAGGAAGGGGAAATGGGGAAAGGGGATGGCATATGAAATGTAAATAAAATATCCAATAAAAAAAATAAAGTAGCTATAAATGTTGACAAAAAATAAAAAATAAAAAAAAGATATCAGCCTGAGCAAATCACAAAGAATAAGCCAGTAAACATGAACAGTGTTCTTTCATGGCTTCTGCTGCAATTTCTGCCTCCAGATTCCTGCCCTGACTTCCCTAGATGATGAACTGACTACAAGTGGTAAGATGAAAGAAACCCTTTCCTCCCCATGTTGCTTTGGTCATGGTGTTTATCAGTACTAGAAACAAAAGCATGGCAACTATAGAAGAGAGTCAGGGAGGAGATACACTCAGATACAGAGAAGCAAGGAAAATGATAAAATGTCTACCTGGTAGTATTGGACAAAATGGATAGATTTATAAAGGAATCATTTTGTAGCCATCATAGTAAGAATGTGCTTAGGAAAGAATTTTTAATTGAGATTAGACGTACAGTGGGGAGATACATGACCAATAAAAGATATTTTCGTGGTTGTAAATGGCTCCCCTATACTTTATTCACTGAGTTCAAGGAGATAATAGTATTATATGAGTAAAACATATGGCATTTTTTGACAAGCTCATTAAAATTACCCTTTTCAGGTTTTTCGAGATGGTTTGGCATATAAATGTGCATGCTACCAAGCTCAACCACCTAATTTCCATCTCCACAACCCATGTGGTGGTAAGAGAAAAATCTACTTTCAAAAGATATCCTTTGACTTTCATTTGTACAACAGTGAGAGGTAGTACCCCAGCACGTTTCTCTGAGTGTGTTTTTCTGACATAGACTTACATTCTTTCTGAAAGATAGAGTCTCACTTAATTCTAGTTATGGGAAATCTCAAACCAAGGTAAGCACATTCCACAAAGAAAAAAAAAACAACAATTAGATGTTTAAAAAAAATGCAGATGTCATGAAAGAAAACTAAGGCTAAAAAATGAAAGAAGACCAAAGAGACATGACAAATAAATGCTGTTTGTGGAAATTAATAAATCAATTGATAAAGTTAAAAGGTAGATAATAGGCACCCAGGAGTCTGCCAGACACATTCTGGGGGATCCATAGAACCCATAGCCAGCGCTAGCATGCCCCTTCCGCCGCTCGCCCCTCCTCCAGTCTGAGGCCTGCGGGTGAGTGCACCCCGGATTCCACCAGACACATTCTGGGGGATCCATAGAACCCATAGCCAGCGCTAGCACGCCCCTTCTGCCGCTCGCCCCTCCTCCAGTCTGAGGCCTGCGGGTAAGTGCACCCTGGATTCTGCCAGACACATTCTGGGGGATCCATAGAACCCATAGCCAGCTCTAGCACGCTCCTTCTGCCGCTTGCCCCTCCTCCGGTCTGAGGCCTGCGGGTAAGTGCACCCCGGATTCCGCCAGACATATTCTGGGGGATCCACAGATCCCACAACCAGCTTTAGGTAGGAAAACCCACATACTACCCTGAGCTCATAGCTGGGCACCCTGAGTGCTCAGAATCCAGCAGATACCCCTCCCCGCCCCCCTCCCCCGCGCCCCTGCCAGCTAGCCCCCCCCTTCTGCCCATCTCCCAGGTCTGAGTCCCAGACCAGACCTCTACCAGGTCTGCAGTTGTGTGGACCCCGGATACCGCCTGAGACATACTGGAAGGTCCACTCAACCCAGAGCCACAGAGGAACAACTGAACTCAGAGTGTCAGACAACATATCCTGAGATATCCAAGAGGAGACACTGCACCCAGAACAGCAGACATCTAGCTGGACTGCTACCTTGGAGGCACCATATCCTGAGGCATCCTAGAGATACCACTGTAATCAGGGCAGCTGGAAAAAATCACAGAGACATCTGGACTCCTAGAAGACCAAACACAAGCGAGACAACTGGAAAGACAGGCTTCAATCAGAGACAGAAGTACAGGTAGCACTAGAATTAACCAGATGGCAAAAGGCAGGCACAAGAACGTAAGCAACAGAAACCAAAGTTACATGGCATCATCAGAACCCAGTTCCCCCATCAGAGCAAGCCCTGAACACCCCATCACACCAGAAAAGCAGGATTCAGAATTAAAATCACTTCTCATGATGATGATAGAGGACTTTAAGAAAGACATAAATAACACTCTCAAAGAACAGATAGAAACCCTTAGAGAGGAAACACAAAAATCCCTTAAGGAATTGCAAGAAAATGCAACCAAACCGGAGAAGGAATTAAACAAAACCATGCAGGATCTAAAAATGGAAGTAGAAACAATAAAGAAATCACAAAGGGAGAACACCCTGGAGATAGAAAACTTAAAAAAACGATCAGGAGTCATAGACACAAGTATTACCAACAGAATACAAGAGATGGAAGAGAGAATCTCATGTGCAGAAGATACCATGGAAAACATTGACACAACTGTCAAAGAAAATGCAAAATACAAAAAGCTACTAACCCAAAATATACAAGAAATCCAAGACACAATGAGAAGGCCAAACCTAAGGATAATAGGAATAGATGAGGGGGAAGACTCCCAACTTAAAGGACCAGTAAATATCCTCAACAAAATTATAGAGGAAAACTTCCCTAACCTAAAGAAAGAGATGTCCATAAATATACAAGAAGCCTACAGAACTCCAAATAGTTTAGACCAGAAAAGAAATACTTCCCGCCACATAATAGTCAAAACATCAAACGTACAAAACAAAGAAAAAATACTAAAAGCAGTAAGGGAAAAAGGCAAAGTAACATATAAAGGCAGACCTATAAGAATTACAGCAGACTTCTCACCAGAGACCATAAAAGCCAGAAGATCCTGGACCGATATCATACAGACCCTAAAAGAACATAAATGTCAGCCCAGACTACTATACCTAGCAAAACTGTCAATCATTATTGATGGAGAAACCAAAATATTCCATGACAAATCCAAATTTACACAGTATCTCAACACAAACCCAGCACTTCAAAGGATAATTGGTGGAAAACTCCATCACAAGGAGGGAAACTACAACCTAGAAAAAGCAGGAACATAATCTTCCAAAAACCGTAAAAGAAGGTAGCTACACAAACATATCTCCACGGCCAATAACAAAAATAACAGGAAACAACACTTATTTTTCCTTAATATCTCTTAATATCAATGGACTCAATTCTCCAGTAAAAAGACATAGACTATCAGACTGGATATGTAAACAGGACCCAACATTTTGCTGCATTCAGGAAATGCACCTCTGTGGAAAGGACAGACACTACCTCAGAGTAAAAGGTTGGAAAACAATCTTCCAAGCAAATGGTCCCAAGAAACAAGCTGGAGTAGCGATTCTAATATCAAATAAAATCAGTTTTCAACCAGAAGTAATCAAAAAAGATAAAGAAGGACACTTCATATTCATGAAAGGAAAAGTGTACCAAGAGGAACTTGCAATTCCCAACATCTATGCCCCAAATGTAAGGGCACCCACATACATAAAAGACACTTTACTAAAACTTAAAGCATACATTGCACCCTACACAATAATAGTGGGAGATTTCAACACCCCACTCTCAGCTATGGACAGATCATGGAAACAGAAACTAAATCGAGACACAATGAAACTAACAGAAGTTATGAACCAATTGGACTTAACTGACATCTATAGAACATTTCATCCTAAAACAAAAGAATATACCTTCTTCTCAGCACCTCATGGTACCTTCTCGAAAATAGACCATATAATTGGTCACAAAACAGGCCTCAACAGATACAAAAAGATTGAAATAATCCCCAGCACCTTATCAGACCACCATGGATTAAGACTTGTCTTTGACATGGACAAAAACAACAGAAAACCGACATACATTTGGCAACTGAACAATGCTCTACTTAATGATGACTTGGTCAAGGAAGAAATTAAGAAAGAAATTAAAGACTTTTTAGATTTAAATGAAAATGAGGACACATCATATCAAAACATGTGGGACTCATTGAAAGCAGTACTAAGAGGAAAAATCATAGCTCTAAGTGCTCACAAAAAGAAAATGGAAAGAGCATACATTAACAACTTGACAGCAAACCTGAAAGCATTAGAACAAAAAGAAGCTAGTATACCCAAGAGGAGTAGACGGCAGGAAATAATCAAACTCAGGGCTGAAATCAACCAAGCTGAAACAAAAAGAACTATTCAAAATATCAACAAAACCAGGAGCTGGTTCTTTGAGAAAATCAACAAGACAAACCCTTAGCCAGACTAACCAAAGGGCGCAGAGACAGCATTCAAATTAATAAAATCAGAACTGAAAAGGGAGACATAACAACAGAAACAGAGGAAATTAAAAAAATTATCAGATCCTACTACAAAGGCCTATACTCAACAAAATTGGAAAATCTGGAGGAAATGGACAATTTTCTAGATAGATACCAGGTACCAAAGTTAAACGAGGAGCAGATAAACCACCTAAACAGTCCCATAACGCCTAAAGAAATAGACACAGTCATTAAAAATCTTCCCACCAAAAAATGTCCGGGGCCAGATGGTTTCAGTGCAGAATTCTTTCACACCTTCAAGGAAGACCTAATACCAATCCTCTTCAAGTTATTCCATCGAATAGAAACAGAAGGAACACTACCCAATTCATTCTATGAAGCTACCATGACACTCATACCTAAACCACAGAAAGACCCAACAAAGAAAGAGAACTACAGACCAATCTCTCTTATGAATATTGATGCAAAAATACTCAATAAAATTCTCGCAAACCGAATCCAACAACATATCAAAACAATTATCCATCAAGATCAAGTAGGCTTTATCCCAGGAATGCAGGGATGGTTCAATATTCGGAAATCCATCAATGTAATCCACTACATAAATAAACTCAAAGAGAAAAACCACATGGTCATCTCACTAGATGCTGAGAAAGCATTTGACAAAATTCAACATCCTTTCATGTTAAAAGTCTTGGAAAGATCAGGAATACAAGGCCCATATCTAAACATAGTAAAAGCAATATACAGCAAGCCAGTAGCCAACATCAAACTAAATGGAGAGAAACTTGAAGCAATCCCACTAAGATCAGGGACTAGGCAAGGCTGCCCACTCTCACCTTACCTATTCAATATAGTACTGGAAGTCTTAGCTAGAGCAATTAGACAATGAAAGGAAGTCAAAGGGATACAGATAGGAAAGGAAGAAGTCAAAATTTCACTATTTGCAGATGATATGATAGTATACTTAAGTGAACCTAAAACTTCCACCAGAGAACTCTTAAACCTGATAAACAACTTTAGCAATGTGGCTGGATATAAAATCAACTCAAACAAATCAGTAGCCTTCCTCTATTCAAAGGATAAACAGGCAGAGAAAGAAATCAGGGAAATGACACCCTTCACAATAGCCACGAATAAAATAAATTACCTTGGAGTGAATCTAACAAAGCAAGTGAAAGATCTGTATGACAAGAACTTCAAGTCTCTGAAGAAAGAAATTGAAGAAGATCTCAGAAGATGGAAAGATCTCCCATGCTCCTGGATTGGCAGGATTAATTTAGTAAAAATGGCTATCCTGCCAAAAGCAATCTACAGATTCAATGCAATACCCATCAAAATTCCAAATCAATTCTTCATAGAGATAGAAAGAGCAATTTACAAATTCATTTGGAATAACAAAAAACCTAGGATAGCGAGAACTATTCTCAACAATAAAAGAACCTCTGGGGGAATCACCATCCCTGACCTCAAACTGTACTACAGAGCAGTAGTGATAAAAACTGCTTGGTATTGGTACAGAGACAGACAGGACAATCAATGGAACAGAACTGAAGACCCAGAAATGAACTCGCATACCTATGGTCACTTGATATTTGACAAGGGAGCTAAATTCATCCAGTGGAAAAAGGACAGCATTTTCAACAAGTGGTGCTGGCTCAACTGGAGGTCAACATGTAGAAGAATGCAAATTAATCCACTCTTATCCCCTTGCACAAAGCTCAACTCCAAGTGGATAAAGGACCTTCACATAAAGCCAGGTACACTGAAACTATTAGAAGAGAAGTTGGGGAAGACCCTTGAATACCTAGGCACAGGGGAAAAGTTCCTGAACAGAACACCAATGGCTTATGCTCTAAGATCAAGAATCAACAAATGGGACCTCATCAAATTGCAAAGCTTCTGTAAGGCAAAGGACACTGTCAACAAGACAAAACGGCAACCAACAGATTGGGAAAAGATAGTAGATGCTGGCGAGGATGTGAAGAAAGAGGAATACTCCTGCATTGTTGGTGGGGTTGCAAGCTGGTACAACCACTCTGGAAGTCAGTCTGGCGGTTCCTCAGAAAATTGGACATAGCACTACCTGAGGACCCAGCTATACCACTCCTGGGCATATACCCAGAAAATGCCCCAACAAATAACAAAGACATATGCTCCACTATGTTCATAGCAGACCTATTTATAATAGCCAGAAGCTGGAAAGAACCCAGATGCCCTTCAACAGAGGAATGGATACGAAAAATGTGGTACATTTACACAATGGAATATTACTCAGCTATTAAAAATAATGAATTCGAGAAATTCTTAGGTAAATGGATGGAACTAGAAAATATCATCCTGAGTGAGGTAACCCAATCACAAAAGAACACACATGATATTTACTCACTGATAAGCGGAGATTAGCCCAAAAAAATTGAAACAACAAAGATTCAACTACCAGACAACATGAAGATCATGAAGAAGAAAGAACAAGTGAGGATGCCTAGGTCTTTCTTAGAAGGAGTAACTAAATAACCAAGGGAGCAAATATGGAGACAAAGTGTGGGTCAGAATCTGAAGGGGGGGTTGTAGGGAGACCATTGCGTCTGGGTATTCATTCCATAAGCAGTCACCAAAAATAGACGCTGATAGGGATGTCAGGATGGGAAAGCTGACAGAAGCCTGATAAGGCTGTCTCCTTAGAGGTCTCTCAGAGTCAGACATACCCAGAGACAGATACCCACAGCTATCCATTAATCTGATCAAAGTTCCCAATGGAGGAGTTAGAGAGTAAATTGAAGGAACCGTGAACCGTAAGGGCTGGTGGCCCCGTGAGGAGAGCAACAATACCAACCAGCCAGAGCTCCCCAGGGTCTAAACCACCAGCCTAGGAGCACATAGGGAGAGACACATGACTCCAGCTGTATATGTAGGGGAGGATGGCCTTGTTGGGCATAGGTGGGAGACAAAATCATTGGTACCCTGAAGGCTGAGCACTGAGGGGGGTATCTGAGGGGGGGGAGGGAGGCTGGGGGTAGGTGGGTAAACACCTTCATAGAGGCAGGAGGAGGGGGGATGGGATAAGGGGTTCCTGGGTGGTGGGGGAAATATGGTAAGGGGATAAAATTTGAAATGTAAATATTATATCCAATAAAAGAGGGGAAAAATAGAAAAGCGGTTAGAACCAACATTCTTAATAAAATGTCAGCCCTCTTTTAAAAAAAAAAACTATCTTGATACTAAAATTTGTTTTGAGAACTGTATATTGCAGAATGATCAACCTTGGTGTATCTACTCAACAAGCAAGCTGGGCAGACCTGCTCAAACCTCTGAGGTCCGTGAATTCCATCTGGAGGCAGCGAAGACACAGCATCAGAGGATTGTCAATTTGCTCTCCCCCCCCCACTTGTCTTCTAATATCTCAACGCCCATAATCAGCTTGAAGAAGCTAATGATGAGTCAGCGCCCCTATTCCCTGGGCATGGGGACTAAGGTGGTAAATGTTGGGCTGTCTCTCTAGGGAAAAGTAGTGGTTTTGTCGGAATAGAGAGGATTAGCTAGGGTTTATTGCATAGCCATAACCTATTAGTAGAAATCTGTACAATTATTATCAAGATGAATATATAAATTCTTAAATGGCACCAATTTACTTTGTTTACAAATTTTAAGGTTTTCATTGGCATGAGCTTCTTAGTGATATAAGAGTGAGATGAATATTGTTACTCTCATAGGCATTGTACCAGTATAACACATTTAGGAATACAAAGCTTAGACCCAGTCCTTCTTTAACTTTTTTAACTGATTTGAGATGGTCAGCCTGTGAGTTAAGGGACTATAGCAAATTCATGACTTGGAGTTTATTATAAGGGTGTTCTCTATGTTTTATTTAGAAATAGCTGAGTGGAGTTAACAGGCAACAGTCCAGATTACCTTACATGGATAGCTGGTTTTCAAAACATCAGAAATCCTTAGAATTGACATGACAAACATTTCAGTATTAATGTTCATTTTCATTAGAGACATGTCTGCTCTGGACAGCTTCCTATGTTAAATTCTAAGAAGAAATTGAGCATCCTTGGAGTTACTCCAGTTGTGGTGAGACAGCCACTAGGCAAGAATTGCCACTTTCCTTCTACAGACAAATTACTGTCCAGAAAAGGACACACTTGCAGAATAGTCGACTTATTATATCTGCCTAGACAGAGTAATCAGCCCTTAATAATTCTGCAGCACTAAGGTCTGTCAGATGATCCTGGGCCAGAAGGCAGAAGAACAAATGCTCCAACGTTTTGAAGTAGAGCGAGTGTCCAGGTGTTCAGAGGTCTCTATAAATTGGCTAAGTTTTAGAAGCTATGCTTTGTGCTTCCCACAATTATAGTTAACTCAGTCATTCTGGATTTCTGACGGGGTTGAAAACTTATAGCTATTTACCTTGAGAGAAAAGATTTGAGTGGATGGTCGTCAGCTGACATTCATCCTAAAGCCAAGGAAAAAGCCAGGTTCAGAACTAAGTGTTTTAGTTAGGATAGATGACAGAGGTGCTGGTTAGTCAACAAAAGGATGGACTGGGTATTAGGACTATCTTGTACCTCACTGGTACAAATTGGCATAATTATGCTCTAATTGTATTTTGAGAGAAAAGTTTCCTTTTAACAGGAAGGGTGATGTGTAGGAGGAGCTAAGGTGGGAGGAGTACTGAGAGGAAGAAAAGGAGTAAGAAGAGGAGAAGAAGGAGGAGAGGAGAAGCTAGGTGATGAAAGAGAGATAGAGGGGGAGACAGGAGGGCAGATGTTCATGTATCTCCACCAGTCAAAGATAGTTGATATATCTAGGTTGGGTAGTGGGTTACACCTCTGACTGAACAATACCAAACTTATAAAGCCTATGATTAACATTTTTTTAAAAAAATGTATAAATGCAAAAAGGAAAAGGGGGCATGGGATAAGGGTTTTCTAAGTGGGGGGAATGGGGAAAGGGGATGGCATCTGAAGTGTAAATGAAAGATCTAATAAATAAAAAAAGAAAAAAAGGTAGATAATAAATTAAATAAAAGTATTTTATCAATATTAAGTTCTGTTAACTTAAAAAGATTGTATGGTTGTGTAAATAAAGTTTCTGTTCTAGGGAGAAATATTTTGAATAATTAAAGTGATAATAGGACACACTCTCAAATAATTTTTTGTAAAAAGTTCCTACAAATGTTTATAAGAACAAACACAGATATATAGAAAAATGTTTATGTAAATAATCATTAGCCTTTCTTTGAGAAAAAGAAAAAGAAAATCATATAAGACAAATGTGATATTTGTGAAAGGTGAAGTTAGGTAAAGTATGATCAGAAGTTTTCTGGATTATACACATCACTCTACGGTAAGTTTGAAATTGCTTCAAGATAAAAAGTAGAAAAAAAAACATTACTAGCATTGATAGTCACCGAAATTTTGAATGACACACTGATCCCCTTTTAAATGCTTTACTCATAAAAATGATTTATTAGAAAATGCTTTTTACTCAAGTACATTTGTTTTCCTTGCTGTAAAAATAAGGATGGCAAGAAATGTGGGAAGCAACCAACTTCAAAGCATTTCATTAATACTGAAAAGAAACTAGCCATGACAGTGCTAACCTAACATCCTAGCACTCAGAAGTATTACAGGTTGAGGATGACTTTGTAGAGTAAGACCCTATCTCAAAAATAACCCAACATGGGGGCAAAAGATAGTTTAGGGTTAGGAACACTCACTGCTCCTCCACAGGGCCTAGACTTTGTTCCTAGCATTCACAAAAACAATGTACACACATCCATAAATCCAGTTTCAAAAGATCTGACTTATGAGTCCTGTTGGCACCAAGTAGACATCTAGTGCACAGCCATACAGGCAGGAAAAGCACTAATACCCATGAAACAAAATAAATAAATCTACCAAAAAATAATAACGAAAGCCTTTAAAGAAAAAGAAGAGACGACCATAGCATGGAAGCACTATACATTTTCATACACACAAACACACACACACACACGATTTTTGTATTAGGCTACTAAGTAAACCTTTTTGCTTTTCTGAAAGTCACTGGGTTGCCATTGCTGAGCTCTCAGTACTTCTGAGAAAACAGACAGAACACTGGAAGTGATGACTCACATCTGTAATCCCAGTAAGCAAGAGGTACCAGAAATGCAAACACAGCGGTGACCTGGAAGCCAAAAAGACTGGTATTTAAGTCCCAACTCTGTCTCTTAGTTGTTGCAGGATATTTGATCATATGTAAACCCTGAGATTGTGTTATTTACTGGAGAAAAATCTATTTCTAGTTGTAGTGTGGTTCAAGGTTTCACACACACCTTTAATCTCAAACAACGAATGAAAAGTTAGACTGTAGAAGCAAGCACCTATGTTTGAAAGTGATGTCTAATTGAGTGTCAGCAGACAAAATGATGAATCAGAGAAAGATTTGACAAAATACGATATGCCAACTCTCATGAGTAGAAACAGGAAAGGGAAGCTATTTAAGAGAGCTGGAGAGAGAGAGAGAGAGAGAGAGAGAGAGAGAGAGAGAGAGAGAGAGAGAGAGAGAGAGAGAGAGAGAGGAAGAAGAGGAGGAGGAGAAGAGGAAGAGGAAGAGGAAGAGGAGGAGACAATTTTACTGGGACAGTTGTACAGGGACAGGTTGCAGAGGGAGAACAAACTAGACACAGGTGAAGACAGATCAAGCCAGAGAATAAGGAGCTACAATAGAACATATTGCTAGAGGTAGTTTGAGGCCAAGCATAGCAATTCAGGGGAAGCTGAGAAAAGCCAGATTGAATCACTCAGCTTAGAGAAAGTGTTGAGTCAGAGCAACTGAGTTGACCAGCCAGCCAAAGTTCAGAAAGAGCTAGAAAAGGGTAAGCTTATTCAGCAGTAAGTCTCAGAGGCTGAAAACATTCTAGGCCTACAAAAGATTCTACAGAGGTTAGAAGCTTTCAGGAATAGGCCTAGGTTAGCAGACAGATGCAGTGAGCCTCTAAGAAGATAATTACTTCCAGTACTTAAAGTAACTTTTATACTTACTTGTGTAAGAATCGATCCAGAGCTTCCCCTTCTACACAATGGGAATAGGGATAGATGAGGAACACAAAAGTGTCTGCACTTGGATTGAATAACTTTATACACATATGCGAACCCTGTAGTAAGTGATAGACTTGATTATCTTACATCTCTTTCTGCATACTCTCTTTAAAACTAAGGACAAGTTGGGAAAGGGAGCCCTTCTGCAAAATTCACGTAGTCCTAAACTTTGCTCTTAAAGCTGGACATACATTGTGCAGCAACTTCCTCTTATGATTAAAGATGAAACTAAACTTCATCTCTGAGAGAAGTTTATTAAGATACCGGAACAGAGGTAAAAATCTTTCATTTTGCAGGATTTTAGAAGAAAGCTGCAAAGAATGTTTCTCCTGCAAAGAAGCCCCTTAAGGTACAGGGTGTTTGTTCTAAGGGAAGGTAAAACATTACACTGCAAAGGGAGGCTATTGTAGTTAGGGTGTCTATTGCTGCAATGAAACACCATTAACCAAAATGCAAATTGGAGAGGAAATGATTTATTTGGTGTACATTTCCGTATCACTGTTCATCATCAAAGGAAGTTAGGATAGGAATACAAACAGGGCAGGAACTGATACAGAGCCATTGGAGGGGTGCTGCTTCCTGCCTTGCTCCACAGGAATTGCTCAGCCTCCTTTCTTCTAGAACCCTGAACCACCAGCCCAGGGATGGAACCACCCACAGTGGGCTGGGCCCTCTTGTTAGGATTCTTTCTAGGTTCCACCCCAGAGTTACCTGGCAACACCCTGGTATACTTGACTCAATTATAAAAAGGGCTGTTTGCCCCCTCCTCACTTATTCTCTTATTTTCTTACCCTCTTACTCTCTTACCCTTCTCTCCCCATTCACCTCCCTCCTCTCTCTCCACGTGTTTCTCTCTCTCTCCTCCCTCTCCCTCTCCCTCTCCCTCTCCCCCTCCCCCTCCCCCTCCCCCTCCCCCTCCCCCTCCCCCTCCCCCTCCCCCTCCCCCTCCCCCTCTCCCTCTCCCTCTCCCTCTCCCTCTCCCTCTCCCTCTCCCTCTCCCTCCCTCTCCCTCTCCCTCTCCCTCTCTCCTGTCTGTCTGTCTCTGCCTTGCTCTGTCTCTACTCCCTCAACTCCCCTCCCTATGCCCTAAATAAACTCTATTCCATACTACAATCTGTGGCTGGTTCCACATGGGGAAGGGTTGTCTCAGCATGGGCCTGCAGAGGCACCCCCTTTCACCTTACCATACCTCACTATACCAAACATATCCTCATTTGTTCTTTCTTTTTTATAAAACACAACAGCTCTCCCATTAATCATTTATCAAGAAAATTCCTTACAGCTGGATCTTATAGAGGCATTTCGTCAATTGCGGTTCCCTCCTTTCATCTAACTCTAGCTTGTATGTCAAGTTTACACAAGACTAGGCAACAGAGAAGCTCTTTCAGTGAATGGAGTAAACAACTGGAAGATTTCAGGAAACCCCTAAAACTAACCAGATTCACTAGGTGATGCCTTCCTCCCCAAACATATGTAAATGCAAGCAATAAAGACTGTTGAAAGATACTATTAGATCAGATAAACTGCTAGAGGACTCTTGGACAAGATGAGCTGCCTGAAAGCACAGACCAACTGAGCTACCTGGGAAGGTTACTCCGCAACATGTTGAGCTGCTTGTAAATTGGGTATTGCATTGCTAGTCTCCAGGTTTTTTTTTTTTCACACGTGCTGTGGTAAGCTTTTGGTATCATAGCTGTCCTGGGGTCACTTCTGCTCCTGTAAATAACCCCTCATACATTTTTCTGTAAATGCCCCAATAAATATTGGCTCACAAAATTGGAGCTTGGTAGTAACTATACTTTGGTCTATTATTGGTTCCCTGTCTGAGATGAGTAGACATTTCGTTCATGTGTCCCCAGGAGCTGAGTCACACAACAGCATGGTGACCCATGAAAGTAATAATAGCACCTGGGAGACAAGACAGAATAACAGTGATTCCAAGGGCACAGAGCTGCAAGGTGAGTTCAAGGCCAGTCTGGGGGACACATAACATGGCAAGACTCTGTAGAAGAAGAGAAGAGGCAGAAAAGAAGGAGAAGGAGGAGAAAAGGAAGGGAAGAAGAAGAAGAAAGAAGAAAAGAAGAAGAGGAGGAGGAGGAGGAGGAATTGTTGATGATGGTGGTGGTGGTAGTGGTAGTAGTGGTGATGGTTGTGGTGTTGAGTTTAGTCAATGAAGTAACTCAAGTTTTGAGCCTATAAGTAGGAACTAATGCAGATACCTTGGAGAAACATTGCTTACTGGCTTGTTCCTCATAACTTGTTAGTCTCCTTACCAACTAACTGCTCAATGGTTGCCCTATCTTGAGAGGGCTGGACCTTCTCTCATAAATCATTAGCAAAAAAAAAAAAATCCCTAGAGACTTGAATACAGGCAATTCACTGGTAACTCACCTACAAACAAAAACAATTAAACAAGCAAAACACTCAGTAAGTTGTGTTAGGACTTTTTTGCATAATATGTCTAAACTTTTCAAAGTAATGATTATGTTGGTCCAGAAAATAACAGCATAGAAAATATGTCTGATGTCCCCAGCTAAATCTTTCTTGAGTAACTTTCAGGTCTATTGTTTTTCAGTCACTGACAAATACTATTTTTTCTTCCTCCTAGCCCCCACAGAACCAGTGTTACTGTGAGAAAGCAGGAACCAAATTGTATTCCACCATCAGCAACAATGATTCCATCACTTACACTCTGACTGTTGATTCTTATTCCTGGTGAGATGGTAAGATAAAACAACAACTTACAGATTCATAATCAGCTATTTTCAGACTTAAAAAAAAAAAAACTTGTGGAGCAACTGACGTGTCAATAAATGCTTGTCCTTAATACAAAGCAAATGATGCTCTGATATACAAACATTTTTTTAAAACTCATTTTGCTTTGTATATCTTTGTCTGCAATAGTTTTCCCTAACTGTGCTACCAGTCTCATAGAAGAAAGAAACATTACTCAGAATAATAAATGTGTTGGGAAATGAGGACTGCCTTTCTAATTTCTGACTTAGTGCTTTAGGCCCCTATGCCTCCGAATGACCATTTGTAAAAATAAGGCTCAGGATTTACATGACATACGATTAAACGTCCATGAAAATGTTCAATATGATATAAATTCAAGATAACAATGTGACCTACATGATTATTTTTATTAGATTCACTGAAACTGATATATAAAATAAAAAGTAATACTTATAAATGTGACACTGTATAATTAGTAGCTCAGTACATATGGGCATTGTATAATGTATAAATTAAGATAAATATCTCTCTACTCAAACATTTAACATTTCTTTATGGTGAAAAATGTATAAATTGTTCTTGTTAGTTTTCTATAACATGGAGTATATCATAGTTGTTTTTGTCAACTTGACATAGGCTAGAGTTGTCTGGGAAGAAGAGCTCCAGCTTGAAAAAAAAGTGCCTCCATCAGATTGCCTCTAAGCAAACTTGTAGGGCATTTTCTTGATTAACGACAAAGGTGAGAAATCCCAGCACATAGGGGTGCCACCCCTAAATAGATGATCCTGATCAAGCCATGGAAGAAAAGGCCAGTAAGTAGTATTCCTCCATGATGTTGCTTCAGTTTCTACCTCCAGGTTTCTGTATTGGTGTCCCTGATTATAGACTGTATGTAGCCTGTAAGCCAAATAAAACCCTTTCCTTCCCAAGATGCTTTTGATCATTGTGGTTGTTTCATTAGGATGGCCCTCGAAGACTTGAGTGTTTGAATGGTTAGCCATAGGGAGTGGCACTATTGGAAGGTGTGATCTTATTGGAGTAGACGTACCCTTGCTGAAGGAAGTATGTTACTGTGGGGGTGGGTTTTCAGGTCTCAGAAGCTCAAAGCAGTTTTCTTCCTGCTACATGCTGATCTGGATGTAGAATTTTCAGCTCTTTCACCAGTATGATGTCTGCCTGCATGCTGCCATGTTTTCCATCATGAAGATAATGGACTAAGCTGTAAGCCAGCCTCAGTTAAATATTTTCTTTCCCACTATGAAGATAATAGACTAAGCTGTAAGACATCCAAGTTAAATATTTTCTTTTACAAGAGTTGCCATAGTCAGAGTTTCTCTTCACAGCAATAGAAATTCTAAGACATGAGTCGGTATCAGGGACTGTGTATTGCTATGACTGGTCTGACTATGCTTTTATTTGGAGGAAGTGAACTTTGGGAATTTGTATTAGAAAAGCAGTTGAACATTTTATGTTGTGCTTAATAAGCCATTCTAGAATGTCTAGAAGACAGTGTTACTAAGAGTAGATTGAGATGTGGAGGCCTGGCTCAAGATCTTTCAGAGAAGAATGTTAGTATGTTGCCTAAAAATTATTCTTGTAATATTTTGGTGAAGAATGTAGCTGTTCTCTGCTCTTGTCTACCAAAATCTGCCTGAGGCTAAATTTAAAAGTTTTGGGTTGGTAGCATTGGCAGAGACAATTTCTAAACAGCCTACTATTGACTTTGTCCTGTGGTTATTGGTGTTCATTCATATGTAGGTCTATAATGAAAAGCTTGGCAAGGAAAAATACAAACTACACAGTTTAAAAAGAAAAGGGGCACCAGGACATGGAATGAAGCAAAGTCCTATGCTCAAGGAGATAAACAGATTAAAGAAAAGCCTGATGTTAAATGGACTCAGTGAAGTGGTAACTTCAGGGCAATACCAAACCTGGCTAATTATTAACTTGTAAAAGGTAATTAAAGAAAAGTTTAGGTCCAGTTGTGATGGAAGGTCTCAGCACATGGGAAGCAGAGTTCAAGGCCAGCCTTGTCTACAGAGCAAGTTCCAGGAAAGTAAAGTATATACAGTGAGAGAATCCATCAAAAACATAGAACTGGTAAAAATGTAATTGTTTCAGTTCCAGTAAGTAGAAAAACTTGGCAGCTTCAGCCACTGGTTATGGGTTTAGAATCAAAAATAGAAGAAAGGAGTTATGAAATTTCTCTTTGCAACTAAAGAAAGATGCTGAAGCCAGGAATGTGTCAGGAGTGTCCCTGTATGGAGTCCTAGAGATGCCACTGTATGAAGCTGTGAAGGTGAAGCCTGAATTGATTCAGAGAACCCAACATGTTGGAAATGCTAGAGTCATGGGATACCTGCAGAAGAAAGCTGCTAACAGGGAATAAAACTACCCCAAGAGAAAGAAGTATGTTGTAGTCAACAAAGCTGAAAGGAACTGAAGTTCTGAAGAGCATGAAGATCAGACATGGATGTGCAGAGTTTAAAGTTTACCCAACTGGTTTTTGGTTTTAGATTGGTCCAGTATTTCCTCACTATGTTTGCTTTTGTCTTTTTTGAAACAGTAATGTATATCCTATGTCAATATATGTCTGACATACGTGATCTGGTTTTTGATTTTGCAAGGGATAACAGTTAAAAGATTTCATGAATCCCAAAAGAGACTTTGAACTTGGAGTTTTAAACTAGTTTGAAGTTGTTATAGACAATGTGGTCTTTTGAAGTTGGACTAAATGAACTTTGCATTATTTTATGGCTATAAGCCTGAATGTGATGGTTTGAATAGGAATGGCCCCCAGAACCTCATAGGTTTGAATGCTTGGCCCATAGAGAGTGGCCCTATTAGGAGGTAAGGCCTTGTTAGAGTAGGTGTAGTCTTGCTGGAGGAAGTGTGTCACTATGGAGGTGGACTTTGAGGTCTCAGAAGCTCAAGTCAGTTCTCTTTCTGCTGCCTGTAGAACTCTCAGCTCCTTCTGCATCACCATGTCTGCCTGCATGCTGCCATGTTTCCTGCCATGACTAAACCTTTGAACTGTAAGCCAGCCCCAATTAAATATGTCCCTTCATAAGAATTGCTTGGTGGCCATGGTGTCTCTCCATAGCAATAGAAACTCAATCTAAGACAGTCATTGTGTTGATCACAGCAGTAGAAATCTAACTAAGACAGAAATTGGTACCAATATACAGTATGTTATCTATAATGGATCTACTGTGTAATAATAGTATACTATAGATTCTTACACCTACCTAGCTGTCTCAGTACTCAACAATGAACCTTGTGTCATCACTCAACCATTCTACTGTCCCTGGTCTCTCATAACCACCATTTGATTCTTAATTTACATCAAATCAACTTTATAAAAATACACTTCTTTTATGTAGATGTGTGTGCCTGATTGTATGTACTCGTTCTGAGCCCAAGGTAATCAGAAGAAATATTGGGTCCCCTGAAACTGGAGTTACAGAAGGTTGTGAGCTGCCATATGGGTACTGGGAGTTGAGCCTGAGTCCTCCGTAAGAGCAACAAGTGCTCTTAAACACAAAGCCATCTCCCCAGCCTCAAGAGCAACTTTATAGAGACCATATATGGGTAACATTACATGGTAATTGTACTTCACTTTCTCTATTTGCCTCATTTCATTTAACCTAATGATCTCTGTTTTATATCTATGATGACATAATAGGATTCTATCCCACTTAATTGTTTGATAGTATCCATTGTGTGTGTGTGTGTGTGTGTGTGTGTGTGTGTTTGTGTGTGTCCTATTTTTATCTATTGATCAGCTGGAGGACACTTATGTTGTTCCCATATTTGCTTTTTATAACATTGGATGAACATGGTCATTACATCTTTGGTAAACTAATTTGATTAACTAATTTGATTTCTTTTGCATATATATCCAGTAAAAGGGTTGTTGGTTCCCATTTTAGTCCTGATTTTAGTTTTTAAAGGAACCTCCTTACTGTTTTTTTTTCTAATGTTTATACTCATTTTATATTCTAACGGTTTGCAAAGGTTCCTTTTTTTTTTTTTCTTTGCCAGCATTTCTTATCTTTAGCTTTTTTGATGATAGTCTTTTCACAGAGGTGAAGTGATGTTTTATTGTGGCTTTTTCAGTTCCCTCATGATGAGTGATGTTGAACATGTTTTCATGTACGCATTGGACATTTTTATGTGTCCTTTTGAGAAATGTCTGTTTTATCTACTGTCTTTTCAAACACTGATTTATTTATGTCCCTAATGAATTACTAGAGTTCTTTATGTAATCTGGTTACTAACATTTTGCTAAATATATACTTGGCAACCATTTTCTCTCATTATGTAGTGGGCAAGCATTTTAATTGTCCACTTGACACAGTCTAGAATCACCTGGAATGAGAATGTCAATGAGCCTAGGTCAAGTGAGCATATGAGCGTATCTATGGGGAATTGTCATGATTGCCTTAACTAGTGTACAGAGATCCAGCCTGAATGGAGGTATCAACATTGCTTGGACATTGGGGCCTTGGACTGTATATAACAGTAGAAAAAGCTAGCTGAGCATTAAGCCTGCTTGCATTCATTTCTCTCTGCCCTTGACTGTGATGTGACTGGATATTTCATGGCCCTCCTTTGACTTTCCATAATAAAGAACTATAACCTGGAATTGCAAGCCCAATAAGCCTTTCTCTCCTATGTTTCTTTTTATCTGGATATCTTATAACAGTAACACAAAAAAGTTCCAGTTGTCTTTTCACTCTCTTCCTTGTTTATTTTGCTATACAGAAACTTCTTAGTTTTCTAAATTTGTTTTCTGTACTCTGAGGTTGCTATTTAAAAAAAAAAACAAAAAACTTTAAATTTCTTTTCCAAATTCTTGCCATTATAAGTGTCCCAAAGCATTTCCAAGATATTTTCTTCTAATAATCTCAATAATTAGATCTTATGTCTAAATTGTTAGTAAACTTTGAATTGATTTTTGTCTGGTGAGAAATAAGGATCTTGTTTTATTTTTCAGAATATAAACATGAAGTTTACCCAACACTCCTGAAAATACTATCTTTTTTCCAATGTATGTTTCAGCACCTTTGCTAAAACCAAGGTGGCTATAAATGCATTGCCATCTTGTCTTCTGGCTCTCTGGTCTCTTCTTCTGAATTTACATTGGTCGTCCTATTGATGATTTGCATACTACAAATAGGAAAAACTGCAAGGCTTAAAAAGCCCACAGCCATCCTGAGCGAATTCATATATATGAAAGTGATATGCCTTGAACATGGCAAATGTCTTTAAGTCCAAGGAAAATATATAATATCATACTTAAACATCTTCGTGTTAGAATGAAATGTATTAGCTATCTACAAATACTACTAAAAATATAGCAACAGAAATATAGTAACAGAAGGCATGGTGAGACAGCAGAAGCAGGGGATGAAGTAATGTCTTTTAAAACCTCAGAAATGGAATCTGGAGGCGAGGAATACAGCCAAAATAGATAGGCAGACAGACAGACAGACAGACAGACAGACAGACAGATAGACAAACAGACAGATAAAGTTTTCCCCCAGGATGCCCAGAAAAGATACAGCTGCAATTCTACTTTGTGTTCAGCCTTTAAGGTCTGTGTTAGATTTCTGCTACAAACTTGATAAATTTCTGTTGTTCAAAGCCACCAAATTTGTGGCAATTTATTTAAATAAGGTAGGAAATGAATGCAAGCATAATTCATTTCCTTCCCTTTTTGTTTTTTTTAAAAGCCACCTGCATTCCCTGGAGTCTGGTTCTCCATCTTCAAAGTCAGCAATACTGAGTCTCTCTTCATCCCCTTGTCTCTCATCACGTTTTATAGGTCTAGCCAAAAGAAGTTTTTCTGAGCTTAAGACTCCTATTATTAAATTGTTCCTCAAGCGTGTGGTGGCACACAGCTTTAGCACCTGCCCTCTGGTGGCAGACATGCCTGAGTTTCCGAGTTCGAATCCAGCCTGGTCTCACTGTGCGGTCAGTGAGTTTCATGGAGAAAAAAATTGTTCCCACTTAGATAACCAAGTAAAACATCTGATATCAAGCTCTTTGATGGTTTCTACACCATGTCTCTTTTGATATGGAAAGTAATTTATCCACAGATTTCTGAGATTCATACATGAGCCTCTTCAGGGGCCATTATCCTCTATACCAGAGAAGTTTCAGACTTTATGTAGGTTATCAACTCTCAAGAAATATTATTTTAGGGGAGAAATGTTTTCCTGGGGGCTAGAGAAATAGCTCAGTGGTTAAGAATGCAAAATAACCTGAACATGATAGTGCAAGCCTTTAATCCTAACCTTTATGAGGCAGAAGGCAGGTGAATCTCTCTATAAGTCTGAAGCTAACCTAGCCTACATAGCAAGTTCAGACCAACTAAGGCTATATAGAGAAAATCTTGTCTCAAGAGAGAGAGAGAGGGAGGAAAGGAGAGAGAGAAGCAGGGTGGGAAGGAGGCAGGGAGGAAGGCAGAGAGGAAGGCAGAGATGGAGGGGGGGCATTGTGCTCTTCGAGAAGTTCAGTTCTCAACACCCATGTCTTGTGACTCCCAACTGCCTATAACTATAGCTCCATTGGATTCAATGCCTTCTTCTGGCCTCCAAGAGAACTGCACAAACCCATCCACAAACACATCGATTTTTTAAATTTGTAAAATCATTTAAAAATGATTTTGATTTTTTTATGTTTATAGTTATTAAAACACTGCTAAAATTTAAGATCAATGATCCCACCACAAACTATGATTGTCGGAGAATACCTTATAATACCCAAAGATCACCGTATTCTATTCTAGTGACTTCAGCTTGCCATTTTGTGAAACTGCATACTACAACAGCATACATTTACAAAGGATTTTTTTTTTAATAGTGATAATATCTGAACAGTTCAGAGAAAACTTATATCATTTAACAAAACCACCTCCATTTATCATATTTTCCTCCCCACCTCTTGCAAATGCCTTCACCACCACCACCATCTCATGCTCATGATGCTATGGAAGTTTCAATAATCTGACCCTTCCCTTGAGTTTCATACATTGAAACTACTCTGTACAAGCACGGCATTAAAATTGGATTTTTATATCTCTTTTAGCCAATTCATAGACTAAACAAAGAACCCCTGAAGGTAGACAGTAGCAAACATATCCTCTCTTGTAGCTCAGTGTTAAAAACGTAAATAAACCTGAAAGCATGTTGTTATCTTCAAAGGCTACATGAAGATAAGGCATGGTGGAGGGATAGTAAGAGTAAGGTTCCTGTCCAGCCTTCAGGCTTCACCAACTATTCCTTGATATACTCCAGGAGTACTGGGGAGTTTACTAGTGAACCTCTAGTACATACTTCTCTGAGCACCTTTCTTGACTTCATGAAACTGAGTTGATGACTAGCAAATAAATGCTTGTGACCCAGCTGTTTGTACAATGACACCCTTTATGTCTGCACTACATTCTAAAGCTGGACAAAAACAAAGAGATTCTATAATTCCTTCAGTCCCCATTGAGATGAGGTCATACTATACCCACTTAAATGGTCTTATTTCTCTATTTTCTGTCATGTTTGGCCATGTGACCATGGCTAAACCATCGAAGACTGGGGGAGGGGGGGAATGATGACTTCAGCTTTGTTCCATGTGATTAGAAATACACAGCTCTCACTTGCTGTCCAAATTTCTTATATAAAAGATGCCAGAAAGTCAGTGATTAATGCATCCTATGCAAAAGGAGTGATCTGTAAGCTTTGAAGTGCCAGGTACCATGAACCTGCTACGATGTTGTATTATTTCTGCAAGGGAGAGGCCCTGCAGCATTCTAAAGGCTAAAGGCCACAGATCATTTTTAGTGAGATTCTCAGTATCCCATAGCTCCATACTTCAGTGTTCTATTGCTTGTTGAATCATTAAGGCAGCCTGAAGCCTGACTGTAGCATATGATCTCATGTGTCTCACAGGTTCTTTGTAAGTACAGGTCTTTCTGCTGCCTCTAACAGGGCTTCTATTTAAAACTTAAAGGTAGAAGTCATGTCCAGTGGAAAGAACTGAACTTTCTTCTCTCCCTCTGTCTCATCTTTTCAAACTAATTACCCATGTTACAAACCCTTCCTGACATTTCTTGCTTTCCTTCTCCTCACCTCCCTCTCTCCCCTTATCTTTTGCTTCTGCCAGCCCTCTTCCCACTTTACTAGACCTATGTAAACCGGCCCTGTGGATCACTCCTATCAGCGAACCAGATGCACTCGGGTTTGTTTGAATATCAGTTAGGCTCAACTGAGACATCTGCTAAAATTATGTTTTCAGGCAATTACAGGTAGTTATAGTTATATAGTAGGTACAGTTCATGACTAAAACAAAAGAAAAGGTTCCTTATATCCTGGAAACAGAGAATCTAAGAAAAGATGCAAAGAATATTTCTCTCTATATGAGGTCAAAGTCAGCATGGAGGCACATCAACTGGAACTTTCAGCAGAACTGATTAACCGGGATCCTGCTCCACAACCCCAGAGATGTGGAAAGAAAATCTGTTCCTGTCACTAACCAGAACAACGGCTGACTGGTTTGACTAAAACTTGAAGTATGAATGGCTTAGAAAGGAGGCTTCAGCCACACAGAGAAAATGCTCTGTCAAAGAAACATCCGCAATCTCAATTTCATGGTCTGTGGGAAGAACTAGGCGTACATGCAAATGTATGAATGTCTTCCACATCAAATATAAATCTTAAAATTGGTATACCCTTATAGCCTGGTAAACCCATACAGTCAGTCCAGAAAACTCTTACGAATGAATATGAAAGGAGTGGTGAGCATAACTATATAATTTCTAAATTCTCCTGGAGCTGCCCAGTTTCAATTCTCCTCTTTAGGGTATTACCTCAACCACTCTTCCTATATGCCCAGGGTGAAGAGGAGCCATTGAATCATCTGTGTCACTAGAGTGAGTAAACTCTTACCTCCATGATGGGGCAGAGAAGGAGACTGCTTGCCACTGCAATCTAGTCACTGGAGTCAGGGGTTTCCTTTCTGAGATAAAGCTAGGAATGTGCTCTGCCTGGGTACTAGTCCTTACCACGTTGGCTCTTTAATGCTGAGGTCATTTCTCTTGGGAAGAAGACATAAATCCAAAACATTTTGTTTTATGCAATTTCATGCCCCAGAAGGGCCTGATTGCACTGGTTCCATTCAGCCATGTTGAAAGCTTCGGCTGCACTGCAGTGATTAATGAACGTTGTAGTTTGCTTATAACAGAAATTGGGAAAACAGGGAGCAGAGCACAGGGTGGCAAGTCTTCTGTTATTGAAAATAATGCAGAAAGGCACTTGTGGCACCTTGACAGGAGAACCAGGCATCAATTTACCTGTATTGGTGGCAATAACTGACTGCTTCCTTCCAGCAATTTGTCTGTGACTTAGTATAGTCCCTTAAACAGTTGTGTGGGTAAAAGCTTGATTCTTTTTTCTCGTCTGAGCTAGGGGATAAACCTAGAGCCTTGCACATGCAAGTGTTCTATTTCTGAGCCACACTTCCAGCCCCAGTTGTGTTTCTCCCTAGTAAACTAGTATAAAGATTCCTCTTTAAAGAATAGTCTTTTTTTCTATAAAATATATACTGAACATATTTTTCTGAAATATTGCATATGATATACTTTGTATGGTCTTGATGATTCTGTATAGTTCATACTTTATAAAATCTTTTCAACAAGCCTTAATTTTGCTTAGACTTCTAGACTACAGAAACTGAGTAAGTCGTATCTATTGCTTTAATTCCCTACATTTTCAACATCAGTTGTACTGTTGTCTAGCATGTGATGTACTCTGGAAATGGCTAAGAGTAATTCTGAAGTCAGGGGTGACTCTCTAGCCTTTTCCAAACACATTACATTTTCAGTAACTGAAAAAATAATGTGAATCAAAAATATCAGAAATGTAACATGTGTTGAATCCCTTTGTGTCTCAAATGTCACTGTCCCTTACTGAATTAGCAGGCTGAAATCTCTTAGTAAAAAGTAAAAATATATGTACTTATATAAAAAATATATGAAGGATAAATAAAATATTTGTCATCAAAAGCTACCATTTTGAAAAGTGAAGGAAGACTATGGTCAGAGCAACAGTAAGTGAGACATTATTTATTAGCTGTTCTCTGCTCAAAAAAAAAAAAATGCCAGCAAAGAAACATCTAAATAAACTAAGGTAAAATATTGGTACTTGAATAAAGTCTAAACTACATTTCTATTAGTAGCGTTCTTTAAACACTTATTTTACACAGATTATTTTTTGTTTGAGACTATGGATAACATTCATTAGACACCAGCTCCTGATACTGTGTAACAAAATAATTGAATGTGTACTATTACAAGAGATCTTAGGGTAGATAGACATTACATCAAGGATTTATTCCAGAAAAAAAAAAAAAGATAATGCATGTAAAGTAGATATGGGAATGTTTCATACTAGAAACCCACAAAAGTTAAAAGTGTTATTCCTCCCTGCGAATACATTATCAATTATCCAATATATTATTTTGATTTTTCTCAAGACCCTACAAGTAATACATCAGCATGCTAAAGTGGCAAGAAAAGAATACACATGTCTAACTGACTCTCCATTATTTTCCCAGCACTTCTGTGATGAACACTGGATGAAAATTTATAAAGATAGGGAAATCAGAGTGATCAAGGACATACATAAAAGATTTGCAGGGAAAATCTCCAACATATAATTAACTGACTGTATTTCCTAATGGAAACATGAAATTGATCACATGGAATTCTCTAGAGGCTATTATTTAGTGTTCTTTGTTGCTGTGATAAATGCCATGACTAAAAGCAACTTGAGAGCAAAGATTGTATTTCATTTATTTTATCTAGTGCTTTATAGTACATTACTGGGGAAAGCCAAAGCAGAAGTCTAAGTCAGAAGCTTGAAACAAAAACCTCAGAGGATCACTGCTCACTGGCTTGCTTTTCAGCTCACATTCAGCTAGCTACCTTTCTTACATAACTTAGGCTCACATATATAGATGGCACCATCCTCAGTGGGCAACACCTTCCTACATCAACTAGTAGGAGAGAAAATTTCCCCATAGACATGTCTACAGGCCAAACTGATGGAGGCAATTCCTTCATTAAGACTGTCTCTTCCCAGATGTGTCAAGTAGACAGCCAATATTAGCCATCACAGGTTGGAAGACCTTGCTATTAATATTACAGTCCACTATGGAGAAATGAACCTAGCTTGGTGAAACATGGAGGACTTCCTTTATCAGTGGGTCTTCATCTTCTCTCTCTGATCTTATCTGGAGAGTGTCTCTAAACATAGGTGCCTGACCTTATCTAGAGGATAACCCTACACAGAGCTTCCTGCAAAGGCTGCATGATTCAGCACAGAAATCCTGATCAGTCATTCCTACTGTATGATAATTAGGTTCTATCATTCAACCCTTCCCACTTGTAATGCCCCTCCCCCCCCCCAAAAAAAAAAAAAAAACCTCTGAGGAAAGTTGCATAGCCTATGGCCAAATCACTGGTTCAACTTCCTCCCCACCCACTCCCCATAAGACCTGCCCAGCAGGTTCTAGGAATTCCTCTTTATTTAAATAAAGCATTCTAAGACCTCTGCTCTAGCCAATAATGTACACTCACCTTGGAAATCTCTACCGACTCCCTAAGATCTACGTAATCCTTATTTGCCTCAAATAAAGTGAATCTGGCTTATTAAAACTGATCCTGGGAGTCAATCCATCCATCTGCACTCATGCCATCTGAACCCTGCACTAATCCCTACCTACCAATCCCACTCCCACCCCCACTACCTTTGTCCTCTCCAGTGGCCAGTGGTCACAAGGGAGAAGAGAGGGTCACAATCACAATTGTCATTAAATTATTAATGAAGGCATCCTCATTGCAAAATCATTTAATATTTCTGAATGAGCAATAGTCTTTAAAAAAATGAACAGACTGGGACTGGAGAGATGGTCCAGCAGTTACTAACACTGACTGCTCTTTCACACATCCTGAGTTCAATTTCCAGCCACCACATGGTAGCTCACAACCATCTATAATGAGATCAGATGCCCTCTTCTAATGTGTCTGAAGACAGCAACAGTGTACTCACATGCATAAAAATAAATAAATAAATCTAAAGAAAAAAAAAAGACTGCTTCTGGATATTGCTGTAGTAGTGGTTTTTATTGTTGTAGATAACATGATAGTTCTAGGATGTACTCTGAAAAGTGAATAGATTTTAGCCTTTCAGTGAAGATCATACAATGATCATGAAGTTCCAAAGGGAAAACAACAAATTTGTCAATATCATACAAACAGTGATAACAGGCCAAGTAGCTCTGGAATCTTTGGGGTTTTTGTTTTGTTTTGTTTTGTTTTGTTTTGTTTTTTCAAAATGCTGTAAATTTTGGTAGGCATGTGTTTTCAGGACCCTGATAATAAGCAAAGGAACATGTTTAACCTCTAGGCCAGATGAGCTTTATGGAAGAGTCATGTCAGATTTTGTCACAATGAAAAGAAGCTACACAAGATGTCAGTACCAACTAGGATGGCATCCATCAGATAGTAGATTTAGTAGCTTCTAGAAAATGCACTACCATCCAGTTAAGTGACTTTTGGAAAGGTAAAAGAATATGATAATTCTGTTTCAGTGAATTATGACTTTTGGAAGGTGTATTTTATGAAATGCAAAATTATCAAGTTAGGAAAGACTTACTGAGCTAATATAGATGAAGCTGTTCAATTTTTATGTGAGTAACTGAGATTCAGACAAAAAAAAAAAACAAAGAAATTTTCTCAAGGAGCATGTACAGAAAAGCATAATCATCTGTAGCTATTGCTAAATCTGAACACTGTTCCAGCCACATTTTCTGGCTACATTTTTAAGTGTATGTCCAATTACCTCAAAGCTCTTATAATACAAAGTATTCCCTCACGTTTCTACTCAGGACATTTCATGACAAAAGCAGACTTCTAGAGATTTATATAAGAGCTATGGTCAATGTACTAGCTACTTACAACTGAATGAAAGAAGAACTTAGTGTGGTTTCAGGTCTGAGGGAATACAGTCTACTGTGACCTGGCAACCACAATATTGCTTCTGCATTCAGGAAGTACAGAGAGATGAATGCTGGTAGCCAGCACGATTTCTTCTTTCCCTTTTTTATTCAATCTGAGATCCTATATGTGCTACTATATTTAGGGCATGTTTTCATAGTTAGATCTATCTAGAAACACCTTTACAGAGATGCCCAGTGATGTGTTTCCATAAGGATCCCAAATCCGATCAAGTTGACATTGAAGTTTGACTATTTCAGTCAATCAAAGGTGATTTATATTTACTCATAATCTATATTCAAACTAACCCCCAATGGAATAAGTAGTATTCTCCTACTTTCAGCATCAGGCTGTTATCATCCCTCTTCTGACTTGCATAAAGCATACTTTTCTCAGTAGCAGTTTTCCTATTTAAAGACTCAAGGTGGGGCTGGAGAGATGATTCAGTGGTTAAGAGGACATATTTGCAAAGGACCTATATTCAGTTCTTAGCACCCACATCAAAGATTCTCAAGCCCCTGTAACTTTGGAAGATTTTATAGCACTGGCCTCCAAGGATATCTGCAATTAAGTACATATATTCATATACAAATACACACATATACATAATGAAAAATAAAACAAAACCTTAAAAAATAAATAAAACCAAAATAACAAGTTAAAAGAGTACTAAATCAAATGAATAATTATATTTTATATTATATCTTCATTATGAACCAATGGTAACCCTTCGTCTTAGTTAGGGTTTTATTGCTCTGAGGAGATACCATAACCATGGCAACCAAAAGAAACATTTCATTGGAGCTGGCTTACAGTTCAAAGGTTTAGTCCATTATACCCATTGTAGGAAGCATTGTGGCATATAGACAGACATGGTACTAGAGAGGTAGCTGAGAGATCTACATCTGAATACACAGGCAATAGTAAGTGACAGTGACACACTGGCTAAGCTTGAGTTTCTATGACCTGGAAGCCTACCCGGAGTGACACACCTCCTCCAACAAAGTCACCTACTTCAACAAGGCCACACCTCCTAATAGTGCCACTTTCTATGGCCCTATGGGAGCCATTTCAATTTAAACCACAATATTCCATTCCCTGGACCCAAAGGCTTATAGCTATATCATAATGGAAAATGTATTTAGTCCAACTTCAAAAGTCTCCATAATATATAACAGGCTCAACCTTGTTTAAAACTCCAGAGTCTCTTCTGGGACTCATGGAATCTCTTAACTGTATTCCCTTGTAAAAATCAAAAGAAAAAGCAGATCACATATGTCCAACATAAAATAACACAAGCAATATATTACCATTCTAAAAGGGAAGAAAGAGCACATAGAAAGAAAATACTAGACCAAAGCAAGACAACAACAATAACAATTAAAACAACAACAACAACAAAACACTCAGCTGGGCTAACTCCAAACTTTGCATCTCAATGTATGAAGTCAAAATGTTCTTCAGATCTCCAAGTGCTTTAAGCTTTGTTGACAGCAACATACTTCTTTCTTAGACTGGTTCTACTCTGTGTGAGCTTTTTCTTCAGCAGGTATCCTATTACTCTGACATCTCCAACATGTTGACCTCTCCAAGGCAATCTAAGTTTCACCTTCACAACCACACACAATGCTCATTCTCTAGGCCTCCACACAGGAACACCCCTTACATATGACTGGCCTCAGCAGCTTTCTTTAGTTACATAGGGAGATTCTAAAACCTTTTCCTTCTATCCTTGACTCTAACCCCAGAGCCATACGTCTAAGCTACCAGGTTTTGCTGCTTGCTGGGGCAAACATATGCCCCACCTCCTATCCCACTCATCCCTGCCCCATTCAATTACATCTTCATGAGCTTTCTGTTTTTGATGGTTTCCTTCACTGCTTACACTTGGCTGTCCTGGGACTCTATCTGTAGACCAGGTAGACTTTGACCTCAGAGATTTGCCAGCCTCTGCTTCCCAAGTGCTGAGACTAAAGGTATGCACCAATACTACCTGAACCTAAACTTTTCTTTAATTCCTTTTTACAAGTTGAAAGATTATCTGTGTGGAGTCTTCTCCTGAGGGCACTACTCCCTTTATTCCATTTAACATCATTCTTGTTTTTCATTTCTTTATCACCTTGAACACAAGACTTAGCTCTATTCCATTACCTGCTGTCCCTTTTCTCCTCAATCTGTACATTTTGTGTTTTTCCTTGCTCAGCTTGCTCCATTTCATTATAGGTCTTCATAAGGGTGAACACTAATAACCACAGGACAAAGTCAAAATACTGGGTTGTTTTGAAATTTCCTCTGCCAATGCAGTTAATCCAAAACTCTTATTTAGCTACATTTAGCTACAAAAGTCAGGCAGACTTTTCAGACTTGGCCAAAAAGCAGTCACATTCTTCACCAAAGTAGCATAAGAACAGTCTCTAGGCCACATCCTGAAATTCTTCTCTGAAACCTCTTGAGACAGGCCCCACAGTTTAAAACATTCTCAATGACACTGTCTTCTACACTTCTACTGGTATGGCCCATTAAGCCCTGATTAAAGCATTCAAGTGCTTTTTTTTTTTTGTCTTTTTTTTCAAGTGCTTTTCTAATCGAACGTTCCAAAGTTTACATTCCTCCAAATGAAAGCATGGTCAGGTCAGGTCAGGTCTTTCACAACCATTCCCCACTCCTAGTACCAAATTGTATCTTAGTTTGGGTTTTCTTGCTGTGAAGAGATAGCATGACCACAACAGCTTTTATAAAGACAAACACTTAACTGGGGATATCTCATAGTTCAGAGATTTTGTTACTATCATCATGGAGGAAAGCATGGTGGCATATAGTCAGACAAGGTGCTGGAGTGGTGTTGCAGCCCGTACTGCCCGTTCCGGTCCGAGGGTCAGGGTCTAGCGAGAGAGAGAGTGGGGATAAAGGGGAAGAGACGCGAAGAATGGAGACAAGACAGAGATTCTGATCAAGTCTCGTTTATTGAAGGGAATTCTGAGCTATTTATAGGCTTTTGCCACGTGCCTTGCAGGTGTTGATATGATGTAAGCCTTACAGGCGTCTATAGCGTGGACAGCACGTGCACCGCAATGCCTTGCAGGCGTGGATAGCACATGCGCCTTATAAGCATGTATGGTGTAGATAGCACGTGGACAGCACGTGAACTGCAATGCCTTGCAGGCGTGACTACCACGTGCACCTTGCAGCTGGGGCCAGTAAACAGCAACACAAAATATGTGGGATATCAGAGTGTGCTTCAGCTGTTACAGGCTTTTGACAACCAAGTCTTTCATCAGGGTATATGGTTCCAGATGGCTGCAAAGTTGATCTAGCCGCTTTCTGCTAAAGTCGGCTCCCAACAGAGTGGTAACTTAGATTCCTACATATGGATATGCAGGTAGCAAGAAGTAACAGTGACACACTAATTAGGCTTGAGTTTCTGAAACCTCAATCCCCAGTCACAATGACCACTTTGTCCAATAAAGCCAAGCCTACTCTAACAAGGCCACACCTCCTAATAGTGTCATTCCCTTTGGGCCTATGGGGACCATTTTAATTCAAGCCACTACACCTTCCTGATATTTTAAATCCAAAAGTTCCATTCTACTTTTAAAAAGTGATTACATTAATTTGTTTAGTCTGTATGTGTGCTGGGGGAGGGAGGAGGCATGCATTGCCACAGCAGGGTTAATGGAGATTCAGAGGAAAATTTGAGGGAATCAGTTTCTCCTTTTACAGTGGATCCCAGAGGTCCAACTCTGGCCATCAGCTTGACAGAAAGCTCCTTTTCCCACTGACTCAACTTACTGGTCCTTCTATTCTATTTTTACTTTTTGTTCGATGTTTCTATACTTATGGTTAAAGAGAGAAGCAGCCTTTTAAGAGCAAAAAAAATACTGTTACATCTCGATGTTCATTAACTGTGCAACCCTGGGGAAGACACTTAATTTTGCTGTTTTAACTTATTCATGTGTAAAAGACTTTGCCAAAAAAAAGTTAAATAAAATCAGTGTGCAAAAGTACTTGACAAGTAGTAGGTGTTGAATATATATGAGTTGAATATAAATGTATGGGGAAATGCTTTCTCTTCTGGTACCAATGTGGGATAGATTCGTGGAGAACAAAACAAAAACACTGCAAATGTTCTTTTTCAGACTCATGAGTGATTTTAAAACAATGCAAGAGCATGGCAGTAAAAACAGAAATAAAATCATATAATTCAGAAATAGGACTGGGTTAATCAGTACATAACTATTTCTATCTGTACAAGATTATGTGTGAATATAGTACCTTGAGATGAAACAGCTCTGAGTGCATTATAAATAACATAGACATTAGTTGATAGTAAATAGTCATAATAAACTGTTACAGAGCTCTTTGCTCCAAGACAAAACTGTTCATCTTGGAGGGGAGCTCACTGTGACACTTGGTGGGAAGTGAAACAATGGGATGTTCTCATGGGAGGTGAAGTGTGCCATCCTGCAGGGAAGCTTTTTAAATGAGGGAAGTAAACAAAACAATACCTTCAAGAAGTCACTGAACCTGACCAGATAGATTCATTAGGCCTCTCCATCTCCAAGCATATATATGTTGTGAGGGCAACTGAGAAACACTCTCAGAGTAACCAAGCTAACCAGAAGACAGCTAGACCAGTCAAGCTACACAGAGGAGGCAGATCAGCCAAGCTACCTAGAAGAAGCAGAAAGCAGCTGAGCTACCTGGAAAAGACTCAAATCAGCTGAGCTTCCTGGAAAAGGCATTCTCTAATTCATTGAGCTGCCTACAGATTGTGCAGTATACTCTAGGTTTCCAGCATTCATGTGCTGTCACCCATGCTGGGGTGGGCATTTCATAAAGCACCTGAGTCATTTTTGTTCCTGTAACAAGTAACACTTCAACCACACTCCTGTGAGTAACCACAATGAAAGTCAGTCGTTCCCCACGTTGTACTTTAGTGGAATCTTCACTTTGGTCTGTCTTTGGTTCCTTAGCTGGGGTGATTAGGTATTTGCTCCCATCTCCCTGAGAGTAGTGTCACACAACATAAAAACTCACAGACAAGAGAGTTCATACATGTGGAAGGACTTGCTATGAGCAATACTAGCCTGATGATCTAAGCAGAAGCCTTCCCAAGGAGTCGTGAATAAGAATGAATTTAATAAGGTTGCATTAAGCAATTTCACAATTATCCCAGGATAACCAGAAAAGCTCAGTCAGAACTTAAAGAACTGGAAGTTTGACTTAAAAAACCCTCTCACATTTGAGCCCTGCTCCTTCTCTCAGTTTACTTTCTCTTCTTGCATATTCCTCAATTTGACAAAAGCTGTCCTTCCAGTCCATCACTAAATCTACATATTGTATTTAATTCTCTTGAGAAATTAAAAAAAAAAAAATGATTGACAGCGGTTGTCCAAAACGTTGGCCTTATGAGGTTGCCATCTTTAGTTCAGGCTGAGTACATAGAAGATTGGTGCAGAGATGCCAATACAATGGTGTGAGCAGCACTCACTAGGCTAATAGAAGTGTACTGTGGGTCAAACTGACTCAGTTAATATGGAGGCTTTACATATCTTCAAGGCAAGATTTTGCAAATGAAACACATCTCAAGACTATTGAGTTTTTCTTATCCTAAGTGAAATAAGCCTCAAAAATAAGGTATTATGTCTATTGGCAACATTGTATATAACTAAATAAGTTCCCAAATATTGATTATATTCCATCATTATCAATGCCATTGTTATGCTAGGTATACTTTAATCTATAAGAAGGACTTATATTATAGTGTACTGCCTAGGCAAACAAAGTAATTGAAAATATATTACACATATTAAATGTGATACTTTCACAAATATTTCTTAGTAACAGAATGCTCAGTGGCTCACTTCTCTCTTTTAGTAATCAAACAAGTATATCATAGAAAACAATTTTCTATTAATTTTTTATACCTTTTAACATTTTTTAGGAAAATATTTACCTTTGAGGCTTTGTGATATCTTTCTTTTATAAAATAGCTTCATAATAATTTACTGTTCATATTTCCTTGAAATGGGAGAAGAATTAAAAATTTGATGATAATTAGGATGATGATGGTGGTAGTGATGAGTGATGATGATGTTGGTGAGGATGATGATGGTGGCAGATGATGGTAATGATATATTGAAGAATCAATGTGGTGTCTGAGATCAACTGTTAAAAGATTGTGTCAGAAGAGTCAATAACTGGGGCCTCCTACACATATAAAAAATATTACCCCAGAATTGTTCCTGTCTAAAGGAAGTACAGGTGGTGGTGGAGGGCTGGGAATTGGAGCAGAAACTGAAGGAAAGACCATCCAGAGAGTGCCCCATCTGGGGATCCATTTCATATGCAGACACCAAACCCAGACACAATTGCTGATGACAAGAAGTGCTTGCTGACAGGATCCTGATATAGTTGTCTCCTGAGAGGCTCTGCCAGAGCCTGACAAATACAGAAGCAGATGCTTTTAGCCAGCCATCAGACTGAGCACCGGGACCAGAATGGAGGAGTTAGGGGAAGGACTGAAGGAGCAGAAGGGGTTTGCAACCCCATAGGAAGAGCAACAATATCAACCAACCAGACCTTCCAGAGCTCCCAAGGACTAAAGTAACAACTAAAGAGTACACATGGAGGAGTCCATGGCTCCAGCTGTATATGAAGCAGAGGATTGCTTTATCCGACATGAATAGGAGGGAAGGCCCTTGGTCCTGTGAAGTCTCAGTGCCTCAGCATAGAAGAATGCTAAGACAATGAGGCAGGAGTCGGGGGAGCACTCTCATAGAAGCAGGGGGAGGGAGGTTGAGATAGGGAGGTTGCTGAGGGGAAACTGGGAAGATGGATAACATTTGGAGTATAAATAAATATTTTTTTAAAAAAAAAGAGTCAATAAGGTCTTAATGCAACAACATTGGACATGTAGTGATTATTGAAAGTGGATGTTGAGTCTATGATGTTCCTGTGAGTAGACTTCCTAATTTTAGTTATGTTTCAGTTTTCCTAATAAAAATAAAAATGTAATCCATCTGTAGAATCTACATTTTTATACTTTTACCCATCTTTTTTTATTCATTTACTGACATCAAGTTTGACAAATATTTTCCACCCTCTACTTTTGCTGAGTCTCCCAAAGACATTCATTTTAGACTTCATTCAAGCCAGAGTACTGTTTGTATTAGCACTTCAGTAGTTTACATAATGATAAATTCAATCATAAATCACATTATCATGTACACGTGTTGTAAATAGATTCGGAACAAACTAATTCTTGATAAGCATCTAACTCAAGTAGAAGTAATGGAGCAAATGAGACAACTCTTATCACATTCCCTTTAACCATATAATTAAGATTAAGCAGTCAGTAGATGGTGTCCATTGGTCATTGGGTCATCTTACCAACTCAGTAAGCTGAATAACTGATAATATAACAAGACTCTATCATACACTCTGTTGGGACTGTTATACATTTCCCCCTAGTTTTCAACCTTGAATGGACTCCATGTCATTGTCTTTCATAATTACCATCTTAGAAATATTAAACACTGGCTGGAGAGATGGCTGAGTAGTTAACAACACCTGTTTCTCTTCCAGAGGTCCTGAGTTCAATTCCCAGCAACCACATGGTGGCTCACAACCATCTGTAATGGGATCCCATGCCCTCTTCTAGTGTGTCTAAATAGAGCCACACTGTACTCATATACATCAAATAAATCTTTAAAAACTATATTAAACACAACTGTGATGCCTCAAATAATCTGAGTACATTGGAAACCATGTGAGCACCTGGTTTTCAATTTCTTCTATTTGGCATTATGGAGTGGTACAGTACTTCCCATAGTCTTATTGTGTTGATTTTCTGTTTCCTTAAAACTCTCATTAACTATACTCATTTTTTAAAAAAATGAAAATAATGTTTAAAACAAATATGGGTAGTAGTCAGTCTGTTTTACAGACATGCCTGATTGCACTCACTAAGCTTCCTTGTAGCAGTATCAAGGAATTCATTAAAAGGCTGAGAACAGAGTGCCTACCAAGAAAAACAAGAAGTAAGCTTGTAATCATGGACTTAGGATGGCATGGGTGATGTGGCATAGTAATGATTTTAATGATAAAACTGTACAGACTAGCATTCCCTCTTTTGCTTCCTCCCTTCATGACAAACACAAGAACTTCCAGTAAAACGCACTGGTCATAGTGTCCATTGAGTTTCTTTGCTCACACTCATAACTGTGGCTATTGAAAAGGCCTCTTTCCCTTGGGCTAAGCACTTTAGTATGACTAACTCATGAACACATAGGAGCAAAGCAATTTGCTCCTCCGTTTTTGTTCTCTAGTCTGTGGTAGCAGCATGCATCCTGAGACACGCAGAGTCCACTCTTCAGAATGCATGCTGGAAGCTCAGAGGGGCTAATAATCAAATTAGGCTTCTAACAAATGGCAATTTATAATGCTGAAACTAATGAGAGGTCAAAGAACTAAGCTCTGCAAGGAGTTTTAATTATCCTGTCCTTTGTGACTCCACGAGAACACTTTTAAAAGAATACTGTCGCACAGTATTCAACTGGTGCTTTTTAGTTTCATTAAGAAGATTTACATAACCTATTACATAAATGGAAAATATGCACTTTATTTCCAAGAAGAGCAGGAACCTTAAAGCTCTTTGGAATTGCAAACCAGTGACTGACTTAGTTTGATGTTCAATTAGAAGACCATTCATGAAATACTCTCCTCCCACGAGCACTGCTGAGTAGAAGATTCAGACAGACAATACCCATCTCTGAATAAAGCTGTAGAAAGAATGGTGACACAAAGAGGTCCAAAGCAAACTGCTCAACTATACCTAAATCCTATTTTGGTTTCCTATGTCATTGCTTAACTTTTCTTATTTCTACTTCTCAAGGTGATCTGTATGCTCACAAGCACCACCACCACCACCACCATCACCACCACCACGCCACTACTACCATGCCCATCATTTCTACAGGTCAAATGCTCTTGTCTTTCATGAACAACTTTGAGGGCATCTCTGTTTGCAAAAATTTGGTTTGCTAAACCTAAGGTAGACTAACTAGACATTGTGAAAAAAGATCAACGGAATGACGGCCAAGGGCTGATGTACCTGCAGAGCTGTGTCACAGTAAGATCTCATGTGACTGCACAGATGGCAAGAAAACACAGCCACTCACAACCAGTTGCAACCCCATATGGTCAACTGCTAACTCTCCTTTGCTTTACTGTAATGGCATCCCTGAATCATTATCACTGCAAAATTCCCTGCGCCCATTATGCATATGACATCATAACACATGTAAAAACCTCATTTAAGGAAAGAAAAGGAGCATAATTCTATTTCTTCTAATCCCTGCCCTTTGCTCATGAGTAATCCTCCTCTCCATTATAGGTTTCCCATAAGACAGCTATCCAACGTCACAGTCACATGGCTGAAACTTGAGAAGCACATATTTCCCCTTGAATATATCCTTTTACCCTGCAATAAATTGCTTCCCAATTCATTCTCTTCTAACTACAACTGTCAGCTTTTATCATAGGCAACACACAAAGTAGCAGTAAAATTAAGTGAATTGAGCTATGATGTTAATTGCCCTTACAAGCAAAAATAAAACCCAAATGATACATCTGAAAAGATAGAGAAAGGATTAATTTGGAAGTATTGGAGATTGTAACGTCAATCAGTTTCCAACACTGCTCTAGAAAGGCTTTTGTTGCTGAAGGGGTTAACTGTCCAAAGGTAAAGTCCACCAGTCAAGCCAATTTAAAGCCAAAGACTGCATCTGGGCAAAGGGCTTTCTTTTATCAATAACTCTGTCAATAAAAAAGCAAATGGAACACAAGAAAATCGAGTATATCCATAAGAGCAGGGCAGCAAGACAATGTGCCCAGAGCACTGAGGGGTCTAGATGTTGAACTGTTTGCCCTTGTTTTTGAAAAAAAGAGAGAGGAAAGTTGTTAAAGTACAAAACCAAATACTGAGAAATTGGAAGCAATGCAAATTTCAAAAGTTTCCTTCCAAGAAAAAATAAGACAAAGTCTGGAAATTCTTGTACTAAACCTGCCATTGTCATGACCTTCCATGTGGCATTGCTTTATTGTACTTTTAAATTATTAGTCCATTGTTTTATGAGACAGGATAGCTTAAAGGCTTAAAGCATGTGCCCTAGAGTCAAACTAAATCCTAGTTCTGTCACTGATGAGCCATGGAGTCTGAATCAGGTTACTTTTTTTCCTGTCTAAGACACAGTCTTGTTTCCAAAACTGGAATGACAGTAAGTCAGCTAGAGGACAGGATTTGAAGCCTAATATACTGAGTTCAAATCGTCTGCTCTATCACATACCAAGAGTGTGACCTTAAGCAAATGTGACCAGCCTGGCAGGAATAAAGATATTCTTAAGACAGACACTTGTGTTTCTTCCTTTGGCCATCAGACTCTTGAACAATCAGCTTCAAGATTTTGGAATTTCCCAAGGAATTCCATGCTAGAAGAGGGAAAAGTGTTATGCTTGACATGAGCCAGAGGGGGCGCTTATCTTCCAGGAAGATATTTTGCACAGTTCTTACATCTTTCTTAAACACTGTTGAACAGACTACAGTGGAAACAGTGATGGGTCAATGATGGATAGAATCATATCTCGAGAAGGATTTCTTTGTTATGCATACTTTTTGCCTTCTATGTTAAACTTACCTTACATGATGACCTAAATGCTGTACCTTAGAGAGGTCACTGGGTATCATATCTTTAGTCATTCTCTTCCTTGTGTGACCACATTGAATAAATCTTCTTTTCAGTGTTATTTCTCTGTTTAGTTCACCTATTTAGATGCACAATCAAGCTTAGTGAATTGGGGCTTCCAGGACCCAAGTTCTGAGCCTAACAACCCTAGCAACACAGATTCCCTAATTTTCCTGAAGCTCAGTTAAATAGAGCTAATAGTTGTGACTTCAAGGGGTCAGTTTGGAAATCAGAGAACACACGTGCTGCATGTGGTTAAGGTCCAGCAACTACATCATCAACAAGTATCTCAGAGGTCAGTATAAAGATGAAATGGGATCATGAGTGAAAATATGTAAGTAAAGTATATAATTACTGGTTAATACATGCTGAAGAAACGCTGGTATGGGAACGAAAAATATTTCCTTGTAACATTTTGTTCTATATCTGCAGCCATATGAATTAAACTAACACTAGACACATTAACAAGTGAAAAGAATACTTTTTAATTCATATTTACGTGCATAGTATTTCATAGAAATAGAAATGTTCAAAGAATTAGAACTCAAAGAAATGCTTATTTGACGGACTTATATACCATTTTAACAACAACAACAAAGAAAGTTGAAATTGGATTTTAAGGGATACTAGATCCTGGAGAACTGGCTAGGAAATAAATGGGAACCTAATGGATGATAAGAGTAATTTTTGTAATGTCTATAAGCTTTGTTTATACAAACTCATCTTATCAATTTTCCATCCCAAGTCCTGAGTGGCACTTTACTTCCTGGAACAAGAGAGAAAAGCATTCACAAAGAGGTTATGTCCTGCTTTTAGGCAAGTAAGGAATGAGCAGAGAACACCTACTATTTGTTTACTGCTTCATTTTCTTTCCAAATGAATATTTCTTCTCAGTTTCTGTCTACTCAAAGGAAAGAATTCAGACGGAAGACAATTTAAACAAAGTTATTTTAGCAAAGTGAAGCAAAGAAATGGAGCCTGTGACCGGCTGACCAACGAGAAGCTAGCAGTAGGAGAGCTGGGGTGTGCTGTTTTGTAGTGGGGTATGAGTATTTATGAGCTGGCTACCCTTAGTCATGGAGTAAAGTGATCTTTTTTATCCCAAATCATGGCTGTCAATCTCAGTAGCTGCCAAGAAAATGAAGAATGAAGAAAAGGAGGGGAACAAAACCGAAGCTGCTCCAGTTAAGCTGATGGCAGAGTCAGTCACGTGATGGCGAGCAGCTGTATGGCAGACAAAGTGTTAGGGAAGACGTGCTTAGGACAGGTAGAAAGTAGGAAAAGAAAGATCACACTTTATAGATATATGAAGCATGGCTGAGACTCTGAGACACTGGGCTAGGAGGTAGGAATTCTAAAGAGGAAAAGTAGATTATCTCATTAAAAGAATAATGATTCTGCCTACTTGTGGCATGTATAAGGTGAACTGGCCTTATTAAAAGTTATCTCTTAATCAGGACGTGCTTCTGCCAACCTCTTAAGGGAAGAACGAGACAATGGCTTGTCTCCTCCTAGAGACTGACTCCATTTCTTACTGTTAACTATCATACAAATAAACAGTATTCCTGATAAAGAGAGAACAATTCAGTGATAGATTGACTTGAAAAGATTAAATGAAACAATAGATGATGCCAAGGAAAGTTGAAAATAGCCAATTTAAGTGTTATGGGCACCACTTAAAGCTCTCTTCAACTAGATGTGTGTGGGACTTCATTAGGTCTACACCGCTAAAAAGGGCCTTATTTTCCGTCTCTATACAAACTGACCTATTTTTATATCTTTTGTTTTTAATTTCTCTCAAATTGTTTTCACTTGTTTATTTGAATATGTGAGCTTATCTCATTACAGAAACTGGATACCAGTAACATTTGCCATAAATAGAAGACAAGTGTAAAAATGAACAAAAGTGCAAAGAAAGCAAAACAATGATCTCAAAATTGAGTTAAATAGCCTGTGGCCTTGAGACCTGCTTTCTCTCTGTTAAAGGGTTTAATTAGAATGTGAAGAAATGATCAAGAAAAACTTGCAGCTAAGAAATGAAAGAGAATTCAAAAAGCAAAATACCTTCATTATATGATTATGTATGAATTAATGTCTATATCATCTATGGATAATCTGAAATTATCTTGTGTGCCACCAACACCTATAGCAAAGCACAGGCATTGCTGGCCAATAAAGAATGCTTTGGAGCTGGAAAAGTGGTCCAGTGATTAGAAGCATTTGCTCCTCTTGAAAGGGTCCAAATTCAGTTCCCATTACCTAAACGGAGTGCTCTACAACCAATACAATCTTCTGGAATCCATGGGTCCATACAAACACCACACACACACACACACACACACACACTCACACATACACAAAGAGACACACATGTATGCACTTACACCCATGTACATGATTAAAAATAAAATAACATTCAATATAATGATAGAGCCAGGTGCAGTAGCTCACACTTTTAGCTTTATCATTTGGGAAGCAAAAGCAGAGAGATCTCTGTGAGGTCAAAGCCAATGTAGTCTATATATAAAGTCCATGCCATCCAGAGCTACATACTGAGGTCCTATCTTCCCTCTCTTTCTCCTTAGCTGATTGATCTGAAATGAATTCTTTTCTTTGAGTGTGTGTGTGTGTGTGTGTGTGTCAGAGGACACATGTCATGGCTGTTGTGTGGAGGTCAGAGAATAATCTGGGATGTTTGTATTCACTTTACATCTGGTTTGTGGTGAGGCCTCTTATTTGCTGCTGCTTTCACCAGGCAAGGTGGCTGGCAATCTTTTGGGAATTCTCTACTTTTTATGTTGCCATGAAAACACTGAGATTATAGACACAAGCTACTGCATCTAGTTTTGCATGGGTTCTAGCAATCTAAAGTCAAGTTCTCAACTGAGCCATCTCCCCTACTCTATTTTTTGTTTGTTTATATTTAGCCCACCAGTCTACCAACTCTATTATCTTTGTAGCCTGTTTCAGAGCCTTAAGCAAGCCCTCCTATTTTTTTTCCTATTTTCAAGGCTTGTTAGTCAGTCCTTCCTGGAGATAACCTTTTGCCTAACAGTGACTCATGCATGCAATCCTAACACTCAAAAGACTGAAGCAGTAAAATTGCTTGTGAGATCAAGTCCAGCCTGGGCTACATAGAAAGTTCTAGTCTAAAAAGAAAACAGAAGAAATAATTAATAAAGAATTAGTCACTACTTGATATAAGGATACAAACCCAGAAATCTACTTTAAAAAAAAAAACAACACAAGTTATTTTGATGTAGAATAAAATCTGAGAACGAGTGCTATATTGTAACCAGGGTTGAAGATGATGTCAGTCCCATTATAACAACTCTGTAGACATAGAAGAGTTGAAAGAGTGAAGGGAAAATCCTCTAAAGGAAGTAATATGTTCCAGACCCAAACCAAGGTATATAACATTGAATTTAACTGCAGCATTTCCATCCATAATGAAATGAAGAGGAAAGGGGAGGGGGTGGGAAGGAGGAGGAGAAGCTTCCAGCAAAAACTAAAAGAAAGCTCAAGGAAGAAGGGAATTGATTTACAAGAAAAGATGAAAAGAATTTAAAATGTGACTTTGTTAAATGATCACGAAGCAGGGGTGTGATGACAGTTTACAAATGTTTTAGTCCTATACTAAAAAGAGGAGGAGGCATTTGTTAAGTGGAAACAAGAAGAGATAATTAGACATTACGAGGATTTAATTGATCAAATTCTCATTCCATAGAAGTCAACCTAAGCAGGCCTGCTCTGCAGTATAATGTCTGCCCAAAAGGATGTGCTCTACTGAACTCTCCCCCAAACAACCTGGAGCTCTAGTGTTTGTCTTCACCACACACTTCCTCAATCCTAGATGTGGTTCTTACTTTTCTATACTCTTTCCATTGTGGGATCCTCCAGTAACACAAAGAAAGCCTGTAGATGAAGGAGCATCTTAGAAGGTTCTGTACTGGAACTTACAAGACCTTCTTCCACTGAAAAGCTGAAATAGTAGATGGCAGACACTAACAAAGCTGATGAGGCTTGAAATTCCCTCTTCTACCCTTCCTCCATCCCTATCCCTACCCCTATCCCCCTGCTTCATCTACCCCTCTTTCTCCCCCCCCCTTCTGTCTCTCTCTGTGCATGCACATCTATGTGCACGTGTGTTTACACTTGTATATGTTTGTATGCATGTGTGCATGAAGACTAGTTGTTCGTTTGGGATGTTATCCTTTGCAGTGATTAATTTTTATTTTCAACTTCACAAAATCACTTGATAGGATGTCTTAGTAAAGAATCATGTGAATTGGGTTGACCTATGGATATGTCTAGGGGTGGAAATTCTGGGTTGCATAAATTGCTGTGGGAAGACCCAGGATAAAGTGGGCAGTACTATTTTCTGGATTTGGGTCCTCAACTTTCTAAAAGAGGAGAAAGTGACCTGAGTATGTCTGCATGAATTTATCTCTTTGTACTCTTGTCTATGAAGGAACCTAGAACTGTGAGCTAAGATAACCTGTCTTAATAAGTTGCTTTCTCTTTTTTAAAAAAATATTTATTTGTTTGTTTGTTTATTTATTTATTTATTTAGTATGAGCACATTATCTGCATGTATACCTGCATACCAGAAAAGGGCACATCAGATCCCACTACAGATAGTTGTGAGCCACCATGTAGTTGCTGGGAATCAAACTTGGGACCTCTCAAGGAACAGACTATATGCGTAACTGCTGAGCTATCTCCCAGCCCTGTAGGTTGCTTTTCATGAGGGTATTTTATAAGACAACAGAAAAGAAACTGAGACATTTCTTGACCACTTCCCCATCTGATTTCTTGAGGCAGTCTCTCATTAAACCTGGAGCTCACCAGTTCTTCTAGATCAGCTGACTGGTGAGTCCCAGTGATCCTCCTGTCTATGCCTCTCCAGCACCAGCATTGCAGGCCAGCACCCACCCACGTATAGGTGCTAGGGATCAAACTCAAGTCCTCATGTGTGCATGGCAAACACTTAACAAAATGAACCATTCTCTTAAAATATTTCTTTTATTTATTTATTCACTCATTCATTCGTTATCTATACAGTGTGCTGCCTACAAGTAGTAGGGCCAGCTCCAGGTTTCAAAAGATCACTGAATGCACAAGCCCTTCTGCATTAGAAAATAGGAAGTGAATGGGCATCTTTCATATACAAAGCAATTTAATGTGTTGGTACTGGGAGTGGGATTATTAATCACTCTTTTACAGAGCCCTATGAATAAAGAAAAATGCTTCAATTAAATAAGTGAATGATAAATATAAAATTGTAGTGAAGTGGGCACATCTTTATGTACTGCTGCCTCCACTGCTGACATTTTTAGCAGAAAAAGACATTATCAATAGTTCTTGATGTGATGCTAAACTGCCACCTTCAAACCTTAAACTGGTTACTGACCAAGGGATGTTGTGGTGATGGCTGAAACTAACCTCTTGCACTTCCTAACAATTCAGACACAAAGTCTCCAAATGCCTTCCAGAACGCACTATTGAATGTTTTGCCTGACACTTGGTAACTTCAAATCCTTATATCGATGCTGAGATTTGCATATCACTCTGAATGGACCACCTGTAATTCTCCACTAGTCATTGTATGGTTTTCAGTGGCTCACTCTCCTGCCCTGGAAATGTGTGACTGTAGACCATTGTTTAGTCAACCAAACCTTTCCCAAGTAAAAGAATTAAGTTAAGAAATGTGGCATAGTGGCCTTTTTTTGGAGACTGTTGCTGGGCTGGATGGAGAAGAAATGCATATTAAGGGCTTGAAATATACCACTTGATGAATTACCTGAATCATTGCTGGGTTTCTGCCACTGCTGTTTTATAAAGTAGCACCGTGCTATCCAAGGAATTTCCCATTACCTAAAAAAGACTCTCTTTATTGTGTTTTAATTGGGCTTAATGTAGAACTTATTTGAATGTCTTTTTCGTACAAAAGTGTTTTTGAGGTAGTTAAAGCAAAAGATTAATTAAGCCTGCGAACTGCTATGGTGGACCTGTACTGCTTCTCTTAGTCCATGCTATCATCCTCCCTTATGGATAGAACCCTTCCTACCTATAGGGAAACATAGATTATGTCATTTCAGTTCTGCCCCCTGGTCACATGGGTGATCTCATGACACAGAATGTTTTACTGTTGGATATTTTTTAAACATAGTTTTATTTATTCTTTGAGAATTTCATACATGTATTCAGTGTAATTTGATCATACTTTTCGGCAGCCAACTCCTCTTGGAACTTCGCAAGTCATGTCCCCCTCCCAACTTCATGTCATTAGTTATTTTAGCCTACCAAGTCCAATTAGTGACACAGGAATATCAAAGTGCTAACCTTTCTCAGAGAGCCACCAAAGCAACCAACCATGAGCCTGTGGCTTTTGGATTCTTGTCTTCCAAATCCAGTGTGAAATTCATGGATGTCTTGGTCCGTGTTCTATTGCTGTGAAGAGACACCATGAACATGAAAACTCTTATTTTAAAAAGTATTTAATTGGGGCTTGCTTTCAGCTTCAGAGGTTTAGTGCATTATCCTTATGGCAGGAAGCATGCTAGCACACAGGCAGACAAGATGCTAGAGAATTAGCTGGGAGTTTTACATCCAGACCAGCAGACATCAGGAAGAGAGAGACTGTAGGCTTGGAATGGGTTTTTTGAAATGTCAAAGCCCATCTCCCACCCCACCCACCCTGTGACACACTTTCTTCAACAAGGCTACACCTCTTAATCCTTTCAAAAACTCTCTGGTGACTAAATATTTAAATCTATTCTCATTTAAAGAACCACAATGAACCACAGGGGTTGAGTTTTAGAGCAAATTTCATTACAAAGTCATAGGAAGGAGCTTAAGGAAAAGAGAGAGAGAGAGAGAGAGAGAGAGAGAGAGAGAGAGAGAGAGAGAGAGAGAGAGAGAGCAGAGTGGCTGTGCAGTAGGAATCCTAAGAACTAGGATACAATTGAGCTGCTAGCCTAAGGCCATTTCAAAAGGACTTGTGGCATAAACTGGACTGAAGTATTATGGGAAGGATGAGCTGACCTACTGCTTACATGCCCAGCTCTCTCTTTCTCTCTCTCAGTTTCAGTCATACATACTTAGAACCTTGTAGTTATAAGTGCTCACTTAGGATAAAACAAAGACACAGGAACCAGAACTTTCTTCTGGCATTTGTGGCCACCAGTGTGTAAATACTTTAAAGAGGCATTTATTAGAGTTGCTCACAGGCTGTGTTCTGTGTAGTCCAACAATGGTTGTCTCCTAATGAAAAGGTAAAGAATCCTGTGGTTTCTCAAATAACAAGACTGGGTGTCTCAGCAGTCCCAATTTGGTGCTAGAGTCCCAAGGAATCAAAGAAAGCTGCTGGTCTTCAATCTATGGTAGAAACCCCAAGAAGTATGTTCAAATGCCAGTGGAAAAAAAATTCCTCAGTAACAGGCTGGTTGAATTTAGCAGTGGGTATGAGGCCAGGCAGGCAAAAAGCAGTTTCCTTCTTCATGTGCTTTTATGTGGGCCGATACCAGAAGGTCTGGCCAAACTTGGTTTGTGTCTTCTCACCTCAAATGATCCAGCCAAGGAAATTTCTCACAGAAAAGGCCAGATACTTGGGTTAGATGTAGTCAAGTTGACAATGAAGATTAGCATCACAGTTGGCTTTGACATGGTGGATTGAGTGAGCTATTGCTGAGCTATACAATCCTGAGAGGATTATGGCAAGATATAAAGACAGGGAAACATATAGGGACCTAGAAAGGAAAGCTTCAGAAAGGAAGCAGGTCCCTTTTTCTAGGGTTTGGTTTGCTTTCCTGCTGATTAAAGCATGAAACTTCAGATACCACTGAAACCCCAAACTGTCCACTGCACAAATGTATGTTTCCCAAAAGACATCCAGTCAGTAGGTAAACGTACTCACTTCAAGTCAAAATGATATATAACCTTGAGTTTTTAGCACTCTTCTGTCACTTCTATGTCTAAGCAATGTTCTTTCATAAATGCAACTAGCAAATTTGTCTACAAATTTCTCCCAAATTTTAAGGTGGAGGGGGAATATCTCTTAGAAATATAAACTGAGAGCCACGAAAAGCCTATACTAGCCCTTACAAAGACATTTAATTGTGACCCTCCCTTGAGAAGCTTACACCTGTACTTGGATATCTCCTCTTATTCCCCTAAGTGCCTTTCTTTCCCTTAACCTCTGAGCTTAACATCTATACTTTAAAATGTCCCTTAATAAACCTCTGTGCTATCTAGTCTTATGTCAGCTTGGCACACAAACTAGAATCATCTGAAAAGAGGGACCCTCAATTGTGAAAAGGCCTCCATAAGATCTGGCTGTAAGGTATTTTCTTAACTAGTGATCAATAGGGGAGAGGGCCCAGCCCATTGTGAATGGTGCATCCCTGGGCTGGTAGACCTGGGTTCTATACTAAAGCAGGCTGAGCAAGCCATGAACAACAAGCAAGTAAACAACACCCCTTCATGCCTCTGCATCAGCTCTTTCTTGCTTCCAAGTTCTTGCCTTGTTTGAGTTTCTGCCGTGGTTTCCTTCAATGGACTGTGATATGTAAGTCAAATAAATCCTTTCCTCTCCAACTTGCTGTTAAGTCATGGAGTTTTCTCACAACTACAGTAACCCTAACTAAAACTCCAACGTCACTTCATATTTGCTTTTGCCAGAAATCCTTCTCTTTATGAAAGGTACTGGTGACAGTTTTTTTCACTGAAAGTCCTCACAGGGAAAGGGGACTTGAGGCTATTGCATGGCATGGGATGGAGTTGTAACTCCACCTCCCTCCTCCTTGTGGATGACAGTGGTCTTATGATTCAGGTGTGACCAATCCAAGAGATAGCAACAAATATCAGGACTTCATGGACACCTCTGTAAGGGTTTCAAGTTTTTTTTTTTTTTTATTACAGATCAGGGATTTGACAGAGATATAGCAGAAATAGGAACAATTACTCAGAAAAAGATACACTCCCATGGACAGAAGTGGACCGGAGTAAAGAAAAATGTTAGTAGTTCAAAAAGAAATGTTTTACAACATACTGGGGCCTTTGTGTCACATAATGCAATATTTTGGGGTCTTTTTCACAGTACAGGCTTTCTCTGGTATGCTTAATCTGTTACAGCATCATGAATATACTATGCCAGAAACAGGCAAACATAGTAGTGTTTCCAAAATGCCAGAACTAATCGAATACCAATGTATTCACAAAGTTAGGGGTTTCAATAACAGCAATTTATCATACAATCCACCTACCTGCCTCAGTAGCCTGGCTGACGTGAATGCATGTTCTTTTATTCTTATCTGAATTACTAGTATTAACTGTCATATCACACATGGCACACTGTAAATGGGGAAGGGGGTACATGTGTATGTGTTAAGGAATACATATCACTGAAAGTGGCTACAGCAGAGTCCAAAGTGTTTCAGAAGTGGCCTAGAGTTTCCATTGATAAGCTAAGGAACCAGACCAGTGTGTCTGGAAAGAACTGCTGCTAGAGCTGCTGAAGACTGGGTGTGGGAGTGGAGCTGCTCTAGCTGTAAGGTAAAAGGTCAGACTTGTTCCAGAAATGTGTGAGGAGCAGGAAGTGATGGATCGGTTCCAGGTGAGCAAACTCATAGACAGGCAAGCAGTCTCATAGGCTGTGAGGGGACTGAGCCAAGCCAAAGTTCCAGGGATAATTGAGGAGTTCTTTGCTTATTTACACTAGGACACACACACACACACACACACACCAGGAATCAGGGATAGTTAGGTTTGGGGCCATGCCATCAGACTGATAGATGTCTATCACATTATGGTCAAGGACCATCACATCAAGGACTTATACTCTTTCCTTCTTCTGGAGTGTCTGATAAGTTCTTGGGCCTGGTTTCCAGGGTTGATTTCAATAAACCCATGTGCCTCAACAGTTGTGATTTATTCCAATAAATTCATGGAGTTGCTCCCTTTTTATTCCCAGGAATATGTCATTTATCAATCTGTGCTGCATGGATGGTGCCTGACAGATGGTACAAATTCTGGGTCCACCCAAGTACTTCAGTTGACCCTTCTCCCTCAAAATGGATTCAAAAGCTTCTTGTAAAATGAAGCCTGAAAAAAATACTTTCTCTGATTTGGAGAAACTCCAAATTTGGGTAGGGCATAACATGGCCTTTCAATATATGTGTAGTTATATGTACAATTTCATATATCATATATCATTAGTATCCAAAATCTCCACTTAGGAGTGTGGATTTTAGTATTATAATGAACCATAACCTACCTGTATACATAGGAGTGCATTTGTGCTTAGTTGTCAGTGGCTCCAGCCAGTTCCAGTTTTCAGCTTTTCATGGGTTTTCAGCCTTTCTCTTTGGCAACAGGTTGTTTCCCCTCGTATGATAACTTTTCAGCCATTGTATAAGGCCTGTAGAACTCATTTTCTGACTCATTCTTCTGCCTTGTGATTCTCTGTGCTCTCAATGACTGTTCCAGCCATGAGCACATGATTCAACTCCTGATAGCTATCTATAGGACTTCCAAAATTGTTGTATATAAATCTGGGTTTAAAAAGACATGCATTTTGAAGCTACATTTTCTTTTAAAAATAATGAAAAATTAGTAAAATTTGCCTCCTCTGTTTTGCTAGCAAGGTAACTTAAAAAAGAATGAAATTGTGGCATTCAATGTCTTCAGTTTGTCTCTGTACTTTAGTTAAAGGCCCAAAGATAAATCAATGTCACTTACTTTTCTTCTTGTGTCACCTTGAATTCCAGAAAGAGCCAAATGTAGCTGGACAAATGCTGTGCTATTTAGTTTTTGTCAACTTAACACAAAGTAGAGTCATTTCGGAGGAAGGATTAAGGCATTGCTTCCAGCAGATTGCCCTGTGTTCAGATCTGGGAGGCTTTGACTAGATGGAAGACTGATGGGTGAACACTGTAGGCAGTGCTAAAACTAGGCTGGTGGTCCTTGGTATAAGAAAGGTGGCTGGATATGAGTATAGGAAGCAAGCATATAATCAGCTTTTATCAATGGTCCCTGACTCTGTTCTTTCCACGATGGACTGTGATCTTGACATATAAGCCCAATCAATTATTTCCTTCTTGTCTCAGTTAGTTTTCTATTACTGTGACAAAATACCATGAAGGAGCCAATGCATAAAATTAAGTGCTTAATTGAGATGGTGATTCAAAAGATTAGTCTATGATTGCAGAGTAAAGGCATAGTGGAAAACAGAGCAAAAGCAGAGTAGTGGGAGAGATTGGGAATAATCCAAGTCTTGGGAAACCCCAAAGCTCTCCCCAAGTGAACCATTTCCTCCAAGGCCAAACCTCCAACTCCTTCCCAAACAGTGCCACTAACTGAAGACCACATACTGAAACATATGAGCCTAGAGGGGCTATTTTCATCTAAACCATTACATTTGATTTCCTGGTGCTAACTTCAGTATTAGTTACACTTCTATTGTTGTAACAAAACACCATGACCAAGACAGTTCATAAAGAAAGCTTTTAATTTGGCTTATGGTTTCAGAAAGTTAGAGTTTGTGATGGCAGAGCAAGGGTACGGCATCAGAAGGAGCTAAGAGCTTACATCTTGATCCAAAAGCAAGAGGCAAGTAAGAGAGTACACTGGGAATGGATAGAGTCTTTCAGACACTTCACCCCTAACTCTTGTGTCTCCTTCAGCAAGGCCAAACCTCCTAATTCCCCAAACAGTTCTACCTACTGGGGACCAAGTATTCCAAAACATGATTGAATAAAAACATTCTTAGTCAAATCACCACACTTCCAAAATTGTTTAGTTATAGTGTTTGGCAAAACAACTGTAAGCAAAAGAGCCCACCCCTAGATAAAAGATACATAGCCCTAAATAAAGACAATTATCCAAGAGAGTAGATACTGCTGGATCATATAATAGAAAGAATCATCTTGCCCTGACAGATTGGTCCCCTTGTGCAATGAAAGCAAATAAAAAACTAAAAAATGATTTAAATGGGAGCTGCAGAGATAGCTAGGTTGTTAAAAGTACTTGCTACTCTTACAGAGGGCCCAGGTACAATTTCTATCACCCCTGTGATGGCTATCATCCATCTGTAACACTTGTTTCAGGAAATTAGATGACCTCTTCTATTCTCTGAGGGCTCCAGGCATACATATATTTCACAGACACACGTGTAATCAAATTATCCATAAATATACAAATTTTAGACAAAACAAAAACGAAGAAACAAACGCCTTATGTTACTACCCCTCGGGACTACCCCATAGGATAAAAGCAGAAACAATGATGGGTCTATATTCAAAGGACATCATGACCAGGACTTCTTAATTATTCATATCTTTTGTCTTTTGTTGCTGTTTAAGCCACATTTCAGTACCCAAAATATTGATTTTTAAGGTCATTAGACCTTATTTGTAACCCTTTCCAATGTGCCCAAATTGAATAAATTTCATTTCTCTCTATCTCTCTTCCTTTTTTTAAACCAGTACTTTCCTCTTTAATTGGTATATTGAAGACGTGTAGCCAAACTTAGCTTGTTGGGGCTACCAAAGTCCAGGCTTTTACCCTAAAACCTTAAATTACTGGGAGACTGATGCCCATTTTGTCATTCCTATTTCTATATAGATAGATATTGTATGAAAATCAAAACATGCACAGGTAATAGATGGAGAGAAAATTGGAGCTCTTCAATCAAGCTGGGTCTGGAGCTAATGAAAAGAAAACCACAGGCACATTTACCAGTATGGTCACTCTTTTTTTGTTGTTGTTGTTAAGATTAGTTTCTATCAGAATTCTAACACGGTCAAAATATTCCAAAATAACACATTACCATATCTGTTCAGGAAAAACAAATTAAATGTAAAAGCATAATTTACCTTATAGAAGGTGTTTCTTTTTCAGAAGTTGCGCATAAGCCTAAATCTGGAGAACCAAATCATACCATCCCAAAATAAGACATTATTAAGGAAACTTATTTTGAGGGGAGGGCAAGCTGCTAAAACCAAACTGGAAAAGCACATGTGATTTACGTAATGTTGTTGGGCTGGCTTTCATGATCCCTTGAAAGGCTACCAACAACTTTAGTGATTTTATTTCCTGGATTTAATTCTTACCCTTGTCAGCTTAGAAATTTGATTTAGCTGGTGCTGTAAGATAAGATCAGCCCCTCAGGAAAGGATTCCTGTTAAGCAAGCTCCGAGACACTAAAATAGAAAACAAAATACCAACTGATTAATAGATAAGGATAAAGACCATCACCCATTGGACCAAAACCCTTACCTCAGCAGATCACAGGATTCTACTCTTGAGAACACAAGTTACATGTATATACATTCTGAAATTGCGTACAAAATTATGAAACTGAAAAGAAAATTTTGAATTCCATATTTTCTTTAAAAACTAGCATACCTACTGTAATAATTAGTCTCAGTTGTCACCTTTTATGAGATCTAGAATTAACTGGGAAACGAGCCTATATTGGTTTAAATGAGAATGGTCCCCATTGTTTCATATATTGGAATATTTGTTCCCAAGTTGGTAGACCGTTTAGGAAGGATTATGATGTGTAGTGTTTTGTTGAAAGAGGTATGTCACTGGGGAGTGGGCTTTAAGATTTCAAAAGTCCAAGCCAGAGCCAGCCTTTCTCTGCCACATACCTCTAGATCAGGATATAAGCTGTCCACTACTGATTCTGCACCATGACTGCCTGCCTGCCCTCTGCAATGCTCCCTGTCCTGATGATCACAGACTAACCTTCTGAAACTGTAAGCAAGCCTCCAATTATATGCTTTTTTTTATATAAATTGTCTTGGTCATGATGTCTCTTCACAGTAATAGAACAATAACTAAGACAGAAGTCAGTGCCAGGAACTGGGGTATTGCTGTGACAGGCCTGACCATGCTCTTTGGAGAAATAGGGAAGACTTTGGGACTTTGGATTAGAAAAGTGGTTGAATACTGTAAATGGAGCTTAATGGGCCATCCTAGCAGGAGCATGGCAGACAGTAGTGCTGAAAGCAATAAGCACTGTGGAGGCCCAACCCAAGAGGTTTCAGAGGGGAAAAGTATTAGAAACCATTCTAGTAATATGTTGGCAAAGAATGTGGCTGTTTTTTGTTCTTGCCTAAAAAAAAAAAATTAAAAAATTAAAAAAAAAAATCTGCCTTAGGCTAAATTGAGAAGTTTTGGACTAATGTCATTTGTAAAGAAAATTTCCAGCCAACCTACAATTGACAGTGTCACATGGTTGCTAGTGATCATGCTTATGCAGTTCTACAATGAAAAAGACCAAGCGGAATCAAAAGAAATACAAAATGTGCAAGTTGAGGAGAAAAAAAAGAACCATGAACTGTAATGTTGGAGCCAAGTCTTATGCTCAAGCAGATAAAAAGTTTAAAGAGATGCCAGATGCTATACATGGAATAAAGGTAGTAGCACCCTCAGGTCAAGAAATCAGCCAGCAAATTCTGTAGCCTGTGAAAAGAAAAGGCCTGAGGGATATCATTGGCCTAAAACATCAACAATGACAACAATGGAAAGCATATGTAAATGTAATTTAAGGCAGGTGCCTAATTCCATCTGAAGCAGTTAGCCAAACTTGACATCTTCAGACTCATGATTCTGGTTTTATACTCAAGACAGAGACAGGTATAAAAGTATTATAGAATTTTTCTCCATGGATAAAGGAAGCCACTGATGTTAGCATTCCGTCTAAGCTCCACCCCACAGTTACCTGGCAACAGCCATGTTTGTTCTGCCCCACAATTACCTTGTATGAGTCACAATTAACTTAGCTGTCAATGTAGTCAGAACTCTGGGGAATCTGTAATCTAGCAGTCATATATCAATTAAAATATGACAGAGTCCACTAGCCATACAAGTTATGGCACCATATGATATATTAATAAAAAGATAAAGAGAGCAGGGATATATTTTGTGAGTGTGTGGTGAGGTATGGGGGAAGGGGGTGCCTCGGCAGGTCCATGCTGAGACATCCCTTCCCCCTGAGGGACCAGCCACAGGACAGTATAGAATAGAATAGAGTTTATTCAGGGCATGGGGAGTCGAGTTAAGAGGATGGTAGAGGCAGAGAACGAGAGCTAGAGCGAGAGAGAGAAGTAGAGGCCAGCCATGATCATGCATGTGGAAAGAGAGGGTCTAGGAGAATGGAAAGAGAGAGGGAGCAGGAAGGCAAGAGCTGGAGTGGGAGAGTAAGAGAAAGAGAGGCGGGAGCAAGCATCCCCTTTTATAGTGAGTCAGGCCTACCTGGATGTTGCCTGGTAACTGTTGGGTGGAGCTTAGACAGAATGCTAACAACTGAGGCAGGGGAGAGAGTGTGATGCTATGAACATATAGATTGGATTGTGTTGGAGACCACAAAATGTTGAAAATGTCAGTGTGGGTACAAGTTCTGCCCCACCATTTGGGCAGGCTGAATACAGAAGTGCCAGATTTCGGTCCAAGTTGGGAAATGCCTCTGAGGAGATAAAACATGGGGAGTGCTTGACTGTGTTTCTCTGTACCCCTGACATCTCAGGTGCTAGGCTTTAGGGAAGCACCAAGACACTGCTTGGGGGATAGGAGAACGCAATCTAAAACATGGGAGGCCGAAGTTGGGGTTCCTGGATTCCTGGGCACCCAGTCGCCATTGAGGTGTCACACAGGAGAGTCTGAAATGAAGGATGGAGGTCCATGGGCCTGCAACAAGGCCATGGTCGGGGTTGGTCTACAGGCTGAGAAGGACAACGAACCTTTTGGAATGGTAATTTATATCCTGTGCCACTGTATGTTGTATGAGCTGCTTTCTCAGTTGAGGCTCCCCCCTCTAGTATGTATCAAGTTTACAAAAAGCCAACTAAAACATATATGATTGTGTAAACCCACTATCTTGTGACCAGAATACCTTTTAAAGGAGATTATTCATGATCAAGAGAACAGAATCTCTGGCCTCAGAGGACTCCTAACGTTTCTATTGTGCTGGTTCAATTAGTTTTTATAAGGACCACCCCTATAGAGATGAGCTCATGTTAAGCCATGCCAAAGAGATGGGTAGTATAATGCATCCTTTAATGAGATACTATACTTTCCCTTCCTGGAATCCCTGCCCCTAATGCAAGAGCTTGTGGACTACAATGTAACTTTTCCTTTTAGTCTTTCTATTTCTCTTCTCAACATTTATGAGCTCCCCATCACACACCCCACAAATATTTTGAGCTTCCTTAATCTCTCTGTAAATCTTCCCTTCTATGTTGGCTAGTTTTATGTCAACTTGACACAAGCTAGACTTATTTTGGAAGAGAGAACTTCAATTGAAAAAAATGTTCCCACCACCTTGGCCTTCTGGCAGATCTGTGATGTATTTTCTTGACTGATGATAGATGTGGGAGAGTCCAGCATATAGTGGATGATGCTACAACTGGGCAGTTGGCACTGGGTACTATAAGAAATCGAGCTGAGCTAGTCATGAGGAGTAAGCCAGTAAGGACTCCTCTCTGGCCTCTCTATATCAGTCTCTGCCTCCAGATTCCTGCTTGATGGGAAACAAGCCAGTAAATAACATTCCTCCCTGGCTTCTATGTCAGTTCCTGCCTCCAGGTTCCCTCCCTCTTTGAGTTATTGTCCTAACTTCCTTTAGTGATGGACTGTAATCTCGAACTATAAGGTAAAATTAACCCTTTCATCTCCAAGGATCCTCTGCTCATGGTGTTTATCACAGAAATAGAAGCCCTTACTGAAACACCTCCTCACCATGTGTCTGCATGTTGGACACATGTCTGATCTTAATGAAAGTGTCATGGCTTTCCCTTTTCTCCTCTGATATCCTTCTCAGAGCAACTGCTGAGGTTTTACACTTTGCCTGCTCTGGGGTTTTTCTTTTGAACTCTAATAAAATTTTCCTCGAGCTTCTATTTGAGTTTTTTTCTTGAATTATTTTATTAATGGGACTAAGGACCTCAAATAGGAACCCCGATTTTTCCTGTACTCACTCTTCCCCAAAAGAGAGAAGTTAAACACAAGCGTCATTATCTCTGTGGTAAATGTCCCTCTGAGGAACACTATTATTTGTGTCTAGGATGCAAATAACAACAAATAAACACTAACTGCCTACAATTGTTTCCCATTATATATGTTCATGCAGGGTTAGGGAGTTTTGAAAACTCATTCCTCCAGACTGTTCTAAATAAGAATTCTGATACCAAATCAAAGGATTTAGAGTGTGGCTCTTACAGAAATAATATGCCTTCCCAGTGGGAAATCACTCCATACACTTAGAGATGAATAAAAGAAAAGCTCTTTAACAGTACTTGTCTGGCTCTGGCTAATGCTCCAAAAGGAACTGGACTCAAATAAAAGATTTTATTAACTTACATACACCTTAGGCTTATACATTCCATATATACTGTCATCCTTCATTCTTTTTCATGTCCTGGCCCCAGATTACACTTTGAACAATTTAAAGCAATGGTTCCTAATGCTGTAACTCTTTAATATAATTCCTCATGTTGTGGTGACCCCCAACCATAAAATTATTTTGTTGCTACTTCATAACTAATTTGATACCATTATGAATCATAATGTAAATATCTGTGTTTTCTGATGGTCCTAGACAGCCACCATTGATAGGATCAGTCAACTCCCAGTGGGTTATGACTCACAACTTGAGAATCACTGATTTAAATAGACACAGGAGACTGCAACTCTAGCCATTTGGGCAGATGATAGATTCACACAGCAAAGATACTGCGAGAATTATTTAAGTCACCAGTGTTGTTCTTTTTGAATGGTTGTTACCTAAGTTCATCTTGTACACCTAGCAAAATTATGCTTCTTCTGATAAGAACATAGGGGATTTAATAGCAGAGCAGTACTTAATGGTTATGCTCCTATACTACCTACCCTCTTTGAAATTCCCCTTAGAGACATGTTCTTTGATGTGAAGATGGGCCTAATAGCTAGTTTGTAAGTAAAGGTGGTTTCTTTAGGAATGGAGCCCAATTGCAGGTCAATCTTAGCAAAGTAACATTACCGGAAACTTTCTCAGAAATACTAAATTTCAATTATCATTCAGAATTTTCATTCTCAGAGTTTCCAGCAAATCTTATTACTATACTACTTAGATTTCAGTCATATTGGAGGCAGCACTCCTTTAACTAAAATGCTATTACTTCAAGTTTCTTCTGCATCATGGTTACACAGTTAAAGGGCACAGTCCTATGATGGTTTCTACATCTGACACTGACTCCAAGTTCAAAGGATTCATAAAATCATCATCAGTGTAGATGTATCACAATAAGGGTGCAAAGAATTCAGTAACAGCTACTATACTTGAAGGTAACATTTATCAAGGGAAAAGTGTACAGTTCTAATGGCAGAGGCTTATAGAAATATTCTTAACACTTGGTTAACATCTCAAGACATATGACCCTCCAAAAATAGATGTATAATAATATGCCCAGAGAATGCCCAATTGTCTTAGGCTTTTACTGCTGTGACAAGCCACCATGACCACAACAACTCTAATAATGAAAACCATTTAACTGGGGCTGGCTTACACTTTCAGAGGTTTAAGTCCATTATTATCATGAAGGAAAATATGGTGGCATGCAGGCAGACATGGTACTAGAGAGGGGTCTGAGAGGTCTACATAATGATCTACAGGAAACAGGAGACTGTGTACACACTGGGTGTAGCTTGAGCATAGAAGACATGACAGCCCATCCCCAAAGTGACACACTTCCTCCAACAAGGCTATACCTACACCAACAAGGCCATACCTCCTAATGGTGCCACTTCCTATGATCAAGCATTCAAATACATGAATCTATGGGAACCGTTCCTTTTTTAACCATACCAACTACAGAAAGTTACTTGAGGTTAAGTATCCAGAGCTTTGATGGAAGCTTCATTTTGTACATATGATCTATTGTTTGATTACCCATGTGGTTCAACTAAATTTCTAGTGATGTCCTTTCTATTCCTAGAAATTAGGCTAATAAATATTCTAATACTTCAATGGAGAAAACAACAAATGACTGAAAGTCAAATCATGGGTTCAAGCTGGTGGCCTATGTCCTGCTAAAGACTGCTTTCCAGATAGCTTTTCTTATGCTCTGCTTTCTCTGGAGATCTCCAGAGAGCTAGTTCTCATCTCATTCTCTCTCTCTCTCTCTCTCTCTCTCTCTCTCTCTCTCTCTCTCTCTCTCTCTCTCTCTCTCTCTGAAACAGTTCTCCAAGCAGTTCTCTCTTGCTATTCTAAAAAATTCTCTGCATAGCTCACCTCTTGCAGTTCATAAACCCAGTCTTTTATTCTACATATCAATCCAGTCATTTACTCCAGGTTTCCTTTTGATTATCCTATGAATCAGCATCCCTTGACCCTACCTCTTAATTCTTAGGAAGACGACAAGCACACATTTCTTTTTAACTTTGCAGAATTCAGAGATCTCGCCTGCCTCAGTTGCACAGACAATAAGATCACTGCGTAGGACCTTGCCTTAGAATTACCATTCTGACCACACCTGGACCAAAATTTGCCTTTTCCAGGCTGACCTTGAACTCAGGAATCTGCCTGAATTTGTATCTGCCTGTTTGTATCTTTCTAACAAACTGGCTCATTGTGCAGCTGTAAGTCGATACAGAATCTCTGTAAACTCACATGCTCATCAAGCTAGATCTGTGTGAAATTGTTTCTCTTTCCTGTCTAGGATGATGAGATATTTATTCACATCTCTCCCAGGACAAGTCATGTAACAATTCCTGTTCTAAAAAATAAGGTAAGAGAGAAGAGAAGTAGAGGCCGGCCATGACCACGTGGAGAGAGAGGAAGGGGAGGGGACAGAGAGACAAGAGGGTAAGAGAAAGAGTAAGAGAGTAAAAGTAAGAGTAAGAGTGTGAGGAGGGGGCAAGCAGCCCCTTTTATAGTGGATCGGCCTACCTGGCAGTTGCCAGGTAACTGTGGGGAGGAGCATACCTGGCTGTTGCCAGGTAACTGTGGAGGTCGAGTTTAGACAGAATACTAACATTCCCTCGTTTTGGTTTAATTAAAAAGAAAAATTAGAAAAAGGTGACAGTGAAGCAGGAATAGGGACGTTGTGATATCTGGCTACTTCCTGCTGGCATTGGGGGCGATGAGTCTCTAGGGGGAACCCAGAAGAATGGGTATGGGGGATGTTTGTCCAGTCTTAGAAGAGTTGGCTGTTTCCTGCTGTCCAGGGTCTGTGGAGCCATCTGGGGATGGGTCAGAAGGAACAGGTCCAGAAGAAGCAGCTGTGTGTGTGACAGGAGATGGAGCATCTGGAGGTTGCTTCTCTGGAGTTGTTCTGATGTGCCTGGACTTGACAAGATGTAGGGAATAAGATTAAGTACATTTGGGGGAAAGAAAATTTTTCTAAGATGTACATTTGAAGCCCAGAGGGATTCCACCCTTTGGAATAGGTAAGTGGGAACTTTAGGCAGATATACTTATCTGGATGGCATCTATTTGGTCCATGAAAGGTAGATCTGAGTGGGTTTCCTGTAGCTTATAAGTTTACAAAAGAAATAACAGCATGAGTTAATAACACAAACAGTCTTTAAGATGAACCTTTGTTGGATCGTATAGTGGCATGTTTTATTAGAGGTAGGCAAATTTATAGGAACTCAGATAATATTAGGACAGTGGCATAGCAAGAAGAGGAAATATGAAGCATTTAATTGATGGCAACTGAGTTTAGGTAATGAGGTAACAGATAATATCTGTGAAAGCTTAGCTGTCAATGTAGTCAGAAGTCTGAAAGAGTAAACAATAATCTACCAGTTACATATTGTTTTAAACAATGACAGAGTCCACTAGCCAACAATTCCCGTGGTCTCTATAGTCTCTTGGGCGAAGTCAGTTTGGCTTCCAAGTGCAGCAGATGCAGGGCTTTTTCTCTGTGGAATGGATATGCATGACATGAGAAATGACTTACCTTGGTTTAGCCAAGTCATTTGACTCAGAGCGTCCAGTTTTGTCCACTACATTAGTGACAATATTATTGCATGCAATCCAGGCTGTATCTTCTAGGTGTCCAAGTCTTCTGAAACCATCTTGGGTCAACTGTGTTGAGAGCCATAAGGTTTGATTGTAACTGAATAGAATTTAATAGCAGTAGTAAAAATCTATTAAGACAGGATAGGAAAGAGTCTTAAGTAGCTTTGGCAGGTTCTGTAGGTAAAGAAAAGCGCATTTTAGTATTAGCAAGAAAACATTTGGCTAGGAACAGGATAAGAAAGCTGGCAATAGTGGCATACGATCAAATGGCTGGAAAGTTAGGGCTATGGGCCCACAGCTGAGGGCATAGTAGTTGCAGGTCGGTCCGCTGTAGCGGTAGGGCAGGACTTCCTATTAGCAGCTGGAAGTCACTGCCCAGTGCCTTGGGCAACTAGAGTCTGCACTCACTTTACAGGTCCTGGGCAGAGAGGGAGAGAGAGAGCCTCCCTCAAGTGTACGGGCAGACAAGCCCTTTGCTCGGGTGGCTGTGCACGGGGGAAACAAGTCCCAGAGAGGGTCCCTGGCAGAATGTAAGAAGTAGACCCAGAGCAGAGCTAAGGACCAGAGGGGAAGGGAGCAAGCCAGGTCCTGGACCCGCTGCATTTCAGGCAAACCGGCTGAACTAAATGGTCACAGTCGGCCGCAAATGACAGAGGAGGGGAAGAGGCCTGCATCAGCAGGTGGAGGACTGACCCCTGGGGGAGACACACTAGGGACTAGAGCTTGGAGCCAGTGCTCCTAAGAGAGAACAGTCTGTCTAGGCCTGGCCTGGGATACTCAGCTGCGAGAAAGAAACTGTCTCAAGAGGAGAGGGGAAGTGTCTCACCCAAGGGCAGTTCTAGAACAAGGATCAGGGAAGGAAAGGATTAGCTCTGAGCTCAAGAAATCTTTCCTGGGACCATGTGGATGGTTACTCTGATCACTGGGGAATGGTTAAAAAAAACTGAGGTGGGGAACAGGCAGAACACATGGAGGGATTAGAGCGAAAGTAGATGAATGATTGGATATAGGGAGTTTTTCCATTTACCAGACTGCTGTATGTATGTATGAAGACCCTTTAAAATGACTGGGTCTAGCGTGCCATTAGGTGGCCATTTTAAACCATTATCTAGAGGATACCGAATCCAAACTTCATTGCAGAGATGTATCAATTTGGAAGGCCTCAAATCAGCCATTAATTTTAGAGATCTGAGGTTTTAAGGAGACAACCCAGTGGGGTGTCTGAGGGTGCGGCCAAAGACAATGTAGCGCCCATTGGGTGACAGGGAGGGCTTACCGAGCTAACGTATCAGCGTCCCGATAGAAATATGGCAAAAAAATCAGGCAACAGCCTAGGTAAGCCGATTACCTAGGGGCCGATTACCGGTGAACTCCCGGAGCTCAGTTCGCCGAAAGCAGTTTAACCTGGTACCAGGATTTCTGGCAGCTGCAAGAGCTCAGAGTGGGGAGGGAGACTGCAAACTGCTTTCGAGCGCTGGGGCGGGGGGGGGGGGGGGGGGAGTCACCCATCGGCCAATGTACTAAGTAGTAGATCAGCTAGGAGGCCAGTCATAAGGACTGGGGCAGACAAAATGCCAATACCTCTCAGCCCAGGGAAGGCTAGCCAGGCCTTATCTGGGCGTCTAGGGTCCCTTCCGCCAATTGGAATCTCCTTACTAATCAATATGCCAGTGTGTGTTTGCAGGCTTATGCAGTCTGGTATCGGGAAAGTGGAACCGCAAGGTCTGTGTTGGCCTGTCTGGCTGCCTAACCCATGTGGTGGAGTACCACGTGGTGGGCCACAGGCATAGTTAGTCTTCAGCAGTGGTGGAAATTCACGGAGTTGGTGATGGCAGGTAGCAGCGATGGAGTCCACGTGGCGTAGAGGGGATGGTGGCAGCGGTAGAGGCAGGCCACTCAGCGTCGGTCTCGCCTGGCCACAGCAGCTAGCAGCTGCTGCAGCGGGCAGCACAGCGGTCCCCGCAGTATTCATATCCGAGTCTCTCGGCACCAATGTTAGTTGTTTTAAGAAATAAGAGAGAAGAGAAGTAGAGGCCGGCCATGACCACGTGGAGAGAGAGGAAGGTGGGGGAGGGGACAGAGAGACAAGAGGGTAAGAGAAAGAGTAAGAGAGTAAAAGTAAGAGAGTGAGGATGGGGCAAGCAGCCCCTTTTATAGTGGATCGGCCCACCTGGCAGTTGCTAGGTAACTGTGGGGAGGAGCATACCTGGCTGTTGCCAGGTAACTGTAGAGGTGGAGTTTAGACAGAATACTAACAATTCCTACCATCCAGAAAATTCCAAGGATCTAGATGTTACCTCCTAGGAACTGGAAGACAAACACCAGACCTTGTTTGGCAACAGAAATGTCTCTACTATACAGCATAAAGTATTAATGGTATAGCTTGACTTTGATGGCATGAGCCTGTAATTCCATGCACTCAGGAAGATGAGTTAATATAGAAACATTTGATTTAAAGAGTTCCAGGCAACGCTGCACAGTGTAATGAAACCCTGTTCAGATAAACTGCATGTAGCTTCGAATCCCACCACTCAGGAAACAGAGGCAAGCAGATCTAGACAATTCAGTGCCAGTCACATCTACATAGTAACATCCTCTTTAAAAAGAAACCAAATAAAAAAATCCTGTCTATAAATGTGTATGTGTGTGCTCATGAGAGCATGTGAATGAATATGAATAACTAATGTACTCTGCATTTGTTAGTATACTTCTGATTTTGCTTCATAGTAAAAAAAAAATGTGTATTTTTATAGGTCACCATGGTTGTCCAACTCTGTTTTTCTTGTAGGCTTATAAATTCCTCATCTTTATCATAGTTGCCAGGTTGAAGGAGAGGAGATTATTTTGTCAATACAATTTAGGCCATCTTTATAAAATGTGACAATTTATAACTGTGACAAATGTCAAAAACGGTTTGAACGGTTTTTTATTTTTATATTAACTATTACAAATGACAGCAACATGTTAAAAACAAATTTAAGCAAAACAATGAATTGATTCACTTGTATAACTAGGAGATCTTGCCAGGTGTATGTTACTCACACACCTTCAGAAAACTTTTTTTCAGAAAATACTATGAGAACTCAGTTTATCCAAATTACTAAGATGTGCTTTTCTCTGGGTAAGGAAAGAGAAACAAATGACCACCTAAACCCTTAGCAGTTGATAGTGTCATCATTTACCAGGCTATAAAAGAAAATTCCCATTTGCTAAGAGGCCCAGCAACATTTGCACAGCTGTCACATCCTCAAGTGTCATGCAGTGCCTGACATATTCATCTTGACTCTTAAATATCTAGCCCACTGCGGTTAAGTTTCCCAAATTTAAACATCTTAAAATGACAAAAAGAGAAAAAGAAAGAAAGAAAGAAAGAAAGAAAGAAAGAAAGAAAGGAAGAGGGAAGGGGAGGGAAGAAAGAGAGAGAAAGAAAGGAAGGGAGGGAGAGAGGGAGGGAGGGAGGGAGGAAGGAAGGAAGGAAGGAAGGAAGGAAGGAAGGAAGGAAGGAAGAAAGGAAGGAAGAAAAAAGTGTTTAACAGTAGTTACTCAAAGGAAAAGAGGGGTGTTTTTATTAAAAGAAGGATGAAAGAGGGTAGAGAAATGGCTCAGCATTTCAGAGCACTTACTACTCTCACAGAGGACAGGTTTAGGTTCTCAGTACAGACATAACAGCTCACAGCAATCTATCTACCCCCAAACCAGACAATATTTGACATGTTTTAGCCAATATAAATTGGTTTGTATTTTCTAGAGTTTCAAATATGTGAAAAAAACTATTTTGTTGATTCAAGAAATACAGATCTATTCTTAAAGCAAGTACAATATTATTTATTCTGGTACTAAATATGAGTGAACATGTTTCAGGGACACAGATTCATGTTACCCTAAAGTCCATGTTCCAACATAACAACACTTTCTTGAAGTATCTTTAGTAATAGAATGAAGAAAACGTTAATCAAGACCATTTGTCTTATTTTTAATGAACACCTAAATTACTTGTGGTAAAGTAGAAATAAGACAATGCACCCGCCTGAAAAAAAAGTTTATTGTCACGAGAGAGAGAAAGATAATAAAGAAAATGTTTACATATAATTAGAAGTCACAGTAAGATCTACAAGAAGAACCAGTTTTAGAGTGGGTGGTCAAAGGATGTCTTGGAAGAAGCTATCAATGTGAAAACACTTTTGCCTCAAAGAGAGTTCGTTCATGGTACAAGTATGATTAAGCATGGCCCAGAAACATAGATTCAGCATTCCACCATGTTCTCATGTGGTAACAGTTCATGATCTTTTATGGTAAAAGAACAAAAAATCATAAATCAAGATCTTTTTAAAAAACAGCAATGGAGACATGAAGTAGGAGAGTTACCAAATGTGGGGAAATTTCTGCTATAGGCCTTATATGCTGTCTGACAACATCCTCCACTTTTTGGTTGGTGAAAGCTAGAAGTATGATAAGTCAGTACATTCCAAAATGTTCCAGTAGATAGTCATAAGGATGTTAGGTTAAACACAGTGGTGAGTAAGGGATTGCTATTATCTTATAACACAGTGCAACTAGGGTCTGGACCTGCAACACTGCAACCTCTCCACAGTCAATGAAGTTTTAATCAATTCCCATAGTTTCAAAGATGGTATGGTAGTTTGAATGAGAATGGGCCTCATATGTTCATATGTTTGAATCTTTTGGCTCCAGTGAGTGGAACTGTTTAAGAAGGATTAAGAAGTGTAGTCTTGTTGGAATGGACATGGCCTTGTTAGAGGAGGTGTGTTGCTGGGGTGGGCTTTGAGCTTTCAAAAGCCTACTCTAGGTCCAGTCTCACTTTCTCTCTCAGACTGCAATTATCAGAGTGAGCTCCCAGATACTGCTCTAGTACAGTGCCTGACTGCCTATTGCCATTCTCCCTGCCCTAGTGATGATCATAGACTACCCTCTGAAACCTATAAACAAGCCCTCAACCAAATGTTTTTTCCCCCATAAGTTGCCTTGATCATTGTTTCTCCTCATAGCAAGAGAACAATAACTAAGATAGTTTATTTTATTCACTATGTTTTGGAGACTCACTAATATTATTGCAGGTGTCAGTAGCTAATTCTCTTATGGCCGAACAATATAACACATTGTATAGATGTGTTAAAATTTGTTCATCAATTCCCAAGTTGAGATGCATTTGTTTTCTGTTTGTAGGCACAATTAATAAAACTACTATACATATTTATACAGAAGTCTTAACATGAGCCTTTTGCATTTCTCTAAATAAATTAAGAAGGGTAGATGAAGGTTTTACTTTAACGAGATTGTCAAACTGTCAAATACCTGGGCAATTTTATACTCTCACCAGCAGTGAGTATAAATTCTAGGCATTTCTACAGTTTTCCCTATTTTAAGTACTATAATTTTAACTTTAGTCTTTTCCTTGATATGTTATCATTTTTATTTTCATTTTAATTCACATGTCTCTAGTAATTCAAGACACTAGCCACCTTTTCATGTATTTTTGTCCACCGTCATATACTCTTTTATAAGCTGTCTTTTCAAATATTTTGCTCATTTTATACTGAGATATACTCGTATTAACCATATATATATATACATATATATATGTATATGTATATGTATATGTATATGTATATGTATATGTATATATGTGTGTGTGTATTATAATACACACATGTACTATATACATACATATTCTAATATATACATTTTGCATATTCATATTCTGGAAGTAGTCATTTGTCTAATATAAGTTTTGTGAAGATTTTCTTACACTGTGGCTTACCTTATCACTTCTAAATAATGGTTTTGAAAAAGTAAAGTTTTTATGTTTTACCCTGGTCCAATTTATCTCTTTTTTTTTTTTCCTTTTATGGTTCATGCTTCTCTTTGCTGTATGAACCTTTTGCCTCCTCCAAAGTTTTGCCTATATTTTATTAAAGAATCTGTGCCCTTTTAACTCATAGTTACACATATGTTTTCTTTTTATTTTTCTGAATGATATTAGTATGATAAAGTAAAGTTATCTTTTTTGGTTTACTGGTTTTACACATAAGCAGTTGTTTCAGCACAATTTGTTGAAAAGGCTTCCTTTCAACCTTTGTTACAAATCAATAGGCCATATACATCTGCCTCTATTTCTGGTCTCCTGGTATCTATATATATAATTTACTATAGTTTTTAAAATCATGAAAGAAGGTAGTGTAAGTCATCCAGCTTTGTTCTTTTTCAAAGGTTTGGCTCTTCTAAACCATTTGTGTCTTCATATAAATTTTAAAATTACCTTTTTTTGAGACTGCGTGTTAAGGCTATGTAGCTGAGGATGACTGAATTGTGAGGCCCCATCACAAGTGCCGAGATAATAAACATGTGCCTCCTTGTACCCAATGTTTGGCTCAAACTCAGGGATTTGTGTTTGTGTATTAGTTACTGTCTCTTGCTGTGATAAAGTCACAGGACCAAGACAATTTATAGAAGGAAGAGTTTATTCAAACTTATAGTTCCAGAGGAATAAGACTCTATCACCATTGTTTTAGGGTGATATACCAGGACCAAAAGCAACTTGTGGAGGAAAGGGTTTATTTGGCTTACCAAATTCATAGTCTGTTTTTTGGAGGAAGACAAGACAAGAACTCAAGAGGGCAGGAACTTAGAGGCAGGAGCTGATGCAAAAGAAATGGAAAAATAGTAATTATTGGCTTGCTCCATCATCAAGGAAGTGAGGGCAGAAACCTGGAGGTAGAGATTTACTGGCTTGGTCCCATGGCTTGCTTAGTCTGCTTTCTTATAGAACCCAGAACCATAAGCCCAGGGCTGGCCCTACTCACAATAGGCTAGGCCCTCCCACAGCAATTACTAATTAAGCAAATACCCCACAGGCTTGCCCACAACCTGATATCCTGGAGGCATTTTTCTCAGTTAAGGTCACCTCCTCTCCATTGACTCTAGCCTCTGTCAAATTGACATAAAACTAGCCAGCACACCTGTCATGATGGTAAAAGTACAGCAGAAGGTAGCAAGGTTGGCTGGAGGAGCAAACTAAGGGATCACATTTTAAAATACAAACAAGAAGCAGAGAGCTAATTCAAAATAGCAATGAAGTTTTTAAACTCTCAAAGCCTGCCTCCAATAACTATTTTCCTCCAACAAAGCCATTCCTCCCAAGTTTTCCTGAACAATGCCACCAACTGGAGGCCAATAATCAAATGTCTGGAGATAGGAGAGATCTCATTCAAACCACCTCTGTTTACTGGTGTCCACACCACTAACTGAGCTACATCTCTATCTCATTTTCATTTGTTTAGCTGTTTTTATCAGAATGGTCTTGAATTCTCTGTGTAGATTAAGCCAACCTTGAACTCTGGGCAATACTCTAGATTCAGCCTCCTGTCTGCTGGATCCTAAGCATATGACATCAAGACCCAAGTTATGTATTAATGGGGAAGAAATCCAAGACTTTATACATACTCGGTGTGACAGTTTTCATGAGAATGTCCACCAAGAGACCCTTGGGTATTTGAACATTTGATACCCAATCCACGTCATTGTTTTGGGAGGAGGCTCCTGGTGAGTTGGCACTGCCTTGCTAGAGGAAGTTCATCACTGGAAGAGAACATTAATGGTTCATAATCTTCTCAGTCCAGTTCCAGTTCACTCTTTTTCCTTGTAGATAAGACCCAAATAAACTCTACCTTCTATAAGTTGTTTTGGATCGTGGTATTTTATTATAGCAACAGAAAGATAATTAGTATACTAATGTAGGATTAACTGAGCAATATCCCCAGCCACAGAGTAAACTTAGAAATTTCTAAAAACATGGACTAAAACAAGATATAGACATTGACTAGGCAATTTACAATTGTAAAAAAAAAAAAAAAAAAAAAAAAAAACTGTATTAGTTTGTTTTCTATTGCTATGATAAAAGACCACAACCAAAATCAACTTGGAGAAGAAAGGTTTTTTCTCAGGTTACACTTTTAGTCCACCATCAAAGGAAGTTAGGACAAGAACTCAAGGCAGAAACTTAGAGGAGAAAGTAAAGCAGAAACATTGCTTACTGGCTTATTCTCCATGGCTTGCTGAGCTTTCTTTTCTTTTTAAGATTTATGTATTTTTTTCAGTGTAACATTTTTACTAAAACTCTCAGGGTTTTGTGTCTTGCATCCAGATGACATTTATTTTCCAGTCATTCAATGTTCACTCCCCCATCCTCTTGACCCCTCCCTTCCCCCTGAAAAAGTAAAACAGAAAAATAAGAATACTAAAAGTGTAAAAAATCCAATCTGTGTTATTTTATATACTCACTGGAGCATGGTCAAGCTCTCAGTAGCCTGCCGCTTAAACAGAATTGAGTCTTTTCCCTCCCATATACCCACCGGAAGTCATCAATTAAGGAAAGCTACACCTCTGCATTCCCATCACACTTTTTAAAGAATTCTTTTTGGTGGCTTCTGGTTTAGGCTGTTACTTTTGTGGGGCTGTGGGGTAGGGATTGTCAGAGAAGCCTTTCATGTCCTTCCTTCTTAACTATGTATCATCTGTCACTGATGTCACAGCCAAAGCTTCCTTGCTCTTCATAGTCAGCAGAAGCATGGTTCATGGGCCTCTACATGCATTATGGTGACAGACCAGGTCACGAACATGGCTCCCATCTGGAGTATGACCACAGACCCAGACAAAGCTCTTGAAGGCAGCGTGGACCATGGATTGCAACCTGGGCTCAGGTGGCAGCTTAGGTGATTTAGATCAACATGAGCACTCTGGCAGCAGCACAGCCTATAGACACTATCAACATGGCTTCAGGATGCAGCACCAACCATGGATATCAGCATGGCCCTCTGTGCATTGTCTTAGGGTTTTACTGCTGCAAACAGACACCATGACCAAGGCAACTCTTATAAGCCCAACATTTAATTGGGGCTGGCTTATAGCCTCAGAGTTTCATTATCACCAAGGTGAGAACATGGTAGCATCCAGGCAGGCATGGCACAGGAGGAGTTAAGAATTCTACATGTTCATCTGAAGGCTGCTAGCAGAATACTTGCTTCCAGGCAGCTAGGATGGGGGTCTTAAAGCCCATACCCACAGTGACACACCTACTCCAGCAGGGCCACAGCATCTTATAGTGCCACTCCCTGGGTTGTGCATATACAAACCATCACAGTCATGGACATCAACACAGATCCCGACTACAGTAGGACCAGGGACCCAGACATGGTTGGCCCTCCGCAGCAGCACAGACTGTAACGTTACTTACCTGCAGGCCATTCTGATGGAGGCAGTTTCTCAATTGTCATTCCCATTTCCATCTGGTTAACAACAACAACAACAAAACCAATCTACATAGATCACATAGTCAAATGACTGGTTTATTTCTAGGAAACAAGTAAAAAATGTCCTTAGCCCTGTCAACAGCATGCTCTTGCTTAAGAGCAGAGATGCCAAAATTGTTTTAGCTAAAAATGTCTGGACGCACTAGGAGGGGGATCTTGTTTTTCATGATCTCTTTCCCCAAAAGGAGTACGCTTTTCCAGGAACCTATTAGAAAGCTACAGAAACAGCATTGCTCCTTGACACCTGGCATGCGAACTTACTAATCTGATAATCATAAACACCCATTCCTCCATCTAGTAAAGTCTTATAAGGCAATCACTTCAAGACAGAGACGGTCAATGATGTCCTACTCCCCAGACACTTCACCTGCTGTACAGGAGCTCTGCTTTCTCTCTGTCTCTCTCCGTCTCTCTCTGTCTCTCTCTGTCTCTGTCTCTCTCTCTGTCTCTCTGTCTCTCTCTGTCTCTCTCTCTGTCTCTCTCTCTCTCTCTCTCTCTCTCTCTCTCTCTCTCTCTCTCTCTCTGTCTCTCTCCCTCCCTCCCAATAACAAAATGTGTTTCTTATTTTTGATTACAATTTATTTTACGTGCGTTCATGTTTTGTCTGCTTGGATGTTATGTAGCATGTGCATGGCTTGTCTCTACAGAGGCCAAAAGTAGGCATCAGATCTCTTGGAACTGGAATTAGAATCAGTTGTGGGCTAACATACGAATGCTAGGAATCAAGTGCCCTTCCACTGGAAGAGCAAACAGTGCTCATAACCATTAGTTATCTCTCCAGCCCCAAAAGACTTCCTTTTAAAACTTGACCTCTAGCCTGGAATAGCCCACAGTTCTTAAGATAAAAAGGTACAAATTTAATGTACCATCACAATAATAAACAAGTTCAAAAATATATCACTTAATGATTCTGAGCAGGAAGGCAGGAAGGGACCTATGAGTCAGCAAGGAAGTCCCCCGTGGCTAGAACATTCAAAGCAGAAGTGAACAGTAAAGCTAAGGGAGAGGTGGTAGTGTGAGGATGGCAAATAGAAATATGTATAAGGGACTCTTTTGTGACTCACATTAAATTTGAGTGGGAACTCCTGAATGGTCTGTTCAAAGGAAGCAATGGTAATACTGAGCCTAGTCTGTTAGGTAGAAAATATCTAGCCACCAGTTTGGGCCAGTTATATTTTGTTTATTTGTGTATTTGTTTGTTTATGTAGTGATATGTGTGCGTGTGTGTGTGCATGTGCATGTGTGTGTGAAATCAGAGAACAACCCTAGGGAGTTGGTTCTCTCAGTTTACCTTCTGAGATCTGGGAAATGAACTGAAATCATGAGGTGTATGCACAAGTTTCTTGCACTGATTTGAATGAGATGTTCCCTCATATGTCTTAGGTATTTGAATGCATGGTCCCCAGTTAGTGCCTCTTTGGGGAGGCATATGAAGCATGGTCTTACTGAAAGATATGTCGCTGGAGGATGGGCTTTGAGGTTTCCAAACACTTACCATTTTGAGTGAGCTTTCTCCATTTGTGGTTCACTGTCTCTGCTTGTGGCTCAAAAGAAGTGAGCTGCTGTTCCAGTTGTCTGCCATCATGGATTCATTCTTCTGGAAAGGTAAGCCCCAAGTAAACCCTGTCTACTAGGAGTCATCTTGGTCCTAGTATTTTATCACAAATACAGAAAAGTAAATAAGATACTACTTAGCTGAACCACCCTGCTGTCCATGTGTGTGTGTGTGGGGGAGGGGGGGTGTTAACCTATAAAGCATCATCAATATTTGTTGTCTCATTCCTGACAAACAAATTTGCTGGATTCATCTCTAGTAGCCCTTTTAAAAAGATGTATTTATATGAGTACATTGTAGCTGTCTTCAGACACACCAGAAGAGGGCATCGGATCTCATTACAGATGGTTGTGAGCCACCGTGTGGTTGCTGGAAATTGAACTCAGGACCTCTGACAGAGCAGTCAGTGCTCTTAACTGCTGAGCCATCTCTCCAGCCCTCTAGTAGCCCTTTTAAAGACTTTTTTGGTACTTTGTTTATCTTTTTAATTAAAAAAATACTCAGTGTCTATGAATGAGAACAGATTCCCCTTTTCTAATCCTGTCTTTATTTTCTTTATATTACCTTATTGCATAGACCAGTGCCAATATAAAAATATATAAAGATAAATGGATATAAAAAGATATTTTCAATGTATATGGTAAATGTCAGTCTTTTATCATTAAACATGCATTATCAACATATATTTATATGTGTGTCCTTTATCATGTTGAGAAAGTTTTCTTCTGTTCCTTGTCTTAGAATTCTTGAATTTTGATTTTTAAATAAAATCTTTTAATTAATTCTGTGAGAATGCATATTTGATGTGGTCTGAGAGCTTCACTAATCTGTAGACATAGATATTTTGTGTGTATAAGTGTTTTTCCTGCATGCTTGATACCTGTGGGGGCCAGGAGAGAGCATCATATCCCCTGGAATCAGAGTTACAGATTGTTGTGAGAAACTATGTGGTTGCTAGGAATTGAACCTGAGTTCTCAGAAAGAACAGCCAGTGCTATTAACTATTGAGTCATCTTTCCAGCTCCAAGACACTAATTTAGAAAGCAGTTTGCTATTATGTCCATTTAGCAAAGGAATAGATTTACTCCTGGACTAAGTTCCTCATCCATGGGTTCTTGACATGTACCATATCAGGCATGCATTTTCTCTTACAAAATGGCCTTAATTCATATCAGAAAATGGTTGCTTACCCTTGTAATATTGTACCACTATTACACCCTTGAATTAGTTTTAATTATATTTCTGCAGTTATCAAAATGACTTTGATTTCATTTTACATTCTATCAGTGTATTAATAATAGCACTAAATTTTTTATGAAGTTAAGATATAATTCATTTGCCACAATGTATACTGTTTTAAATATCTAATTTAATGATTTATGGTGTATTCATGAGAGTGTGAAAATATGGCCAATCCCTTATTCCAGAACATTACCAAACATCTCAAAATAGGTTGCTGAGATATTAATAATTACTCTTCATTTCCCAATCCCTAGCAACTACTAATTTACTTTCTCTCTCTGCAGGTTCACTTATTTTACAAATTTTCTGCAAGTGAAGTCATATAATAATGATCTTTTGTACCTGGCTTTCACATAGTATAATGTCTTCAGTTTATATGTAATAATGAACCTGTGCTTCACTTATTTTTTTAACACAATAATTTTTACTGAGTTTTCTTTATCTGTTGTGAGTGTATGGACATTAAGCACTGTTGTTTTTGTTTTATACTTCTGGCTCCTAAAAATTTCTACTAGGAACATTCATGTGTTCATTTTGTAAGAAAATGTGTATTAATTTAATTTGGACATCTATCTAATAGTACAGCATCTATACAACAGATTAAATATATTTACCTTTGTGGAGAACGGCTAACTCATTTTCTAAGCAAGTACACTACTTCATAGTCCCATAGGTCAATGGTTCTCACCCTGTGGGTCATGACCCATTTGAGTGTCCAATGACTCTTTCACAGGGACTGCACATTAGATACCATGCATATCACATATTTACATTATGACTCATAACAGTAGCAAAATTACAGTTATGAAGTAGGAATAAAATAATTTTGTGGTTGGGAGGGGTCACCTTATGTTGATAAGGAACTGTATTAAAAGGTTCATAGCATTAGGAAGGTTGAGAACCACTGCCATAAGAAATGATTGAAATTTCAGTTTTCTATGTCTTTACCATACTTCTCAAAGCCTATTTTTTAGTATAATTCATTTCAGTTGGCAGCAAAATGAACTATCTCATCACAAGTCGTATAAAACAATAATGATTTCTTAAAAATAATGATCTACCTACTTAAGGGCTAAATTAGACATTTATTTCCTTTTGGAGAAAGGTCTATTTGAGGGCCTTGCAAATGTTTGAAATTACCTTGGGTTTGTGTTTGCTGTTGTTGTGGACTTGACAGAATTCTTTCTAAATGTTTGAATATTCGACTTATAACAAATACATGATTTATAATTGTTATGTCATAAAATAACAAATAAAATGACTATTCTGCTGGTTACTTTTGAAGCACAGTTTGTTTTTGTTTGTTTATTTATTTGTTTGTTTGTTTTGGGTTTTTTGAGACAAGGTTTTACTGTATAGCCCTGGCTGTCCTGGAACTCACTCTGTAGACCTGACTGGCCTCAAACTCAGAAATCCACCTGCCTCTGCCTCCCAAGTGCTGGCATTAAAGGCATGCACCACCACTGCCTGGCAACACAGATTTTTTTAAATGAAGTTCAATTAGTTTATTTAAATTTTATTGCATGTGCTCTAATAAACCACTGTATCAAGACCATAAGACTTATATTTAATATTTCTTCAGAAAATTCTCATATCTTCGGGTGTTGCACTTAATTGCTGCTCTACTTTGGGTTAATTTTTGCATATAATACAAGGTCTAAATCCTGTTTCACTTATATCTGATTGACTCAGTGCCATTTCTTCAAAATACTCTATTTGTTTCTCTGACTTTTCCTATCACATACTCTCAAAATCATTTCCGCACATGTGTGACAGTTTACTTCCGAAATCTTAATTCTTTCTCATTGATTTCTATTTTTATTCCTGGATCGTACAGGTTTTGTTTAGGGTTTGTGGTTTTCGTTGTTGGAGATGTCTTCATGAGGCCACATATTTAAGCACTTGGTCTGCAGTTGGTGGCAACTGTTTAGGAAAATTATGGAATCTTTAGGAGGTTGAGCCTTTCTGGCAGAAGTACAGGGTGGGAGGTAGGGGGTTTAGGGCCTCATACCACCTCTTATTCACTCTCTGTCTCTCCATCTCTCTGTCTCTCTCTTACCCTTTCCCTCTACTTCCCTCTCCCTCTCTCTCTTCTCTCCCTCTTCTCTTCCCCTCCCCTTCCCCTCTCCCCTTCCTAGAAACAGATGAAAATTGTGAGCAGCCAGTTTTCTGCTCTTGTCACTATGTCATTCATTGCATAGCTGCTGTGATGGACTCTATCCCTCTGGAATTGCTAGCCAAATTAAAATCTAGTTTTTTTCTTAAGTTGCTTTTGGTCATTGTAGTTTATCAGATCAAAAGAAAAAGCAACTCATACACCTACAGAATACAGCTATTCACTTTACTTTTTCTGAGTCTCTTAGCTATGTAAAGCCATATCTTCTTTAATTGCAAATAGTCCTTAAACTTTCCTTTAAAACAAAATAGATTTTATTTTATTTATTTATTTATTTATTTATTTATTTATTTAGAACTGAATTCCCAAGGCTGGAACTTCTAGTATGGTGCTGAATATAAGCAATGGGAGTGGACATCTTTATCAGAATTCTCATTTTAGGAGATAAACACTCAATCTATCATCAGTAAATATGATGTGAGTTTTTCTTAGATACCTTTTTATCTGGTAAAAACAAAAGAGTACAAAAAATCACAAAAAAAATTCTCTTCTATTTGTACATAATGGGTAGTTTTAATTATAATATTTTCTTGTATTGAGTCAGGTCCATTTCTGCTCTTATTGAGCTCTTTGTGTAGGTGCTTTTGGTTTTTTGTAGTCTTACATTGAGAGAATTTTATGCTTTTAGCCACCTTGTAAGCTATAATAAATGCCATTTGGTCAAAAATGCATAATCTTATTTTATATAATGTTCAACACTCCTTGCTGCTATTTTAAGAAGATTTTTGAACGTCAACATACATTACAGCTGTTCTTCTAAAGTAACATTTTATTCTGATGCTTTTTGTCCATCATGATTTCAAGCCAATACTAACAACATAGAATTAGAAACTGTTAATTCCTTTTTTATTTTTAAGTAGTTTCTGAGGTATGGTTTTAACTCTTTTTAAGTGACAGAATCCATAAGTAAAACAATCTAAGCTTTCTTTATGGGACTAGATTTTATGTATGAATTTAATCTGTTTATTTGTCTAAGTCTGTCCAGAAGCAGAATGAAATGGATTTAAGTTTGAGTTCAGTCTGGTCGACATAGCAAGTTTCAGGCCATCTAAGGCTCTATAGTGAAAGCCCAGGATGGCCTTGAAATCCTAGAGATATGTCTGCTTCTGATTCCAAAATGCTGGCATTAAAGAACTGACCTCAAAAAATTATCCTTTGACATTTATATGTGCACTGTGGCATGCACTCCCATACAATACATACATACACTAACAATATGATGAAGTTCTTTTAAAAACTGTCAAAATTTGCAAATATGTTTGCACATTTGTCTTTTAATTTTTACTATTGTAATTTTCTATATTTAGAGATAATAATGTAAAGTTTTTACATATATTCAATTGATATATCTTCCTGATATATTAGCATTCTATAATGTAGACATTTTCATCTTAGAGCTAGTAATACTTACATTTTTATATTTAGTGTGTATCTTTTATAGGAAATCTATAGTTCTTCCTTTTATCTAGCTTCACAGTTTCTGCTGTTTAATACATATATTTAATCTATTTACATTTAATATGATTAATAATAATGTCTGGCACCTTGGTATTTGTTTCCAATTAATTATAGTGCTTGTTTGTCTCTCGCTTTCTTCAGTGTTAATTTTTTTGTTTGTTTCATCTGGATTCTTTATTGGTGTGTAATATAAATTCTTTGTAGTTTTCAGTAGTTATTTGTAGAGTCTGTCATTCATCTTAACATACCATATTCTCCTTGGAGTGAACATTATTTCAAGTACAACATAAGAACTTTATAATGGATCTACTCTAATCATACCACCATCTTAATGTTCAAATAAATCAAATAGTACATTTTTACAGTTTTTACTTCAAATAGGCCCAAGCTTCACAATATAGTAAGAGAAGATATAATATATATACATATATAAATATATATGTCTATGCATGTATAAACATATATATAGATACATAGACATGTGTGTGTGTAACTGTGTGCTTGCAGTTTGAAGATGTGACCTCTCTGATTCTTGCTCCTGACACCATGTCTCCCCCCATATTTCACATACACACACACACATACACACACACACACACACACACACATAGTTTTTTAAGCTGAAGCATGAACTGGAAACACAATTTCCCTTCAGTTTCATTTAGTATTTCTTACCATGCAGGTGTGCTGAAGACAAACTCATTTTGTTCTTGTCAGAGATGTATTCATTTTGCTTAATGGATAATTCCTGTTTGATATAATTTGTCTTTATTTAGTGTGTTCTGTTTGATTATATCTTACTTCTCACACTTGTTCTAATCCCTTTTTCTCAGTGGTTTTTATGGAGAAATCAGCCCCATATATATCAACTTACTATGATTTTTATCTCATCTTTGACTTAGAATAATTTGAGTGTTGAAATCTCTGGTAATAATAGTTTTTGTATGTATTTTCCTCGCTTTGATTTAGGTTCCCTGCAGTGGTTCTAATAGGAAATGTCTCTCATGGGCATGGGTTTTGAACACTTGGTTCTCAACTGGTGGTACTGTTTGGGGATGTTAAGATAGGATAGTGTTACTGGAGAAAGTGTGTTACTGACTGTGGGTTTTGAGATGCTATTGTTTCCTCAGTTTTCTTTTTGGTGTGTGCTTACAGTTTGAAGATGTGAGCTCTCTGCTTCTTGCTCCTGTCACTATGCCACCCCACTAGGAATCTATAAACCAAAAGAAACTTCTTCTATAAGTAGCTGTTGGTCATGGTGTTTTAATCCCAGCAACAGAAGTGACAAATACGCTCACAGAGGAGTAACTTATATTTTCACTGAAATTTAGATTTAAATATCCTTAATTGTTTTTTAATCCCTGTGTTCATGCAACTGTGTTTTCTGTAGATTCATCTTACATTTTACTATTTTGCAAACTGTAACTAGATCTTCAATTTATCTGATGGATTTTCTCTGTTATTGTCCTTTTGAAATTTTTGTCATTTTTAGAATAATTTTCATTTCTAGGTTAAGATTCTTTTGTTCTCTGATTAATTGCACTGAGGTTTTAATTTTTGTAACTATCTCTGGTTAACCTTCTTGCACCCTTGAAGGTTTGTCAGCTATACCCAAGATATACATCTGTTCTGATTCATTTTTCACTGGCTGCCTCCCACCAAGGGTTACTTAAACATTCCTGTTTCTATACATATCCATAATTTTGTGTTTAAAATTGGGTATTATAGATACCCATTACAGCGATTCTGAATTATATTATATTCTGAGGAAATGTTTTTGTTGCCCTAGTTGCCGATTCACTTACATAGATTCAAACTCCAGGCCCTGTCTCCCCTGTGGTGTGTAGCAGCTGATATATTTGTGCACTTATTACAGTTTCTTGCTGCTGCTATTTTTACCTATGCTTCCTGGGAGTTTCACCTGCACCTGAATAGGTTGGTGGTCAGCCAATAATTTGGGCAAAGCTTAGCCTCAGATATTGGGGGCTCACCATCACTGTACTTTTGTTTATGGGATTCTCTCCTAAATTAATCTACTGTCCTGTGACACATCATTTCCCCCCACCACACATACACACAGAAGCAGGCTGAGCAACACACATTTTGGCAAACCGAGTAAACATTCATAAATCTCATCTAATGTCGCTGATTTTCATGGACACATTTTTATCTGCCCTGCCAGTTCTCATCACAAACCCTGGGATTACTAACTCCCTTCCTCCACAACATATACAGTTTAGCAGTCATCCGACATTTAGGGGAGAGTTAATGATCAGACTTGGTGTGTTGCTCTCTTGCAGTTCTCTCACTTCCAAAATTTATCGCCTAAATTTTTTCAGCTTTAGACTTTTCCCGGAAATCACTATACTGAAATTATTTTTCCTCTGTTCTAGCCATAAAGATAGAGAAAACTCTTAGAGAAGGAAGCCATGACCTTGTAATTCTTCACTCTTTCACTGTAGCTTTCAAGCTTGTCTCCTTATTCTGCTTTGCCTCTTCTTAGATACTTTTCAGTAATTTACAATGTTGAGCATATATTACTTATATGCAAATATGTAGGCATGCTTTTTAATTTTTTTACAGTTTTGATTGCAGTAAGTTTTACCCAGATCCTCCACTTTGATGTAATTAGTGGAAGTTTAGTAGGAATAATCTCCCACTTAAGTTTTGACTGAAGAATTTTCTCCTTTCATTGGTGCAAAAACAATACATATTCAGTAGGAACTATATGAGAAACTTTGAGTTTTTATCTTTCACTAGGCAAGCATTATACATTAAAATACTCATTTGATATACTGACAGCAACAGCAAACTATAGTTTGAGTTGGTCCTGTGATCATATGGATAAATAGCCAGTACTCTATAGTACCAAATTTCTAAGCTGTGATATTAATTAGTTTTGGTGTAGCAAATTAAATACATTTTCCCTAAACATTATTTTCATCTTTAAATGGTTTTCATCAGGATGTGACTCATCAAAGGCCAAAGAACATTTGTATTTTGAAAAGTCTAAACAGAACTTATGGGTTCAAGTAATCATTTGAAAGTTTGATAGTGAATTGGCATTTGAGGTTTTGTTAATGTTTATTTATTGGAATCACATGGACAGAAAATCAAGTCCATCTTTAATATGTTCTCCACATTCAGAAAAGAATCAATTGCTACACCACTGATTAGATTATCTAAAAAGCAATTTTAGGTATTATAAAGTTATACATTATCTTGTGAAAAAGTGACAAAGAGTTAATTATACAAATTCTATTAAAATATGATTTGGTAAAGCACACTGAGCCAACTCAAAAAAAAAAATAGATGACATGGTTGAGTAGCTTATTTGCCCATTTGAAAACTATTAACTTGACTAAATTATTTGATAAAGATTACTAAGTAATTCTATTAATTTGTGATTTCTACATAAAGAAGTTTATATACCAAGGCAACATTATTATTTTATAAAACTAGGTTTAAAATATTATTTGATTAGAAGTTGATTTGGACATATATTTGCATTCTTTCTTATAAACATTTGGATAAATTAGAAAGCTAATTAAAAGCATTTTGATTTAGGAGGAAAAAAATGTCTCTGAGACTTGATGTGTGAGGGTTGTGGGGATAACCAGGGGGGCCCCCACCTGCTCAGAGAGGAAGGGAAGGGAGGGTGGGGGAAGGATTGTGGGAGCGGGTGACAAGGAGGAAGGCAGGATGCAAAGTGAATAAGTAAAAAAATATATATTTTTAAAAATTTTAAAAATACAAAATTCAATACCCCTTCATGGTAAAAGACTTGAAAAGAACAGGAATTCTAGGCCCATACCTAAACATAGTAAAAGCAATATATAGCAAACCTGTAGTCAGCATCAAACTAAATGGAGAGAAACTTGAAGCAAGCCCACAAAAATGAGGGACTAGACAAGGCTGCCCACTCTCTCCCTACCTATTCAATATGGTACGCAAAGTCCTAGCCAGAGCAATTATACAACAAAAGGAGGCCAAAGGGATACAAATTGGAAAGAAAGAAGTCAAAATATCACTATTTGTAGATGATATGATAGTATACTTAAGTGACCCCAAAAATTCTACCAGAGAACTCCTAAACATGATAAACAACTTCAGCAAAGTGGCTGGATATAAAATCAACTCAAACAAATCAGTAGCCTTCCTCTACTCAAAGGATAAACAGGCTGAGAAAGAAATTAGAGAAAGGACACCCTTCAAAATAGTCACAAACAATATAAAATACCTTGATATGACTCTAACCAAGCAAGTGAAAGATCTGTGTGACAAGAACTTCAAGATTGTGAAGAAAAAAAATCGAAGATGATCTCAGAAGATGGAAAGATCTCCCATGCTCATGGATTGGCAGGATTAATATAGTAAAAATGGCCATCTTGCCAAAAATCAGATTCAATGCAAACCCTATCAAAATTCCAACTCAATTCTTCATAGAGATAAAAAGAGCAATTTGCAAATTCATTTGGAATAACAAAAAACCCAGGATAGCAAAAACTATTCTCAACAATAAAAGAACTTCTTGAGGAATCAGCATCCCTGACCTCAAGCCGAATTACAGAGCAATAGTAATAAAAAAACTGTATGGTTTTGATATGGTGACAGACAGGTAGATCAATAGAATAGAACTGAAGACCCAGAAATGAACCTACACACCTATGGTCACTTGATTTTTGACAAAGAATCTAAAACCATTCAGTGGGGAAAAAGACGGCATTTTCAACAATTGGTGCTGGTTCAACTGGCGGTCAGCATATAGAAGAATGCAAATCTTTCCATTCTTATCCCCTTGTAAAATCTCAAGTCCAAGTGACTCAAGAACCTCCAGATAAAACTAGATACACTGAAACTAATAGAAGAGAAAGTGGGGGAAGAGCCTGGAACACATGGGCATAAGGGAAAAGTTACTGAACAGAAGAACACCAATGGTTTATGCTCTAAGATCAACAATAAACAAATGAGACCTCATAAAATTACAAACCTTCTGTAAGACAAAGGACACTGTCAATAGGACAAAATGGCAACCAACAGATTGGGAAAAGATCTTTACCAATCTCACATCCAATAGAGGGCTAATATTCAATATATTCAAAGAACTCAAGAAGTTACACTCCAGAGAACCAAGAAACCATTAAAAAAATGGGGTACAGAGCTAAACAAAGAATTATCAACTGAGGAAACTCTAATGGCGAGAAGCACCTAAAGAAATATTCAATATCCTTCGTCATCATGGAAATGCAAATTAAAACAACCCTGAGATTCCACCTCACACCAGTCAGAATGGCTAAGACTAAAAACTCAGGTGATAGCAGATGCTGGCAAGGATGTGGAGAAAGAGGAACACTCCTCCATTGTTGGTGGGACTGCGAGCTGGTACAACCACTCTGGAAATCAGTCTGGTGGTTCCTCAGAAAATTGGACATAGCATTACCTGAGGACCCAGCTATACCACTCCTGGGCATATACCCAGAAGATGTTCCAACATATAACAAGGTCATATACTCCACTATGTTCATAGCAGCCTTATTTATAATAGCCAGAAACTGGAAAGAACCCAGATGTTCTTCAACAGAGGAATGGACACAGAAAATGTGGTACATTTACACAATGGAATATTACTCAGCTATTAAAAATAATGAATTCGAGACATTCTTAGGCAAATAGGTGGAACTAGAAAATATCATCCTGAGGGAGGTAGCCCAATCACAAAAGAACACGCATGGTATGCACTCACTGATAATTGGATATTAGCCCAAAAGTTTGGAATACCCAAGATACAATTCATAGACCACATGAAGCTCAAGAAGAAGGAAGACAAAGTGTGGACACTTCAGTCCTTCTTAGAAGGGGGAACAAAATACTCATGAAAGCAAAGAAGGAGACAAAGTATAGAGTAGAGACTGCAAGAAAGACCAGCCAGAGACTTCTCCACCTGGGGATCTATCCCATATACAGTCACCAAACCCAGACACTATTGTGAATGCCAAGAAGTTCATGCTGTCAGGAGCCTGTCTCCTGAGAGGCTCTGCCAGAGCCTGACAAATACAGAGGCAGATGCTTGCAGCCAACCATTGGACTGAGTACAGGGTCCCCAATGGAGGAGTTAGAAAAAGGACTGAAGGAGCTGAAGGGGTTTGCAACCCCATAGGAAGAACAATATCAACCAACCAGAACCGCCACAGTTCCCAAGGACTAAACCACCCACCAAAGAGTACACATGAAGGGACCCATGGCTCCTGCCACATATATAGCAGAGTATGGCCTTGTTGGACATCAATGGGAGGAAAGGCCATTGTTCCTGTGAAGGCTCGATGCCCCAGTGTAGGGAAATTCGAGGGTGGGGAGGCAGGAGTGGGTGGGTGGGGGAACACCCTCATAGAAGTGTTGGGCCTAACACAAGGTCTAATCTCCATTCCACCTTCACCCTTCAGTCACTTACACAGGTGGAGGGCACGAACAGGCCCTAGAGAGATTTACATACTAATGAGGTACCTGAAGGCCAGAGGTGGAGCCAATTAAACATTCCTCCCCAGCCCCTCCCCCCTCCTCCCCTCCCCCTTTTAACTCAGGTCGATCCTGGGTTTGAGGGGGTATGCATCCAGATCCATGTGAATAAACCGGTTTTGGAAAGCCAAGGACTTCCTCCTGTGTTGGGGCCGCGCTGCCATGAGGAACCGTGAGGAGCCAGGGAGAGGCTTTTAGTTAATGAGCAGCTGGGCCCAACTTCCAGCTGGAGGAACACAGAGCTTTCCCAGACGACTACCCACAGCATGGCCATGGAGGGAGGAACCCTGGAATCCCCAGCCTTTTTTTCCCTACATAGAAGCAGGAGAGGGAGGAGGGAATAGAAATTTCGGGGGGGGGGAGGGGACCAGGAAAGGGGATAACATTTGAAATGTAAATAAAGAAAATATCCAATAAAAATTATAAAAATAAATAAATAAATGTATGAATAATAAATAAATAAATAACCAAAAATGTCTCTGAACTCTTCTAGATGGAACGACGAAAGTGAAGAACTCCAAATAATTATCAATTTTAACATCCATATTTTTCCAAATACATACACATACAAACACTTAACACTGGGAATCTCCTAACTTTCAGCAACTTTGGTTTTATAAAAGTCATTGATTCTACTTGTATGTTCAGAGTACCGAGAGATAGTGTTTTGACAATAGGCCACCTTCAGCAAACATGCAGTACCACTTAAAACTGGTAGCGATTTGAAAAGCATTCTTTAGCATTTCAGAAACACAATATTGAGTACCTCTTTAGGAAATAAAATGCCCCACACTAATGAAATTTAGGTGCAAAATACAACTGGACCAACCGTGGAAAGGTGCACACATAGTTCTATGACTTTCCTAATAGTATGAAAAACAACTGGTTTGACAATTTGAACTTTGTATAATGACCTGAATTGTCATCTAGGCTAAGTTATGGGCAGTATAAAAGAATACCCAAGTTTGACCTGATTCTAGTATTTCATCAGGATATCTCAAATAATTTTGCCTTCTTTATTTCATTCTATGTTCAGATTTTTGCCTTCTCTATTTCATTCTATGTTCAGATTTTAGAAGAATTTCAATAACAATATGATCTAAGAAAAGGTTGAACAGACAGAAACAGTAGTTTGAATGAGATGCCCCCCATAGACTCATATATTTGAATGTTTATTTTAGTTTCCAGTTGGGAAGTTTTAGGAGGTATGGTCTTGTTGGTGGAGGTATGTCTCTGGGGGTCAGGCTTTGAAGTTTCAAAGGTCTATGCCATTCCAAATTAGCTTTCTCTGCTTCATGCATGTGGATCAAGAAATAAACTCTTATCTACTTCTTCAGCAAAATGTCTCCTTGCCCTGTTCTCCACCATGATGGTTTAACCTTCTGCAACCATGAGCCCCAAATTAAGTGCTTTTTTAAAATAAATTGTCTTAATTATGGTGACTTATCACAACAATTAAAAAGTAGCTAAGACCTAGAAGGTAATATTTTTTTTGTTTTTGTTTTTTTCGAGACAGGGTTTCTCTGTGTAGCCCTGGCTGTCCTGGAACTCACTATGTAGACCAGGCTGGCCTCGAACTCAGAAATGCGCCTGCCTCTGCCTAGAAGATAGTATTTTAAAAGAGGAAAATAATCTGCATTTATTTCTGCTTTATTTGTTGTTTGTTTCCTTGTTTGTTTTCTTTTTGAGACAGGTTCTCTCTCACTGTCCTGGCTGTCATAGAACTCATTCTGTAGACCAGGCTGATCTTGAACTCAGAGATCTGCCTGCCTCTGCTTCCTGAATGCTTGGATTAAAAGTGTGCACCACCACCATCTGGCCAATTTCTGCTTTATTTTTAATAAAGCTTCATAAAATGTATTCCTTGTTTCTCCACAAATTGTACAGAAATAACACGGCCATTTTCACATGTATTAATTTTAAAAATAAGAATAAAAATAATAAATCAGCATTCAATAGCATTTTACAACATGAACTTACCTGTGTATCTACTAACAAGATGAGTAAATAAAATACACTAGAACCATTAATATTCATTATTCCTCTCATATTCCTTCTAAATTTTCTCTTCCCTGAAGGTAAAAACTATCATGAGTTCTATCAGCATAGCTAATGTTTGCCTGGTTTTGATCTTTAAAAAAATGAAATAATTAGCTCAGATGAGTGATACATGCTTCTAATACTAGCACACAAGTGTTAGAGGCAAGAAGATTACTTTAAGTTCAAAATCAACTCGGTCTACATAGCAAGTTTCAGGCCAGCCTAGACCTTATAACAAAACCCTGACTCAAAAAAAAAAAAAAGGCTTCAGGGAAAAAGACATAGAAACATTCATGTTCTTTTTGTTTACTGTTTCTTCTTTAACAATTCATTGTTGTAAAACATCCTTGCCATTGCATATTTAAGTAATTAGTCCATTGTAATATACTATTCCATTTTAAGACTAGGCAAGAATGTATGTGTCTTAGGGTTTCATTGCTGGGAAGAGACACCATGTCCAAGGCAACTCTTATTTAAAAAAAAAAAAAAACAAAAAAAAAACAAAAAAACATTTAATTGGACTTGGCTTATTGTTTCCGAGGATTAGTCCATGATCATCATGGTGGGAAGGATGGCAGCTTTCAGGCAGACATGGTTATGGAGAGTATATCTTGATGTACAGGCAAAAGGAAACTATCTTTTGTAGGTAGCCAGGAGGAAGCTCTGTGTGTAGCTTGAACATAGGAGACCTCAAAGTCTGCCTCCACAGTGATACAATTCCTCCAACAAGGCCATATCTACTTCATAATGCCGCTCCTTTTGGACCAAGTGTTCAAACACATGAGTCTATGGGGGGGGGGCCATAACTATTCAAACCACCATAGTATATCTGTGGATGAATAATTTGGGATGCATTTAGCTTTGTTTTTTTATGAATAGTGTTGCTCTAAAATATTACTTTACTTAGTATTTTTATTTTAGTTTGTTTATGTATGAGTGCCTACATGTATGTATTTGTACCATATATGCAGTGCCTTTGGAAGCAAGAAGATTTTGGATTCCCTGAAAGTGAAGTTATAGTTACTTGTGGAAATGTATTGCTGGAATATATATGTGGGAATTTATAACTGAACTAGTCCCTCTAACTGCTAAGCCATTTTCCAGCTTTTTACAATATTCTTGTACATGTCTTTTAGTATACTAACATATATGTCATACTAGTATGGGGTGTTTACTTAGATATAACATTGATCTTTGGATGCAGAAGTGTTTGTTTCGGCAAATACTGCCATTTAAGACAATGTTGAGTAGATATTGATATGCTTTTAGGATTTTATTTGAACAATAAGTAGTATACTGGTTCTTCAATAATACAACTATATGCAAACAAAAAGTCAGAAAATAAAATAGAACAAGAAATGTGATTCCTGTTTATTTGTTTACTGAACAAGCATTTAACAACCTGTTTGTTTGTTTCCTTGGTTTTTTAGTTGCTCAGCTGGTTAGTTGGTAATGTTGACAGGAATTTATTATGTAGCTAGGCTTACCTGGATCTCGCTGTGTAGCCCAAACTCATCTAAAACTCACAGTGACCCATCTGTCTCAGTCTCCTCAGTGCTGAGATTTTAGGCACTGAAATCTTGCACGCCTGACTTGTGGGCATTTTTACATACTAAGCTTTGAACTAAGTACTGGCAGTGCAACCTAGTACAAATCGGTCCATTCTCACCAAGTAACTCTACAATATTCTCTATTAAAATCATATCCATTTTGCCATGAATAGTGGTACATGCCTTTTATTCCACCACTTGGGAGGCAGAGGCTGGCTTTTGAGCTCTGAGTTCAGGGCCAGCTAGGGCTACGTTATGAAACCCCCTGTCTCTATTTAAAAAAACAAACAAACAAACAATAAATCATCTCCATTCAGCAGAAAACATAGGAGAAGCATGGTCTTATGCCAATATCTAAATTATAAATTTCTCCCAAATCCACATGCAGAAATCATAATCCTCACTATTGAAGGATATAACTTCACTTGAAGAGAAGTTTTAAGTCACTAATTAAGGTAAAAATGAGTTTATATACATGAACATAATCCACTGTGGCTGGTTTCCTTATAAATACAAAGACTGGACTATGGAGAGTTCAAAATTAAGAGGGCAAGCTGCTCTTGCAGATAACTATATTTGTTTTCCATCATTCACAAGGCAGCTCATGATCAACTGTAGCTCCAGTTCTGGGGGATCTGACACCATCTTCTGGCTTCTGTAGGGCTAAGAGATACATATGGTATATACACATACATAAAGAGAAAACATTCAGACACATCAAATAAGTAAATTAATATTTTAAAGAACAGTAATAAACAAAAAAGAAAAAAGAAGGGGGATTATAACTGTAATGGTTAATTCATGTGTCAATGGTACCCAGAAATGTAGTTAAATTTTATTTCTGAGTATGTTTGTAAAAATAATTTTGTTACAATTGACATTTAAACTGATGCTGTCAATCAATGAAAGAAAGTCTCACCACTAGGTGAGTATCTCTATTGGGTAAAAGGCTAAGTAGGAGAAAGGTGAGACCTATTCTTTCTGCCTGCTAAGATAGAACTTCAATCCTCTCCTATTTTGGATTGAGACTATTAAATCCACTACTTCACAGTGCTTAACTAACTTCATCACTGCCTTTGTTAATCTGTAATTTGTAGAAAGCAGACTATGGTACTTCTCACTCTGTATAACTGAATGACCCATTTCTCATTCACTGTGTTTCTCCATAGCACACCAATTAATACTAGGATGTAAACATGTACACTCACAGACCAAAGAACATATGTGGGATACAGTGAGAAGGTATCAAAAGACATGAGAGAAGAAACCAGACACAGCAATGTTTTGACCTTAGATTTCAGCCTCCAAAACTGTAAGAAAATACATTTTCATGGATCATTGATTAAGTCACTCAGACTGTACTGTTTTCCTATAGTACCTGTACTGTTTTTGTTTGATCTCTGTTGCTGTGATAAATAACCAAATGTAATTTAAGGAAGGAAAGTGGTTATTTCATCTTGTACTTCCAGGCCACAGTCAATCATTGATGGAAATCAGGACAGGAACTAAAGCAGATACCATAGAAGAGCTGCTTGAGTCATAGTGACCTGTCCCCTGAATCTTCACCCAGCCGATACCCTGTCCTAAAAGACATCTGTACTCCCCTGAACACCTATGATCCTGTGTCATGCCCTTCCCCACATTCTGTCTTTTTGTGTTTATTACCCCTGTGTGAAAAAGTAGAAATTACGATTTGATTTAAAGAAAAAAAAAAGCTGGGTGGTGGTGGTGCACGCCTTTAATCCCAGCACTTGGGAGGCAGAGGCAGGCAGATTTCTGAGTTCGATGCCAGCCTGGTCTACAAAGTGAGTTCCAGGACAGTCAAGGCTATACCGAGAAACCCTGTCTTGAAAAAAACAAACAAAAAATGCTGCTTACTGACTCACTCACTGGTCATGACCCTGCCAGAGCATAATTTGTAATTTTAAGTATTTATTCTATAAAAGATTAAAAGCATGGAAAATAAATCACAGAATAAAAGAAAAATATTTGCAGTTATAATTTTGACAAAAGAATTATGTTAAGAATATATGAAGGCAGACTGGAACGATGTTCAGTGGTTTAAAGCACTGGCTGTTCTTGTAGAGGACTTGGGTTCAGTTCCCAGCACCCATGTGGTGGCTTTCAACCATCTAGTTCCAGGGGATCTGATACCCTCCTTTGGCTTTCACTGGCATCAGGCATGTAAGTAGCACACATATGTATGTGCAGACAAAACACTCATACACATAATATAAAATTTAAAATCTAAAAATAATATATTTTAGAGTAATAGGAAAAGGATTTTCAATGCCTAACAATAAGAAAGCTAAAACTCAAAGAAATAGATTTCAAAATATAGTTCACCAAAGAATAACACAAATGCCATAAAAGCACGTAAAAACGTTGATAATGTAGTAGATAATATGCTTGCCTCTCAACCATAATAACCTTAGTTTAGACCCCCTAATGCCAAGGACCATCCTCAGCTTGGAGAGGGGTTCTAAGGAAGGAATGTTTGGGAGCTGCAAAAAGAACGACCCAAAGTCAAATGACGCAGTGCAAGCTGACAGCCTTGTAGTCTGCTGGAGATGGCTCCCTAGACAGCTCTCTGTAGATAGCTCTTGGCTCTGTAGTCTTCTCGAGATAGCTTTCTGCTTGAGACAGCTCCTTGCTCAAAACAGCTGTCTGCTCATGACAACTCTCTGCTAGAGACAGCTCGCTCATGCTAGAAAAAGATTCCAAAAGCTCACTGGATAGCTCATGAGTTTTCTGACCAAAGTCAGAAAAGCTGCTATAAAAAAATTCTTGGATTTTTTCCTACCAAAGTCCAAAATCATTCTAGAAAAAAATTCTAAAAGAGCTATGTTAGCTCTCCAAAAAGTTCTTTCTGGGTAGCTGCTAGAAAATCATTCTAAAAGAGCTGTGTTTGTTCTCCAAGCAGTTTTCTCTGGGTAGCTCTTTCTTGCAGACCAAAGCCCAGTCTTTTATTTACATATCAATTCAGTCATTTACTCCAGGTTCCTTTTGGTTATCCTATGAATAGCCCTTGCCCTTTGATTCTTAGAGAAGGAAATGTCAAGTACACTTTTTTAACATGACAAATGAATTCAGAGATCTGCCTGCCTTTGTGGGCACAAACAGGAAAATTAGTTGAGTAGGATCCTGTACCCAGATTACTACTCTGATCATACCTGGAACAAACTTTCCTGCTTCACAAACTGACCATGAATGCAGGAATCTACCTGCCTTTGTATGCACAAACAATAAACTTAGCTGGGTGAAAACTAGCCTTGCTACCACCACTCCCTAAATCCCTTTATCTCCTTCCTTAATATCTTTTTTGACAAGCAGGCTCATAGTGCATCTGTCTCTGTTCTTTTAGATCCATGAGGCCCCTCATATAATTCATATTGCATCCTTATATTTTGCATAGTTGAGAAATTATAGGTTCTTGAACTCATGTTTTCAGAGTTATTTCTCACAGTGGTAAGGGCTCTCCCGTAGGTCACAGCATTCACCATTTTGCTGAGACACATCCCCTCCTTCCAGACTCATGCTGTCTCTGATTATCATGGAGTCATTAACTTGGATACACAGGACATTCCCCCAGAAGAAGTAACTAAAGTAAAATATACAAACAGGTCTCTCGCCTAGTCACCATCAATACTTGTGCAGGCTCATGCCCTGCTGGCTCTGCTCCAGGGGAGAGAACTCTGTCACAGCATCCCTTGCAGGTGGACATGACCCATGTAAAAAGCCACATGTAGAAATTTCAGCCTGTATCAAATAGAAAGGGGTTCTCTGGAGCTTGCTGCCTGCCCACTTAGCTAAGTAAGAAATCCTGTATCAAAACCTAGGACAGAGAGTGATAAAAGAAGAAAACCAAGGTTATACCTCTGACCTCCACATATGCATATATGTATGTGCACACACACACAAACACACACGGAGAGAGCAGCTACAGTATAGAAGAATTTTATAGCACATGATGATAAAAGATTTGACACTAAAATATGTTAAAACTCTTAGCACCCAATAATAAACTCTAACATAAGTTACAAACGAATAATATACCTGAAAAGTCACTTTACTCAAGATGATTCAGTTCACAGGTATCAAATAAGCATATTTTAGGGACATGGAAAGATACTGTACAGTTGTCGTTAAATGGCAAGTAAAATCCCAGTGATATCTAGCTCTACACATTTTAGAACGACTTACATGAACAGTGCAGACCATACCAAATGTTGTAAAGCATAGGAAAGAAATGAAACTCTTGTTCATTGCTAGTGGCAATGCAAAACCGTACAGCCATTTTGGAAAACACTTTGGCAGTTCTCTTACAAGCATACATTTAGCCATACAATCCAGAAATTCCACTCCTGGGCTTCTTTCCAAGTGGAATGAAAATCCATGTTAACACAGAAACTTGTTTAAGAATGTTCATAGCAGCTTTATGTGTAATTATCCACAACTGGAAACAACTCAAAATGTAAGAAGAACCCAGATTCTCTGTAACCGTGGAATGGAAATGTAAAACATATGCAACTGTAAAACAGAACACTATTCGGCAATAAAACGGAAGGAACTATTATTGATTTATATAAGAACACAGATGAATCTCCAAGTCATTACACAGCGTGATACATATACTCTTTATGATAACATTCTTTAAAAAGGCAAGAATACAAGGTTGGATAAGAGGCAACTGGCAGGAAATAAGGACATAAATATACAGGTGATAAACATAATAACATTTTTGAAGAGGGGCGACAACAGTGATTATCTTTAAGTAACTATAGAAGATCAAAAGCAGTTTAGGGAGGAAATGGTTTATTTCATCTTGCATTTCCAGGTGTTTATCACCGATGAGTTGGGACAGGAACCAAGCAGGACTGGAAGCTGGACTCAAGAGCTGATGCAGAGGCCATGAAGGAGTGTTGCTTTCTAGTTTGAAACCTCATGATTTACTCAGCCTGCTTTCTTACAGAGCACAGGACCACTACATAGCAATAGCCCACACTAGGCTGGACCCTCTGGCATCAATCACTGCAAAAAATGCCCCACAGGCTTGCCTAAAGCCCAATCTAATGGAGACATGTTCTCAATGGAGGTTTCCTGTCCTCAAATGTTTCTGGTGTGTGTTACGTTGACATAAAATTAGCCAGCACAGTGGTAGACACATAGTAATATATTTCTCATAAAACAATCACCAAACAAGTGATTTTTACTGTGTATAAACAACTTTTTAAGTGATAGATTCGATCCAGGATGCAAATAAAAGGCTTTTTCTTAGAAAAGGACCCTTTCCATAGCTTTCTAAACATAACAGTATGATTATTAATTGCAATGTAAAAGATGATAATGGAGTATGCAGAGAGATGGAAACAATTTATGACTGCTAAGAAGGAAGCTAAAGATTTAGCTACAGGTGAACTTATGGTAGGTGTTGTATGCCCTGCATAGTGGTGCTGAGAGGGGAACTACTGAACTATTTTGAAAAAGAAGAGTGCTATGGCTGGCTTTCTATTTTCTAGAAGCCATTCTGGTTGTGATACTGAGAAAGGATTTGACATGTAGGATAAGTGAAGGCAGGGAGCTCAGTTAGACTTTCGCTACAGTCCAAATGAGATGCAGAAAGCTTGGGCTCAGGCAGTTGTCATAGAAATATAGAGTAAGTGAAGGTTTCTGAGCCCTGTGGAGTATAGGTACATAAGCTCAAGAGAGCTGGAGGGGAAGTAATGACCTGAGCGAAGGATCATTTAACTTTGAAAGGCTTCTCACTCTTTTGGTGTAGTCAGAAGGGGGAGAATCAGTACTTCTGGGGCCTATTGAAATTTCCATGATATGAATACACATGAATCCCAAACCATATTTTTAAAAATGACATAGCTTCACATGTTTTTCAGAGGTTACCATGAAATTCAAGTGACAACCTAATAACTGATGAGATGACCCATATTTAGGATACCCATCTATCTGTCTCATTTTGCATATACGTTGACTACATTTATTCCAGATCTCATAGCATAATTATGACTATAGGAGATATATGTTGTTCTTAGTTCCTTGAGAATTCCATGCATGTTTTGATCATATTCATTGTCCTTCTCCCACCAACTCTTTCCAGATTCACCTTACTAGTTGTTTTAAGAAATCCGACCGCAGTTCCGAACAGACCATTCCAGACCACGGGTTCCAAGGGGGAGGGGGTTTATTCAGGGGATAGGGCAAAGGTGGGGAGAGGAAGGTGGAAGAGATAAGAGAAAAGAGAAGTAGAGGCCGGCCATAACCACGTGGAGAAAGAGGAAGGTGGGGGAGGGGACAGAGAGGCAAGAGGGTAAGAGAGAGAGTAAGAGAGTAAGAGTAAGAGAGCAAGGAGGGGGCAAGCAGCCCCTTTTATAGTGGATCAGGCCTACTTGGCTGTTGCCAGGTAACTGTGGGGCGGAGCATACCTGGCTGTTGCCAGGTAACTGTGAAGGTGGAGTTTAGACAATACTAACACACTTTCTCTTCCCTTTCTACCCAACCTTGTGTCTTTTGTTGTTGTTTTCCCCCACCAAGGCCCGTTTGGGCTGCTCAAATATTCTTGGATGTGTAGCTTCCCAGTGGAATATAGTCAGCTTATCAAAAGATACACTTTTGGATAAAGCTGACGATTCTTCCCCTAGCAGCTAAGAATTTCAATAGCTCCTGACTTGGGGTAGCATTTTATGTCCAACTCCCTGACAATAGGATGGTAAGTAACAGCATCTCCTCTCATTCTCAGCAGTGCTAGTTTTGATGGTCTAACAGAACGGTTGCCAAAATCAACAGATATTTCTCCACATGAATATTCTTCACGGGAATAAAAACATGTCAATGTGTTAATAAATTCAGCTTTTGGACCAAAAAAAAAAAAAAAAACCCTCTGATTTGTTTATATTCAAAGCCAAGTGGGAAAGGAAAATAGAAAGGAAAAGTATAAATGAATGAATAAGTAAACTATTATATAACAACATAAAAATAAATCCAAATAATCATCAAGTTCCTCCCAGGCACTTCTTCTTCTGTTTTGTACTGACTGGGTGTAAAATTTAAAGCCTTCCTGTCTCTCTGTGCTTAAAAATTCCAGCAGAGTGCCCTTAGGCCTCGAAAGGAATTAGGAGGTTGTGGCTGGTTGCTAGGTCCCTGGCTGTTCTCCTTTCAAAGTGTCATCCTTCATTCTGTCTCCTATAATCCTATGAGAAACCAAAGCAAGCTTGCTCAGTAGGGTTCCTTGTGAACTATCAAGAATTCTGCACTAAATCATCACCTCACTCATAGGTCCACATAGAGCAGAGAGAAGAGAGAGAAGCATAACAACTTTGTTTTCAGGCACACTGTTCTATCACATCAAGATTGGTTTTTGATGCACCCCAAACCCTTTTTTTTTTTTTTTCTTTTTCGCACTCTGACCATGATGTTAAAATTTATCTCTGGCCTGTATGAGCCAATATAAAAGTGATGGACAAATAGAGTCCAAAGACAAAGAAAACTGAAGAAAAATAAAAATACATATATATTTATTATTTCTATGCATCCTATCTCAATGAAGGACTTGCAACAACAAATATTATCAGTGGTTGTAATGAATGACATTCACTTTTAGTAGTAATCAGATGAGGACTAACCATTAAGTCACTCCCATTTTTAAAAATCTTTTTGCTTGCTCTTTATTTTCAAAATAGTTTTAGAGTCTCACAAACACTTCATAGATTCAAAACCTTGACTTAAAGACTATGCCAAAAGATGATTTTTTTTAAATCTCTTTAATTGCCTGATGCCTTCAAACGTTCTAAAATGAAATATAGTTTGTATAAGGTGGGTATTTCTGAGGTCTACAACATCTTTAGTTCTCAAAAGACTCTTCCCCATTCTCTTTGTTTCTGGAATCTATATAGCAGATAATAATTTAGATTTACTAATAGGCACAAGAAAAAACATACATGTCACTAGTTTTCATCTTAAAGTAGCAGATAAACTCTCTCATTCTACTACTATATCTAAAAGGGATCTCTACATGTGATACATCCATATAAGCTGTTTAGATGTGGGAAGCATGAACTTATGCAAAGAAATCAAGAAATGGGTTACCTTTTCGGTACCCTTATCCCCAACAGGGAACACGATGGATATTAAATCAGTTGACACCACCATTGTTCTATTATATTGCTTTCCATTGTGATTTATCTATTTATGTATCTGCTGTTCCTCTAAACTCTGCAGAACACTTTAGGTCAAAAGTTATTTTCTCCTCATCTGTATTTCCCTGACACCTACCATGATAGAAACTCAGTAACGTGTTGAATGGATGAATATGATCCCCTTTGATTTTTGTTTAAAGTCATATGTAACTCTTGTACCACTGCATTCTATACAACAAATATTCTGTCCGTGTTAAACATTATATGTTATAATGGGGTCTGGTAAAACCATGCTTTAGATTCTTACTGGTGATTCAATTTTTAGGAGCTTTAAAAGCTGGGTACAATTTTGTAGTTTAAATATAAAACCATGTTTGGAGTATTTCTACCACAAAAACTGGAGGTAATTTTTGTTTAGCACCTTCAATCCCAGGGTCCATCATTAAATATTTGAGGGCACACAGGTAGTATGCTTTTCTAGAGCTTATGTTAGTTGGATTTTCATTGCTGGGACAAAAGACCTTAAAAGGAAGAAGGATTTCTCTTTCATCACAGACACAGACATTGTTGTCTAGGGTCACTTGGCCTTGATCTCTTTGGGAAGAACATGAGATCAACGCAGAAGGGAGTGGGGTCCCAATATCTCTATTAAGAGCCTCATCCTTCCAACACACATGCACTTCCACGTGACCTAACTTCCTTCCACTAGGCCTTAGCAACTAACTCCTAAGGGTTATGTTAGGCATCAAGGAGGGACTGAACAATGACTCCGAAAATCAGCACATCAAGAATAGGAATTGATGGTGCCACAAGGCTATAAGTAGTAGTAGTTAGGTTCACTCCAAATGGACCAGCTCACATATCAAAAACAGGACATAACAAGCAAAAGGTAATGATAGTCCACTGTAGCTGAGTCAACTCAAAAAATTTCAGACTTCTCTTTAGAGCACGTGTACAGAATGTTGTTAATCATCCCCTAATAAAGCTTTCAAGTTTATGGGTACTTCAACCCTTCTACATATTCTTGTATGTTGCACATATACTCATAACAGGCTGAATTCAGAGTTATGTAAAATGGGTTTCCAGGAAAAGCACACTGCTTTCTTAGAAGTGGCCACCATGGAGGAGACTCAAGAGGGATAACAGTGAAAGGAGAATCATAAGCCCGTGCTTGCCATAATCAGACCATTGCTTCTCTGCTCAGCTCACTTTTTTTTCTGAGAATAAACAAATTTATTTGGGTCAGTTGCTACAGAATCTCCAGCTGATTTTTTCCTCTTACATAATTATCACTTCTAAGTCCATGTCTGCAGTGCATGCTTTTTCTCAAGAGTATATTCTTGCTTCTTGTTTGCTCCAGTTAAATTCATGCCTGCTTGATCTACTAGTGAGTCCTATCTGAATTCTTCCCTCTGAAACATGAGAACCAAGACTACTGCTGGAGTAGAGACCAGAGGAAGGTAGAGACAGTTCCACCTCCTCTCAGTAAGCTACCAGCTGGCAACCTAATCTTTAACACACAAGCCTATAAGATATAGTCAAAACTCAAACTTTAATGGAACTTGAATCCCTCTAATTATGTAAATGTATGTATGATCAACTGTATACATGATATATGTTCACTTTAAGAAAAGAGAAAAAGGGGGAAATCCCATAGGGGAGGGGAGAAAGTATGAGAAACTTCAACCTGCTGTCACTGTTTCCTTCCCTCAGGCAAACAAGCCATTTATGACACACAGTCCAGGGGGTTTAATTTTTGGCCAACAAAAGAATTGGCTCTATATGTGCCAGGGGTCTCAAACCGGCAGCGTATGCTCCTGGTTTGTGTCTCAATCTCTGGGAGCTCTATGGGGTCTGGTTTAGCTGAGACTGCTGGTCTGATGGGGTCACTCTCCCCTGTAGCTTCTTCAATCCTTCTCCTAATTTAACTATAGGGGTTCCCAACTTCAATCCAATGGTTGGATGTAAGCATCTGTGTCTATTTCAGTCAGCTGCTGGTAGGACCTCTCAGAGGACAGAGGTCTGCCTGGTCTGGCCTCAGACTTGAGGCTCAGGGAATGGGGTGCACCCTTTCAGAGGCAAAGAGAAGGAGGAATAGGATGAGGAACTGTGGAGTGGTCGGGGCTGGGAGCAGGACAACGATTGGAATGTAAATAAATTAAATAATTTTTAAAAAGAATTGACTGGAATGTAAATAAATAAAATAATTTTTTAAAAAAGAATTGGCTGTTTATCTCAAAAGCACAATTCAATACCAACCACTATTGAACTCATAAGAAATTGAATTCATCAGAAAAACTTCACATACTGTAACAGTGACAATATAAAGGCTTCCTCAACATTAAAGTTCTATGTGATGAAGTAGCTTACTGGGAAAGCTATGAGTACTTTGTATAAATTATGAGTGCTCATACAGCAGCTAGATGGAAATCTACAGATATCAAAGGGCAGATTGTCATGACCTTAGAATTCTCGGCTCTTCGAATTCTCATCTGCATGCATTCCAGAATTGGAATCTGCATTTTAGAAACTCCTTCACCCCTGAGATGAAAAGTAGATCCCCACTATTCACAGGAAAACTATCATTTGAGAAGTGCTCACTTTCCATCATGTCCAGGGTCACAGCTACCTCTAAGGGTCTAGGCTACTGTCACCTGGATAAATAAAGACAGAAACATTCATACAGTATTTTTCAGGGAACAAAATGTCACAGTAAAATGCAGTCACATTAAGCACATCTGTCACACTTTCCAAAATAATCTCCACATACTTCATGATGGGCAAAATCAGCAAGATGTAAATCAAAAAGCCAAAGTTGAAATTCTATGTTTGGAAAAACTCCTACAAGAGAATCAAAGCAAGTCCGACATCCTAGAGCCAGCATCCAGGTGACTGCACAAAGTCCCATCATTACTCATCATTCTGTCCTATATTCTGAGACTTTTACATTTGTTCTTATGGGCTTATTATTTATTTATTCAATGTGTAGGACTGTTTTTCATACATGTATGCACCATGTGCACACCTGATGCTTGTGATGGCCAGAAGAACTTGTCAGATGTCAGGGAACTGGGCTTAAGGATAATTGAGAGCCATCATATGGGTGCTGGGAACTGAACCTAGGTCCCTCCAATGAACAGCAAGTATTCTTAACCATTGGGCTACAGTCTAGCTTCTTGTGGACTTATTTCTGTTTGTAAGATTTTTGAAATCACTATAGGAATGGATACCAATTTTCCAAATAGATTGCTTAGAAAGATTCTTATTTAGAATGGTATCTGATTTTTTTGGAGGTCTTTTATTCAATTTAATTTTTAGATAGAGTCTCAATTCATAGCCAAGGCTGACATCAACTTGTAGAAGTCCTTCTGCCTCAGCCTCCCAAGAGCTGGGATTCTAGGGATAGTAATTGTGAGCTACCATTTCTAGCTTCTTTTTTGGATGTTCACTTCTCCTCCTGGGCCTGCCATAGAAGTGTGTTTCAAATGGATACTCCAAACAATGCTACTGAATGATACCAATTATTGTTAATATTTTAGATAGTGTCTTTGTTTCTATGTCTCACCAGTTACTACACATGTTACATAGCAATACAAATCTATGGTACATATTATTTATATTAATGAAATATATGTGATATCGACTTTAAAAAAACTCAATGAACAAATGATACATCATTGTGCCTTCTCAGTAGTATTATGCAAGTAACATTAATTTTAAACTTTACATTATAAACTATACGAGTTGCTGAAAACTCATCAAATCCATTGACTGCCTTTCAGGAAAACTGCACACTTTCTGATCTGTGCTTAGTAGAGCAGGGTCTTCAACCTTTTTCTATCAAAACAGCAAATGTCAGTTTTATAGGTCAGACAGTCATTGTCAGGAGCACTTAGAAGCAGCCACAAACAATATGTAAATGGTTGAGCTAAGGGGTGCTGCTATGTTCCAATAAAACTTTATTTACCAACATAGGCAGATCACAGTTTGATGACCCATGAAGTAGAAGTTTCTGTTAGCCAGGGTCTCCCATTTGGGTTATTCTGAATAAAGATTGAGCCAGTTCACAATGGATTTGCCTTCTTTGAAATGCAGGATCCATATGGTTCATCTTCGTCCAATGTAAGCCTATGAGTACAATCCAAATATGTGTGTTGAAAACAAGATAAATTTCCCCAATTGTGCCTTGTATTTCCATTTCGCTTTTGCTCTGCTATCCTCAAGCAAATGCACAGCTCTCTTCATTGGTTCATCTTATGGAGTCTCATTCTCAAAGAAAACAAGACGAATAGAAAAGTCTTTGTCTCTAGTAATGAAGATGGGCAGGGGCATGACCCAAGTCAGAATCACGTTCTGTAAAGAAATCTAGATTGAGAAGTTCAGAGACATTTTGCTTTTCATCCTCTACCAGTCATGCCAAAGGAGTGACCAGCTAGAGTAAGCAGTCCTGCCTTCTCTGGAGAAGCTCACTAATTCTCCCTAAATCTGCTTACTTCCCAGTCCATGAAACTCTTTCCCATGACACCACTTCTACACTGACTTATTTAACCAATTTGAAGAGGATTAAGGGCTCCGTTGACACAGAATGAAAAACATGTTCTGGCAGCTTTGTGCCTCCCCCGCTATGAGTTCGAATGTCAAATCAAGGAATCTGCAGATTGTAACCCATTTTGAATTCAAGCTGATATCAGAAAGGCCTTAAAGGTTCTGTTTTAATTTGCAAATTGAGATTTACTGGAAGCCAAGGGAGACAAACAGTCCTCATCAATGCCCGGAGTTTGCAAGTTTAATCCACAAGTTCACCATTCCTTTGACCCTTGTGGTGTTAGAGATTGCTTTGTTTCTCCCTGAACACCATGTAATAAAAGAAGGCTGATCAATGAAGAGAGACCTCCCCTGCATGTGAAAAAGACAGACAACTATGGGGAATCATAAAATGATTGGGCTTCATGACTGAGTCTATTTAAGATTTCTCGACTTGTTTTTATAATTTAGCATTTTCGTTCTCCTTAAAACATTGCTGGGGGTAAGTGTGGTGGTGGGGGTCTCACGGCATTTTAACTTGGAAAAGTTGTCAGAAACACTGATTTTTGACGTTGCTCCAAAAGAGGCTTGGGAGCTAATTTATTCATTTGTCAAGAGAGACAGTACAGAGGCAGATAATCCAGCTGTTATAATTTCGAAGTAGGCATAAATATGATTGAGAAGGATATGCACCTTGTTACTGCCTGCTACCAGCAGATACTAGCGAAATCATTGAGAGAGGCACCAATCGCAGTAACCTTAATGAACTGCAGTCTGAAAACCATTAAGAAATAGCCCCAACCTCTGCAATACAGAAAACAAGCAAGGGAGAAAACTGATAAACAGGGGAAATGTTCTTACTGAGTTTAGTCTCTGCAAGACAAGCCTCAAATATCCCCAGTGCAAATGAATATGGGCTGCTTCTCCTCACCTAAGCCGAATGTTGAAGAAAAGTTTCAATCTCATTGACTAATTCAGCTGTTCCTTTAAATTGAATTTTTAAACATATGGGCACACAAACCAATCTATATGCAGAACAATTCTTTGAACAGCATGCAAATGGTTTAGGATTACATGCTAGGTATAACACGAGTGAGTTTTCACAGTACAAAAGAATGAATTCCTTATTGTGACACTTGAGATAACAATACTAAAGAATTTCAGCTCAACTTTAAATTGCTCCCTCCAACTGTTGCAGTTTGCTTAGAGGAAGCTAAGATGCTGTTTACTTTCTCTTTCCTTCTGCCAACTAGAAATTGTTTCTATCTGTTAAAGAATGGGCTGCCCATTGTCACAACAGCCATTCCACAAACATTTATCAAGCCTCCATTAGGTATCTGATAATATTGTAAACATTGTGAATAGTGAAAAAAAAATATGTCTCAACCCCTTTTTAAAATGTGCTCTTCTATTTATGGCAGGTATATATATATATATAGAAAGAAACCAGTCATATCAAGAGAGAACAAAAACACATACCTCACATGAGATTTTTATTTCAATCCAAACCCACTTTCATCATGGTATAACATGTTGACCTTGTGCTTTGATTTATTTACACATCACTGAAAAGTTGTCCAGATCAGCCAGTGTTCTTGAAAACAAATTCTTACTACAGCAGGGCCAACCTTTCTATATTGGTCACTGCTGACCAGAATGGCCTGGATATAAATGGAAATGTACTCTGGTAGAACCTGTTTGCAATGATGCCCTCCTATGCATAGGAGAGAGGAAGTCTGGGGATGGATTCCTATTGACCATTTATTGGATGTCAGCTACCGATTTTGTCCCAGGTCAATTTCCTGGAGTTTTGCTGAGAAGCGGAGCTAATGAAGGGGAAGAAATGACAGGAAAGGAGAAAAACATTTTAAATATTAAGGCATATTATGGACTGAACGGAGTTGATATACCACTATCTGCTACGTGATTGCTCAGTATTTCAATATCACCCAGGGTCTAGGTTTCACATCTGTTATAATATCCATAGAAAAATCTGAGTTTAGAAATTGTCACCTTAGAGACTTCATCATGGATGAGGTGCCTCCTGAGACAATTCTCTAAGGGATGGCTTGAGGCTAGGCTGTAGATGGGACAGAGGGCAGTCCAGGTGGGGAGCTCACATTCATAAATAAAAAGAATGACGAGTGTTTATAAAAGAAAACCGAGTGCCTATGGGTGGGTATTCATCCAGCCAGCATTAGGTTGCAAAGAGAGGTACGAAATGTATCCTGGGCACAAATTACAGCTAATCTTGAATGCCAAGTTAATATTATAGAGTTCGGGTTTTATCCTAAGAGCCACGCAGAGCCATTTAAAGGCTTAAGCAAGTCACAGGAATGGAAGGGTAGGAGAGTTGTGAAATTTACATTTGAAAAGGCCACTGGGGCTAAGGTAGAGAACTTTGAGATTGGGAAAACAATGGCAGGGTCTTCTGAATACCTGAGAGCCTCTGTTTATGGTAAAGTGGCCTGCCTAATGGGAGAGAGCAAAAAGGCTGGGGAAATAGGAGCTATTAAAGCAATGACTGTGTTACTCTAGGTAAGGCTGGCTATATTGGAGTTGAGAAAAGAATAAGTTTTGAAAAGTTGGAGCTTATAATCAGAGAATGATGCCTGGGGTCTGAGATTTCATAAGCAGGGAATTCTTGGTACTGAAAACGAGGCCGTCCCATAGAAATCAAAAGCAGAGGAGTAAGATCAGGCAAAGTGCAGAATTCACTGTTTTCTTTGTACCAGATCATCTTGTAATAATAGATCAAGAACCTTTTAGAACTCCATCTGAAAGGTCCAGGATTCCCCAGAAGGGGGGTCCACTAGAGTAACAGGATAACACGCACCCAAAGGACACACGAGAGACCGTCTTGCTGTAAAGCACATGAGGTGGTTTATTAAATCAGAGCTCTGGGCCAGCCCATATCCCCATATCTCACATAGGGGATAGAGGGACTGACCTCGTGGCTCAGGGGCATAGCACTTATATATGGGCGGGGTGGGGAAAAAGCGAACTTTCGCGCGGGTGCACAGGATTGGTTGTTTTACTTTTTTGAACACTAGCAGGCCTTACCATGGGGGCAGGGTGTAGTTCCTCCCTTGGCCAGTCAGTTTCTGGGATGTTCTTAACAGGCCTTTGTCTTGTAACTCCACCTCCTCTGTAACTAATTAGATGGGCCCAAACCTGCTGGCAGGCACTTTTTCTGCCCAAGGTCTAAGGCGAAAAATTTACACATATTTCATAAAATGGCCTTTATAATTTTTCACTCTACACATCCTGCTCCTCTAGGAAATCTCATGTTGGGAATAGGACTGACCAGCACCCAGGGCCACAGAAAGCCAACTTCAAAAATTATCATTGTGGGTGGGTTTTGTTTGGTTGTTTGGTTTGGTTTGGGTTTGGTTTGGTTTGGTTTGGTTTGGTTTGGTTTGGTTTGGTTTAGTTTATTTTGTTTTGTTTTAGTTTGGTTTGGTGGTGGTGGGTGGTTTTGGTTTGGTTTTGTTTGCTGTTGCTGTTTTTGTTTGTTTGTTTGTTGTTGTTTTTTGTTTTAGCTTGGTTTGGTTTGAGATAGGGTTGAATATAGCCGAGGCTAGCCTTCAACAGGCTATATTGAGTTATTGAGTTAGCATTATAAAGATGGGGTTTTATCTTAAGAGTCACTGTTGGGAAACAGAAACAAACACTGCTATGTCCTTCCACAATATCAGAACCTATTGAGTAACACTTGTTTACTGTTGTCTTTTGAGAGTACAAGGACTGACTTTGGTCTTGAGGTCAAAACCAGGGGAAACATGCAGACCTTCTCATAGTAGAGGCAGATTCTTAAGTTTGTGCCTTCTTTCTGGATGTTTCTTTCAAATTTCCTCCTGTAAAATACAATTTCCTCCATGAACTTGCATGCACATAGTAAGTATATTAGTAGTTCTGCAGGATATACATTGTAAAAGGAAAATTACTAGGTGAAAGGAACATTTCAGTTTTGAGAGAATACTGTAAACTGTCCTCTACAAAAACTTAAATTTTCACACATATGTCTTTTCCCCACCCTCTCTCCTGTTGGATTTATTATTATTCCTTCTCAATTCACATATTAACATGACCTGGGTTTATATTTATTGGATTTTAAGTGAGTTTTATTTTATTTCATTCAAATAATGTGAAGAACATCTCTATTTTGTTGGCAATATTTCTTTTCTTGAAATTTTTGTTCATATTTATAAAGCTATTGATTTTATTGATTTGTAGGTGTCCATTATGTGTTATGGATATGAGCTTTTCATCTATTGTCTTTTTAAAATATGTTCTCCAAATATGCCTGTGTTTTAAAATTTTTATTTTTGATCGGCACATAAGAATCTTTTATATTAATAGTGTACACTGAAATGTTTTAATATATGAGTGTTATGTAATAACCAGAGTAATCAATATATCATCTTAAACATTCATTATTCCTTTGTGATGAAAACATTAAAAATCACTTTTACTAGATTTTTGAGACATGTAGTATCTAATCAATATCTAAGAAAAGTTTATCCTATTGTAAAATATTATACAAAAAAAAATGTTTTTTTGGTTTTTCGAGACAGGGTTTCTCTGTATAGCCCTGGCTGTCCTGGAACTCACTCTGTAGACCAGGCTGGCCTTGAACTCAAAAATCCACCTGCCTCTGCCTCCCAAGTGCTGGGATTAAAGACGTGCACCACCACTGCCCGGCCAAAAAATTCTTATCTAATAGCAACTCAGTTCCCTAGAACCAACATTTTTTTATTCCTTCTTTTTACTCTTCTAACCTCTGGATATTGCTATTGTACTCTTAAGTACCATGTAATCAACTATTTCAAGTTCCACAAATGAGTTCAAGGCATGGTACCTGTCTTTCTGTTTCTGGCTTATTTCATTCACCATAATAATTTGTAGTTTCATCCATGTTGTCATAAATGACAGAATTTCACTGTTTCTTAGCTTCCCAGTCTTATTTAGACAACAAAATGCCTGCCTCTTCCCACTTATATTTCTCATACTCAAGATTATCTTAAGTATTTTTTTACATCATTGTACTCGTTGTCGTCTTTGTCATAATATGTAGAACCAAGATAGACTTTAGCCTTTTGGGTGGTTATATCCACATGTTCATGCCATTAGCAATTATGAAATGAATAAAAAAGAAGCAGATGTGGCCACAGAAAGAAGCAGAACTGCCATAATAGACCAGTGACAACCTCAGCCATGTCCATAGATAGTGTTGGCTTTAAAGTGAGCTTTCAAAATTTTGTGGAGGTGGGCTAAAATGGATTCCTGAATTTGATCACTCAATAAACTATTATTTTGGTTTTGTTTTATTTGGTTTGGTTTGGCTTTGGCTTTTTGTTTTGGATTTTTGAGACAGGGTATGTGTATAGTCCTGGTTATTCTGGAACTCACTTTATAGACCAGGCTGACCTCAAAATCAGTGATACTCCCACTTCTGCCTGTGTGCTAAAATTAAAAGTGGAGGTTACCATGCCCAACTAGTATTTAAGGAAGGATATTTAGTTCTAGTTGGTTCATTTCTCAGATGAGAATATAAGGGCTGAAGATTTCAGGATTGGATAAGAAGCACCCCTTGATTATCACATCAGTGTTACCTCCCATGTGCTAACTTAGTTGGTTCTGATATAGTATTTTATAACATATGCCTTTCATTAAAATACTTGAATGTTTATATTCAGTTTTTCATTCTAACATCCTTTATTTGAAACTAAGAAAATAACATTTTTTAGACAGTAGCCCCTGATACAGCCTTTCTTCAAAGCTCAGCTGGCCCCCTCCTTCCATTCTTCAATTATTTGGAATTAGTGAGAAAAAGAAATGTATCAGCCCTACACTAACGGAAACCACAGAGTAATTAGCAAATAATAGAATGCACACCCAATCCATACAATACTATATTGGCTTGTAAGGATAATTGTAAGTTTACTGATGAAAATCAATTTTTATCGGCTTGCTTACACTCCATAATAAGGCCACAGTGGCACTTCCTGCTCAAGGCGCTTAAGTGAGACCTAACATGTATTTGATTTTAATAAATACTATCTGTGGGAAGCCAAGACAGAAATGAACAGATGTTAGAACCATATGATAATAGTGTGGCAGGGTAGGAAAAAAAAATCAACCTGTGCATTTGTATGGCACACCTGGTGTTTATGATACTTTTGTAACTTCTGTAACTACAGCATCTGGCCCTTTGTTGATGTTCTTTAATTTTCAGATACCCAGGATCCTACATCTCTTGCAGTATAGACTTGTCCATTAGGGAAAAAACAAAACAAAACAAAAAAAACCAAGAAAAGCACAGTAAACATGCCATGCATTTTGCAGAGAAAGACAACTGTCTCCCTATAAGGAACTTAGGTAAAATCATTAGTGAAATGTGAAAATTTATGAAAACATTTAGATCAGCCTTTTCCAGCACCTCTTAAGAGACAAAAAAGTATTCACTCAAGGATTCCTAGCTCGTGCCAATATTCTTATTTTATATTTGCTGTGAAGATAACATATGGGGAATGTCTAAATTAAGTACAGCACTCTGAACTTTGTGTTTTGGCATTTTTTTATTCTGTTTGATCTAACTGATGTAGGTTGAACTAGACAGACAGTGTAATTTGATACAACTTAAGTTGGAACCTAGTAATTTTTCTTGAGCTTTGGGGTATGTTTCTGTGTTGAGAGCTACCAAATACAGAGGCAGTTCGGTGGTTAAAAGCACTGGATATTACAGAGAAACAGAGTTTCAGTTCCCAGCACCCACCCGGTGGCTCATAACTATCCATAACTCCAGTTCCAGGGCATCTGATGCCCTCTTCTGACCTCCATGTGTGGTCCACAGATATTCCTGCAGGCAAAACACCTATAAGTATCAAATAAACAAAAGCAATTGTTTTAAGCTCCAAAATATAAAGTGGCTCATCTCAATTTTTAGTATTGCTAACGATCAAGTCACAGTATAAGCACAATGCATCTTAAACGCCTATGACGTATCACAGGCTGAAGTGCACACGGAAATAAACACATGCAACTTTATACTTAAGGTAATAATGGTAGCACCTCTGGAGATTGATTTCTAGACTAAAATTTTGAAGAAATGTTTGTTTGCTTGTTTGTTTGTTTTTTTGTTTTATATGTCTCTTTTGAGACAAGGTCTCATATAGTTCTGGCTAGTCTCAAACTCAATACGTATAGCATGTTGGAGTTTGACATTTTAAAGTGTGTGTGTGTCTGTGTGTCTGTGTGTCTGTGTGTCTCTGTGTCTTTGTGTCTCTGTGTGTCTCTGTGTGAGTTCAGGTGTTGAGGAGGCCTAAGAGGGCATTGGATTTGCTAGCAATAGAGTTACAGGTGGCCATGTATGCACTTCCAGAGCAAACTACACTGCTACAAGGAGAACCATCTTACCAGCCCAGGATGTGAACTCTAGATTCTCTTGTGTCCGTTTCCCAGGTGCTGGCATTGCAGCTGTTTACCATCATCTCCACTTTCGGAAGGAATTCCACAATGGAAAAAAAAAAACATCAAGAGTTGTGTTCACCAAGGATGACTCCAGTTTGGGCAAGATACCTTTTTCAGAAACCACATTGTCTTATAGTTCTTATTATTGTGAAGAGACACCATGACCATGCCAATTCTTATAAAGGAAAACATTTAATTGTGGCTGGTTTACAGTTTCAATGTATAGTACATTATCATCGTGATGGAAAGCATGGCAGCCTGCAGAAAAACATGGTGCTGGAGGAGGAGAGTTCTACATCTTGATCCACAGGTAGAAGGAAAAAGAATTGTATGCCTGAGTCAGGGGTAAAGCATCTAAGACCTCAAAACCTGCCCCTACAGTGACACATTTCCTTCAACAAGGTCACATTCACCCCAACAAAGCCACATCTCCTAATAGTACCACGCCTTATAGGCCAAACATGTGAGTCTATGTGGGCCATACTTATTCAAACCACCACATACATCCTACTAGGATTTTGCAGATGATGAACTTGTCACATTTTGTGAGCTATCAAACTTACACTAAAACTCCTGGCCAGAATGAAATCTCTCATAGAGAAACTCAAAAAACCCCTAAGTAAGAAAGGAAAAGAAAACCTTTATGGTTGATTCATAATGGAGTCTTTTCTCACTGTACATATGTGACCTTCAGTACAGGGCCTCCAGAGTGAAATATCAAAAATATTCAGAGGTGGTTTGTGAGATAAAATGTGCACGTCATCAGTGTCCTACGGGCTTCATATGCATAACCTAAATTTATTGTCAGCAATATTTGAAATGCAATAGTTGGATAAACTTAAGTCCTTGTCCAGAGCCAGGAAAATCTTTGAATATAAATTAATCTTGGGCCGGGCGGTGGTGGTGAACACCTTTAATCCCAGCACTTGGGAGGCAGAGGCAGGTGGATTTCTGAGTTCGAGGCCAGCCTGGTCTACAAAGTGAGTTCCAGGACAGCCAGGACTACACAGAGAAACCCTGTCTCAAAATAAGTAAATAAATAAATAAATAAATAAAATAAAGATAAAAAAAAATTAATCTCGGTGATTAGGGGTTCCAAACTTTGACCCTCACTTAGAACTGCTAAATGGTGGTTGCTATCTACTCTTCTACCTTTGCTTTGTATCAAAGATACCCAGGCTTATACTAAGTATAATCAAAAGTTATAGCCACTTCCAATTGGGGTCAAAGTGCCACCCAAACTTGGCTACCAAGTTTTATCATTGGTAGCAAAAAGCCTAACGGAGCCAAGCATTTTTGAGGTAACATGACGTTGTGACCCGTCTTGGGGCTTTTGTTATGATATCTAGGCCCCTGCCATCAAACTCTGCCAATTTCCATAAACTTTAGGGTATACATAATGTTCAAACTAAATCAATTATTATCACTTTGGTTTAACGTGAAAAACAGAGACAAATACTCATTATATTTGATCTGTCTCCCTATTGGCATTAATTTTATGAGAGGAAAGTTGTTGAATATGTCAATAACTTAGACTAGATGGTCTCTAAAACAGAACCTGAGTGGATGTTCTGCATGAATATTTTGAGTATATGATAGCACAGGCAGGGAGAGGGAAGGGAGATGTGAAACAAGGAAGAACAGCCAATTCATGCATGTGTAATCCAGTATACCACCACAGAGGCTACTCAACTACCTTTAGGCCTATATCATTTGCCTCATTTTCCTACTTGCTAAAAGTTGTTCCACATGTATTTTTTTTCCCAGTCTCCTTCCAGGTTGCTTTTTCCTGAATTCCAAAGTACTTCTAAGAAGTCACAAAAGTCTCCGAGACAGAAGAGAAAGTTATTTGTAGTTGCCCAATAAGAAGGCTAAGTACTACATTAAACCTGGTCAAAGCCTCCATATTGGTCACCCAGGACTGACTGATTGGGAGATGAAACCAGAGGAACTGAATAAAGCCATGTACAAGCACTGTTGCCTTGGATATCCAGAGTCTGCCAACTAAAATGCTGAACTGTGTCACATAATGGTGATGAATAGAACAGCTCATTTCCATACACTGAAGATTTTGAGTTCTCTTATATTTTAGACCTAAACCATAAAAGTTTGTTCCTTTTCAATTAAGTTAATTAAATATCACTACTGAAAATGGTTATAATCAGGACCATGGAGCCGATGAAAAATGGATGTTTTATTAGTATTTTATCCTTATTAGCAAGGAATTTTCACAATTGTGTCATAATACATAATTTTGAATAAGCAGCTTCTCATAATTATGAAATATAAAGTTGTGAGATCTCATTTAAATAATTCTACCTATTCTCTGAGGTTTTTAATCACATCTGTGATTTTATTCAAGACCAAAGATGACAGGTTTAACTTTTGTGAACAAAGATAATTTACTTATCAACAAAATCTTATTGTGTCATAATTACTAGCATGTCTATTTCCCTTTCTGGCAGTGACTTGAAATATTTTGAAATAATGAAATTGCTATAACTAAACTTTATGAATATGCCTTAAAATTTTTCTGATTAGCCATTTGCTACAATTTCCAAAGCATTTAGCCTTGCATATTGATAATGGGGAAGATTTAGACGGAAAGCGGAGGAAATCCATTTTTGAAGGATGTATTATTAATACCATGATTTACTGAGTTCTCACGAGTGCTGGTCAGTGTAATTGATAAATGTTCATGTGCTATGTAATACAGTATCAGTATGGTAATACCCATTTCCAAGATAAGAAAGCTGGAGTGTGTATCACTAATTGAAATAGCCAGGATTCAAAAAAGTGTTATTTTAGTATTAAGGCTATAATCCAGCAATTTGTTGTTCAAAAATGACCAGGTGAAAACCCATAATTTTTGGTGTCTTGGCTCATACAGAAATGTGTCCTTTGATGCATCAGCATAGCATAGCTACGTGTCTTCTGCCACTGTTCTCTCTTTCTGGCAACTTAAGAGTCATGAAAATCTTGTTGAATTTGGTTGCCAAATAATAGTTCCCCGACCCCATCCCAGTTACAGTCAAGGCAAATGGTTCAACTTTGTTTTGAAATAAGACTAGACCATCTCAGACCCTAGTCATTACTTTTTTATCAGCCTCACAGATGTTCATTTTCTCACTTTGTTTTGGCTCTTGCTATGGAGAAGCCCAGACTGGCTTTCAACTTCTCAACCTGGGGATCTTCATGTCACCACCTCTCAAGCCCTAGGATCACAACATGCACCACTACACCTGGTTTTCACTTTATAAATTTCTAATGGAATTTCTAAACATGCTATTATTAATTATGCTAACTAACAATTTGAAAGCCAGATGCCAGTCAGGCCTTTTTCACAGAAATGGCCCCACGTGGCCTCCCTATTCCCTTTAAGTGCACATCAACCTCATTCATATTTTGAAATGCCAAATGGAACAATGTTCATTAGTATTGAACTCATCAAGTTTTTAAAACATGTCCCAGTAGGTTCGTGGATACTTAAATGTAATTAGTAACCTTAATTTCTTATCCAGAAATGACTCAGCCCAGATAAAAGTAAAGCAGAGGCAATATGTGTAGACTGCGTGTGTCTCAATTCAGAAGCAACCACGTTAGCTCTGCCCAGTCTCAGCAAATGTTTCTCTATAATTGGGAAAGCTTGACCAAATTAGCCTGTATGTCACGAACCAAGACTACTGAAAAAGCATGGGTTTAATTAATTGACAAGGAGAATATTTGCTTCTTCACACCCTGATTCTTGTCAGAGCAGTGTGTGCTCAAATGGTTCATCACACCAAGACGAAGGTCAAATCTTTCATCATGTTTTGTTCAAGTTCTGAATTGATACGCGATACCATTTAGTGGTTTGAAGAAGAAGGAATGTAACAGTATAAAGAGTGTCCACAGCAATAATTAGCTAGCTGCAGATCAGAAGAGGTTTTTTTTTTTTTTTAACCTGACCAAGAAGCTTTTCTGTGAGACAGAGTTTGAGGCATTTGTTTGGGGTAGGCTGTTAACAGCCTTTCTGTAAATGAGAGATGGGCATGTGATAGGGAGAGTTGAAGAATCTGTATGCTACATACACATGGCAATCAAGAGTCTTCATGACAGAAAAAAAAAATGCTTTCAGACATACCCATTGACCTGTCTCGAATCTTTATGTTAACATTGGTCACAGGACACCGTGGTAATGTGTGTCAAGGCTGTATAACTATTGCAGTAAAGAATTCTGCTTCATCAATGTCACAATAGAATTGAATTTTTTTCCTAATCACTTCATTGTCAGTTTAGGTGATTGATGGGCAACCCTCTACACAGAGTGACTGTAAAGTCAAGACTCCTCCCATGACATGGTCTGCCATCTACTACCCATAAGTCTTTCATTGACTCCTCTACTACTGGTTGGTGAGACAGGGGAAGATAGAATAAACTAGCATCCAGCTGAACACTGATTACCTTGCTGCTGCTTAAAACCTATTGGCAAGAGCTAGTTTCGTGACTCCATTTAGAAGCAAGAAGAAAAGAAAATGGGTGTACACAGGAAAAAGGTTCTAAAGAACAGAGGGTTCTTGCCTGATTATCAATACTTAAAAAAAATGCCACTATTTTATTTGTTTATTTGTTTATTTGTTGGCTAATGTGCTGCAGGTTTACTTTAACTTATTTTATTTTTTGATTTGGCTTTTGTCTGTCTTCCTAAAAGAATGTCTGCATTTTTTTTTTTTTTATTCTTACAATCTTAGGATCTAGCATGATACCTGGGACTTTATAGAGATGCAATTAAAGAATTGTTACTATGTGATGTCGCTGCTGTGGTAACCAAGATGAAGAAACAACTCTGACATTTTATTAATCCTAAAGGGCTCTACTGAATGAACCACAGCTTTTCAGTGTGGAAGGGGATCATCATCATAATAGACATACATATTGATGGTAATACAATATTTCAGAAATATTACTCAGGAAAGAATGATCACAAAAGTAATGATGATTCTGGTTGATGGGCTCTAGAAAGGTTCAGTGAGAATGTGTTATTTGAGCTAATGGAAAGATGGCATTGTCAAGTTAAAAAAAATAAAAAAATAAACAGCCAAGAAAAGACATCCTGGACCTAGAGAATAGCATGCACAAAAGACAGTAGCACTTTCTCCCTTTGGGAACAGAGAGTAATTTGGTACAGTTAAAGTGAAGACTGCTTGAGGGAATGAGAGATGAGTCTGGAAAGGCAGGCACCAGCCATGGGGTGTCACTGACAAGTTCTAAGCAAAGAGCTGACATTGTCAGATTTGCGTTTTACGAAGTTTACTCTGGCAGCAGTTGGAAGGATGTTAACTAAGAGGGTCTGGACTGAAGTCAAGGAAGGCAGCAGCTGTGATGCCGTGGGAATGACATGTGAGTGGAAGGCTAAGTGATGGTTAGGTAACAGCACCACAAAATATGCTAAACTGTCCCCTTGGCCCAGGGCACAGTATGGAAAGCCCTAATACAACCACATCTTTACAAGGGGAAATTGACATAAATGTAAAGATTAGGGGGAAAAAAATCAATTGTTTGAAATGTTTAGTTGTAAATTACTTGTCATGCTACCACATTTAACGTGAAGCACCCTATGAAACCTAGACGGGACAACAACACAAAACTTCTCGAACTTTCTTCCTTTCAACAGCTGTTCCCATGGCCTCAGGTATTTTTCATAATAGGCATACAAATCAAAAATTAGTAGACTAGAAAACACTTTTAAGAAGTTATTTTTAAAACAATCCTTCAGCATACACAATAGTTTTACCATTTATCAAATGTGAAAAAACAATTTTTCATACTCATGAGATGAATATGTTCATTTATTTTCCATAAAAGTTTAAATCTTGACTGTTTCAACCTGCTGGACAGAAAGTGTCATCAACATTTTCGAGCTGACTGCCATTTTGATTTATAATAGTCAAGGTTGAGAACAATATATCACAGAAATATGCAGTAGAAAATAGTAGAAGTATGTTTAGGGTTATTTCAGAAATTATTGGAAAATTCTGCCCTAATCCTGAACCAAAATATATTTCATCATGGCTAATGAAACTCAACTAAGACATTCAAACATTCTAACACAATGAAGCCCAAAGATGTACTGATTTGATACCCATGCTGCAAAGTTATAACAGGCAATCATTACAAGTCTTTGTTTTTTCATATTAAATCATTATGCTTCTAAAAAAAAAAAAAAAAAAACAGAAAGCTTTGTATGAAGAGTAAAATCATGTGATTCAGAACACATAATATTCTTGGATCAGTTGAGCTGTTTTAGGGTTAACTGGTCTTGCAAGTTATGGCAACATGTACATCATAAAACATGCATGCTATGCATTCACACCAGAATCTGTGGTGGAACTGTATAGATAGGCAGTGCCTAAAACACATCAAATTTATTATAATTTTTTTCATGATAAAATTATTGTGTAGCCCAGGGTGGCCTCAAATTCACCATGTTAACAGTGTGAAAATTCACTATGTAACTGAGGATGACCTTGAATTTCTGATCCTCCTGACTCTGCCTCTTGGGTTCTGAAATTACATGTGTGTGCCACCAAGTCTAGTTAATGGTTTATGGTATGTTGGGGATAGAAGCCAGGGCCTAAGGTATGTTAGGCCAGAACTCCATTAATGGAGTGTCGGGAGCCATTTTGCCTGCTTCTGTGAAAGTCTGCCTGTCAGGCAGTCAAGTCAGGCCAGGGTCTACTGGCAAGATTTCCTGGCCTGCTGATGAATGGAACAATAAGAGGGGATACACTTGAAGTGTAAGATGAAGGGCTGAATGTTCTGTTAATTTTGGAGCAAGGAACAGGGAGGAATAAGGCCTCCGGGTGGGTACAGATACCAAATATACATCATCCATTGTCTCTGCTAGCTTGTGACTTTGTTTCCCATGATAGTATATAAAGCCTATGAGAATTAAACTCGAGGTTGTCACAAGTATTGACTGAACAGCCCTCTCAACTTCTAACCTTTGTCTCTGAGTCTTCTTTTCTGTCTTTTCTATAATCATCCTCACTCCCCACTCAGAGAACTGCTCGACTTCATACCAGCCGGACCAGTACAATGGAGCTATATCCCCAGGCCATAGTTCATTTCATTTGTTTTTTTTTTTTTAATTTAATTTTTGGTTTTAGACATTCAGAAAACTTTCACAGTTAATAATAAATCTTTGTCATCGCTACATTTACTTACACTACTCCATACAGGGTTGGACTTACAGTTTAAGATGCTATAAATAGATGGTTTCTTTGTGACTTTTTGTTGTTGAAATTCAGTTTTCCTTGCTCTTTTTTTAACAAAAGACATTCCATGTCTATCATCTTTTAAACTGCTGTGCATGAGGAGATGAGCCTCGTTGCCCTCTCTGTGCCCTTCTTGGGACCTTTCTTCTGTGACAGTAGATAGTTTTTAACTGCTTCTCAGTGTTTTCTTTATAGATATGAAGCACTCCTAAGATTCCCTTTCTCCCGAATGATACTGGAATGGAATAAATGAAAACCTTTCCATGACTCCACTGCACTGAGTGCATTGGGAGTTATCTGCTACTGTCTAGACATAACTGAAAAAGAAAGCAGGCTTTCCAGTCAGCTCTAGACTAAGTCTTATCCCTGTCACATATTACCAGTATGACCTTGGGCAGGTTACTCTACCACTACCTCATGGAAAGGATGTAAAAAGTAACATGAGCTAGTGTTGGGACACTGCTTTAAGGCTTAATTAATGCAAAGTATATTTCACTCTTCAGAGCTCTAGCCAGCTCTCAGCCTATCATATGCCTTAGAAACAACCCAAATATGCCCCTTTCGTCTTTCTATCAGCGTTACATTTTAACATATTCGTATATGATGAATATGAATATGAATCATATTTTTATGCCATTCATCATCTTCTTTAGTTTGGTTGATTCATTGTACTTTTGTCTTGATTTGGTTTGCTGTGAGATGACTCAACTGTATAGCTCAGGATAGCCTCTAACTTGCAATCTTCTTGCCTAAGTTTCCCTAGTACTCACATTTATAAGTGTACATCACCTTGCCCAGCTTCCTTGTATATATTTGTTTTATATTACAGGTTCATGTGTGTATATGTCGGTTTATGCACATTAGTTCAGGTGCCCAAGGAAGCCAAAAGATGAAGCTGGAATTCCAGGTGGCTCTTGAGCTGTGACATGTGTGCTGGGACTGAGCTCAGATCTTCTGGAAGTACATTATGAGCTCTTACTGATGAACCATCTCCCTAGCCCCTCTTATATGGTTTTATAGAAAACATTTTTGCACAATATTCTGTGATATGACAGGTTCATCTGCTCATTTGGGTGGCATTTAGATGTAACCTTCAGGTATGTTTTCTCCAGAATAGTCTACTGAGTGTTTTGGAGTTTCTCACTGGCCTGGCACTAACTGATTAGGCTAGGGTGGCCTAGCAAGCTCAGGATTGGCTTCTTCCTCCCCAGCACTAGGAATATAAGCAAGTGTCACTAAATGCAGGGTAGGAGGGTGGGGGGAGGGGGTCTGTTTTTCAGTGGATTCTGAGGAATGAGCTCATGTACTTCACCTTTCAGGTCAAATGTTTTACTGACTGAGCTATTTCTTAACCCTCTCACAGCTTTTTCTACCTTTACCTTTTTTTTTTGTCCCTTTAAAGTTTATTTTCTAAACCAACTCTGGTGCCACAGCCCTGTAATCCCAATGCTCAGAGTGTGGAAGCAGGAAGATCAAGAATTCAAGGTCATCATTAGTACTAGACAGTGATCAAAGCTTGCCTAGGTTTAAGACTCTCAAGGAACAAAAAGTTTATATCTTTTCCAATAGTAAGGTTAGTTATAAAAGTAAATTCAATAGGAACAATTTCTCCAGTATTCCTTCGTACATATAATTGGCCTTATAAGCTTTCCCAATTAAGCAGTTCTATCATGATTTGGAAGGAAATTTTTTTTTTACTTGAAGAAATTACTTTGCTTCATTTTCTGTAAGCCTGAACCCCTTGATTTTCTTCCATTCATGAGACAATTTCAATGAAACCTTGATTTTCAAGTGTATTAATTTACTGCCCACAACCTTATTTTATTTTCTTTTTTTAGTGGGTGTTAATACTTTAGATTCAATTTTCTTGCCTTGAACTTTTATGGAGGTTTCAGCATTTTAAAGCTGTTTACAACTCCCACATATCTAGCTATTCTTGGCCCATAATCACTTCATTTGGGGGGGGGGTCTAGCTCTGTTTAATTTTAGTTAACCTTTAAGTAGCACTACAAGATCTTTGCTTATTCTTCTTAGTCTACACACAGGACAGGGACCACCACACTCTGCATTTCTTCCTCTATACACTAAATATAATTTAGAATACTAAACAACTTGTAATGATTTAGAAACTGAAGATTGTTTCAGTGATTGAAGCATTCACATCCTTTGATAATATAGTTGACAAGTACTTGACAAATACAACCCCTGATGCTGACCTTTAACAGAGGCTCACATCCAAAACAATTAAATTATGTCAGAAAAATTGAAATTCCTGTCAGAATGCCTTTGGCAAATTTGTACTTCACTCAACAACTCTAAATCAAAACTTTCCAATACATATTACCAACTGCCTACTGTTTGCTTCACACTTGATGTATAGGCTTCATCTAATTTCTACAGTCTATTTTAGTACTAATGAAGAAGATAGAAACAAATCCAAGCTTTACTTTTCTCATTTAGAAAAAGAAGAGAATGTCAGAATATTGCAAATCTTCAAACAACTCTAGAAAAAATATCAATGTTAATCTTGTGTATATCTTTCAACTGAACAAAAATAATTTTTAACATCTGGATCAGAAGGCAAAGAAAATCAGAAAAGACCTATGAGCTACTTAGGCAAAAACCAAAGGCTGTTAAATGTCCTGGTGTTTCTGACCAACCTTCTTCCTGGTTAACCTGTGTTATCAAAATATATGCAGATGTGTGGCTTCTGTTTCCTGCACCACTGGATGACCCATGAATTTCCAGTCTTGTCATAGGGAATAACTCAGGCATGCAAAGAAATGTCTACTCATAGACTGCTATGGTTTAATATGATTTGTCACCACTAAAATTCATGCTAAAACTTCAACTCTGTTTTAACAGTATCAAGAAGTAATAAGACCTTTAAGAGATATTTAGCCAATTCAAGTTTGAGCCCCATGAATGGATTAATGTAGTTCTTGCAAAAGCAGATTAGCTACTGCAAGAGTAGACTCTTATAAAACGAAATTGTCTTCTTTCGCTCTTATGCTTTTCTTCCTTATGTGCTCTCTTGCCCTTTTATGTTAAGGCCCTTCTGATGACAGAGGCTAAGACAGGGTTGGCACCATGGTCTTAGATCTCAAGAACCATGAGACAAAATAAATATCTTTTACATACACACACACACACACACACACACACACACACACACACACAGGCAAATCCTGGTCATGTTAGTTACTCTTCTCTTGCTATAATAAAACACAGTGACTAAGACAACTTATAAAAGGAATCATTTGCTTTGGGATGACAATTCGAGACAGATAGAAGTCTATTGCCATCATGGAGGGGAGCATTACAGCAGGCAGGTAGGTATGGTGTTGAAATAGCAGCTAAGAATTTAGATATTGAACTGTAAATAGGAGGCAGAAAGAACACTGGGAATTGTGGAAGGCATTTGAAGTCTCAAAGTTGGCCCCCATAATATACCCCTTTACCAAGGCCACACCTCCTAATACTTCCCAAATAGTTCCATCAGTGGGACAAATTATTCCAAGGTTTGAGCTTGGGGGGTGATACTCAAATTAAAACAATAACATTGGTATTGTAATGTCCTCTGAGCCATAGATATAGGAACTGTGATACAGATGTATCTGTTGGTGCTGAGCTTTCCATTGATCTCTGCACTAGGTCCAGATTGTCGTTTTCTGTGATGGTTTCCATTTGCTATAAGGAGGGGCTTCTTTGATGAGGGGCAGTAGCTACAGTTAATTTGGTTTATTTGTTACTCCGTGTTGTACACTCACATCTGAGGATTGGACTTAGGAACAACAGATGCGGAAGAGCATATGCTATTTATCTAAGAGTCAGTGTTCTTCACCCCTGGGTTGTCTCTCCAGTCCCCCTCATACTTATTTTAAAGACATCAGGTACAAAGAAATTGGAGTATCAAGGGAAGAATATGGCAACAATACTCATAGGAATAACTGAGAAGTCTATTTGTGGAAGCCTGTGATGTATTAGTCTGAGAACACTCAAAGTAACTGGAGGATATTTCAAGTTTGTGAGCCTGAGACCCTTTTACACAGTTGGACGTTAACAAGTCAATAGACATTTGGATTACTGCTGATAATGCTTTCCACAATACAATCATAGAAAGCACTAAATGTAAGAGAGCTACAAGTCAACATTGTGAAACAGCAGCCTCAGAAAGAATTAAGGCTTACTAACTAAACACATCTCCGGGAGTGGAAAAAAAGTTAACTGTCTGGCCATTCCTTATAGAACCCAGAATATACTCCAACCTCCCCCTATACATATGCACAGTTCACCATTCTTATTTAGTTTAAAAAAATAGTTCCAAAAGGATCCATTGTCACAAACCCATCCTTCTCTTAATCCTTCTTAGACTCCTATCCTTCTCCAACCAGCACAAACTGTGCTGACTCTGATGAAATGTTTGGTTTCTGCTGAAGAGTTAAACTTTTTTTCTTTGTGCTCTCTTTTTATCTGAAGGAAGAAAAAAGAATCTTTCATCATCCAGCTTCTCAGTTTGTTTTCAGTGTCCTCTAAAGTACCTTTTTATCCCTCACAATTACTGATCTCCTTTGCTTTTCAGTGAGCCTCCATCGTTCTACACTCCACCAGCTGCCTGCCCAGTAGCCAGCAAACTAACTCCAATAAGAACAAAAACCTCAAGTTTAAACTCCCCAGGGAACTTATCACTGAATAGAGAACAATCTCTCAACCAAGAAGTTGACCTTGAGACTTCAAGAGTTCTGGAAAGTTGGGACAGCAGTGCCCCTTTATCTGCAGGTTTGTTTTCTGCAGCTTCATTTCCCTCTACCCCACTAGGATCTGAAAATATTAATTGCAAATGTTTAGAACTGTAAACAAATTCATAATGTAGCCTGCATTGCATTCCACATAATATGATGAAGTCTCATGTCCTGTCTGTCAGATTCAGGCATCACTACATAATCTATTGTTTTGCCTGCCCATTAGTGACTTAGCCATCTTGGTTATCAGGTATCAGATATCTCACAGAATCACAGTGCGTGTGCTCCAGTAACCATTATATAGTAGCCTGATGCTTCCACAGTGCCTATGCCATTCAGCTCACTATAATGCAGTGCATTGTATTATCTTACATCACAAGACGAGTGAATGGAACAAAATTTTGAGAAATGTTTTCATTCTATCAAATACTGTTGTCTAGCCCAGCAAAGACTCACATTTCCTGAACCTTTTAAGGCTTCACCAGTCACATCAACTTGTCATTTTGAGCTCTCACCAAACCAGATGACATGCAGTCACCACCTACAGAGAGAGAGAGAGAGAGAGAGAGAGAGAGAGAGAGAGAGAGAGAGAGAGAGAGAGAGAGAGAGAAAGGAAGCCATCTTGGCTAGGTGTGTTCATTAGTCTGATTTGCTAGTCATGGTCTACCCTTTTTACAAAAAGATTTGCTTTGTTGAGATATTTTCATTTTGTGTGTTTCTTTATGCTACACTGAGATTATTCTTTTTTTTTAGTATTATAAGATAGATAAGACTGAGTGAGAAACAGACTGCACTGATACATCATTTCTTATAGTACATTGTAATAGTTTTTCTTGCTTACTGTTGATTATTGTTGTTAATCTCTTCCTGTACCTAAGTTATAAATTAAATGTTAACATAGGTAGACATTGTTAAAATTATAAAGGAAAAAATAAGTTCAATGGAAAAGGGGCTAGCACAGAAGAACTTTGTTAAGAGATGGGGCTCTGAAGACAGATAGCATCTTTTCTATCCAGGAAAAGTGGCTGGTATAGTTTGACAGTGGATCTGAAAGAAAGAACTTTCAAATCCCTCAAATAAAAGCTTCTGGTCTTTTGTGGTTGGTGGTAGTGGTTGCTTATTTTTGACTCCTAGAGGTTTTCAAGAGGGTGGCAGAAGTTCCAGAAAATTAGATTTATTCTGCTCTAGCTGTCAAGGGTGGGATATAGGACCATAAAGTTATTTTGCAGTTACAATGGGGAGAGCCTGGGCTTGTTTTCCTGCTGAGACTAGAGGACTGATTATTCTTAGCAGGTGCTGGCCTAGTCTTTGTTCTAAGGATAAGCTTCAGAAGGTGGGAAACATGAGCTGATTTCTGGGAGGGTCAGAAAGGCAGCTAGAGAGTCTATGTTCTAACTCATATGTACAGGAAATATATGGAATATATAAGGTTCAATACTATTCAATTTTAGGCATACAATGGAGACCTTGGCATGTATTATGAGAATAAAATGGGACTAATATCAAGAAACCAGTGGCTTCTGCAAATCCTACAACTTAGAAGTTTTATGATTTAGGATTCAGTAGACTCCTTCATACCATAAAAGCTGAGAACTTCAAATCCACACAGCCCCACTGCTCCTCTGTGTTTTCATATATTAGTTTATTCATGTGTGTTTGGAGACAGAGTCTTGTTTCTTAGCCTAGGCTTTCCTCAAACTCAGAATCTTCTTGTCTCAGCCTTCTGAGTAGAAAATGCTGGGATTTTAAGTATACACCACCCATTCTCAACTGTAATATTTTCCTTGAATTCCATTTCCTTATAAGTCTCTCCTAGAAAATTCTTTTCTAATAGTCACAATAAAATCTAGGTTTTATTAATTCTACTTGTTTTCTACATACATTTTAAACATAAATAAAAAGATATTTAATGTGCTTTAGTCAGATTTGTCTAACTACAATAAAATGTCTAAAAGAATTAATTTATAAAATAAAAAATGTGTATTCTAGCTCATGATTTTAGAGATACCAGTTCCTGGCTGGCTGACCCCATGACTTGGATCTATGGTGAGACAGTACAACATTGCTGGAGTTCCAGTGTATTAGTCAGGTTCTCTAGAGTAACAGAACGTACAGTGTATGTGTGTGTGTGTATGTTTTGTTATATATGTATGTATACATATGAGAAATACACACACACATACACACACACACACACACACACATTATATATAAAATGATCCACCAAGTAGAGCAATAGCTGTCCACCAATAGAAGGTCCAAGAATCCAATAGTTGTTCAGTCCACAAGGCTGGATGTCTTAGCTGGTCCTCAGTATACACCAGAAATCTGAGTAACTGGGCTCTAATTACCATGAAGGAATGAACTTGCCATTGATAGCAAGCAGGAAAAGAAAGCAAGCTTCTTTTCTTTGTGTTTATATAGGCAGAAAGTAGAATGGGTGATCCAGATCAAAGGTAGATCTTCCTACTTCAAAAGATCAGGATTAAAGGTACATACATCTTCCCATCACAAAGATCCAGATTACAAGTGGATCTTCCCACTTCTTCTTCTTCTTTTTCTTTTTTTTCTTTTTTCTTTTTTTTTTTTTTTTTTTTTGGTTTTTTTGAGACAGGGTTTCTCTGTGTAGCCCTGGCTGTCCTGGAACTCATTCTGTAGACCAGGCTGGCCTCGAACTCAGAAATCTGCCTGCCTCTGCCTCCCAAGTGCTGGGATTAAAGGCGTGAGCCACCACCGCCCGGCTGGTCTTCCTTCCCACTTCAAATGATTTAATTAAGAAAAAAAAACCCCTTTCACTAGTATGTCCAACCATTTGGGTTTTATTTAATTACAAATGTAGTTAAGTTGACAATGAAGAACAGCCACCACATCTAGGCAGCAATAAAAAGCAAACAAAGGGGCTGAGGCATACCCAAGGTGTACCACGGTTATGATGTTCATGATCATAGACCACTAGGCTCTACCTCTTAAAGCTTCTACTTACTACATTTCAATAGCACCAACCTGGAGGCTAAACCTTTAACATACAGGCCTTTGGAGGTCATTTGAGCACAACCTAATTTTCTTTTTGGCTACGGAATGATGTTTTTGGGTCACCTTCATATAATTACTAATTTATAACTTCGGTAGCTATATCTTCCTCTGGATTTTGATATATGCTTATTGATCTAAATTTTGAACTGATAAAGAACCTTGAGATAATAAGTGAAAAACATCAAAATGTGGTTTTAAAACTCATACTAAAATGACTAGAAAAGGACCATCATAAAGAAAAGGGTTTTCATAGGTCTACTTTGCAGTAATGAGGACAGGACCTTAGTGGGTGAGTCAAAATTATGCTGTTTTGTTATTCAGAAGCTGTAGGGTTGAGACCAACCTGCAGGAATTGTATATTTGTAAATAGAAGTAGGTTAAAGTAATTAATCCTATGTCTTGCAGTTCTAACATTTTCTCCCTTAAGAGAAATTACCTAGGGTCCAAGGCCACTAACAATAAGGTGTAATGATAAAGTGGTTACATTTTCTGATCTGGGAACCGTTTATGTGTTTCAGTATGTGTTAGTCTTTTGTGACAAAATGTACTTTGTGCCAAAGAGCATGCCTGAATTTGTTGAAACTTCCTTACTGAAGAGAGATACATTTATACTTTTAGAAGCATAAAGTCACATTGTTAAAAGCAGTTCACTTGATGGAGCATAAAAGCAATTAGATGCCATCCTGGGGGTGTGGGTAGGGGTAAGGTCCTGGTTACTATTTTTGTCAACCTGACACAAGATAGAGTTATCCAAGAAGAGGAACCTCCATTAAGAAAAATGCTTTCATAGGATTGGCTTGTAAACAACTCTGTAGGTCATTTTCATGATTTATAATTGATGTGGAAGGGAAGGATCCAACCCACAGACAGTGGTGCCACCCCTGGTCAGGTGGTCCTAGGTGCTATAAGAAAGAATACTGAATGCCATGGCAGCAAGTCAGTAAAACACACTCCTCCATGACCTCTGCTATCATTTTAGTCTCCAGGTTGCTTCTTTGAGTTCCTGCCTTGGTTTCCCCAGATGATGCACTGTAACTTATAAACCAAATAAGCCCTTTCCTCCCCATCTCGCTTTTGCTCGTGGTGTCTATCACATCAATAGACAGGAAGAAATGGGAGATTCAATAAAATATGTGGGTTATTTCTGTTTCTAGTTTTGTATTTAATGAAATGGATGCATGAGGAAGAAGCTCAGCTCATTTACTTTTGAGGGTATAACTGTGAAGTAATTTGTTTTTCATTACAGCATTACTTAAGCTGCTGGAAAGTCACTCTATTTAGGAGTCTTACTCTGACCATTTCATTGTTGGATTTTGTCCTTTGTTCATATGAAAGAAAACATTAAAGCAACTTTCATAAAGTCAACCGTACAACACAAAGATGACACTTCAATCTAATGCCTTCCTAACACAATAGAATTCATATGACTTTAAACCAAAGCTAAAGCACTTATTTTTATGCCAGGCATGGTACTAAGATAGATGAACTAAGACATTTTTGTTTTAAATATGAAACTAAAGCACAAACTTTACAAGTGTGTCACTAATGAGTGTAAGTGTATTGTCCCACTAAGTGGTAGAGTTACTATAGAGTGCTGCCCAAATCCATGGAACTCCACATGTCAACCAACTCTAGTATACAGTTTTCTTTGCATGCCATCCTTTTCAGTTACATAAAGGAAAGGCATGTTGCCAGTCTATGGACATTGTAATGAAAGATTCTGATTTGACACTGATAAAGCCCAGAGCAGATGTTGAGCAGCTGAGTGAAAAGGTACAATGTTCACTAATACAATCGTTAATTCAGCAACAGTTTGGGAATCTATGGGCCTCAAAGTTATCCTCTAAGCTGTCTCTGAGCACAAACTTGATCTACTAATCAGCCATGTTAGCCTCAGTTTGCCCATTGGTTTTAGACATATAGACTTGGGATATTTAGAAATTACATACTCAGGTGACAAAAACTTTCAACAACCTAAATCCATGCTCTTAATATACAAGACATCACTCATTAAGGATTTATGTGAATACCTGTAAAATAGTATGCTGGTCTCTGCTGAGAGGATGGCATCATCCCAACTCTACACGATCAGAAGTGCCTGCCTTCAGCACCTTTCCAAACCTCACTCTGAGTTTCTCTTCATCAGGCTGTTGACTGTATTTTTTTAAATATTCATGGCAACAGATTAGCTATATTAAGTAGTCTGTTTACCGGCACTCTGAATTACTACTGAAAATTAAAGCTGAAATAGGGATGTGGTATCGGTATCGTCAATGATTGTCAGGTCATACTAAAATTATAAGTAACCTGAGAACATAGTTGGAGTGCTTATGTGGAGGAGTGCCTCATGGGACTGAACAGCTAACCTAGGTAGTTTTCAGTAACTCTGTTAATGTCAGAATAAATTGAAGTGTAGGGCAACAAGCTAGTGTCAGAGAATTACTTGGTGTAAAAAGAACAAAGCAGCAGCAACAACAACAAAAACAACAGCAAAAAAACCAAGAACACCTATTTGGTCCCCAAAATGTTTTGTGCTGTGTGTTAAGCATAAAGAATCAACAATAACAAAACCACATTTTTCTCTATGTAATACTCTGTAGAAATACAGACCAAAGACTTAGGAACACTATACCCCTTTAGAAAGAAAAAGTCATTTATCAAACTTTTCCTTTGCTAGAAAAATGTCGTCTTGATGGATATGGCTAAACAGAGCATTGAAGAAATGGAAAGGTCTGTCATTTGTAGAAATCAACTTGTTGAGTTTTCCCTGCTTCTAAACTTAGTCAAAGTAATATAGTTTTAATAAATACAGACCTAATGGAATAGCATTATTTGAGCTTATGAATTGTTAAGCCTATTTTTGGTAATGATTAATGATGAATCATTTCATAAAGCTGAGGCGATTCATCATTGGAGCAGCATGCCTTTACAAAACAGGTGTTCTGGGAGTCTACAGACTCCATAAAACCAAGTTTTCCTCTCAGTAATTTGAAGATTTCCAAGCCACCTGCAAATAGGAATAGAGCAGGGAAAGTAGGCGGTGGCGGTGCTCAGCTACGAACCGTCTCTCATCTTTACAGGATCTAATACATTCATCTCTAACAAACTGCAAATGACAGGTACAGTCCAATTTCAAAAGAGGTCTCACAGTATTATCCGAAAAGATTGTGTAGCTTTTATAGCGATGTGTTTCTTTCAAACATTTTGTCCCTGCTGTGTTACCTTAAAGGATTAAAAAGAAGAAGAAGAATGGGGGGGGGGGGGTGAGTAGCACAAATGTATCTGCTCCGGAGCTCAGATGTTTTAAAACATGTGGACTGCTGCCCAGAATTATGCTTCAGATAGAAAGATATAAAAGTTTATTTTAGCGAGAAAATAGAAGGTGAAGTTGCAAAATGCTGATAACTGCCTCCTGGATTCCACTTCTCTGAACTTGTAAATCCATCCCATGATGGAAAGAAAATGATCATAGCTGTCTTTTGGGCTCATAAAGGGTTTAGCTTATCCAAAGTGAATGTCCTAATATTAATAGCCAAAAATAAGGAAATGTTTTGACTTTTGATATACACATGTGACAAAATATAGCTCGGCCTTTGTAAGTAATGTTTGGAGAGACTGTAGAACAAAAAGTGAAAAAGAAGTATGAGCTCAATTTAAAATATATGATTATTTTTTTAAATGGCTGTTAACAATAGTAAAGGGTATCTCTAAGTAGTATTTTCAATATGTCTCAGGTATCAGATAAGAACCTATGTTTATTTTGTTATTAGAAGACAGTAACGCTTAAAGATAAGTCTTCCCCTTCTCTTCTTACCCTGCTTCTTTGACAAATTCTTAAATAGCCTAGGCTGATCTCAAAATCCTATGTAGCCATTGTCAGCCTTGAGCTCTAGATCCCCCCCCCCCCCCGCCGCCAAATCCTGGATTGCAGGCATGTGCCACCATGCTCAGATTAAATTGTTTTTGTTTTTTGACAAACAGGATGTGTGGCCTTCTTATTTCCGTTTGTTTTTATCTTTCTAAAGATAAAACTTACACTTGCGTAAAGTCAAGAATGACAGAATTTTACCTATATAGTCTATTTCTTTTTCTATAAAGGCACATGACATGTTTGATCATACTCTACACCCAAGCTTGTACTGCCCATTTCATGCTACGTTTGGCTTTTTAATTGTTTGTGTTTCTTTATTTATAATATTTATAATAGTCTGTAAAAAACACAGAACAGAGACCTAGAAATGCCATATCCTTTTAGGATGAAAATGTCTTTTATCAAGTTTTTATCTAAGGGGGAAAAGTCACTGTTTTAGTTTAGTTGGTGTTACTGAGATAAACATGACCAAAGCAACTTGAAGGAGGAAAGGGTTAATTTTGTTTACACTTCTACATCATGGTCTATCATTGAGGGCTATCAGGACAGGAACACAAGCAGAGACCATAGATGACTGCTGCTTACTGGCTTGCAAACAAATTCACATTCGGCTACCTTTCTTATATAGCCCAGACCAATCTGCCTAGAGATGATACAGTCCACAGTTGTCTAGTTACATCAATTAGTTATCAAAAACATGTCACCAACTCCTGACTGTAAGAATAAGTAGGTCTCTGGCTCTTCTGCTTTCTCCTGGGACTGTTTTTCGTCTGTTAGGTTGCCATGTCCAACTTCAATCTGACATTTTTGTTTCATTTAACTATATCTTATTTTGTCATGTTTGGTTGTTATTTCTTAGAAGGCTGTTCTTTTCTAATGGGAGACAGAAAGATACTAGATTCAGAGAGGAGGGGAAGTGCAAAGGAACTATGGGCAATAGAGGGAGAAGAAACCATAATCAGGATATATTTTATGAGAAATAAATCTATTTTCAATAAAAGAAAGAAGTGAAGGAAAAAAATATGCCCTCAAAATCCTAACTACAGAGCACAGTGATGGACATAATTCTTCAATTGAGGTTTTCTCATCCTACGTAATTCTAGATTTGTGTCAAGTTGACAGCTGAAGGTAAGTATGACAGTCACCTTGATGCATATGGGAAAATATAGCACTGAAGCAATGAAAGGATTGCGGAGTGTTTGTTGAAGTTTCCATTTCCAACGATTTTCCTTATACATTCATTTGTTACTGTGGTGACATAGCATAACCAAATTACCTCGGAGAGGAAAGGGTTTACTTGGCTTACCTTCCACATCACTCTTCATCATTGAAAGAAGTCAGGACAGGAACTTGAGCAGGGCAGAAACCTGGAGGCAGGACCTGATGCAGAAGCCATGGAGGAGGGCTGCATACTGGCTTGCTCCTTATGGCTTGCTCATTTTGCTTTCTTATAGAACTCCAAACCACCTGTCCAGGGATGGCACCATCCACAATCATCTGAGTCCTTCCCACATCAATCATTAATTAAGAAATATCCTACAGGTTTGCATACAGTCTGATCTTATGAAGGAATTTTAAAAATTGAGTGCCTCTGTCTTCAGATGACTTTAGTATGTGTCAAGTTGACAACTATGCCAGTTCCATAAATTCACTCTGTGGAATAAACCACAATAAGCATGGAGTGCAGGTATCACTGCAGGATGATGCGGTTTCCTCAGGCATATACCAAGAGGTCATAAAGCTGGATGACAAGGATTCTCTAATTTTCAGTTCCTGTAAAAATCTAGCTACCATCATGTCTAGATGTTCTTTTTATTATTTCCAGAAACCAATCTACCTAGTCATTCATCCAGACAACTCTGCCTGAATTGCTCACAAAATTGCCACCAATGGATTCTCATAAGATCCAGACATGGCCAGGATCAGGGTGTTCATGCAAGATGTCCCTGTGCCGAAGTTGAACCCCATACTTAGTTAATGTTCTGTTGTTGTCATCTAGAAAGCTTCAATAACATTGATGCAAAGGCCTCCAAATTTTCATATTTGGCACATAAGCAAATCTTGCAGTTATTTCCATCCATGGGTCATTTCTGAGTTCTTAGCAGCATTTAGCTTCTCAGCATTTCCTCACTGATGTGGTGCTGTTTCCACTCTTTCTCATTAGCTCTCCTTGCCTGATCAATCCTTATCTTCCTAGTCTCTAAAATATTGAGAATACCAGAGCATACACCTCAGGGTTCTTGTCTACTGTATATATATTTTTGAGTGATTTAGTTTAGTTCTGTGTCACTTAATGGCATTTAAACATGAATTCCTTCAAGTTAGATATAAATCTATACTCCCAGTAGTTAGAGGTGAAGGCAGGAGGACCAAAAGATCCAACTTTGGCTAGAGAGTAGGACCCTGTTCAAATATAAATAAATTAACAAATATCAATACATTCTTAGAAATACCTTCTAAGCCGGGCGGTGGTGGCGCACGCCTTTTATCCCAGCACTTGGGAGGCAGAGGCAGGTGGATTTCTGAGTTCGAGGCCAGCCTAGTCTACAGAGTGAGTTCCAGGACAGCCAGGACTACACGGAGAAACCCTGTCTCTCATTTTTCTATAAGCCTTCTAAATTCCCATTTTCCATAAGCCTGCTGTCTTAGGGTTTCATTGCTGTGAAGAGACACCATGACCAAAGCCAATCTTATAAAAGACAACATTTAATTGAGACTAGCTTATAGTTTCGAAGGAGGTTCAGTCCATTATCATCATGGCAGGAAACATGGCAGCGTGCAGGCAGACATGCTGTTTGAGACAGTGCCAAAAGTTCTATATCTTTATCCAAAGGCAGCCAGGAGACTCTTTTTTGCACTGGATGAAACTTAAGCTTAGGAACTCAAACCCCACCCCCACTGCAATTCATTTCCCCCAACAAGGCCACACCTACTTATAATGCCACTTGTCATAGGCCAGGCATATTTAAACTACAAGATGCCACTCCCTGGCCCCCATAGGCTAATTCAAACATGAGTCTCTGGGGACCATATCTAGTCATAGCATAATGCAAAATACACTTAGTCCAACTTCAAAAATCCCTATAAAATCAAATTCAAAAAAGCAGTTCACAAGCTTTTAACATATACTTTATCATTCCAAAATGTCATAGTAAGAAAATGCTGGACCAAAGCAAGACAGAAAACAAGCTGGGAAAGTACAAACTCTGCATCTCTATGTCTGATGTCCAATTCTTTCAGCTTTGTTGACAGCAACAAACTTTCTCTTAGTCTAGTTCCACTTCCTGTTAGCAGCTTTCCTTGGCGGATATCCCACAGCCCTGGCGTCTCTAACATCTTGGGGTATCCAAGGCAACTTCAACTTTACAGCTTCTTGTTCCAGTGTCTGGGATCCACACATGGTCTTTTGGGCTCCTCAATAAGGCTTGAGTCACTTCTTCATCTCTGCCCTCTGTAACACTCTAGGCTCTGGTTGACTCCACTCTACTGTTGCTGCTGCTCTTTGTAGTCATCCCATGATACTGGCATCTTCACTATGCTGGGGTCTTCTGCTGCAACTAGGTTTCATCAATAGCCTCTCATAGGCTCTCTTCATGGTGCCAAACCTCAACTTCTTTACATGACTCCTTCAGTCCTGGACCATCAACTGCAAATGAGACTGCACCTTCACCAATTGCCTTTCCTAACCTCTCACAGTACCAAACCTCAGCTGTTCTTCATGGCCCCTTCACACCTGCCTTCAAAACCATATCACCTGGACAATTCTTACTCATTACAAGATCCAGCTGTAGAACAAAGTACTACCTTGGCTATCTCTGGAACAGCTTCTCTAACTCCCAGTGAACACTGCCTAGAAGACTCTACCTAAATGATGCTGGTCTCTTCTTAACTCTCTTTCTCAGCTCCAGCTAACAAGCATCAATTGTCCCAGTAATGCCTTGTATTCTTCACTCTAAAACTAAAGCCATGTGGCTGAAGTTGTCAAGTTCTGCTGCTTCCTGGGGTTGGAATATGGCTCCCTTGTTCTCTTATATCATCACTAGTTTTCTGTTTTCCAACTTCTTTACTGACTAAGCTTGGCAGTACTGGAACTTGTTCTGTAAACTGACCTTCACCCCAGAGATCTGCATGCCTCTGTCTCCTGCATGCTGGGATAAAAAGTTTGTACCACCACACCAGGAAATAAGCCTTTCTTTGCCTTTTAACAAGATCTTTAAGTTCTGGATTATAGTTTATTTCCCATATAGTCATGTTGACAACTGAGAATAGCCATCACATTCCATCCCTTATAAATCTGACATATAATCATATCTCTTTATGTCTAAATGAAAACAATAACCAGGTAATAATAATGCCTTACATAATATAACTATTCCTTGTTCAACTGCAAATACATAAACAATAAGCTTAGCTGGGTGGGATCTTGTCCTGAGATAACCACTCCCTTAATTCTTTTTAATATCCTTGAATACAGAATTTAGCTCTACTGCCTTTCCTGATACCCCTTTAATATTTGAACCATACATTTTGTATTTTTTCCTTTCTAAGCCTGCTACTCTCTTAATCAGAACATTCCTCATAAGAGTGAACCACAGGAGAAAGGTTAAACTTGGTTGATTTGAGTCTTCCGTTGTCAATGCAATTAATTTGAATCTCTTCACCTTAGCCCCAGGCAGGATCTTTGGACAAGGGCAAAAAGCATTCACATTCTTCACCAAAATATCACAAGAACACTCTTGAGGCCACATACTAAATTTCTCCTCTGAAACCTCTAGAGCCAAGTCCCCACAGTTCAAATGACCCTCAACAGTACTGTCTTTCATGCTTCTACTAGTATGGTCCATTAACCCCACTTAAAGCATTTCACTACTTTCCAAGGTTCTAACATTGCTCCAAACAATAGCATGGTCAGGTTTATCAGAGAAATGCCCCAGTTCCTGACACCAACTTCTGCCTTTGGGTTTCATTTCTGTGAAGAGACACCATGACCAAGATAAACACAAACATTTAATTGAGGCTGATTTGCAGTTTCCAAGGTTTAGACCATTATCATCATGGTAGGAACCATGGTAGCATGAATGCAGACATGGTGCAGAGATAGAGCTAAGAGTTCTACGTCTTGATCCAAAAGCATCCAAAAGGAGACTGTCTTCTGCAGGCAGCCAAGAGGGTCTCTTCCATCTCTTCTTCAAAGCTTAAGCATAGCACCTCAAACCCTACCCCCACAGTGATGCACTTCTTCAGACAAAGCCACACCTCCTAATAATGGGCCAAACATTCAAACCACACATGCTTTAGTATCCCTATTTGAATTTTCAGTGCTTCTCAGTTTGTAAAGAACAGTCCCAATTTACATCTTTTCTGTATAAATATTAAAATCCCATCTAAAGAAAAGTGCAGTGGTTTGTGCAAGAGATTTTATTGTGGTCCTACCAGTAGACATCTCTATTTTTATATATCCAAAGATAGATGCCTAACATTTTCCCCTAGCTTCATCACTCTTTTTTATCTTATCAAAGGATGATACCCTTCATACAGCATCACAGAATTGGAAGTGGACTTATTGTGTCCCTAAATGAACTTCATTAATGTAGTCACTTAGTTATATGGTCTGTAAAAGTTACTAAGGCATAAATTACTCTAATGTTGAGAAACAGACCTGAAAATATGCTTTGGAAAATATTCACCGAAGAGAAATAAGATAGGTATTGATATTGATAGATAGTTTATAAGTTTATAAGAAAGTGATGTTTGTGGAGAATTGATTCATGCAATCATGTAAGTCAACAAGTCCTATGCAGTGCTGTCTTCAAGTTGGAAAACCAGGAACAATTGTGGCATGTAATTTAGTCTGAAACCGAAGGCATAAGAACCAGGGAAGTTGATGGTATAATTCCTACTATGGAATGAGAAAAGAGGTGTGGTTCTGGTATAAGTCTCAGAATCCAAAGAACTAAGTATCAGAATTTTCAATATGTTATGGCAGGAAGGCTGGATAGTCTGGAAATTTTATTTTCTGCCATTTTGTACTATTTGTATCCTCAATGCATGAGATGATGTCCATATAGGTCGCTAAGGGTAGATTTTCTTTATCTCATGGATTTAAATACCAAGCTCTTCCAGATACAACTTCAAAAATTTACACAGAGATGAGATTCTCCTAACTACTTAGTAATCCTAAAGACTGTTCAAGTTGACATATAAAATTAGCCATCGCAGAAAGGCTCAGAAAACAAGGGAAAAAATTATGGACTCACAATTTGGCTGAATATGAAAGATACTTCTTTTGTCATCATTAAATTTATTTATAAGACAGGGAGAAATTTAAGATAAAAAATTAATGAAAAAAGACACAAAAGTGATAAAGATGAGTGATGAAATCAATAAAAATTATTCTGACATTGAAAAGTGAAAGAGTTTTTCCAGACTGTGCCAAAAGCAGTAATTCATTAAGAGGAAGCGATAAATTTTGAATAGAAGTAATGAATAGCCTTTTGGATTGTTTAAGATTCCACATAGTAAAGTGAATCATATGAATAAATTGAGAAAATATTTAAAATTCTTGCTGATTTAACACAAAGTAATGTCATTGATTAAGATAACATAAAATTCACTACAATAAACACATCGACCGAAAACTCATTGATGAGGCTCATCAATTCAAATAGCATTTAATACTAGTCATGCTATATCAAAATTTAGTAGAAAACCTCGTGGCTTCCAAATGAAATAAATTTGATAGAAGATTTTCTGCATTTGCCTAAACTCCTAAAGCTATACATAGTATTACCAATAATGTGTTGTGAAGCTAAAAGAAATGTGTAAAAACTGTCAGTAATAAAAAAAATCAATCAACCATCCTAGAGAGAAAATTGACTTCTTTGAAACTGAGTGCAGGCAAAAGCTGTAGGAAAAATAGTAGCATCAGAGCCTACCAGACAACTAATTAACAGAAGTATTACGTTATTCCCTTAGACTTGCTTCACATTTGTGTGATGTGACAGTTTTAGAAGACATAATTGCCTTGTGGTAAAATCCTTTCTTGTCATATAAGAGTTGTGTCTTCCTGAGTAACAAGTCACCCCAAAAGTTAATGGGTAAAACAAATATCTTATTTTGTAATATCTGTAGAGTAAGGACTCCAAAGTGTCTTGTATTGATCTTTTCTGAGATATTGGTTGTGGCTGCAGTCACCTAAAGAATTGATTGCATTTGTATAATGCATATGTACAATGGCTTAATCTTCTGACTGGCAAATTAAGAACATTTTTGATAGGAAGTCTCAATTGGTCCTCACATTCTCAATCAGGTCACTTACAACATAATAGCTGACTTGCCCCAGAGTGAGTGATCCAAGAAAGAGCAAGGTAAAAGTCACAATGTCCTTTATCATTTAGCCTCAGGATGCTCACATTATCATTTCTGCTTTATTTTACTCATTAGTTAGGTCATCCCCTTTTTTAGCATGTGAAGAAACCACATAAAAATGTAAATACTGAGAAAAAAGTCACTAAAACTCATTTGGACACCTGCTTCCACAGCCCTCCCTGTAGCCACTAAACATTTATGATGTTCTTTTCATGTGAAAAAGAATCATTTATTCTCTTCTAATGTCCTCAAAAATTGGATGCCATTTCAACCTGAGCTCTGAGATTTTTCCTTATTTAAATTATCTTTGCATAGAGGAGGCTTCTCTCATGTAGTTCCATAAAAATGCATAATTATGTATAGGTTCCTGTTGGTCTACAGACCTATCTACTAAAGTGCATCTACATGCTCTCCTCATGTTCAATATACATTGTGGTGATAGATGCTTGGCGTTGGTAATCACAAAAATAGCTGAGACAAAGTTTTGGGTTTTCTTTTTTGTTGTTGTTTACAAACAGATTTATTTTTATTTTAGCATATAAATACTTTTTCAACATGTGTGCATATATATGTGGGGGGGGGACCATGAAAAGGATAGCATGGTTTCTGATAAAGCACTGGCTAGAGATGGCCAGAGACCCTGAAAGGGACAGAATACATTTCGCCACATTTACAAATTCCAGGCTCCTGAAACGAGGTGTACGACCTCCATTGATCAGCTCCTTTCAGTCATGTAGGGCAATGCCCCTTCCAGCCCCTCCACAGGTAGAGGGTGTGACTACAGGCCTCAGCCTCGAGGGATTTCCATATTAATGAGATACCTAAAATCAGAGGGCATAGCCAATTAAGCATTCCTTCTTAGACCCTCCTCCCTCCCTATTTAACTCAGGTCTGCCCTGAGTTTTTTTTTTTTTTTTTTTTTTGGGGGGGTGGGATGGGGGAGTGCAGCCACATTCACTTTCCACAATGACAATAAACCTTTTGGAATCATGGACTTCCTCATGTCCTTGGGGCCCCACCATGGGGAACTGTAAAGAAAGCCTTTGACTACATAGCTGCTGTTTAATCTCCCTGCCAGAAGACTTCTCTATTTTCTTGCTGTGGAGGCCCACCAATTCAACCAAGCTAGCCAACCCTTGATCCAGCCAAGTGAGTGCCATACTAAGAGTCTCAACCCAAAAGGCACTGTCAGTGCTTTCCTCTCCCTTGTTCTTCTAGGCTGCGTGCATCTGTTCTTCTGAGTCTTCCAGTGGCGTCTGGGGGCCCAAAGACGAAGACCACCAGCCTCTGGGTAAGCCATCGTCTCAGAGACCCTCTCTCAGAAGCCCTGCCCCCATGAGACCTCAGACTGAGGTCTCCCCACACCTGGGCGGAGCCCCACAGCGTCTGCCCTGCAGCATGGAGTGAACTCAGTCAAATTCCCATGCTTCTGCTCCCCAGAGCCGCGAGGTCCACAACTCCACCCAACAGGACCCATGCCCAACCCCCACGCGTGAGCTAACTGCCCCACATGTGTGTGCACATGGTGCTTGCTGGGGTCAGATGAAAGCATTGGAGCCACTAGAACTAAAGTTACAAATGATTGTGAACTACTATGTGGATTCTGGGAATTGAATTCAGGTCCTCTGAAAGACCAATAAGTGTGCTTAACAGATAAATTATCTCTCCAGTCCTCTTTTGAAGGATTTACAGATTAGTTTTATTGTCATACTCAGTTTTTTTCTTACAGTGACTTAGATTTAATCTTTGCTTCAAAACCTTTTTGTATTTTTAACATATCTAGCATATAGTAAGGTTGGACATTTTCAAAGCCAGTAAGCTTAGTTTCATTTAGTGTAACAGCTCCCCTGCCCCCAAGTATACCATAGTCTTCTTATATTTTATTATAAATATCAACAAGAAAGCAAGAGGCACCCTCAATACTGCCTGGGGAACTCTCTCTAAAAGTCCCCATTTCCCATTTTCTATATGAAGTAGTTAAGTTTAATTGAATCATGGGATATCGATGAAGTGGGATGCACAATCTAGGTTTGTGTATTCAAGTGTTTATGAGGACAATTTTTATGTGGGTCAACAAATTGATGAACCCTTTTCAGTGTAAGTAGCACTATCAGATTGCTGAACTAAAGAGAACAAAAGGCAGAAGGATAAAACCTGCTAATATATGCATACTTAATTCTTCTTGAGTGTATGTATACTTTGCTGCTTCCTTTTGCATACGGGACTCCAGACCCCACCTCCTCAGTTTTTGGGGATTCAAAGATCCCAGTCTTCAGAATCATACCAACAACTCTCTAGATGAACCCAGGCCTTTACTCTCTGGCTGAGTCTATTAGTTACTGTCTGTTGCTGTGTTAAAATACCATGAGCAAAAGTAACTTACAGAAGTAAGCATTTATTTTGGCTTACAGGTCCAGAGGTGTAAGAGTTCATCATGGTAGGAAGACACAGCAGCAAGCAGCAGGATCAAGAAGTTGAGAGATCACAGCAGCTTACCTTCACACAGGAAACTGAGAGCACGAAAAGAAAGCAGGTTGAGATGATAAACAGTCAAATCTCACCCGTTAGTAACAGACTTTCTCCAGCAAGGCTCCACTACTCTAAAGGTTCCTGAAACTGCATCACCAGTTTTAGAATAAGTGTTTACATATCTGAGCCTATGGAGAATGCTTCCCATTCAAACCACAACACTGGGCCTTTATTATTTTTTTATTATTTTTTCCCTCTTCTCCATTCTGAAGTTTCCAGCTTCTTGTATCAAGAAGCCACCAATTTCTCAACCTTTATACCTTACAGACATTGAGACTATTCATCCTCTGATCATGTAAATCATTGTACTAGTGTTTGTTGCCTTTATTATTGTTGTGATTTGATATCTATTTCAGGGGAAATTAAGAATTTGAGGTTTACATCTATAGTCCTTCATTGTACTGATTTGGGAAGACATGAAGTAGAACATCATGGCAGCAGAAGAATGTGGTGGAGAATGTTTCTTCACATCATGGTAGACAGCAATCAGAATAAAAGACACAAAGAAATCAGGGAGAAGACATCATAAGTACATCCTCCTTTCCTCCAGTGTCCTACCTCCTCATACTTGGTTTAACCATTACTTCCTAAAGTATCCACTAAAGACCAATCCACCAGGAGCCTTTATGGAAGACTTATCACATGCAACCATATTAATCATGTTTCATAATTATGTGCCTGTCATAATTACTTTACTCCTGGAGCCAAAATTTGCAGTAGGTTTCTTTTTCTGCATAAAATATTTATACCAAGACTTTGTGTCTTAAGTTGGACATTTTTACCTATCTCTCACTATTTTAGTAGGTCAAGAATTCAAGAATGGATTAGCCAAGCAGGTTTTATACAGTATCTCTCATGACTCATTGAGATCAAGATGTTGTATGATACAGTTAAGATTAGAGCTGTCTGGGCCTGAACACTGAGCAGATCTCAGGCTGCAGCTCTGCCCCCAATCTCACTGAACCCAGAGGGATTGGGGCTCCCAGAAGCTCTAACCCAGGCAGTATCTTAGGTAAGCAGACAACAAGTCTGCCCGAAATTGAGAGTAAATGGGACCCACTAGGACCCAGGAAGTCACTTCTGGCCAAGAGCACTGGTACTTTCCTGTCTGCTCCTGAGCACTGAGTAGATTTTGTGCCCCAGCTCTTACCCCACTAGTAATACCCACCCCACACAGTTCTGATACAACCAAGATAATAGGAAAGACAGGTCCCAGTCAGAGACAGGGCAGGTAGCACTAAGGAGATCCAGATGGCAAAAGGCAAGCGCAAAAATATAAGCATCAGCACCCCAGGGCACTTGGCATCATTAGAACCTAGTTCTCCCACACTAGAAAGTCCTGAATTCCCCATATCACCAGCAAAGCAAAATTCAGATTTAAAATCACTTCTAAGGATGATGATAGAGGACTTTAAGAAAGACACAAATAGGGCTGGAGAGATGGCTCAGTGGTTAAGGGCACCGACTGCTCTTCTAGAGGTCCTGAGTTCAATTCCCAGCAACCACATGGTGGCTCAAAACCATCTGTAACTCCAGTTACAGGAGACCTGACACCTATTTTAAAAAAAAAGAAAGAAAGACATAAATAACACTCTCAAAGAAACTGAGGAGAACACAGGTAAACAGCTAGAAGCCCTTAAAGAGGATACACAAAAATCCCTTAAAGAATTACAAGAGAACACAACTAAACAGGTGAAGGAATTGAACAAAACCATCCAGGACATAAAAATGGAAGTAGAAACAATCAAGAAATCACAAAGGGAGACTACCCTGGAGATAGAAAATCTAGAAAAGAAATCAGGAGTCATAGACACAAGCATCACCAACAGAATACAAGAGATAGAAGAGAGAATCTCAGGTACAGAAGATACAATAGAAAATATTGACACAACTGTCAAAGAAAACACAAAATGCAAAAAGTTCTTAACACAAAATATCCAGGAAATCCAGGACACAATGAGGAGACCAAACCTAAGAATAATAGGTATAGATGAGAGTGAAGATTCCCAACTTAAAGGGCCAATAAATATATTCAACAAAATTATAGAAGAAAACTTCCCTAAAGAACTAGATGCCCATAAACATACAAGAAGCCTATAGAACGCCAAATAGACTAGACCAGAAAAGAAATACATAAATAATCAAAACACCAAGTGCACAAAACAAAGAAAGAATATTAAATGCAGTAAGGGGAAAAGGCCAAGTAACATATAAAGGCAGACTTATCAGAATTACACCAGACCTCACCAGATACTATAAAAGCATAGAATATACTGGACAGATGTCATACAGATCCTAAGAGGTCACAAATACCAGCCTAGGCTACTATACCCAGCAAAACTCTCAATTACCATAGATGGAGAAAGCATGATATTCCACAACAAAACCAAATTTACACAATATCTTTCCACAAACCCAGCATTACAAAGGATAATAGCAGGAAAGTTCCAATACAAGGAGGGAAATTATACCCTAGAAAGAGCAAGAAAGTAATCCTCTTCCAACAAATCCAAAAGAAGATAGACACACAAAGATAATTTCACCTCTAATAACAAAATTAACAGGAAGCAACAATCACTGTTCCTTAACATCTGCTAACATCAATGGACTAAATTCCCCAATTAAAAGACATAGGCTAATAAACTGGATATGTAAACAGGAACCAGCATTTTGCTGTATACAGGAAACCTGCCTCAGCAACAAAGACAGACTCTACCTTAGAGTAAAAGGCTAGAAAACAATTTTTCAAGCAAATGGTCCTAAGAAATAAGCTGGAGTTGCCATTCTAAAATCTCCAGCCCAAGAACACAAAGGGAGGGACTCATGGCTCCACCTATATAGGTAGTTGAGGGTGGCCTTGCCAGTATCAGTGGAAGTGGAAGGCCTTGATGCCTGAAAGTTTGGATTCCCTAGTGTTGAGAAATTTTGAGAGCAGGGGGGCAGGAATGGGAGGATGGTGGGACCACACCCTCATAGTAATTGAAGGAGGGGGGATGGGGTAAAGGGTTAGGCATCAGTGGAAGTAGAAGGCCTTGGTGGCTGAAAGTTTGGAATCCCTAGTGTTGGAGAATTTGAGAGTAGGGAGGTGAAAATGGAAGGATGGTAGGAGCACACCCTCATAGGAACTCCCAGAATTATATGGATTAGACATGATAGAGGCAGGCTGCCAGAAGACTAGTTTCCAGAATTCAAACAAAAAATTATCTTGATACTAAAATTTGTTTTGAGAATTGTATATTGCAAAACACATAGCCTTGGTGTATCTACTCATCAAGCAAGCTGAGCAGACCTACTCGAACCTCTGATGTCCTGGAAATTCAGCTGGATGCAGTGAAGACACAGCATCAGAGGCTTATCAATTTACTCTTTCCCCAGCCCCTCATCTAATATCTCAACACCCATAATCAGCCTGAAGAAGTTAATGAAGAGTCAGCGCCCCTATTCCCTGGGCTTAGGGACTGAGGTGGTTAATATTGGGCTTTCTTTCTAGTGAAAAGTAGTGGTTTTGTTGGAACAGGAATTAGCTAGGATTTATTGCATAGCCATAACCTAGTGGTAGAGATATGTATAATTCTTATTAAGATGATGTTATAATGTCTTAAATAGTACAAAATTTACTTTGATTTCAAATTTAAGGTTTTAATTGGTATGAGCTTCTTATTGACATAAAAGTGAGATGAATATTGTTACTCTCATAGGCATTGTACCTGTATAACACATTTAGGAATACAAGGCTTAGACCCAGTCCTTCTTTAAATTTTTTAACTGATTTGAGATGGTTAGATTGAGAGTCAAGGGCCTATAGCATATTCATGTCTTTGAGTTTATTGTTAGGGTATTTTCTATATTTTATTTAGAAATAGCTGAGAGGAGTTAACAGACAACAGTCCAGATTGCCTTACATGGATAGTTGGTTTTCAAAACATCAGAAGTCCACAGAATTGACGTTACAAACATTTCTGTATTCATGTTCATTTTGATTAGAGACCTGTCTGCTCCTGACAGCTTCCTGTCTTGGATTCTAAGAAGAAATTGAGCATCTTTGAAGTTATTCCAAATTTGGTGAGACAGCCACTAGGCAAGAATTGCCTCTTTCCATCTACAGACAAATTACTGTCCAGAAAAGGACACACTTGCAGAATAGTCGACTGATTATATCTGCCAAGACAGAGTAATCAGCCCTTAATAATTCTGCATCACTAGGTCTGTCGGATGATCCTGGGACAGAAGGCTGAAGATAGGATGCTCCAAAGTTTTATAGTATAGGGACTGTCCAGGTGTTCAGAGGTCTCTATAAATTGGCTATGTTTTAGAAGCTATGCTTTGTGCTTCCCACAATTTCAGTTAACTCATTCATTCTGGATTTCTGATGGGGTTGAAAACTTATAGTCTCATAGCCAATCCTGGCTATTTACTTTAAGAGAAAAATTTTGAGAGGATGGTTTTCAGCTGACATTCATTCTAAAGCCAAGAAAAAAAAAAAAGCCAGGTTCAGAACTAAGTCTCTTAGTTAGGAGAGATAACAGAGGTTCTGGTTAGTCAACAAAATGATGGTCTGGGTATTAGGTCTATCTTGTACATTACTGACACAAATTGGTATAGTTATACTCTAATGGTATTTTGAGAGAAAAGTTTTATTTTAACAGGAAGGGTGATATGTAGGAAGAGCTAAGGTGGCAGGAGTGCGGAGAGGAAGAGGAGGAGTAAGGAGAGGAGAAGAAGGAGAGGAGGATCTAGGGGATGAGAAAGAGAAAAAGGGAGCAGGGACATGGAGGCAGATGTCCACATATCTCCACCAGTCTAAGATAGTTGATATATCTAGGTTGGGTATTGGGTTACACTTCTGATTGATATTGAGCACTACCAAACTTATAAAACCTTTGGTTAACATTTAAAAAATTGTATAAAAGCAAAAAGGAGAAGGGGGTATGGGATAGGGGTTTTCTAGGGAGGGGAAATGGGGAAAGGGGATGGCATCTAAAATGTAAATAAAATATCTAATAAAAAAAGATTATGAGAACATCTTAGACTAAGGGATGGTTCAAAATAAATATTTACTTTTATGGATTTTTTAAAATAGCACTAATAGTTAAACCCAGGGCTTTGGTCATGCTAGGTAAGCACACTTCCAATAACCTCTTTCCCTAATCTCTTATATTTACTTTAATACCTAATTTTTGTTTGTTATTTTATAGTCACAACTTGTATAATTTTCACCCAGACCAAGGAGTTTGATTTTTTTCATTGTCTCACACTTTCCAGTTCATCTTTTAGTTTATTACATTAGGTATTCCTTCTGCTGTATGTGCAACTTTGTCACATATCACAACTTTCTCTCCCACTACACACCTTTAAGCCATAATCACTGCCCCTGACATTATTGAGATAATCTTTTCATTCATCTTCCTGCTTTTCCCTCTGTTCTCCTTTACTTTATTAGCAACACTACACTACACTACACACAGAGAAGTCACTTCACACTTTATCATGTTACAACTTCCAAGGACTTCTTTTATCTTACCTTATTTCTGAAAGTCCTTTCATGGTATACAAAATATTCATAATCTGGTTCCTGTTTACTGTTCTTGGCATTTGCCTGTCTCTCACCTAATCATTGCGCTTCATTTACACTGATTCCAGGCTTCTTCTATATCATATCACTGTACTGACTGATTCCTGAATGCTCTTTTCCTGGATGCATCATATTTTCAATGTACATCAAAGGCTATGTTTTGTTGTTGCTGTTGCTTTGTTTTGTTTTCTGTTAATTACCTCTCATACTAAACTGTAAGCTCTCGAACAGCAGGAACGTTGTTTTGTTTGTGATGATATTAGCACTATGTACCCCAAAGCCCAGTACGTGACAGATAATCAATAATATTTATAGAATGAGTGGACACATGAATAAATGGATAAAGAAAACTATTTCTGGAGAGGTCAAGTAAAGATTAGGACTACACGGTATTACAGTCGGGGAAGCAAATACAAAAATATAATATTCTGAGTTAAATGTTATAAAGGCAAAAATACATGTATTAAAATATTACATGATCCCATGAATATGTTCCCTATGTACACTCCCTTTTTACTTATCAGTCTAAATGCTTGTATAATGATAAAAGAAGAGAAGTGTCGGGGGGGAGGGAGTAAAGGCAACCTAATATGCCGCCTGAATAACAATGGCAGGGAGGGCTATTGGTCAAATTTAATGATGAGAAAATATTTTGTTAAAGTATTTTTATGTTGTAGAAATAAAAATCATTCAATGTACTTTTGAGAAAGAAGATTACAAAAGTAAAGAAAGGACAGAAAGACAGTGACACCAAAGCGGGGGTGGGGGGGTGGGGGGGGTAGGACACTAATATTGATTAATGACTTAAAAATTGAGTCTTTGGCCGGGCAATGGTGGCACACGCCTTTAATCCCAGCACTTGATAGGCAGAGGCAGGCAGATTTCTGAGTTTGAGGCCAGCCTGGTCTACATAGTGAGTTCCAGGACAGCCGGGGCTACACAGAGAAATCCTGTCTCGAAAAACAAAACAAAAACAAACAAACAAAAAAACAAACAAAAAAAATTAAAACAAATTGAGTCTCTGAAGTCAGATTTTATGGATTCAGGTACTTGCATGATTTGGTGCAAGCTGCCTGAACTTAAAGATAACAATATTATCTACTCCCTTAGTTACTTTCTTCCTGCTATGATAGAATACTCTGGCAAAAAGCAGCTTAGAGGAGATACAGGATTTTTATTGGGTCCATATGGGTCCAGATGGGATATATTCCATCAATGCATAAAAGGTACAACAGCAAGAACATGTGACCAACTTGGCAGTCAGGAAGCAGATTAAACACATTTCATTTGTATACAAGAAGCTTTTACCCTCTACAGATGTCATACCCAAATAGCATCAACAACTGGAAACCAAGTGTTTAACAGCATGATGCTATGGGGGATATTCCTCATTCAAACCTTAACATCTCCCTCAGAAAAATGTTTATTCATTTATTTTGGCAGGACCTAGAATTGTACTTAGAGCCTTGCACATGCCAGACAAGAACTTAAACAATTGAGTTGCATCCTCACCCCAACCTCATAAGAATTAAATAAGCAACTCACATATAAAATGTGAATTTCAAGATAATGAGATGATTCACATGCTAATACACTTGATCCCAAGCCAGTCATCTTGAGATTGACTCCTGGTACCCATGTGGGGTAAGAAAGAACTGATGCCTACAAGTAGTTTCCTGACCTCCACACACAATTAATCAGTGGTTCTTAACCTATGGGTCACAACCCCTTTGTGGGCCCAAAGACCCTTTCAAGAGGTCATTTAAGATCATCGAAAAACACAAATATTTACAATACAATTCATAACAGAGACAAAATTACAGTTATGGATTAGAAACAAAAATAATTTTATGACTGGGGGGGGTCACTGCAACAGGAGGAACAGTAATAAATGGTCACAGCATTAAGAAGGTTGAGAACTACTACAATATATAAATGCAATTTTTTAAAAAGGAATTTTAATTTGAAACATTTGTTTTGAGTAAGAGATCTTGCATCCTATCATTAAGAATAAAGCCTTAAAAGAAGTTTCAGGGTTGAGAAAGGCTTTATTGTTTTTCATGATTTTTAGCATATGCTAAGTAGTGGTTATTATTATTTTTAAAAACTGTAGTTTTGCTGGATGAGGTGATATACCCCTTAGTCCCTGCATTCAAGACACAGAGTCAAGTGAATCTCTGTAAGTTCAAGGCCAACCTGATCTATATAATATGTTCTAGAACAGCCAAGTTTAAATACTGCGACCCTGTTTTTTAAAAAAGTATTTGTAATTTTATGTATACATGTGTGTTTAGGTGTAGGGTTGTTCTCATGTGTGAAGTGCTGACAGAAGCCAGAAAAGGGCATCAGATCATCCTTGAAGCTAGAGTTACAGGCAGTTGTGAACTTCCAGATGTGGTTGCAGGGAACGGAGCTTGTGTCTTCTCCAAGAGCAGCATATACTCTTAACTGTTGAGCCATCTCTCTAGCCCCATGATTACTCTTAAAATCTAAACAGAATAAGGTAATGGATAGAAGAGAGTTAAAGTAGAAAAAAACGAGTAGGTGAAACAGAAATGAATTATTTTTGACACTCCTAGACAGACTGTACTTGAATGAAAAGGGCTACTTTTTTGCCTTGAGGTGGGTAAGGCAGGGAATTGAATGAACACCACAGAGAATTTGAAGAAAAAAAGAGGAAGTTTACTTGTACTTAATAAAACACAGGAAGCTGAGGAATGTAGTTCAGTGGTTGAGTTCTTTCCTACCATGCCTGAGGCCTCCAGTTCAATCCCCAGCACCACAAGAAGAAAAATAAGTCAGGATAAAATGCAAGGCTTAAGACTCTTGCTGAGAAGATAAAGATGCGAGCTTCAATATGTTACAGAAAACCACGCAGTTCTGTTGACTTCCTCTTTGCTTGAAAGGCTCAGACATTTCTGATAAAGTTTCTCTACTTATTAAGTATTTTCCATTCTCTTCAGCACCATGATTATCAGATGACTGCTTTGTGAGAGCCTTGGCAAGTGAGAGAAGTGCTTTTTCAAAACGATGAATCCCACAATCTGGTAGTTTGTTCGCTTGGGGTTTTTTTGTTTGTTTGTTTGTTTGTTTTTTAACGTCACAAAAAAGTGTCAATCAATCTCTGTGGCTCCATATACATATCACCATTTTGGTGCTTTATTTATCTTCCACTTCTAATTGTAACAAATGGGTAGGTAAGTCACTGGACCTTATCGGTCAACAGGATGATAGAAAATATTTTCTGTCTCAGCTTAAAAAAAAACAAAACCTAGTCTACCTGATGTTTTCTGTTGTTTAAAGAAATCTATTTCGTCTATATTGAGATTAGAGGGTGGAGAGCAGCCTGCTCTCTGTCCTACTAGGACAGTGAATGAACTTGCTTTCTACCACTGTGGAAGTAAAGGGTAATAAAACAAAACAAAAAAAATTGTTTTTGACTTATCACTATCTTGTTTTTCCCACTGACATTACTTCACTCCAAGGTTGACTAGCTTTATTTGTTGTTTTGAATAAACTGAGGGGGATAGAAGGTGAAGGGAAGAAATGTTGGGTCAGCCTTTACATTTGAAGATGGTTTTTTGGTCTGATAAATATAATCATCATCAACAACTGCAAGTACTTTGAGAGTAGTTCTAAGGTCAGAGGGATGATTTTAAATGTCACTGCTTACTGTTCGGAGATTTATCAAGAGAAAAAGAAGGAATCAGTGGGAAATTATTTTGACAGGCTTTTAAAAGACAGCTGGTTATCTACAGCATCCCCTAATGTGTTTTCTAACTTCTAAGACATGAAAATACTAATGAAATGTGAAATATACATTTTTTTTATTTTGGATTAAGATAGGATAGTTAGCGTTGCAATCTCACATACTAAATACATACTGTAGAAAATGCAAATATTTATCATATATACTGTTTCAGAGATACTTATTCTTGCTATTGAATCCATAAGTTGCTAAGACCCCAATAGCAATTGTTCCTATGGGAACAATCATTCATTTTATGATCGTTAAAATAGTACAGCAAGCAATAAGGACCACATAGATTTTGTTTCTCTTGCAAAATTTATGCATCCCTTGAATACACACCTTAAAGTTATTTACCCGCTGGAGGATCTTGGCTGGAATTGGTTAAAGACTGATAGCGTCCCCACAGGCAGGGAGAAGAGTCAAATCCTTGGGAAGTACAGAACTATTAAAAACCCAGGTGCAGCTCATAGTGGTGATACATGCCTATAATCACAGCACTCAGGAGGCAAAGGCGAGAGACTGAGTCCGAGGCCAGCCTGTTCTTCAGAGCAAGTTCCAAGAGAGCAGACACTACACAGAGAAACCCTGTCTTGCAAAATCAAATCAAGTCAAATGAACCAAACAAACAAACTAGAAAAAACCAAGTGCTTCTAGCTTTGCAAAGAGTATTTCTGAACAGAGGTGTAAATGGGGGGAGAAGAAGTCTAGAAGTGAGTTTATATTTGAAAGAAGCATGTCTCTGAAAGAAGAAGCACTTTCAAGGTATTAGGAAAAGACTAAAACTTTGGAGAAGTTGCTGAAATCCAATAAAACAATGAGAAAGTATGCAATAAGAATAATTCATGACCATAAGAAAACTTTAAGTAGCTTAAGAAGCATCCTAAAACCACTCTGTAAGGTGAAGTAGCCCTGGATGTCACAAGGCAGTTTAAGAATATATAAAATTTGCCTGATTGATGAGCAAGAGTAGTCATCCAGAAACACATATGCAATGAGCAATACTAAATGAACTCAGTAGGTTGAATAAGTAGAGGCTTACTTATTATTTTTGTTATTTCTACGTATTGGTATTAGGCCTACACGTACTTCTATGTATCAAGTATGTGTGTGCTACCCACAAAGATGTGAAGAAGGTATCAAAATCAGGTCTCCTAGGACTAGAGTCACAGATGTCTGAGAGTCACAGATGGCTGAGTCACTCACCAGGTGAGAGTGCTGGAAATCCAACCAGAGACCTCTGAAAGAACAAATGTTTTTAACCCCTGAACTATCTCTTCAGCTCCTTTATTTATAATTATATTTACTTATATATTATATACATATATAATATATATTAAAGTATAAGAAAATTAATAAGAAGTTGTAGAATGTGAGAGGAGTTAAAAGGAGGAATGGGAGGGGAAAATGATGCCAATCCATAACTCAAATATAAAATTTGCCAAAACCCTACAATTGTATGAAATGCTCAAAGAATTTAAAAAATATTGTTAAAACCTATTTAAAGGAAAATACATCATTTTACTCATATTTTACTTTTTCTCAGGTCTATACTTAGTTTTGCTTAATTTACTTACTTGAGGTTCACAATGAAAGCGAAAGAAGCAAGAATTTCTAATTCATTGAAAATGTCAGTGAAGGGAATGTTTGGATAGAGGCATAAATTGGTACAAACCTTCTGAAGAGAAATTGTCATTAAGTTTTCAAGGAATTTAAAAGTGTATATAACCTCTGACTTGGTAACACCACTTCAAAAATCCATCTTAAAGAAATGATTTAGTATGCATAAGGTTATATCTACAAGATTAGAGAAGAATTTCTTAATAATCCTTTCTTTGTTCTCCTCTTTCCGATTAGAAATGATAATGGACAAACCAAAATGGACAGGCATTCTCAGGCTGGTGAAAATCACCTATGATGCCACCCAAAGACTATCACTTAGAGAACACTGTTCTTGATGGTATTTTCTTCTAAACTGTGTCAGTTTTCTACCGGAGACTATAACACATTGTCACAAATACATAGAATAACACAAAGGTCTTTTAAAACTGAAATAGTTACAACATGTTCCTCCCACCAGCCCCTCCCAGGTACCCTCTCTTGAACCCCTTGCACCATGACTGCTGCCCCAGTGGATAGCCATTTTTGTCTTTGAGTATTATTGTTACACAAAGGTTTTGTCCTGTAGTCTTGTAGCAGAGAATCCTAATGGAGGGCTTATTGGTCTGGAGTCGTGGTATTGGTACTACTGCATTTACTTTTACTTCTAAAGGCCTAGGGTACAAATGACTCATCTTTCCTTTTCAAGCTTCTTTAGGCAACTGCAATTTCTTGTCTAATGGTGTCCTTCCTCAAAGCCAGCAATGTTGTATTTATCCTCACTTGTAGATAGACACATCTTCTGGTGGCTGCAAAATAAGTTTTTATTTAATCTTTTCTTCCTTCTTCTTCTTCTTCTTCTTCTTCTTCTTCTTCTTCTTCTTCTTCTTCTTCTTCTTCTTCTTCTTCTTCTTCTTCTTCTTCCTCTCTCTCTCTCTCTCTCTCTCTCTCTCTCTCTCTCTCTCTCTCTCTCTCTCATTCTTCCTCCCTCCCTCCATCCTTCCTTTCTTCCATCCTTTCTTTCTTTTTAAAATGTACTTATTTGTAAGTATCTGGGTATTTTGCTCTCATGTTTGTTTGTGTACCATTCATGTGCCTAGAGCCCCTCAAGGTCAGAAAAGGGTGTCAGATCCCCTGAATCTGGATTTATGTATAATTGTATGCTATAATGCTGGGAAACAAAACCAGGTCCTTTGCAAGAGCTACAATTTCTACTAATTGCTAAACCATCTCTGAGTCCAAATTTCAACTGTTAAAGACAGACAAAACTGTCCTTAAAGCTCACTCAGACAATTCAGAAAAATCTTCCCATCTCTAGGTCATTAAACATTTTACTTTCTGTCAAGTCCAGTTTGCCATGGAAGTTAAAATATTCACAGTCTTTGGGAATAATGGAATGAATATCTTTAGATGTAAGTACAGAACATAAATATCTTCATGTATATCCCAAAGTACATTTGCTGGAAACTTGGGAAGAAACAATCATTTTATTTGACTATTTTTCTACTTGTATTTTAAGAACTTATCCATGTCACTGCATGTTTTTGAAAGCATGATTTAGTCCGTGTTGCATAATGTTTAACTTTAGGGCATGACTGTAATTTAATTAAAATTTTCTCTACTTTAAGACCTGTAGGTTACTTTCAATGTTTCTTAAAACCCAATTTAGAATTGTTTATGAATATCTTCCACATAAATCTTCATGGATGATTCTAATTAACCTCAGGATAAAATCTTAGGAGTAGGATTATTCGAAGAATGTTTTAGAGAAATACCCCTTAAGACTCAGTGTTTCAATAAATATTTTGTTAATACCTGATGATTTTTTCTTTTATGATAAAAACGTTTATTTTGTCATGTAATTTTACATTGTTTTTTTTAATTTATGTGTACTCATGTGCCACATGTGTGAAAATACCTATAAACACCAGAAAAGAATGTCAGATCTCCTAAGGCTGAAGTTCCATGTTTTGAGCCTACAAATATGAGTGTTGAAAACTGAACTTAGATACTTGCAAGATCAGCAAGCCATCTTTTTCCGCAAGCCATTTCTCTAGTTCCTATTGTTTATTAGCAGATAATTCATTGTACATAGTGCTGGGTTCCATACAGATAGCTTATTTCACCTAGATCATATGCTTCATCCCCACGTCTCTGTTTCTCCTCTTGTTCTCTTCAGCCAAGAGTTTGCTTCCTTTTTTGTTTTGTTTTTTTGTTTTTGTTTGTTTGTTTTTGTTTTTTTTGAGACAGGATTTCTCTGTGTAGCCCTGGCTGGCTGTCCTGGAGCTCACTGTGTAGACTAGGCTGGCCTCAAACTCAAAAATCCGACTGCCTCTGCCTCCCAAGTGCTGGGATTAAAGGTGTGCGCCACCCCTGCCCTCACCAAAGAGTATGCTTTCTTTCACTAGTCTCCTTCTGCTTTTATAATATGCATGCTTATGTGTGCATGTGTTTAATATTTTAAATTATTTGATATGTTTGGGTGTTTTGCCTGCATATATGCCTGTGCACCACTTTCATGCAGTGCCTATAGAGGCCAGAAGAAAGTATCAAATCCCTTGGAACTGGAGTCACAGATGTTTTTGAGCCAATGTATATGTTCTGGGAATTGGAAGAGGGTCCTCTGGAAGAGCAATCAATGCTTTGAACTGTGAAGCATTTTGCCTTTAGGTATGTATGTTTGTGTCCCATCACTAGGAGCTGTGTGTTTCAACTTAATCTATGACACAAACAGTGTTATAGTTTTCCATTTCAATTGTTTTCTTCTCATTGTCTTGAACATGCAATAATTCTCAGATATTTACATGCATTAAAAACCAGCTGGAGTACTTGTTTAAAGTGCAAATTTCAAAACTCTACAGTGATGCTGAGAGCTCGCATTTTTTCATAAGCACCAGAGGTAATTCTTTTTTTATTTTGAATTTTAAAAAATTAAAATATAACGTCATAATTTCCTCCCTTCCCTTTCATCCCTCCAACCTGTCCCATCCCTCCCCACCTCCACTCCCCCTTAAATCAATGGTCTATTTCTTTAGTTACACACACACACAAACACATACAAACACACACATACAAGTATAAAATATGAATACAACCTGCTGAACATGTTCAGTGTTGCTTATATGTACCTAACTTCAGGGCCGATTCCTTGGCATTGCATAAGAAATAAAGGAGTTCATTCCTAAGGAGCACCAACTGTCCAGTTGCTCTCAGTATTTCTCAGTTTACCATTCTGGTGCAGCACACCTGTCATGCACTAAAGTAATGTTGTAGAAGTTCTCACCTTAGAAAGACCAGAGCTCAAATTTTTTCTCCAGAATGAGTGTTGCAGTAAATCTCCAACCACAATAAGCCGGTGCAAAGAACACACAACTCCATTATGGTATTTAGCTGCATGTCTAGATTGGGCAGATACACCACTACACTACTCTGTTCCCCAGCTCTGAGATCCCTTGCTACCTGCAGCTCCTCCAGGTCATGTGGTTCTGCTCCATCTTCTTTCCACAACCTCTTCCCTGGTCTTCCTTTGTCTCCCCTGTTTCCTGGTCTTCCCCTCCTTCTCTCCTCTAAAACTTCCAGCCCCACCTTTCCCTTCCACTGACCAATCACAGGTTCTGGCTTTTATTTGACCAGTTAAAATGGGGAGAAAGTTCACATGAAATCATCTGAGTATGTGATCCACTCCTTGTCAGGGCAGCCCCTCTAGAGGAAGCAGAATTAGCATCAAAATACAAACAGCACCAGGGCAATCCACAACAAATGAGAGCCTGTGATTATTGAAACTTATGATCTGTTGTATTATTTGTAAAATAGAAATAATGATCTTCTCTACCATCTGCTACATATGTGCAGGAAGGTATAGGTCTAGCCTATGTATTTTCTTTGGTTAATGGTTCAGATTCTAAGTGTAGTTCACTCTTGATCTTCCTGTGGAGTTCCTATCCCCTTTTGGGGCTGCAATCCTTCTTCCTATTCTTCCATAAGAGACTCCAAGCTCCATCCACTGTTTGGCTGTGGGTTCCCGTATCTGTATGAGTCAGTTGCTGGGTGGAGCCTATCAGAAGACCACATACTTCTGTCTGCAAGCATAACTGAATTTCATTGATAGTCTTAGGGACTGGTGCTTACCCATGCGATGGGTCTCAAGTTGGGCTGGTTATTGGTTGGCCATTCCCTCAGTCTCTACTTATCTCCAATATCCATATTTCTTATAGACAAGTTAGATTTGGGGTTGAAAGTTTTGTGAGTGGGTTGATATCTCTATTGTTCCACTGAGGTTTCTGCCTGGCTACAGGAGGTGGCCTCTTCAGGTTCCATATCCCCAATATTGTGAGTCACAGCTAAGGTCACCCCCATTGACAATCTTAGGTGCCTCCCTTATCCTAGGTCTCTTTCCTAGAGATGCCCCCACACATACCTCCTCAACCTTGACAGTTGCAGATTTCCATTCATTTTCATGGCCATCTGGTCACCTCTCCTGTCTTTCCCTACACCTGATCCTGAAACCCCCATTCCCCTCCCCATACCTTCTCCCTTCTTATTCTCTCCTTCCATCTTCCTCTTATGACTATTTTATTCCCCATTCTAAGTGAGATATAAACTTCCTTGATTGGGCTTTCCTTCTTGTTTAGCTTCTTTGGGTCTGTGGAATGTAACATGGTACCTGTATTTTATGGCTGATAATTGAATATATACCATACATGTCTTTTGGGACTGGGTTACCTCACTCAAGATGATATTCTCAAGTTCCATTCATTTGTCTGCAAAATTCTCAAGGGTTAGGTTCATCTTCTCTCACTGCCAGACCAGGCAGTCCCCTGCTGTATATGTGTCAGGGGCCTGGTACCAGCTAGTATATGCTACCTGGTTTGTGGCTCACTGTATGAGAGATCTCAGAAGTCTGGGTCAGTTGAGACTGCTGGTCTTCCTTATTCTCTGACTTCAGTCCATTGGATGGGTGTAATTATCTGCGTCTGTCTCAGTCAGCTGCTTGTTGAGCCTCTAGGAGGACAGTCATGCTACACTCCTGTCTGTAAACACATCATAACATCAGTAACAATATCAGGCCTTGTAGCCTCCCCTTGACATGGATATCAAGTTGGGCCGGTCACTGGACCTCCTTTCCCTCAGTCTCTTTTCCATTTTTGTCACTGCAGTTCTTTTAGACAGGAACAATTCTGGGTCAGGTTTTGATTGTGTGATAGCCACCCCATCCCTCCACTTGATGCCCTGCCTTTCTACTGGAGATGGACTTTACAAGTTCCCTCTCCCCACTGTTGGACATTTCATCTAACATTCCCTCCCTTTGAGTCTCTCACTTCCCAGGTCTCTAGTACATTCTAGAGGGTTCCACTATCTCCCACCTCCCGAGGTTGCATATTTCCATTCATTCTACTGTCCCTCAGGACTTCACTCTTGTTTCCTCCTCCGAATACCTGATCATGTTCCCCTTTTCTCCTCCCCCCTCCCCTCTGCTCTGCCCTGGCCCTAGTGATTGATTGCTTTCTTCTCCTCAAGTGGGATTGAAGCATCCATACTTGGGCCCTTTGTCTTGTTAACCTTCTTGAGTTCTATTGATTGTATCCTGGGTATTTTGTATTTTTTGGCTAATATCCATGTATTAGTGAGTACATAGCATACATGTCCTTTTGGGTCTGAGTTATCTTACTCAGGATGATATTTTCTACTTCCATCCACTTGGCTGCAAAACTTGTGATGTCCTCATTCTTAATAGCTGAGTAGTATTCCACTGTGTAAATGAACCACATTTTCTGTATCCATTCTTTGATTGAGGGACATCTGGGTTGTTTCCAGCTTCTCACTATCACAAATAAGTCCCAAATGAATGTAGTGGAGCATGTGCCCCTCTTTCATGGTGGGGCATCTTTTGGATATCTGCCCAAGAGTGGTATAGCTGGGCCTTCAGGTAGATCTATTTCTAATTTTCTGAGGAACCTCCAGATTGATTTCCAGAGTGGTAGTACCAGTTTTCAATCCCACCAGCAATGGAGGAGTGTTCATCTTTCTCTACATGCTCTCCAACATGAGCTGTCACCTGAAGTTTTTTGATGTTTTGATTTTTTTTTTTACCTTAGCCATTCTAATTAGTGTAAGGTAGAATCTGAGTCATTTTGATTCGCATTTCCCTGATCACTAAAAACTTAGATAATTTCTTTAAGTACTTCTCTGTCATTTGTGATTCCTTTGCTAAGAATTCTGTTTAGTTCTGCAACCCCATTCTTTATTTGGGTTATTTGTGTTGTTGGTGTCTAACTTTTTGAGTTCTTTGTAAAATTTGGATATTAGCCCCCTGTCAGATGTAGGGTTGGTGAAGATCTTTTCCCAATCTCTAGGCCACCAATTTGTCCTACTGAGAGTATCCATTACCTTACAGAAGCTTTGCGGTTTCATGCGAACCCATTTATCAATTGTTGATCCTAGAGCCTGAGCCATTGATGTTTTGTTCAGGAAATTGTCTCCTGTGCCAATGCATTCAAAGATATTTCCCATTTTCTCTTCTATGAGATTTACTGTATTCATAAACCCATTTTCTTAACCATGCCAAGCAAGGACATTACCACTTAGCAACATTCCCTAGTCTAGGATAGCATTCATTCTTAAAATGTAAATTTAAACCTTTTCACCAATGACTATCTCATCTAGCATACCTCCTTTATTAAATTTTTCAGTTGAGATTTTCTAAACTTGGCATTCTGCCTCTTTATCTATTCACGTGGCTGGAAAGTCTGGAGAATCTGAATCTATTTCCAATATCTTATTACACCCTGGAATGAAAATTTAAGTCTTTGGGACTTGACTCTGATGCCTACAAAGACCACAATCAATATTTCTGTTTTTGTTTTGTTTCCATTGTTATGTTGTTGTTTTTGTTTTGTATCCTATTCTTTACTCAAAACATTTTCTTTGCCCTTGAAAATAGATGTATCTTATTTCTTCTATGGAATATATGTGGATATAATTGAACCAGTTAAACCATAGTGGGAAAATATGCTGACCAAGTATTAGAGCTCAATGGATTATGCTATGATACTTATAAGACTAAATTTCCAAAATGTCATAAGGAGGCCTTTTTGTTTGTTGTCTGTTTTATTTTGTTTTGTCCCCCAGCCTCTGCCCCTAACCCCATCTTTTTGTCTGATTGTTTGCAGAAAATGCTTCTGTATATTGGTTCATTTTCTTATCTTCTACTGTGTGTCTTTTCCTTTTTGCATCTCATCAAATGATCCCAGTTAGGGTTCTTTTTGAGTCTAGTTCTAAAAAAAAAAAAAAAAAAAAAAAAAAAAATTAGTAGTAGTTTTCAATGTCAATTTACCACAAGCTGCTATCACCTGGGAATAGATTTTCAATAAAGATTTGTTGGCTCCTGGGCATTTCTCTGGTAGGTGGTGGGTAGGTATTGTTTTGATTATGGTAACTGATGTGGGAATGCATGTCCTCTGTATGTGACACCATTGCCTGGGTCACTTGTATTTAAAAAAAAAGGAAAATGAAAGCTGAGTGTAGAAATGCATGGGTCCATTTCTCTCTGCTCTTATCTATGGATGACCACTTAGTTGTCCTTACTTCTTGCATGTGTGACTTTCCTGAAGCAAGAACTATAACCTGGAATTGTGAACTAAAATAAATTATTTCCTCTGTAGTTGCTTTCTTGGTTGGGGTATTTGATTGCAGCAATAGGAATGAAATTAGGACACCATGTTTTAAAACCAACTATAATAATAAAGGGATTTATTAACTCAAAATCAGAGGCCCCAAATACAGCAGGCTATTAGTCTGTTGGCAATCAGTAGCTCCTTAAGTAGTATCAAATGCCTCAAAATTTCCCAGTTTAGGCTAAGCTCTCTACAATTTATCTTCATATTAAAGCTGCCTTTCCTCCACATAGCAAGATGATTACCACTAGATACAAGCTTTTCATATGTGAGGAATAAAAGAGAAGACAATCTTTCCTTGTTGTCTACATAAGTAATTATGTTCTTCAGCTTACAGTGTGGTAATATCTAACACATGGTAAATGGGAACTATCTTAAATCAAAAGTGTACTTAATGCATATGATCTACCCTAAAATCATACACATAAAATAAAAATAAATATATCATTCTTTAAAAGATTTAAAACTAGAAGCACTACTGAATATATTTCACACTTGCACTACCATAAAGTGGAAAGGAAACATCATAATTAGAAACCCTCTGTACTTTTTTTGTTTGTTTTATCAGCTAAATTAGACCAGGTCCTAACTGTTGAAAAATGGGCAGTTATCAAGGAAATTCCATATATATTAATTAACCTAAACTATCAGTAGCTCCCTTTCTATCATGATGAAAATGTGTGTCTGGATAAAACTGAGGTCCTTTTAAGACTAACAATAGGGTAAATAAATATTGGGAAGTTAGTAGATAATGCTTCTGCTCTAGATGTTGCATACATTGCTGCCTGTGCCTAGAGTCCTCGACACCTACTTCTTTACCTTGCCATGCTCTGACCTGAATAACAGAGCCCTATCCTTAGGCCTTCTTAGCTTAGAGTGGCTATATTTGAGAGCTGACTGAGAACTAAGTACCTTACTGTAAATGGTAGGGTTATAATAACCATCGTATATGCAGTCAGAGGTTGAGAGAATCAGTGATATAGGAATGATCAGGGATGCCCATGTAACTTACAAGAATGAATCCTCATACTCTTTGTCACTGACAGTTGCCAACCACCATAGTATATGTTGGGAGACCTGAGATCTTAATGCATCTATGTAGGCTCATGCAACTTTATCTTGTGTTTTATGCAAGCAATGGTTCTGTAGTAGTCTTTGCATAGCTGGTTTCAGTGTCTTCTGTCATCAAACAAACTTGACATTTTTTAACTATAAATCACTGGGTAACAACAGAAGTCTTAGAAACAAATACTGATGGTGACTAAGGGTCTTATGTTCACTTAATCTTTTTCCAAATGGGGAACTTTTTAAAAATAGAAGACCACATCTTACACTATACATTATACGTCCTACTTAGCAGAAGACTAGGTTTAAGATGCTCAGTAAATGCTTATGAACATAGAATAAAAGCAACAGAGTATCTGGACGATCTAGGGTGATTGAATGTTTTCCTTAATTATTTGTTTTAAGGAGAGAATAAAAGGCAGCACACTCAGAACATTTTCTACTTCCAATAATTTTATGAGTTCTGTCATATAAAAGATGTAAGTAAAATTGTAATGAACTCACATAAGTGAAACTCGAATGGCATATTTGCTGTAAAAGCACACATAAGGACTGTTAAAGTCGACTATATTCTTGATCTGTAATCATAGTCATATTCATAAAAGTCTCAAAACTTAAGAATGCTTGAGCTGCCCCAGACTAATAAGGCAAGTCTGAATTCCATTTCTTGCAAATGGCATTTTTTATAAAGTCAGTAACTGTCATTATAAGAAGAACGGCAGCCTTTTTATAAACTCAAAAACACTTAGAACCAAAGGTGAATGTGATTTCAGACTACAAGATTGGTTCATGAAAGGTAGGAAAGTTAGCAGAATGTCGACTATATGATTAAATATTGGATTCTGGCTTTACTTTGATTCCAGAGTCATTTGCAAAAGAGAGAGAATCAAAATAAATAAATAAATAAATAAATAAATAAATAAATAAATAAATAAATTCAATCATTCTTCCTATCACAGCCTAAATATTCTTTAAGGCTCTGGTTATAAAATGAATAATACCAATAAAGTCTCTGTTTTCCGGAAGTCTATAATTTTAGAAGTCAAGGCATAAAGTAAACAAGCCATTGTACTTAAAGCAATCATGTAAAAATGTTAGGTTGGACAATGCACTAGGTACAAAAGAAAATTCCCTAACTCAGAGTGAGGACACAAGCATATCCTCTATGAATGGGCACACCAATACTTACAGCATGGGTGAAGTTGGCCCAGCAACAAAAGAGGTTAAAAAATGACTTAATTTTTGTTTTTCTAAAAACTGTAGTGGTAGGTGATACAACTCACAGACCATATGAAACTTAAGAAGAAGGAAAAACAAAGTGTGGATGTTTCAGTCCTACTTAGAAGAGGTAACAAAATAATCATGGGAGGTAGAGGGAGAGAAGGAGGGACTTGGGAGGGAGAGAGGAGGGAGAAGGAAAAGGGGGGCAGGGCCTGGTGTGGGAAGAGGGGGTGAGATGTACAGAGGATCAGGAAAATGAACAAAAGTGTATAGCAGTGGGGGATGGGAAACTGGGGTTAGCCAACAGAAAGTCTCAGAGGCCAGGAAAGCAAGAGGCCCCCAGGACCCAACAGGGATGACATAAATAACCAACAAAGGGTAGGGAGAACCTGTAGAGACCATATCCAGAGGTTAGGCATAACCCATGGTTGAAGTATGAGGCCACACACCCTTCTCAAATATATTAACCCAGAATTGCTCCTGTCTAAAGGAAATACAAGAACAAAGAATGGAGCAGAGACTGAAAGAAGGACCATCCAGAGCCTGTCCCACCTGGGGATACATCCCATATGCAGACACCAAACCCAGACACTATTGCTGATGCCAAGAAGTGGTTGCTGACAGGAGCCTGATGTAGCTGTCTCCCAAGAAGCTTTGGCAGACCCTGAGCAATATAGATGTGACTACTCGAAGCCAACCATCAGACTAAGAAGGAAGAGCAATGGAGGAGTTAAAGAAAGGACTGAAAGACTGAAGGGGTTTGCATCCCACAGGAAGAACAACAATATCAACCAGCCAGACCCCCTAGAACTCTCAGGGACTAAGCCACCAATCAAAGAGTAGACATGGAGGGACCCATTGCTCCAGTTGCATATTTAGCAGAGGATGGCTTTATCTGGCATCAGTGGGAGGGAAGTGAAAGACCCCCAAGAGGAGAGACCCTCACTCAAGTCTCGGGATGTCACAGCCACCCAATAACTCACAAGACACTGATCTAGATGCAAACAGCAAGAGGCCTTTATCTGGGAATCAGCCGGCTGATGGTCAACTCATAACTCACACAGGAGCAGAGGAATTGACAAAGCAGCCTGGGAGAGGGGGGACTTTTAAAGGGTAAAACCACAACCTGGGGGGTGGGGTAAGGGAGTAACCAAGGGAACATCAAGAATGCAATCTTGTTTAACCATTCATCTTGTGATCAGCTAGTTCCTGGAACCACCCAGATGACTTGCATCTTTCTTTGTACCATTCACCTTGTGGAATGTGTCTCTGTGCTTTGGGCCTTCCCCACCCACAGGTGGGTTCTCTTCCCTGAGGTCTGAGGAATGTTAATCAGCCTCTCCCTTCCTCTCCTAAATGTTAATCCATCAAGTGTCCTCTGACTCAGGAATAATGTACTCCTCCCTGAATGCAGAATGTATCCCAGGCAGTGAATTTCAAGACCTAAAAATCTCACATTTAGTTCTGCTTTCTTTGTGGAACTAATGAGCCGGCTGGCCTACATTTTTGGTCTAGGGGTCATAAAAACTTTCTATACTTTTCATAGGTTTTCTATATCTTTCAGGAGGACCTTCGTTCTGTGAAAGCTTGATGCCTCAGTGTAGGGAAGGTGAGGTGGGAGTGGGTGGGTGAGAGGAGGAACACTCTCATAGACACAGGGGGAGGGGGAGGGAATGGGGGGTTTGTGGATGGGAAACCAGGAAGGAGGATAACATTTGAAATGTAAATAAATAAAATAACCAATTAAAAAGAAAGAACAAAAGAATATGAAAGGAAAAAAGGTAATAGTGTAAGGCTCAGGAAGCCCCCAAAGGGGACCCTACTCGAGTCACAGGATGGCGTGCACCCAAAGGACACACGGAAGACCAACTTGCTGCAAGAACACGAGGTAGTTTGATGGCGGAACGTTCCGGGCTGACACGTGTCTCAATGTAGGAGACAGGGGCATCGACCTCGTGGCTCCGGGGTTTAGGGTTAATATAAGCTCGCGGGTGCACATGATTGGTTGTTTTCTAATTTTTGAACATCTGGCCAAACAGGTCCATGGAGGCAGGGAGCAGTTCCTGCAGGCAGATGTTTATCTCTTATCTTCATTCCTGGGATGACTCAGTAGCCCATTGTCCTGTAACTCTGCATTCTTTGTTTACGGATTAACTGGCCTCTGGTTGGCAAACCAGAGTGGCGACTTTAGCTAATCAGGTTAGGGAGAAAGAATCTATAAGGCCCTTTTCTTTTATATATGTTTTTCATGGGACCCATAAAATTTTCTTTTATTTGTAGGAATAAGAAATAGGAACAGTGGCCCCGATGTTGAAATGACTGGAAAAGGTAGAATTTTACATGGGATAGATGACTTTCTAGGCAAATATGTCTATATCAAAAATATTTCAAGTTATACAAAGTAGGATTTATAAAGTAATCTGGGGTAACATCATAAAGGTCTTTCATTGACTGTTCTGAAAATTAAAAAGAATTTTTGAGACAGGGTTTCTCTATATAGTCCTGGATGTCCTGAAATTCATTATGTAGGCCATGCTGGCCTTGAACTAACAAGGGTTCCTCCTGCTTTTGCCTCTTGATTGCTGAGACATTGTTAAAAAATCATATTAACAACTCTAAAGCAATGAGAAATGACAACATGATTTGAATAAGGTGATAGCATGTGTTTATATTTCTTTATATTCTTTATATTTCTTGTGGTAGTAGGATTGAACCTAGGGCCTTATGTTAGTTATTTTTCTGTTGCTGTGATAAAATAGCATGACTAAATACAACTTATAGAAGAAAGAGTATGGTTTTTTCTCATAGTTCAAGATGAGAGTCTATGATGTTGGGAAAGGCATGGGACGAGGTAGGTAGAGCAGGAAGCTGAGCAATCACATCTTCCACCACAGCCTTGAAGCAGAGTCAACAGAAAGTAAGCTGAGGAGTTTCAAAGCCTCCCCTAGTGTTGTACTGCGCCCATAAGCCTCCACTTCCTAAAGGTCGCATAACCTCCCTATGAAGTGCAATCAACTGACAATCAGGTGTTCAAATACCTGAGGGTCAATGGGGAACATTTTCATTCAAGTCACCACAAACCTGCATGCTAAGCATGCACTGTACCACCAAAACCAGTTTCCCCATTCCAATTGCATGGTTTCTAAAATATATAATTAGCAATAAAAAACACAGGCAAGAGAGCACTGAGCAGATCTTGGGTGGCAGCTCTGCCCCCAACATCCAAGAACCCAGAGGAAGCAGGGATCCCAGGCACTCGGACTCAGGCAGTGTCCTAGGTAAACAGACAGCAGGGCCCGCCCTAAACAGGGAGTAACTGGGAACCAATAGGACCCAGGAAATTACTCCTGGCCGGGAACACTGGTTCCTTCCGATCTGGGCCAGAGCACTGAGCAGATCTTGGGTGGCAGCTCTGTCCCCAACCTCCAAGAACCCAGAGGAAGCAGGGATCCCAGGCGCTCTAACTTGGACAGTGTCTTAGAAACTAGTTCTCAGATCTGAGGCCTAGATCAGACCTCTGCCAGGTCTGCTGTTGTGTGGACCCCGGATTCCACCTGAGACATACTGGAAGGTCCACTCAATCCAGATCCACAGAGGAACAAATGAACTCAGAGCTTCAGACAACATATCCTGAGATATTCTAGAGGAGACACTGCACCCAGAACAGCAGACACCTAGCTGGACTGCTACCTTGGAGGCACCATATCCTGAGGCATCCTAGAGGTACCACTGTAATCAGTGCAGCTGGAAAAGATCACAGAGACATCTGGACCCCTAGGAGATCAGACACAAGCTAGATAACTAGAAAGACAGGCTTCAGTCAGAGACAGCAAGTACAGGCAGCACTAGAGTTAACCAGATGGCAAAAGGCAAGAGCAAGAATGTAAGCAACAGAAACCAAAGTTACATGGCATCATCAGAACCCAGCTCCCCCATCAGAGCAAGCCCTGAACACCCCATCACACCAGAAAAGCAGGAATCAGAATTAAAATCACTTCTCATGATGATGATAGAGGGCTTTAAGAAAGACATAAATAACACTCTCAAAGAACTTAAGGAGAGCACTGGTAGACAGATAGAAACCCTTAAAGAGGAAACACAAAAATCCCTTAAGGAATTTCAAGAAAATGCAACCAAACGGGAAAAGGAATTAAACAGAACCATGCAGGATTTAAAAATGGAAGTAGAAACAATAAAGAAATCACAAAGGGACAATACTCTGGAGATAGAAAATCTAAAAAAAAAGATCAGGAGTCATAGACACAAGTATCACCAACAGAATACAAGAGATGGAAGAGAGAATCTCATGTGCAGAAGATACCATGGAAAACATTGACACAACTGTCAAAGAAAATGCAAAATATAAAAAGCTACTAACCCAAAATATACAAGAAATCCAAGACACAATGAGAAGGCCAAACCTAAGGATAATAGGTATAGATGAGGGGGAAGACTCCCAACTAAAAGGACCAGTAAATATCCTCAACAAAATTATAGAGGAAAACTTCCCTAACCTAAAGAAAGAGATTCCATAAATATACAAGAAGCTTACAGAACTCCAAAAGTTTAGACCAGAAAAGAAATACTTCCTGCCATATAATAGTCAAAACATCAAATGTACAAAACAAAGAAAAAATACTAAAAGCAGTAAGGGAAAAAGGCAAAGTAACATATAAAGGCAGACCTATAAGAATTACACCAGACTTCTCACCAGAGACCATAAAAGCCAGAAGATCCTGGACCGATATCATACAGACCCTAAGAGAACACAAATGCCAGCCCAGACTACTATACCCAGCAAAACTGTCAATCATTATTGATGGAGAAACCAAAATATTCCATGACAAATCCAAATTTACACAGTATCTCAACACAAATCCAGCACTTCAAAGAATAATTGGTGGAAAACTCCAACACAAGGAGGGAAACTACAACCTAGAAAAAGCAAGAAAGTAATCTTCCAAAAACCCCAAAAGAAGATAGTTACACAAACATATCTCCACGGATGTTAGTCCAAAAGCTTGGATTAGCGAAGACTCAACCCACAGACCACATGAAGCTCATGAAGAAGGACGACCAAGAGGGGATGCCTCAGTTCTACTTAGAACGAGAAATAAAAATGCTCAAGGGAGCAAATAGGGAAACAAAACATGGAACAGAAACTGAAGGAGGGGCCATCAGGAGACCTTTCCACCTGGGTATTCACCCCATGTACAGCCACCTAATCTAAACACTGTTGTGGGTGGCTGGAAGTGCATAATGTGAGGAACATGATATAGCTGTCTCCTTAGAGGTCAGCCAAAGACTAAAACACTCAGAGGACAATGTTCACAATTAACCACTGATATGATCAGGGGTTTCCCAATGGAGAACTTAGTGAGAGGACTGAAGGAGCAGAAAGGGTTATTGACCCCAGGTGGAAAGCAACAATACCAAACAACCAGAGCCCCCCCAGGGTCTAAACCACCAGCCTGGGAACACATAGGGAGGGACCCAAGACTCCAGAGGTATATGTAGGGGAGGATGGCCCCGTCGGACATAGGTGGGAGAGGAGTTTCTTGGTCCCATAAAAAAAATGAATGAAAAATGAATGAATGAACACACAGTGGGGAGGGGATGTGAGGGCGGGGAGGGGATAGTGAGGGGGGTAGGTGTGGTCACTGCCTCATAGAAGCATGAGGAGGGGGATGGGATAGGTTTCTGGGTGGTGGGAGGAAGTAGGCTAAGGGGATAAAATCTGAAATGTAAATACTACAACCAATTTTAAGAAGGGGGGGGGGAGTCTTCAGAACCAACATCTTTAAAAAAAAATGTCAGGCCCCTGGGGGTGGGAAATTTTTTTTTCTTGATACTAAAACTTGTTCTGAGAATTGTATATTGCAGAATACACAGCCTTCGTGTATCTACTCATCAAGCATACTGAGCAGACCTGCCCAAACCTCTGATGTCCTGGAATTCCATCTGGATTCAGTGAAGACACAGCATCAGAGGCTTATCAACTTACTCTCCCCCCCCACCCCTCTTCTAAAATCTCAATGCCCTTAATCAGCTTGAAGAATTTAAAGAAGAGTCAGCACCCCTATTCCCTGATCTTGGGGACTAATGTGGTTAATAATGGTCTGTCTTTCTAGGGACAAGTAGTGGTTTTGTTGGAACAGGGGGGATTAGCTAGGACTTACTGCATAGCCATAACCTACTGGTAGAAATCTGTATAATTATTATCAAGATGAAGTTATAAATTCTTAAATGGAAAAAAAAAAAAAAAAAAACACAGGCAAAAGCAAAGGCAATATGTACTGCTTTGTTTCACCATGTTTTCATTTACATATCATACCTTGCGAGGGAGTTAACTGCCAGCTAGGGTAACTGTGGTAATTTGAATAACAATGTCCCTCAACCAGGTGTGTCACTCTTTAAGAAGGATTAGGAGGTGAGGCCTTGTTGGAGTAGACAACTGGAAAGTTTGTCACTGTAGAGTCTCTCTCTCTCTCTCTCTCTCTCTCTCTCTCTCTCTCTCTCTCTCTCTCTCTCTCTCTCTCTCCAGCCTAGGGTATAGAACTCCTAGCTCTTCTGCAGTACTATGTCTGCTTGTGTACTCCCTGCCATGATGATAATGGACTAAATCTCTTGAAATTGTAAGCAAGTCCCAATTAAATACTTTCCTTTGTAAGAGTTGCTGTGGTCATGGTGTCTCTTCATAGAAACAGAACAGTGACTAAGACAAGATTTATTTGATCTTGTGTGGCAGTCAAGAAAGGTTAACTTACATTGAAATAACAACTTCCAAGTCTTCATAGCTTGCAGCAACAAATGATTAGTTTATTTTTATGATGTATGTTTAGCATGAGTCAGTGGTTGGCTTTTCTATAGGTCTTTCTTATTTCAGGACAGAAAATGAGAGAGCTGCCATGATCTGCATTGTTACTTGTTGCTAGGGAGCTACTGATTTCCTAAAACAAACAACATTCTAGAATATACTTCTTTCAAATCAAGAGCATAAAAGAATGTCCTAAAATATATCTTGCAAAAAGAAAATATAATAATTTAAAAGAAAACTGACAGGAGAAAAATATTTACGAGTCATTTGTCTGATTCTCACATCCAAAATACATAATAGACTCCTCAAAACTTAACAACAAAAGATTAATAAAAATGGACAATGGACTTGAATTTCTTAAAGTCTTAAAAGAAGATTCTTAAAAAGAGGTAAACAACAACAGAAAGTACTTGAAAAGATGCTCAGTGAATGCTAGGCATTAAGGAAATGAAAAATCCAAATAATAATGAGATATCATTTCACATCCCCTGGATGACTAGACTTTGAAAATAAAAAAAAAAAAAACCAGAAACAAAAGGTACCAAGTGATATTAAAGATCCAGAAAAATCAGATCCCTTTCACACTATCAGTTGCAATATAAAATTGTGTGGCTTTCAAGAATATTCAATAAGTTAATGATAGAATCAAGTCATGGCCTAGCAATTCGGTTTTTAAGTTTACACTCCAAAGAAAATAAAATAGGATATATACTGACACTGGAATATTACATAGCCATAAAAGAAGTACAGTGATTACTACATGCTCTGTGCTGTATTGGTCTAGAAAACTTTCTGTGTCAAAGAAGTCAGATGTACTATGAACCCATTTATGTGAAACACATAGACTAAAAGAATCCAGAATACATAGAAATAAGTTTGGTATTATAGGCAGAGGAAGAGGAGGAATATGGAATAACTATTGAATTAATGAAGTTTCATTGTGGAAGCAATGAAAATCCTTTGACATTAGGTTGTGAGGTTCAACATTTGGAATGTATTCACTCTAGATTATTCACTTTAGTTGGTTAAAATGATATTGTATGTATTTCACTACAATAAAAAAAAATGTTTGTTTAAATTGAATCCAAATGCCAACCCTACTGCTCTATTATGAGGGAATATGAAGGACATAATAAAATGCTTATTTAACACGAATCATGTGTTTTTAGGTAATGTGACCTTTGGAACTTTGTTTGTCCTCTGTAGTATGGCTGGAACCTTGGGCCTTGCACATACTAGACAAATATGCTACCTCTAAGCTACACCCAAACCTGCAAAATGACCCTATTTTCTTAAAATATAATCTTCATTTTCATTTTTAATTTTCTGTCTCATCAGACATCATCAGATATTTCTTCACATCTTTAAATTTCTTTTCACAAAGGTGAAAATAATAATCAGCAAGTAACTTTTAATAAAATACCTTCTCTCTGAAAACGTTTAGGTTTGCCATGGCAACAACAGCTTTCTTTTTGTATAGAAATTAGGCATGTCTAAAATCCTAATTTTTATTCATTTGTTTGTGTTTATGTTTGGAGACAGGATCTTGCTATGGAGGCCAGGTTGGCTTAGAACTCATAATCCTTGTGCCTCAGCTTCATTTCATCCAGTGTGTGTGTGTGTGTGTGTGTGTGTGTGTGTGCACACGCGCACCTCAAATGCTGCAACTGCAACCATGCAGGATGGGAACAGAAAATTTAGGTGATAGTTTTAACTGAGTATTTGTTATATTCCTTAGGTAGAACCAGCTTTAAATGGCGATCATAATTATCAAAACCTCGTAGGTCTGGTCCAAAGTGCTTATTCTTTAGTTTTAATGATATATTGGCTAGGCTGAAAAAAAAAGCTATCAAAGTAGGTGAGAAATAAAGAAGGTCATGTATGCCCAATACAGAAAAAGGACTACAGGCCATTATAGTCTCCAGCTACAAAGAGATAGTTCGTAGATTTAGAAAATCTTAATATTCCTGCTGATTAAAAGCATATTGATAAAAATCTGATCACCTTAAGGTGACTCAAGATCACATTATCTGCCTGGACATTGATGATGTGGTCTAATCATGAAATTCAAATTTTTCTATTTGCAAAATGAAATGAACTCCATTTAAATAGTCAGAACAGGTCAAAATAACGTGTCTAATGGTTTCCCTAATACTCACTATCTTTTTTAATTTGAGTTGACACTGCTGACCATGGTGTTTTCTATTTCCTACTTCTCCACTTCAGCAAGGAATGAAGGCATTTAACTGGACTAGCCTATACAATCTCTAGCTTGTCATTTATTGCCAATCTCTTACAAAGCTGTATGGCTGTTATAAAGCAATGGGTTCAAAAGGGTAGATTTCTCTTGAGTACAGGACACCACTGACATCAGGGCAGATGGAACAAGCTGTGACGTAATTAGAAAGGGGAGGGAGTGAAAAGAAATATAGTAAGGCTAAGAGGTAAGAGAGTTTTGAAATTTTTGTTTTATTTTATTTTAGCTTTGCAGTTTTAGAGATAAAACCCATGATCTCATGTGTCTTAGATTAAACCCTCTGCTATTGACTTCACCTCTTTGGCACTTAAATTTTGGGAAATTTTCCAGTAGAGTATGTATTAGTTTGCTTTTACATTACTATACAAGAACATCAGAGGCAGACTAATATTATAAAAATAAATACACAAGTTTATTGAGTTCATATTTTTGGATATTGAAAAATTTAAACAGCATTGCCAAAATTCTGGTAATTCCTCCTCCCCACCCCACACATACTACCTGATTTCATGGTTTTGTAGTAGAGAGAATGTCAGCATATAACTTGACACCGTTAAATAGAAAGCCAGAGAATGGTGATTGGAGTACTCCTCCTCCTCTTCTTCTTCTTCGAGACAGGGTTTCTCTGTGTAGCCCTGGCTGTCCAGGAACTCACTCTGTAGACCAGGCTGGCCTCGAACTCAGAAATCCACCTGCCTCTGCCTCCCAAATGCTGGGATTAAAGGCGTGCGCCACCACCACCCGGCTGGAGTACTCTTATACCAACTCATTTTATGATGCGCTCAAGGATCCCATGAACACTACCTAAATCTGTTCCAGCGGTTCCAATATTCTAAAGGCATCCATCTAAGCACTGCTCTTAAAGGCTCCATTGCCTCCCACATCACTGTACTACAGGCCAAGCTTTCAATACTTGAAACTCAACCATATCCAAGCCATAATAGAATACAACTCCTGGTTCCACTACCTGCTGGCTGTGTCTGCACCTCTGTTTTTTGTTTTTGTTTTTTTTCATGTACACAACAGAAAATTCACTTATTATGAGAAATAAGTGAATTCCTTTTATGTAAACTGCTTTAAGGTTCTCACTTTTCTCATGCAGTGGATCAGTCTGGGAGGGTTTATCAAATCAGACACCTCTAATGTTTTGAATTCCTTAGACCTGGGTTGCATCTCTAGAAGCATCTTAACAAGTTCCAGATTCTGCTGATGCTGCTGGTCTGGGACCACTATGTAAACCACTAGGATAACATGCTACTTGAAGTACAGTAAGTTAGAAACTGACATTTTATAAAATGTTAATTGCAAGAAAAGATCTGCAAATCTGCTGCTAAACAGTTTATTTTATGTATGCTGCTTCATGTAAGAATCACAACAACAATTTAAATCAGGTGCCATGACCAGTACATGACTACAGATGAAGAGATTCAAGATGAAAGGATTCACATCAAAAGGGCATGAGGAAACTGGCCCAGTCCCTATGTCTTGTTAAGACCCAATATGCAAATTAACTCAATGAGCCAGACTCTTGAGACTGTGGCAGTGATGTTCAAATCTGACCTTGCTTGCCATCTCAATGCAGCCTTGCCCTGGTTGCCTTTATGCCATCCTATATAGTAGCTTGCAACTACTTTTCCTGCTCTCATGGGCTAGGCTTTCGACTGTTTCTTTCCCATTATGCTCATCCTTACCTTCTTCACCCGATCATCCTAAGAAGAGAGTATGGGTCCAGTGGATTACCACATATGTGTTTCTAGCACAAATGGTCCCTGCTTTAAATCTCTAAGTCACTTGTCATCTTCAGAAATGTTTCCCTACTCACCATTCTTTCTCTTGCAACATGAGATTCATTGCACTCTGATTCTGGTAATATGATGACACACATGTTTAGTAGCATAGGGCTGAATTTCACACCTACACTCATTTGTACTTAGTAGCCATAAGAGCATGAACTAGGTACTTAAACATCTCAGGAACTCAGTCCTTCCATCTGTAAAACATCAAAAAGAGTGCCTAAAAAAGACTGAGTGGGTTTATTCATAGAAAAATATACTTATCATAATATAAATGATCTAAATTAGGATCTAAAGAAAACACTTAAAACACATTTTTATGCTATCTATTTTTTATATAGATTTCATCAAAAGTAGACGTTCACAGCATCACCAACTGTATCATCTGATCCCTTAGTTGTGATGTTCTACTAAGCTAGAAAGTCCCTGAGGACTTGCCTCTGTAGTGTATCCACCAGTGGTTTTTAAAGTTACAAGTCCCTGCTTGTAGTTTATTGCTTGAGTTTGTGATCTAGGTCACAAGCCTGAGAAACTGCATATTAAGACTTAGTTATTTTTGACTCTGGACTGTGTACTTCCATCAGCTCTTCCAGCACAATATGATTTGCTAGGTACTCTCTAAAAGGTAAGTTCTTTGGAAACATATATTAAAATGTGTTACATTATTGGTTCCTAAAGTATGGTCATTGGGCCAGCAGAATCAGTCACCTGGGAACTTGTTAGATCAGAAACTGTGTAGGAAGATCCCAATAATCTGTATTTTAATAAGCCTAGGCCAGGCTAAAGTTTGAGACACATTACTTTCTGCGCCCAGCTTAATAAATGCTTTAATTCACAAGGGCCTACCCTCTATTAGCTTTCTCCACTTTCTGTTCACAAGGCATATTGTTTGGAGATTTTTCTAAGGTCATAGTCTAGTAACATCACAGTGAAACAGAAATTACTAAACTCAGAGTTCATCTCAAGGTTACGATGAGAAGAAAATGTAGATCTCAATATTGTATATAATATTGTTAAACTCAGTGAATGTTGAGCAAGCTAAAATTTTGTAAGACAGTACTATTCCTATGAGGAAAAGCCAGTTTAAACCATCCTTATCACAATTAATAAACATCAAAAGACTAATGGAAAAAAGCCTCTCTCCACCACTACAACAAAAAACACTTTATGCTAAGCTAAGACAATTTCCCATTGATTGCAAGATATCTCTTAATCACATATTTAACTCCTCTATTGAATTGCACTGCCTATTTATGCATATACACAATTACTGACAACTGTGGAGAATTTTAACTCCTTAAGAGAGCTTCAGAGGCAAATCCTTAGTGGAAAAAATGCAAGTGGCAACTTTATCAAAACACTCTGCTCTTCATTTCCACCATGCAACGTGTTTCAGGGCTCTCTTACAGAGTTCATTGAAGTCATGTGAAAATGTTTTGCTGGCAACCAGTCTAGTGTGGTTGCAGAGTGCCACATTTGGAGGGACTTCAGCAAATAAGGACTTAGGTATTAGAGCACCAGGATTTGAGCCCAGGCCCTTCTATTCTATAGTTACATGGTCTTAAGCAAATCAGACACCTTCTCTTTGCTGCAGCTCTTCATCTATAAATTAAAAAGGCTTGAGATGGTGATGTTGAAAACAAATGGATTTTCTGAAACTTCTGCATGGCTCCATGGTCATGACACTTCCTGTCAAATATAACAATGGTAATATGACTAAACTTTATCTTGCTAAAGGCCATATAGAGACCACTGGAGATCAGCATAGACGTTGGCAGACTGGGGGTAGAAGAGGCCACACTCTTTGAGGCTCAGCTTGCTTCCCTGAGGATAGGATGGATAAACACTGGGCCGAGGGCCTTTTAACTTTATAATCTGTGTAAAAAGACAACTTATTTGTTTTCTTTAATAACTGAGCTATTTTCAGTAAATTCTGTTCATGTGGAGATGTCTAATGATCTTAGACATCTCTTTCCAATGACAATAATTGTGTAGTTAGAAAGTAACATGTCACCTACAAGGATGCTATCCAGGACTTCTTTTAAAGGCTCTAGTTTTGGTATACTAACTTTCTCTGCACTGTTCAGGACATTCTACCTTCGAATTTACTGCTATCTCAAAAGGCTTGAGCATATTGGGGTTTTCCTGGCATCACTAATGCCATTGGAACTGGTAGCAAAACAATGCATTCATACTTCTTTTTAAATATCAGTGGGTAACTATATCCCATTCTCTAGGGCACTCCCGAAAATAAGCTTGAGTCTAGAAAACTTCTGAATACTGAGTACAGAAGTTAACAGTGAACAAAATCTATGCAAGATCAACTTAAAGGTGGAAAGAACTATTTATGTTTAGTTGCAGATGATTCAGTCCATGGTCACTTGGCCTTCTGTACTTGGGCAGAGCATCATGGACTAAGAACATGCGCCTGGGAAGTATTTTTGTCTTAGAATAAACAGGAGGAAGGGACTGGGGACCAGATGTAGCCTTTGAAAGCACGCTCCCAGTGACCCACAGCCTCCAGCTAGCCCCTACCTCCCAAAGTTTTTCCACCTCCTTGAATAGCATCACCAATTAGAGACGAAGTGTTCTTTATATATAAATCCTTGGGGACACTTTATATTAAAACTTCCAACATTTAGTTATTAAAGTGAAGTTATATTTCTAAGTCATTGATTTTTGTTTTCTTGGTTGTAATATCTATTCTTGAAGACAATTTTTCCTAAACAATGAGCAGAATGAGAAAAGTCTTATAATTTACCCTAAGGAAGGAAGTAGCAATACATAAACTCAGTGATTACCCAATCCAATATCTAGAAACCCAATACACAGTGGGTGTTCCTTATCAGAAGCTTTAAGAATTTTATGTTTTCTCAGATTTTAGAATATTTGCATATGTCTAATCAGGTATCTTAAGGATAGGACTCAACTCTAAGCACAAAACTCATTTATGTTTTCTTATGCATCTTAGGTTTACTCATGGTTTGTGCTCTAGCTGTAGTCTATAGTATTAATTCATGTGGCATTTTCTACTTGTACCATCATGTTGACGTTCAAAAAGTTTGAGTCTTTGGAGCATTTTAGATTTCCAATTTTTGGATTAAGGATCCTCAACCTGCTGTGATAGCATTGATTAATTTATAGCAGAGTCATGTCAATAATCCTTGGCTCATTTTGTTGCTGCATTGTCTATTGCTACCATAACTTTGGAATGTTTGTTTTGGTATACACTTATATGTTAAATGCGTTCTGGTTTTGCATGCCTGATTTTGGAACATTACCCTTGTTTTACTGTTAGTTTTCATATTTAAATCCCAATGATTTTTTTCTAAAGCTAGTAAATACTAAAACAGCTTCAAGATGAACATAAGCATCTGAGTGCCCCGGGATCTGGCAGTTAAACAAACAAATACAGTCTAAGCAGATGCTTTAACAGCCAGGAGAAGCCTCCGGCATATTTGAGTACTCAGCCTACAGGAATGGCTGGCAGAGCCCAGAGCCCATCATTTCCTAGCTTGTAAGCAGTCTAATACCCCAATATTAGGCCACCTACTTAGGGGGTGTTTATTTTGGGTCTCAAAGTGCTTTCCCAAACCTCTAACAGAAATGCTCTACCCACTAGAGACCTTTGCCAAAAGAAAACAAGAAAGCATGAACTTGAATCATAGACAAACATCTCAAAAGTCTAAAAACATTTCTAAAAGTTTTAGAAGAGTTAACAAGTGTTGGAGCATTGTGCTGAGGACAATGCATGGATTATCTAATGAAAGCCACACAACAGTCTAGGAGTACTCTCTGTTTCCTCCTATGCTATCAACAAAGAAACTAGGGCTGGGAAAGTTGTGTGACTTGTTCATGGTCATAAAATCAATAAGAGCTAGAACAAGAATTGGGATTCAAACTATCTGGCACAAGAGCCCACCTGTCTCACCCCACACTCCACCATGTATTTCATGTGTTTGAGCTATAATGACAGGAGCCGCTTTTTGCTGGTAGTGATGAAGACCACTGGGTATACTCTGAAACACTTGAGCTGGGTGTGTTCACTGCCTGTGGATCATACTCAAGACCAGGGCTTTGGTCCTACGATCTCTAGCACAAATGATTATGTCATTTTCTCTAGAGCAGAGATGTTCTGGGAGTAGTAATTCTGCCAAGCACAGCTCAGCAGATAAAAACCATTGCAGTCAAAAATTGGCCTGACAGGTCACCAGGTGGCAAGAAATAAGGAAGGAAACAGTGAAGGCCTGGATGATTTGAGGGGAGTTTTGGGGGTTCATGGGAGGCAGAGAATAAATAGCTTCCACACACCCTTTGCCAAATACACCTAGGGAAGGTCTCATTAAAAAAAAATCCAGCCAATACACCAGTGAGCAGGTGAATAAGAGATTGCTAGCAGGTGCACAAAGCCATTAAAAAAAGCGAAACCCCCCTGCTTTTCCTACCCAGTGCTGTCCTTGATAGCTGTTCTTACTGAATCTCTCAGAGTGTGCCAAGATTGTTACAACGCCTGCCCTTTGAAACATAATTATCCTCCTCAGAGGAGTCCAGAGACTCTGGGTCAGTGAGAGGTCCATGGGTCACTAAGCTATTCTCCCCATGGCCAAGGAAGCATCGTAAATAGAAGTATCTTCGAGAAGTTGGAAGAAAAAAGGCACCAGGAGGGAAGAATGGGTCAAATGGGAAAAGAATTCTCGAAAGACTCCAAGGTGATAGTGGCTCCCCAATAAACTCCCGTGGCTCTACTATTTCTATATAATGCGTGGAATTTGGTCCTGTGAGCATTAAATACTTGCTTTGGCCATGAACACGGACATTGGAAGGCATTGCCTTCTTACAGCTGTGTTTTTATCTTCAGGTTCAATCCATTTTGACCCACTACAGTATTTCTCCAGCATGCCTTTGCCCCTGAGTCCTCAGTTCGTATGTCCTGAAAAACACTGACAACAGAAAACCTGGAAGGCTATGACTCTCTGCCTCATGCACAGTGTCCCATTTGGTCACCTGTTCAGTGCCAGGCAGGGCAGTAGGGCACTGGCAAGGCTGCAAAGGGTAACTAGATTTAGCTCCTGTCCTCACGGAAGACAAAATGTTCAGAGTTCATGTTCTCCCAACCTTCAGAACCGCAAGTATAGACTATAACACTTAGTGTCAACCATGCACATCTCTGTTTTTGACTAGTTCCTTACTCTTCAGCTCCCAAGAGAGCTTCAAGTTTGTGCCAGGATATTAGTTTAGGGCCTAAAACATATTTTTCTTTACTACTTATATCCTAGTCTCCACTGGCTATGGGGCTTAGGCATGAGCTAAATATGAACCTAAATCCAAACTGCATACAGTGGATCATGGACATGAACTTGGGTCTATATGATTTGAAGATCTGAACTCTTATCTGCTCTACTCTTACTATTTAACCCATTTAAAGTGTTGTTATTTGCCGGGCAGTGGTGGCGCACGCCTTTAATCCCAGCACTTGGGAGGCAGAGGCAGGCGGATTTCTGAGTTCAAGGCCAGCCTGGTCTACTGAGTGAGTTCCAGGACATCCAAGGCTATACAGGGAAACCCTGTCTTGAAAAACCAAAAAAGAAAGAGTGTTGTTATTTGTGACTGAATTTCTCCAGTGAGAATTCTTTTGTCTTTCTACCTATACATTACAAATTTGTGCTGGAAGTGTGAGCATAAGAAACACCAGAGATTGAGAGAGAGAGAGAGAGAGAGAGAGAGAGAGAGAGAGAGAGAGAGAGAGAGAGAGAGAGAGAGAGAGAGAGAGAGATACATGCCACTATAAAGCAAGTTGAGAGTCTTTCTAATGTGCAAACTTGGAAGTGGGTGTTTATAAAGCACTTCCTGATTCAGAAGGCGGAGAACTCCCAGCATTTGCAAACAGAGGCACTAGACACTGAAAAGCCAGCCTGCACACTACTCAGTACGAAGTCCTCCACAGCTTGTGCGCCACTTTTATTTTTAGACTCTTTCTGCATAATAGTGGTAGCTCAGGCTGCCTGCAATCCCATCTTGGAATACATTCTGCCCTATTTTTCTCCCCTAAGACTGTGGTTTCAAATTCATCTAATTACTTCCCTGTGCAGCATTAAATCAAGATGGCTTCAAAATGGAGATGACCCAGTGAGTTTAATTATTTTCTAATGTGTCTCACTGTGGCAAAGGTGTGTTTACTACATAAATAACTATTCTAGAGGACAGCAAGTGTTTTTTGCATGTTGTTAGCTGATTTTGGTTTAGAAATTCAGAGTATACGATTTATATGTTTTCAACCTTATGTTGCCATTTTTTTTTTCTAAGCAACCATAGCAAGGCCATTCATACTAACTCACTTGAGATTTTTTCCCCCGATTTTTAAAAAAGCAAGTCAGACATTTACAGAAAATAAAATATTCAGTAATCATCTTTATCAAGCTATCTCATTCCAGTGACATTTGTTTTCTTCTAAAAAAAAAATCATTTGTTGAAAATATTGGTGCTGTTTACTATGGGCTTAAGTTAGAACAATCAATGCATGTGTTCAAATGAGCACAAGATGAAAAATATGGAAGAAAGCCTGACATCACTTGATTCATGGCTCTTTGAGACATCAAACATTTATAGCTCTTTGAACCTTTATGCACAATTTCTTTTCCTTTTTGTTTCTTGCTAGAGCATAATATAGCATAGCTTCACAGAAGACAGTTGAAATTTGCTCTAAAACAAAATGGTCATCTCTTCATTTACAAGCATTACTATTGCTCCACAAAGCTGAAATAAATCCACACACGGAAGCAATAAGGGCTTGGTTTGGAGGGCTTTGGGTGGCTTTTCTTGCTCCTGTTTTTCTCTTTATAAAAGTGTTTTTGTGTATCTGTTACAGCATACCTAGTTGCTCCAAGTCTGCTTTGAGTCCTGAATGAGCATAGGACTTTGAATGAATCTTCTTTTTACCAGCCAGCCCACCCAGTCTTCCATGAAGGAGCACAGGAGATCATGGTGAAGGAATAGCAGTCTCTGGAAAATGTGCCTTACCATTCAATAGGAATCTTTTCATTGCACACACACACACAGGCACACAACACACACACACACACACACACACACACACACGCACGCACGCATGCATGTATGTATGTATGTATGTATGCATATATATACACATATTTACCCCATCTAAATCCTTTACCCCAGAGAAAATTTGTAATCTCTTTATACCAAAATAGAGCACATCAAGAGTTATGTCTAATTGAATCCATCAGAAGCAATAGGATGCTTCAGAGATCAAAGAGACAAGTGGAATCAGGAAAAGAAAAGGCAGTTGGAATAGGTCACATTTGTGCTACACTCTCTGTCCCACATATTATGGGGCCTGGCTATTTCAGCCACTTCATGGCTCTTTCACTCTTAGGATGCTTCAGCTCCTTCAAAGGGAACAATGCATATTATGGGGGTACTGGGAGAAAGAGTGTCAATGTAGATTAAGAATTCTCCCAAGACTGATTAGAGCCACAGAGCAGCAACATCCTAATAAATGAAAGCCCATGCTCTAGGCAAAGACTTGTTCATCTCTAACCTGTTCTTTCTAAGCCTCATCTTCTTCATCCTTAAAATAAGAAAGTTAAAAGATAGTCCCTGTGGTGGCAGTCAGCTTTCACAGTATTATTTTCTTTTGTCTCCTTTCTTTTGTTTGAAGCAAAGCACTGAACCCAGGGGACTGTCTAGTTAGTGCCTCAACCAAAAGACATCTGGGCTACATGAAGCAGTGGGGCTCTGCACATATGACCTGAACAGATGCATGTCCAGATCCATCTTTTCTTCCTGGGCAATGAACTGCTTTGCTGGCCAAAACCTTATGCAAATATTTCAACCCTCCAGGGCCATGGACTGGAAGCCATGTTAGGTCACTCTTCCAATCTGCTTTGTGATCTCTTCTTTTATTCTTAGCATTCCATGTCCTAGGTAAGGTACTAGTTACTTTTCTTTTCCATATACATTTAATTCAAGAGGTTTTAGGTAACTATCTGCTACATTCCTGGATGTAAGTTGGTCATGGTAAGTTGAAGATCTATATCTTCCCATCTACTATTATCTATCTATCTGTCTGTCTGTCTGTCTGTCTATCTATCTATCTATCTATCTATCTATCATTTATGAAGAAAGAGAGATCCTTTTATCTGTAGGTTGTATGTTCCCATCTAAAATTCTTAGTGAATGTTTGAAACTCTGCACCAAACTCTGTCTATACTATGGTTTATCCTTTATATACATGCCCATGATAAAGTATACTGCATAAATTAGGTATAGGAATAGATTAACAATTAATAAAGTAAAAAGAACATTAATTTACTATATAAAAAGAAACAAAGAAAAGTAATACAAGTACAGCAATATACTCTAATAAATATTATTTTAAAATTAAGAACTGTTTATTTCTGGAATTTTCCACTTAATACAATTCAATATTGGCAAATAGATTACCTCTAAGACAATTAGACAGCATATTATGCATTAGAAGCTTTATGTACCATAGATCATCAATAGGAAGAGAAAGGGGGTTATAATTTCAGGAAGATCTCATAAAGAAAATGTGATTATAATTAATTCTTGGATGATGAGAAAAAAAAGTAGGTAAAGCCTTGTAAGAGGGTCTTGCAACCTGGTAAATGTATTGTATTAGCTAAGGTTCTTTTGGTTCAAATAATAGAAATCACTGAGAGTTGGCAACTCAAACATAATCCCTAGTCTGGTGAGACCAACATCACCTTGAAAATTGTTTGAAATAAAGCATGTCTAACTCTTTAACAAATCTCTTGAACCAGAAGCTACATTTTTATACAATCTTTATGTGTGTTTATGTAATTTTGCAATCAGGCAACTGTTTAGCTTTGAAAGTACAAGGCAGGGATTATTTTGGACACTTCTTTGTTAAAGAAAGTGATCTTTACAAAATTAATATGATAATGAGTAACTCAATATGATGATGACTCTCCCTGATTAAATATGTACTTGCAATTAAATAGCAAATTCTAATAGGAAGATGAGCCTTGAGACATTCCAGTAGACTGAGGACCAGGCATATTTGAAGGTGGGAAACCATTTTACACCCTGGAGATCAGAAGAATGAGGCTTACCATCCCTTTCTCAGACTTCCTCTGAGGAATGTACAAATCATTTTAATGGTCTCTAGAAAGAAAGCATCATGATAGGGGAATCAGTAATAATGCATGCAGTGGATACAAAGCAACTTCATTAGGTTAGCTGAATAATAAGCAACACTCCTTCATTAAAACACACTCTCTGGTAAAGTCCTAACCTATTTTTGCTTATACCAGTGCATTTTTAATCTAATAGAGTTAGAAAAAAATTAATTCACATGTGCTAAAATCATTACATTTTTATATTCAACAGTGCGTGATATATAGAATCTATAAAACTTGTGTTATTACAAACTGAAAGGTTGTGATGTTGCATAATAAAGCTAAACTAATGTTCACAGAGACGATTCACAATCCTAACCTACAAAAAGCAAATTTCTTAGTGAAAGAAACTGCTCTAAAAGGGAAGGTTGAACATGCTTTTTCTGCCCACCAAAGAGCCATCCTAACATTCTCAGGGCACCAGGATCTAAATATCCACCAAGAAATAATCTAGGGGAGTCTGTCTTCATTCAGCTCATCAGCAAAAAGAACAGAAACAAACATAGCTTCCTGTTCCAATATTGGGTAGAGACAGCCACAGGCTGTAAGGGTCCACGGTTCTTTGAAGAATGATTCCCTGGACTCAAATAGTATGTAAACACAAAGAGTGTTCTATTCTGTATAAGTCCAGTGTGCTGGGGTCTCCCATTACCAATCAAGTAATCTTGCAGGCCTGATTTAAAGCACATTAGGGAATTCCAGGGTTGGTGACTTCTATGTTAATCTGTTGTGTCCATCTCTATGGACATTTCATTGCCTGGGTGTCAGGGCTGGAAACTTGCTGGGGAGGTCTGGGAACTGTTGCTGAGGAAATAACTGAGGAAGTCTGGAAACTGCAGCTGACTCATTCATTGTCCTTGCCTCAGGCCAGGTGGTGGGGCAGCTTCTGACTTGCCTGGAATTGCCCAGTTCCTGGAAACAGTGATTTGGGCCTGGTCTCCTTAACTGCCAAATTGAAGCCTTTCATGGAATTATGTCTATCCTTAAAGCAGGGTTAGAGGTGACTATACTCCTCTTTTGAAGTCAAAAATTGAAACCTTAACTGCTCTTTTCTTGGTAACACACACACACACACACACACACACACACACACACACAAGAAGCATCAGAATTGCCTCTCCTTATGATTTAAAATACATTATGGATTGGAGAAGGTAGAAGTACCAAGGCTTTGTTGAGGCTCAAAGAGGGAAGCTACATTCTCCTAGTCAAAGCATAAAATCTGAAATCTACTTCTGAAACTGGGCAGAGGGCATGACTTTCAAAACTGCACAAAACATTGCATACTATTGTCCCCTCCCTTAAAAGTTAATTCAACTGGGCTGTCAACTACATGGACAGGAGGCCACCCATCAGAGTACACTTGATATGGTAAGGAGATGTGAACAAGCAAGTATTCTGTGAAACTATTGAACTAGATCTGTCTATGGATAGAAAGAATGATTTATTGGAGATCACACTGCCAAGGATATCTCTCAGGGGTGGGGCGTTTTAGGTGGTGACCAGAGAGAAGAGCAAAATGGTAGAAAAGCAGAGTTTATGTAACAGCCAACAGGGTCTTGGAGCTGGTACAGACTCTGCATTGATCAGAAACTAGATTTCCTTGCCCAAGGTAGTTGACCTATGAGGGCAGATTAAGGAAAGTTCCTGGTAAACAGAACTCTACCTTTAGGCCTCTGTTTATCTTATAACAATCCTTTTGTTTACACAGCCAAAGTCCTTCTATTTAGGACATTGTCACCAGCACCACCATTAAGGAATTTTTTGGATCTAAAACTGGACAGAATGGTTTCTTCAATTCAGTTGCTTGCAGATCTTCTCTGTTAAGCCTGAGTGCTTTTCTGAGCCTCAGCTCAAAAAAATGTAACTCTAATTTCGCCCTTTTTTTACCTGGAACTCCTCCCTCACATACCTGCACTCTTAGACCCCGACTCTCTTAGCATCTCAGTGATCTCACATTCCAACAGTTGTCAGATTTACAGCTTGCCGGCCCTGTTGTTTTCCTCCCGTATGCTAATAAAATGGTCTGGAAGCTTCCTTAGGAGCTCAGTCCTTTTGAAATTCTTTTATCTAAAAGACAAAGAGAGACCTGGATTCCTCTCATTCCTCAGTAACTTCAAACAATGTCAGAGACCAAAGTAGCTATAGGCCTCAAATTACATACAGTACCTAGGGCAAAGAGATTTTTGTTATTCCACCTAGTGATAATACAAGCTTTAACTATGCTAGCATGACTTTTGGACTTTATATATTAATTAACATGTTTAATTTTCACAGCAGCTTTTCAAGAATGAGTGCTTTATATTAGTTGTATGGGCTGCCATAACAAAATGTCACAAGTACTTTGTATTAGTTACTCAGACTGCCACCACAAAATGTCACAAGCTGGGTGGCTTAAGCAACAGAAATTTAATTTTTCACAGTTCTGGATAGAGGCTGAAATTTCAAGGTGCCAGAAGGATGGGTTTCCACTGAGGTCTTTCTCCTAGGCTTGCAGAACACTGCCATTTTCCTAGTTCTATATATGGCTTTTCATCTGTGCACTTCTACCCCAGTGTATTTTCCTGGCTTCAAAATAACAATTCTATTGGATTAGGAGTCCATTCTGATAGTACAATTTTGACTTAATCATCTCTTTAAAGACCATATCTTTCAAGCAAGTTTACATTTTAAATTTACATACTAAGAAGCAGGACTTCAATATATGAATTCAACATAAATGTTGGGTAGCCACAAGTCAGTCTATACAACCTATTATTAATCAGAAAAGTAAGATGTGAGTGGATTGAATAACTTGTCCCAGAAAATAACTCATAGACAGAGCTAATATTTGAAAGTTACTAACTTAGTTTCTGAACTACCATACTGTTTCTCAATATGCTACAGTATCTTTATGTCAGAACCCAGAAGATTCCCTTTCTCCCTTTTGAATATTTTTTAGTAGATGGATTTATTTCTCTGAACAGTTCCGCATTCTGTGTTGAATGGAGACAAAGCTATAATGGTTATTATTGAAAGAATCTTATTTTTGTTTTGACTATAGAAGATCAAGAGAGAAGGTCACCAATTACTTAAGAATTTCAGGAAGGCAACCATCCCTTGATGTATTTAAGGAACATTCCTATGTTCTAACACAACAAATTCTGTGGAGAATGAAATTGTGAGAAGGCTAGGCTGACTCCATGGTGGGCGTCAGATTGGCAGCTCAAAAGACTAGGCCTAAGAATTGGGCAAGACCAGGTAAGCTCAGGCAAGTAAGTTACTAGAAAAAAAAAAAAAAACCCCAGGCTTCAGGCAGCTAGTCAGAAACTGCCCTGCCATCAGAAGCTGTCCTGCCACCTGGCCTGAAGCAAGGACAATGGGTTTGCAACAGTTTCCAGATCTCCCCAGCAACAGTTTGCAGCCCCCATGTCTTGGCAATGGTTCTGGAATGCTGTATATAGATGGAGCAAGGTAAAGGTCTGAGCGCAGTTCAGAACAGACCACTCCAGACCACACGGTTCCAAGGGGGGGGGGGAGGTTTATTCAGGAGATAGGGCAAAGGTGGGGAGAAGAAGGTGGAAGGATAAGAGAGAAGAGAAGTAGAGGCCGGCCATGACCACGTGGAGAGAGAGGAAGGTGGGGGAGGGGACAGAGAGGCAAGAGGGTAAGAGAGAGAGAGAGAGTAAGAGAAAGAGTAAGAGTAAGAGAGTGAGGAGGGGGCAAGCAGCCCCTTTTATAGTGGATCAGGCCTACCTGGCAGTTGCCAGGTAACTGTGGGTAGGAGCATACCTGGCTGTTGCCAGGTAACTGTGGAGGTGGAGTTTAGACAGAATACTAACACACCTACCCCGGAATTCCCCTAATGTGTGGCCTGTGACTTCACTTGGTTGTCTCCATCTTGGAATGGAAGAACCCAGAATGCTGGACTTCTGCAGAATAAAACAGTCTTTACTTTTACATACCATTTGAGTCTAGGGTACCATTCTTAGGTGAATCATGGGCCCTTACAATTGGACAATGTTGGCTTCTTTTTCAGGTACCGTTTTAGTCCCTGTATCACATCACAGAGGCTTATACGTTTGGCAGCAGTGCCCCTTGGTATTCTCAGTGTTTGGCCAGTCTTTTCAGAGAAGAAATAGAAGCAGCCTAAATCCTTCTAAAACTGTTTTCAAGATTAACCTCATAAAGATCTGATTTAGAATAGGACACCTTATGTCTGGGTTGGTCAGTTACTTGAGATGATTGTATCAATTTTGGTTTCATCCATCCTTTCTCAAGAACTATTTGAAGCAGCCTTTCCTTTCTTTCTCAAAACAGAAGCAACAAGTTGGAGAGCTCATGTTGAAATCTGTAAGTGCCTTAACTTGTCATCACTGATCAGGGTATTTGAAAATATTAGCCACATCTTCCAGGGCTATGTATGTACTTGAAGGTTTGGGTGATAATACCATGATTATTAATTACTTTGTAATGACAAGGTTCTTTTTTTTTTTTTTTTTTTTTTTTTTGGTTTTTTTTTTTTTTCGAGACAGGGTTTCTCTGTGTAGCCCCGGCTGTCCTGGAACTAACTCTGTAGACCAGGCTAGCCTCGAACTCAGAAATCCGCCTGCCTCTGCCTCCCAAGTGCTGGGATTAAAGGCGTGCGCCACCACCGCCCGGCGACAAGGTTCTTTTAGATTTCTAAATATCATTCCTAAAAATATTTTTTTAAAGTGTCCTAAATTCCAAACTCTGACTGTTGGGCCGTGGAAGTATGTCTTGATTCTTGGCTGGGCATGGGCCTGGAACTGGGAGACTCCAAGGGAGAAAGGGCAGGCGTTTGGCCACGCCCCTAGAATCCAGGCTCCTACATGCAGTCCACATCTCTCATTAACCTGCACTGTTCAGTCACGTAGGGCACAGGTAGAGGGCATGGCTACAGGCCTATAGGCCTCTACCTCGAGATTTCCATATTCATGAGTTACCTAAAGGCCCTGGGTCATAGTTAAATTAAGTTATTCCTTCCTAGTCCCTCCTCTTTCCCCCCTCCCTGTTTAAGCCAGCTCCACCCTGGCTTGAACTGGGAGGTGTACACACCATCTACATTCGCCATAAACAATAAAGCTTTGGAACCGGATTTTCTCGTGTTATTGGGACCCACCATCGTCGTGTGGCCGTCGTGGAAGACTTCCCTGCGACCCAGCCATGGGTCTGCTGCTGCGGCGTTTTGTCCAACATCTGACATTTTTGGATGGAGATGTTATGAAATTAAGAAAATACATTTTTTTTAACAAATGTAACTTGTTGATTAACTTTTTCTGCGTTATTCTTCTTTTCTCTTTTCTGTTGACAGATAGTGTTGATATATTAACACAATTTCAAAGTAAAAACAAAATAATAGAGATTATTTAACATTCTTATTCCTTGTTGATTCTTCAGAACCTAGAACCATGTTTGGCCTATCTATGGTAGGTGTATTCAAATAAAAAAAAAAGATTCTTTCCATGTTGGTAGGTGTCTAAAAAGTAATTTCAAATAGGTAAATGATTAGCTATTTCTATTATTTGGGGTACCTTTTCTGGGTTCTTAGTCTCATAATAGAAGAATTTAAAAAAAACTCAGAAGGCAGTTTAAAGAAAACTTTTGTCAGAGTTTGATTAAAAATAATATTGTTGACAACAGTTGTGGGGATTAGGGAAATGGAAAGGATGGAGAAAACCATATCAGCCTGCTCTGCAATCGACGTTAGCCAAGCAGCCACATGGGAAGGCCAGGGGAGGAGATTCTGAGAAATCCCAGAACATTGAGGAAAGTTATCCCAGTCTTTGATCAGTATCCAAAGGAAAAAGTGATAGAAGAGGAAAGAAAGGAAACGATGGTTTTTGGATGTAGGACTCAGAAAAATAAGCCGACCATCTCGACAAAGGCTCTTCAAGCTGCTGTCCCAAAGGCCAAGTTTCCTTCTAGGTAGGAAAAGTAAATTATTTCATTAAGGGGATAGCTATTCCTCATCTCTCCTTAGCGTGGCTGCAGGTGAAGCAGCTTTCCTGGGAATGTTCTCTTGGCCAAATGATTGACAAGCCCAGTTGGATTAGCTCTGAGGAAAGTTACAATGGTATGTAATAGTCTAATCTTTTCAGTAGATCAAAATGCCATGTCTCCACCCTGAGCCAGAGGTGGGTTCTTTTTTGTTTGTTTGTTTGTTTTCTTTTTCTTTCTTTTCTTCTCTTCTCTTCTCTTCTCTTCTCTTCTCTTCTCTTCTCTCTCTCTCTCTCTCTCTCTCTCTCTCTCTCTCTCTCTCTCTCTTTTTTTGGTTTTTCGAGACAGGGTTTCTCTATGTAGCCCTGGCTGTCCTGGAACTCACTCTGTAGACCAGGCTGGCCTCGAACTCAGAGATCCACCTGCCTGCCTCTGCCTCCCAAGTGCTGGGATTAAAGGCGTGCATCACCACCGCCTGGCATTTGTTTGTTTTCAAAATGGGGTCCTGGACTTTGTAGACCAGGCTGGCCTCAAACTCACATAGATTTACCTGCCTCTGCCTCCTAAGTGCTGGTATTAAAAATATGTGCGACCATGCCCACCTGCCCTGATATTCTTAATGACCTCCGAAACTATGGAAATCTTGTCCCCTCAATAGTCCCAAAAATCATTCAGAAAACAAACTAAAATTGGGGACTAGATATAATCCATTTTCATAACGAAAGTCCAATTCCAAAGTTTCAATTCCAAAGAGCTCCAACTCCAAAGAAATTCACTAGGAGTAATTAGTTTCAGGACTGTAGTTTTCATCACACCCTTAGGTATAACCTCTGGGCAAGTATGGATGTATGTTTAGAAGAGAAATAACACAGAGCTAGCTCCCTTCTGCCTTTTCTGGCCTGAGAACCAAGGACATTTACTGCCTCTGGCCAAAGACAAGAATGAACCTGTTCACTTTCAGAGTCCCTGCCCCTAAACTGCCACCAATTTCTATTTCCTGTTGTCCTCTGTGTGGCCTGAAAAAGACCTTAAGAAAGGTCATATTATCAATTTATATTTTCTGAAGCCATATTAAGTCCTCAACCAATACACATTTATCCTGTTGCCGAAGGCTATCTAGGAAGAAAATTTTACCACCTCTGCAGTAAAGCATTCCAGGTTCTAATGACTCTCACTGATCAGAAATCTCCCTTTGAGAGAGCTAGAAGCTAGAAGCTTTCATTTATTCTATTCCCAAATTGGTGGTCTCTTTGAAGGCCAATGTTCACCTGCCCCTCTGTCATCTTTGTCACTAATCTGAATAGGGTTTTACCATTTTGACTTTCCTTCTTCCTCCTATGGGATTTTCAAGTTTTTCTTGTATTTAAATTACTCTGAAAGTTTTGTCGGTCAAATACTTAAATGGTTACAAAAATGTAAATGAGACTTAGATGAAAATCTATTTCAAATGCAAACACACACTCACACAAATGATACAGATAAGCCCCTTTCTTTTTTATAAGTGCTTTGAATGGAAAGCTGGGTTTGACACGAAGGGGATAGTGAAGAGGAGATTCATGGCTTTTCTTTTAATGTCTGTCTCTACTTTCTCACATGAATTTTTTTAGTACCCATTACAGTTTATGCCTGACAATTCTCCAGAAAACTGCTATTTCAAATGTGTTGTTGGGCCTGCTAGCTGAACTGCAAATTGTAACCTCTCTCTCCAGAGTACTCCTATCTAGTACAGCTGAGGAAAAATCAAGAAAAATCATTTCTAATTACTACAGAACTGAAACTGGCCAGAAACGTCTTGAATCCAACCTTCATTCTCACTGGAGTGGAAGAGCCTTGAAGTTTCTGTCTGCTTTCTTGATTAGCAAAGATAGTTGATTTCTTATAAAAAAAAAATATATATATATACCGAAGAAGGTAACAAGGGAATTTCAAACCATAATGATAATGATTATGGATTTTTGTTTATTTATGCAGATTGAATACTTCAGAAAATTGGATCTGTTTTTTCTTTTGGTTTTGTGGTTTTATTTCTTAAGCTTTAACCCTTTCCTATTGGAACAAAAATATTGCTTACAGCACAATTTGCTAACTAAATGGGCTTCTAGGTAGCTATTTTCTCCAAATTGAAGCAATCCCTCCCAGATGAGGAAGGAAGGCTCATAAGTCTTAGGAAGTAAAAGAAGCTTACAAAGAGCAGCAGGAAGCTCCTGAAAAGAGATTCACAAGTACTCCCCTGGAGGTTATAAAAGCAGCAAAGGATTTCTGGAGACAAGAGACTGTGACCAACTAAGAGCTTTATTTGTACTATATAGAGAGTCCCATGGATGTACCTTTTATGAGTTGTTGCCAATAATGAGGTGGAATTTTTACAGTTGCCTTTGGGTTATCCACTCTACCAAAATTAACGCCTCACCCAGGCTCCAGTAATGGCCCCAATAAACTCACTGGTTCTTTAAGCTAGACATGGATAGTGTCTGTTTTTTAGTTTTCATTTGTTTGTTTGTTTTGGTTTATCATTAGGGTTTATGTGGAGTAAATGGGTAGTTCACAGCTCCCTGGGAAATGTCACACAACTGAGATGGCAGAGAGAAAACATCACCTGTAGCTACTGGCGAGTTTCTTCACAATTAGTTTCTGAGTAAAGATTATTTCTTGTGTAGTACTTCCTCCAAAGAATAACTAACTGAAAAGGAAAACAGATATGAAGCTGTATGAATACTAAGAAATTGATTTTCTGACCCTTTAAATCTTATTGTCAAAATTATGTAAGTACAAGATTAGAGTCATATAGAAATAATAATAATTCTATTGTATAATATAGTGTTCATCTATTATAACATAAACATAGTTGTTCCCCAGTCTCTTCCATAGTCTGCATCTTCTCGTAATGCTGAGAGTTTAAATAACAGTTTCTCATGTTGTGGTGCACCCCATCCATAAAACTATTTCTATTACTCCTTCATAACTGTAATTTTGCTACTGTTATGAATTGTAATATAAATATCTTGTGTTTTCCAATGCTCTTAGTTTACCCCTGTGAAAGGGTCCTTTGACTCGAAAAGGGCCACAACCCATAGGTTGAGAACTGTCCTAGAAGCAGCCTTCATCTGTTTTAATGATTCTTTAGACACTTGATGTTATACCATTAGTCTAAATCAGCATTGCCTTATAAATTCATAAGGAGAAATATATATGTTGAATTGTACCTGTCCTAGTGGCAACAGTGTAAAATCAAAATAAAAAGCGGAATATTTCATTTAACCCAATGTGTCAATGGTTTTTCAGATATGTATTCAATATTTTAAAAATGAATTGTTTTATATACTGTTCTTTTTTGCAGTTTACTTGCAGTTTATATATATATAGCATGCCTCAATTTCAATTTCACTTTTGTTTTGTTTTATTTGGTTTTGCTTCTAGACAGGGTCTCATTGTGTAGCTTTGACTTTCCTGGAACTCACTATGTAGATTAGTCTAGTTTCAAAGTCACAGGAATCTGCCTGTCTCTGAGAGTGTTAAGAACAAAGGCATGTGCCAGCACACCCGGCTGAAATGGACTCTTAACAGTGTCCCATTTTTAGATTGTTAGCTATAGGGAAAGCAATCAACATCTTACTGTCAAAAACTAAAATGTCTTTTCCCCAAACTCACACATGTATGTGCACACACAGTCTTCTTAGCCTCTCATCCTTCCCTAGTAACGTTGATTTTTAGTTGTATTTGCCTTTTGGTCTTAGCTTTCAATGTAGTTACTCCTCTCTATGTAAAATATTTCTTTTAAATAAATCTACATCAAGCATTCTACCAATTTCAGGCATGTGGAAAACATAAATAAAAGTGCAGTGAGAGAAGACTACCGTTGCCATCATTCTGAAGCTGTCCTTTGTACAACAAGGCTTCCTTCCTCTTCCTTGGTCCACTCCTCTATTTTTGTGACAGGTATAATCCTAGTAATTTTCTGAGAGAGGGTACTGAGAGGAAAAGGAACAAATTTTTGAGATTGTTCAAGTTGGAAAGTGCATTTATTTTCTTCTAAGAAGTGATTAATTCCTTAGTTGAGTAGAGCACTTTGTGTTGAAAATATTTTTATTGGCATTTTGAGGTTTGCTGCACTACCTATACACTTCTAAGACAGCAGTTCTCAACCTTCCTAATGCTGTGACCCTTTACAGCAGTTCCTCATGTTGTAGTGATCCAAACCATCAAATTATTTTTGCTACTATTTCATACCTGAAGTTTTACTACTGTTATGAATAGTAATGTAATTGCAGATACAGGTTTGCCAAAGGGGTCGTGACCCACAGGTTGAGAACTGCTGTTTTAATAGCCAAAGCAAAAAGTGTCTTTTGTTCTGAGGCCAGTTCCTTCTTTCTGAACATCTCTACGATCTTTCTGTCTTGAGTATTCTGAAAATCCATAGATATGTGCTGTGGAAATTGACCCTTTCAATGCTGAAATTCATGCCTTTTAGGGATGAAGATTTTTCTCAAATTATTTCTTTGTTCTTCTTCATTGAATTATCTCTGCTCTCATTTCTCAACCTTCATTGTGTAATGTTGAACACTCTCTAATAATCCTTAGCTTTCTCTCCCTCTAACATCATTCTGTCTTTTTATTCTAGTTCCCAGCACATTTTTAGCTTTTATGTTTAAAATTTCTATTCATTTGAATGTTTGTACTCCAACTATATGAACAACATAAATGCTGCTAAATCTCTTTCTTGTTCCTTATTCTATGTATGGTTTGTTCACTGAGCTATTGTCCCATTGCCAATATCCACATTTCAAGTAGAAAAACCAATCAATCCTCAATTGTGACTGATATCCCCTGCCCCAAAACAATAAATATATTCTTGGGTTTCTATTAAGATGTGGGAAAGCTGGTCTTTATTTTTAGGGATAGATTTGTAACTATGTTAACTTGTAACTATGTTAATTTACTGGAAGATATAGACGCTCATAAGTGAGCTGAGAGGTAGAAAGTCTTCCAAAGTTTTAAAAGTGTATCCAGGTTCATACTCACTTGGCTGTAGTCGAAACATGAGTGAGAAGCTGGAGGTTAGCTGTGGTTGGGATGGGGGGAGGGTACTAGGAAGAGAGTAGAGGCCTCTTATCATAGACAAGTTCTGACTGGGTTCTTGAACTCTGTCGTTTATCTTCTTTTCAACAATAACCTAAGCAATTTTCAAAGATTTCAGCTCATGAGACTAGGACAAATAGGAATATATTCTTTCTGTTAATACTTCAAAACATGTTTTTGAAAATTGAATGTAACACACCGCCATATAATACCATCTGTTAACAAAAACAAGCGGGTAACGTTTAAAAGTTGGTGAATGAAAAACTGTAACTCATGCAGGAAACTTGACAACAATCGATTTTTCCAAGGCACACTTGCCATTGTTATAACTGTCAGAACTCAAAAGACAAAAATCTCCATTTTTAAAAGCGTAGATAGCACCTGTCACCTCGCTAAACAATTCATTCTGAATGTTGTATATATACTTTAAAATAAAATAAAACCTCTCTAGTACTGTCTCTTGAAGAACTGCCCATGAAGAACAACAGATAAATGCACACATATGAAAAGCCACTGCTGTGGATGAACTGTCCATGGAATGACTATGGAGTTCAGGTCAATCTCTGAACATGTCTTGCTAGTCACTTTGCTCTGGCACATTGAAAGGTAGCCTTTGTAACCAACACCACTTCAGGTAATGGGGTGCTTTTACAGGAATTATCTGAATGAGACACACAGAAAATGACTAGATAAAAACACAGAGCCCTTTGTTTCTCCCCCAAGTGGGACAAATCCAGACTCCTAAATTCAACAATCTACATTACATTAAACACTCTGGCTGGAATGCTCATCAAGTGTTTAAGAGCCTTGACTGTTCTTCCAGAAGACTGGGGTTTGTCTCGCAGCACCTATACAACTCACAACCATCTGAACCACCTGGTCCAGATATCCGACTTTTTCTTCTGGTCTCACAACAGTGATGAGTCCTGCACGTGTACATAAATGCAGACAAAACACCCATACACAAAAAGTGAATAAATTCTTTTTTAAAACTTTTTATTTTTTCCATACAATCCTTCCCCCCTTCCCCCTCTCTTCTCTGGGTAGGTGGGGGCCCCCTGGGACTTCCCCCATGCTGGCACTACAAGGCTAGCTAGTCTCTACAAGGCTAGGTGCTTCCTCTCCCACTGAGGCCAGACAAGGCAGACCCACTAGTAGAACAGATCTCATATACAGGTACCAGCTCTTAGAATAGCCCCCATTCCAGTTATTCAAGAACCACACGAAGGTCAATCTGCACATCTGCTACATATGAACAGGAAGGCCTAGGTCCAGCTCATGTATGTCCTTTGGTTGGTGGTTCAGTCTCTGAGAGACCCAGTGGTCCAGGTTAGTTGACTCTGTTGTCAACTAACTCTGTCTTCCTGTGAAATTCCTATCCTCTTCGGAACCCACAATCCTTCCTCCTATTCTTCTGTAACAATCCCCAAGCTCCATCCAGTGTTTGGCTGTGGGTGTCTGTATCTGTCTGAGTCATTTTCTGAGTGGAGCCTCTCAGAGGACAACAAGCTCCTGTCTGCAAGTATAACAGGGTATCATTAATAGTATTAGGGATTGATGCTTACCGATGGGATGGGTCTCAAGTTGGGCCAATTATTGGTTGGCCATTCCCTCAGTTTCTGCTTCATTCCCTGGGCCCACATTACTTGTAGACAGGATAAATGAATACATTCTTTTTAAGGAAATAGGATTCTTTGGTTTGCCTTTGGAAGTCTTTATGGCTACTTTGTTACTCCACAGATATCTGAAGTAAGAATACACTGTCTGAAGTTTGAGGCAAGAAGAATGGACGTGTAAGAAGGCACTGAATAATGTACCTATAGATAACTTCTAATTGCTCAAGAAAAAATGAGAGTGTTTTACCATAATGATGATGATACTGATGAAGACCATTTTATTCTTACACAATCCATCTAGAAAGTTAGGTTATAGTATCATGATAGTATCATTATAATTATTTTAACAATTCTTTTCTTTGATGAAGAATGTTCTGTTTTGTTCATAAAACCTGATTCTTCAAAAATTTCATTTTGGCAACATCATACTGACCACACTCTCAGGCAAATATTAGAAAGTGATATGCTAAAGAATTCAATCCCCCAACCCCCAAATCATGAGACCCATAGTTTTAATCAAAGTATGTAAAGTTTAAGCTTTTAAGAGAGATGAAAGTATTATTTTATTTTATAAATTGTAAATAATATGTTTTTTTTTCAGGTTTAAGGTGTTAACACCAAATAGAGTGTGTTAAGAAACTGAAGTTTCCTCCAGTTAACTTTGTTGAAGAAATGTGAAAGACATGAGCTATTGCTCTACTTAGGAAATCTTTTTCTTAACTTTTTCTTTGATTATTTTTTGAGAAACAGGCCTTCTATAAGCCAGAGGGTCAGAAGTTAATTTGAGCAGCAAGGTAAGTTGGCTGCCTACAAAAAGACAAAGAGAAGACCTGCATGAGAGAGAAATACTCAGAAAATTTTGACCTTCAGTATAAATATCAGGATGTCGAGGCCAGGGCCTTTAGCCAGAAGTTATAATTCAAAGTGACATCATGAAATTAAAGATGAGTATAACTGATACCAAGTGCATATAAGCATTCACTTCTTAAAAAAGACAAAATGGAAACATATAAAAATCTCAAAACCTATGCATACATTATCATCTTACAGGTTTAGCCAAAACCATGTGTTGCAATATCTTCTTTTTAAATGGAGGATAGGAATAGTGTTTCCCTTAATGCATGTGCTTGAGTGAGAATCTTTATTGTTTAGATTATATGACTATATTATAAAACTACCACCTGGTGGCAGCATGCCTAATTTGAGAACTTTCCAAGGTTGTTTTTCCGTTAAAATAGTAACATTGAGAATATTTACTTGAAGGTCAAAAAGTAAAACTTGAAATATGAAGGACGAAAGATATCACAATATCTAACCAGGTCTTAGAGCTCCTTTATTAGTTTACAGTCCTATAAAAATAAACTACTATCATCACTTTCTATAATTTATTATTATATTGGTATGTTTATGTACTGACTTACAAGGTATTATTTTTATTTGAAGTAATTTAGCCTTGGCGCATATACTAGACCATTTTGGTTTTGGCCAGGTACTCTGCAGATTGCCAAGTGTAGAATATCAGCTTAAGGGTTTAAACATAACGGCTCCTTACACCAGCTGATATGAGGCCCCCAATACATATACAGCAGATGACTGCTAGGTCTTGACTCAGTGAGAGAAGATGCACCTAACCCTTAAGAGACTTGAGGGCCCAAGGAGTGGGGAGGTCTGGTAGGGTGGGGTTGGGGGTCGGGGACATCCTCATGGAGACAGGGTTGAGGGGTTGGGAGGGTATGGGATATGGAACAGTCAGAGGGCAGACCAGGAGGGGAATAAAGACTGGACTGTAAACAAAAGATTAAAGAATAAAAAAAATGGTTCCTGAATACTTTGATCAACTCATTGATAAGACAGGCACAATATTATCTCACAAAAATTTGTCCAAATGAAAACAAATTAAGTGTCATAGTTTCAGCTGTCTACTTGACACAACCATAGAGTCACCTGGGAAGAGAGGAGCTCAGTTGGGTCATCAAATTGGCCTGTGGGTATGGCTGTGAGCATTTTCTTAATTACTAATTGATAAAGAAAGGCCCAATCCACTGTGGGTGGTGTCATCCCTAGGCAGGTGTGCCAGCACTGTAAAAGAAAGCGGGCTTAGCAAACCTTAGCAAGTAGCATTCCTCTATGATCTGTACTTCCGTTCCCCCTCTCAAGATTCCTACCTTAAGCTCCTGCTTTTGCTTACCTCAATTATAGACTATAAACCTTAAACTATAAGTTAAATAAACTCTTTCATCCATCAAGTTGCTTTTTCATCTTGCTGTCATGTTGTTTATTACAGGTGCAGAAAGCAAAGTAGGACATTAAGGAGTACAAATAGGGCTTGTCTTGACCATACTTTTCAGACGTGTGAGGCTTCTCTTCCATGCTCTGCCTTTGTCCTTTCCTTTGGATCTCCTTCAGCAACCTCCTTCTCTCTAGGACTGGGCTCTGGTGTTTCTCTCCCTGTCTAGGATGTAGCTTTTCACCCACACCTCCCCTAAAGCCTGCCCAGGGCTTCACATAGCACGTTTCTCTAAGCTGAACAATCGAATTGAAATTGATCTGCCCCATATCTTCCCTTAAGCTCTCTGTGGTTTTTAATGCAGAGGATTTCAACCTTATTTCCACTGTGATGCATATGTCTAATGATAGTACATTTGTGACACAGCTCAGAAAATGCACCAGGATTTGTACAAGCCCTTCAACACTCTGCAATACTTGCCTACTCAAGCAACATATCTGAGAACAAAGCAGCAGAGTTGTTGATGTTACAAGATTCTAACTTTACTTCATTTCTGAAGTAGACCTTTGAAACTTCAAAATGTTTATATATACAACACTACTTGTGTTATAACTGTGACAAGCCAAGGTTGCAACCAACAGGGCCTACTGCTTTCTCTGAAGATGAAATATTTGCTTTAAAATATATAAAGCTGACTTACTGTTATTTCCACAATAACTATGGGAACATAGGAAGGAAGAAAGTAATGTGTCAATAGTCTTGTTAATAGCAGAGATGCTTGGGCCTAAAGGGGCCTTACTAACCACTATCAGTCAGTAGTCAGTCAGTAAGTAGTCAATTCTTTACATATGCGTGAGGTCAAGTCTTCACACTTTTCTTAGTCTTGCTGCAACAGGCATCTTTTGGATCAGATCAGGACAAGTTTTCTTAGGCTTAAGCCATTTTACATTTGTGACAATCAGAGCTGAAGCTGTCAGGGTTGATCCTGTCTCCAAGTCCTAGTCACACTTGTGGAAAGGCTGGTGAGTTGAAGCAGTTTGAATAGGAATATGGCAAGATAAACCAGTCTCACTCTGAGTGGCTGCAGTAAGCCCTACAGTTGTCATGTTGGTTTGTTGTTATTGTTGCTCATTTGCCTGGTTTATGATATGAATAAATGAAGCAGCAAAGTTTGGACTGAAGAGAGCAATGAAGAATTCACAGATAACAGCTGAGTTCCTGTTACAATTTGTTCTGGAGGTCCAGTGACATTTTTGTTATTTGATCCTCAAAAACATTCTTCTATCTTCCTTAGATCCCTGTCCCCCTCCCACATATATGCACCCTGCATGGTGTCTTATTTTTCTTAAGCTGCATTGAGTATTCTACTGTTTTGAAAGAGTTCCTAAGTGAAATAACTAGTAATACAAAACACATAATCTCATTCTTTTTCCTTCCTCTTCCACCTGCTCCTCCTCCTCCTTTTCTTTTTATTTTTTTTTTCAAGACAGGGTTTCTCTGTCATGGATCTCACTAAGTAGTAAACAAGGCTGGCCTCAAACTCTACCTACCTTCCTCTGACTTATGAGGGCTTGGATTAAAGTCCTGTGACAACACCTCACTAAACGCATAGTTTCTTTCTTAAAGGGAAAGGTCTTTGGGAGTATGATTTTAAGAATGAAATACATTAATTTTGTTGTCCTTTCCAATTTCATTGGGCCCAAAGAGAAGACTGAAATGTATATTATTATTATGTCAGATATGGTTGGTTGTATGGTTGTATATAATTATAATCTTATCCTTGGAGATGTTGAAGTTAGAATATCCCACATTTGAAGAGAGCCTGGATTACATAGCCAATCCATGACTGTGGGGAGCCAACAGAAGGCAGCTATCATCCTTGCAACCATCTTGAGCCATATACCCTGGTAAGAGATTTGATTGCATTAGCCTACAACAGCTGAGCACACTCTGATAACATCTTGCTTTAGATACCCAGGATTTTCCCTTGGGTTTGTGAGACTTAAAGGTATGTGACTTAAGGGCGTGACTTAGAGATCAGATTTAGGGACAAGACCTAAGGGCATGATTAAAGGTGTGACTTAGAGGTGTGGCTTAGAAGTGAGACATATAAAAGGCGAGAGGCAGACAGAAGAGCGTATCAGAGAATCAGACACTTCAGAGAGACACTAGGAATAGAGAATCAGACACTTCAGACAGTACAACTTGGAACTAGGAATTTGGTTAGATAGTACAACTTGGAGTACAACTCGGAAGAGAACAGAGAATCAGACACTTCAGAGAGAACAACTTGGAGCAGGAATTAGACATTAAGAGTACAACTCAGTACAACTTGGAAGTAGAAATTAGGCATTAGGACAGTACAATTTGGAACTTGGAATTAGACATTAGGCACTTAGCACTTGGAGAAACAACTTGGAACTTGGAGGCACTAGGAATTAGGAACTAGGGACTAGGAACTCAAGACTTGGGATTTGGACTAGAAAGAGAGACTGAAGAATAAACGGGATTGAATCACACTCTGTCTGGTCTCCATTCCTCGAGTCTGTCCTCACTCTCTCTCTTGCTGAACCCCGACCTGCAGACCGGAGCTGCATGGGGCAGTGTGGGCTAACAAGTTAGTCCCCAAGGCTTTTGGCAGTGCGTGTTCCAACATTGACAGAGCAGTCTGAGACATTTTGGCCCCCAAACGTGGGGCAGCTCAAGCCACAACACATGACCAACCTGGGTTGCAGAGTAAGAACCTGTTCCTACTCCCATCTATTCCCAGTTTAATGTTACTTATTTGTTTGCATTCTTTTCATTTGGATATAATCTCTCAGAGGGAAGGGATTATGGTATTTTTAGTATCAAACCCAAAGTGTCTAAAACAGTCCAAGATACATGACAGAGCCTATTTAAAACTTCTTTAAGATATATTTACTTATGAAAATGAAAATCAAGGAGCAGGGACTTAGAAAAGAACAAAGAAACAGAAAGTCATGAAGGAAGTATGGTAGAAAAAAACCTTTTTCTCCCCAAAAATGGTTGCAATGGCATTTCCCAGCCCACTTGGTTCTTAGAAAGTTGCTATTCCTGCTTCAAGTTGCACAGTCCAACCCTTCATCTCTGTTCCTCTCAAATCTTATGATTTGCAGGCCTTATGTCTTCTTTGAAACCAATAATCAGTGGGATAGAAATAATATGTGTTTCTGAGGCTAGGTCTTAAAGGGAGAATTTGGTTTCTTTTTTGTTTGCTGGATAATCACTTGAATCCTTTAGACAGCCCCAATGCTGCCACACTCTGAGATTGCTCTCTGACCACCCTACACACATGCACATCCACTCACACACATGTACAGGCACAAACACTCCTGCACACACCAGAAGCCAGAACATACACACACACAGACACCAAGTGCCTCTTAGGCAGTTGGGAAAAACAATTCAAATATTATAGTTAGGGTGGATAACTATGCTTTCATTTCTAAAGAATCATTAGGAAACACATTTTCTTTTTCTTTTTCTTTTTCTTTCAGGAAGATCATTACATAGAAATCCTTCCAAGTGCCAACATAGATGTGCCCCCAAACTGAATGAAAAGAGAGATGAGTGCCAGCTACCTCTCCTCTAGCTCCCCAATGTCCAACTGTAGTGACTCATTGACTGAGGTTTTAGGAGGACCCAGTGGCAGATAAAACTTTTCCTGATTTCCTAGCCCTCAAAATTATGGAAGATATGAAAATGGCTATTATCCCACCTTCATGTTTCACCATGATTCATTCCTTGGGAGTGAGGAATAGGAGCAATCACTTCTGCCTTTCTCAGCACTGGTCTACAACCCCTGCATTATCGATAAATAGGCAAGCAAACAAAAAACTTCTGAGCATCACAACTCAAAAGTCAATGAAGATGGTAAAGGCCTTGTTTCTTTTGCTGTATTTTTTCTTTTAAACATTTTTTAAGTTAATCTGTGGACCAACATATTTATTTTTATTCATCATTTGGTGTGCATGGGTGGTGAGCATACAGATACAAATACATACATTTGCATGTATGGGTACACGTGTGTATTCATGTGTGGGTACACACCTGCATGTGAAAGCCAGAGGTCAACCTCTGATGTGGTTCCTTTATCTTTGAGACAAGGTCTCTTAATATGACTTGAACTCACTGATTTGGCTGCCTGCCCAGCAAGTCCCTGGTAGCTGCATGTCACTGCTTCTCATGTACATGTGTACGTCATCATGCATGGCTGTTTCTATGTGGCTGTTAGACACTGAACTCAGATACTTGTGGTTAAGTGACAAGCTTTTTACCGACTGAGTTATCTCCGTAGACCTCCAATTTTTCTTAAGACAAATCTAGCCTGCCTTCCTCTCTCCCTCCCCCTTCCTTCTTTCCTTTTTTTCCATCTTTTCTTCCTAATTGGATTGTAGCTTTGCTATAGAGTAACACCATTTTCTTCAGTGCTTTTGTTACACACTGCTCCCATATGTGAAACATGGGTGATAATGAGGCAGATGATAGATTTGATGGTGAAATTGTTTTGGTTACTCAATGATTGTCAGTCTGTAGTGATGTATAATCACAAAGAATATGCTTATAGACAATTGAAGGGAAGGAAAGGAAGAAGAGAAAATCAATTTAGATATAATGGCTTAGCCTGCTAATTTACTGACTGACTTAATAGTTACTGTAAGTTCTTCTGCTACTCATACATCCTTTACAAAATGATTGACTTAGATAGCAAATTGCCCGTGCAGTTAATTGCCATCCTTCTTTCTAGCATATCAGTGTAATGTGCTCTGCATAGACAGAGGAAGGTGAAGTTCTAGAGACACGTCCTCAATGAGATTTGTGAATGAAAGGCGGCTTTGTGGCAGGAGATGCTGAACGGTACTTAGAAGAATATCTATATATCTTCTCACTAATGACTTTTTAGAAATAAAGGCACAATTACATTCCCTAACTATAATGTTCAAATTGATTTTCCCAACTACATAGGAGACACATTTTTACACTCTGGATGTGTTGTGTATGCGAGTGTGTTTATACATGCTCTTGTGTGTGAATATGAATGTGCACGTAAGTATGGAGGTCAGAAGACAAAATCAAGTTCCAGTCCTCACTTTCCAATTGTTTACTACACTTTCTACGTGTCTGTTGCTTGCCACTACATATGCCAGGCTAGTGGGCCTACAAGCTTCAGGGACTATGTTGTTTTCCATGTCTCAACTCTTTGTAGGAGCAGTGGAATTACAGATACATTCTACCATGCACAACTTTTATGTGGGTTCTGGGGATTCAAATTCAGGTCCTCCTAAGTGTACTACATGTCCTTTGTGAATGGGTCCATTTCCCCATCCCCCAAAAGTACTTTGATAGTCAGAAAAACAATATTAATTTTCTGTAGAGTCTCAGAACACGGTAGATGTAATTTGCCAAGTGTTTTCCTCATGGTTTGCACATTGATGGGGGTTCTCCAAGTGCCTAACTCATCCCCAGAAAGAAGCTGAAGTCTTTAGAGAATTTGCTTCATTTGCAATGAGATAGATGTGAGTTTCGCTCAAGAACCGTGGAGCAGAAGTAAAATTTGACTGTTTTGAGGTAGCTGGGATATTGCCTATGTAACAATCCCTTTTCATAGCTCTCTGACAGACTGCTGAATCCAGGAAGAAAACACCGTGTGAGTGAAAGTCTGTGTGGCAAATATTAATGAATACTAAGTTAGTCTTGCACTGCATGGAAATTGAAAATGCAACAGTTCTAGTTAAAATTGATTTCTTCCAGAAAATAAAAATTGGTTCCATCCCAAGAAGGACGTGATGGAGAAAATGGCCTGATTTTACCAACTATATATTTAAATGATTAAATATACCCATTCCTGAATTCTGATGCTGGCTGACATTTTGTTATAATTGTCATTGTTTTACTTAATTAGCATGGTTTTAAGAGCCGTCTGGGTAGAAAACATGTGTCTTGGTTCAGATAGCACTGTTACATCTTCCTAAACCAGCATGACTGCTTTTCAAAAGCTTCTGCTTCCTTTGTTTTCCTTCTTTAGAGCAATCTTCAAAAGCAACAGGTAACTCAGCCTCAGGTGACAGAGAAAACTGTGGTTGCCTTCTCCACCAGGCAGGCGATTCTGGGAATCACACCAGATATCAGATTGGCCATTTGAAAGTTTAGAATGGAGTTGCACGTAATACACACATGCTATTATGTGACTATGATTTCCATCTAGCATTAAAAGTTTCATTTCCAGCAAAGGAGAGCCTACATGCACGCGTTCATTGTTACACTTCTTTCCAACTCATAGCAACTTGGATAATTTACTGTGATGGTCTTGATTGTCAATTTCAAGCACTGGAGAGACTAGAAAAGCCTGACTCTGGATGCAACTGTGAACTCAGATGGTAAGACCCACTCCATTACTTACCCTTTTGTTGCTATGAGAAGAAACCTGACATATGTATAAGGGAAGAAAGATTTATTATGGATAATGGTTTTACAAGGATCAATAAATTTTTGTTGGACCCAAACTTTTGACCAGTACATCAAGGTGGACCAAGCACCTTGCAGACGACAGCTGTTCACATAATGATGGACCAGAAAGCAGAGGCAGAGTGAGGCTAGGGATAATATACTTCAAAGGATGGCACCCTTGATGATCTACTTTCCCTTTTCTGCTATAGTTCTCAAGTTTTCCAGAACTCCTCCAAATAATGCTACCAGCAAAAGCCCAACCTTTCAAAACATGTGAGTGTGGGGAATATTTCAAATTCAAACCGTATCACCTTCCCTGAATGTGCATGGCACCATCCACAAGCTAAAGGTCTGGGTGGAATAAAGAATGGAAACGGAGAGAACAAAGGAGCACAGAATTCTAAGTTCACCCCCATCACGATACACTGAACCTTATGACATTATGAACCAAAATAAACCTTCCCCCTAATGGTTGCTGTTAACTGTTTTTTAATTCCATGTATTATGTCATAGCACCATAAAAATATAATTAACATGAGAATATACTCATTTCTTATAAGTGGTATCTTTCACAAATGAAATCATAGACATGTGGTCTTTTGTGTCAAGCATTTTTATCAAGCAATGTCATACATTCCTTTCTATAGTGAATATATATTCTATATAAACTTTGCATATATATACTTTGCATATATTGTCATCTGATGTTCTTTTAAACCTTTGGATATTGAAAACTGTGTTCATATGTCCAAATGTATGAATATGTTTGTTTAAGTACGCGTTTACAATTCTTTTGGGTATATACCTAGTAAATAAGTTGCTAGGTCATATGACAGTTTTATGTGTAAACTTTAGAGCAATAGGCAAATGGCTTTCAACAGTAGCTGTATTGTCTTACTTCCTCTCTGGCTATACATTTACAACATTACATATCCTCTCTACTTCCTCAGGAACATTGTTTATTATTTGTGCATATTTTGGTAATAAATGTGAGTTGCATTGTGTAGGTATAGATAATGTTGACTGTCCTTTCCTGAATTGGTTTGTTTCTTGTATGTCTGTTTCAGAAATGCCAACTCAATGTCTTTGTCCATTAATAATGAATTACTTGTCTTTTTGTTGTCAGATTGTAAAAGCACTTTATATAGTCTCAATCCCAAACCCCAATAAGATACATTCACTTTATATAGGTTTTTATTTAAATGTATTGTACTAATTATAATATCACACATTCTTACTAACAGACTGATAGCCATTTCCCCCTGGGAACTCTTGTTGAGACTCTTCAAAGAGTGTCATTTAGATCTATGTCTTGGCCTTCTCGACACAGACCTGTGTACAATGATAGTATAGGATAATGCTGATAAACTAACAAACACACGAAATGGTAGACACGTTGAACTCCATACATGCTGGCTGGTTCAGGTCAAACACAAATGACAATAAACTCTTTTGGTCTGATTACAATGTTCTCTGTTTGAGGCGTGAACTGACTTGTGCTTATCCTAGAGTACTATAGTATAACAAGCTAGAAGAAAGGCATTTTTCCCCACTCACAAGAGAAATCATTGTAGAAGCCAGAAATGTCTAACTTAGAGAAGGGAAAACTCAGGGGATATGATAGCTGTCCACAAATATTTTAAGGGCTGTCATGTGGAAGAACAATTAGAATTGTTTTATAAGTTCCCAAGAGGTGAAACCAAAACCAGTGAGTGGAGAAGGAAAAAAAAAAAACTTTAAGAAGACAGATTTTCAATTCTGTGAAGGATAAGACATTCTAATCTTCTATGCAATCCAAGATAGTGAGGGCTGCCTAGCAGGAAGTAAGCTTCTCATCTCCGAGTCAGGCAAAGAGTTTCAAATCCTAGATTGTCACACACACTAATTATGCCACCTAGATAAGACTTAACCATTTACGTCTCAATTTGTTGATAGTTAAGTGAATCAAATAGGGTACCTAATAGAGTTATAATAGTTCAATGCACAGTTTGCACTGTGTATGTATTCAGTGTACAGGTAAATCGAATCAGTGGTTCCGTCTGAGCAGCACTCTTGTCTGAGTAGGCATTGTCCCCACGTGCTCCTGTTTGAGTGCTTGTTCTCCTACAGCTGCTGGTTTGAGCTTGTGGAGTATTTAGGAGATGGGTGTGGTTGGTACAGGTAGTTCACAGGAGTAAGCTTCTAAAGATTTGAGCTAAGGCCTTGGTTGGATCACTACTATGATGTGGTAATATTGTTCTTCATGCTCTCTTCCTGACAAGAGGAGTCACTCTACCTTCATTGTTACAATGGACTGAAAACCTCTGAATTTGTGGGTAAAACCAAATCTTTCTTCCCTTAAGCTGTTTCGGCCAGGTATTTTAGTTCCAGCAATGCAAAAGTAATCACTTTCCCTTTTCTCTTCCTCTTTTCCTCGCTGTAACATTTTCCTATCTGTCCTCGTCTAACTTTTCCTTCTGGGTCATACCTTCTTTCTCTGGCTTAAGTGTTTATGATTAACTTTGTCTATATTGAAAATTCACACAGTGTGTCTCTTTTAATACCTCAAAGAAGGATGATGGCACTGAATCCAGATGAGCAAGGTATCTCTATTGGTGACCCAGTTGTAGGGTACAAGAGTTAAAGTGAAAAGGTGCTGGGTCCAGCATGGCTGCATAAGGGGAGGTGTGGCACAGTTCCTAGCCCTGCAGTATCTCCAGGCCACTGATCCCCATGATCCTCATGTGTGCTGATGGTTGCTGTTGCCCTGAAGCTGATCTGCTGTCTTTACTACTTTACTTTCAATGTTTCTTTCTGGGGAATATATACTTCCCCCGCCCATTACTCACAGCTAAGCACACCATAATAAATGAAACAGATGCAGTTCTCAGGAATGAGGAATGGAGACAGCCGTGAAGCTGTGGAGGATGAGGAAAAGGCCCTCTGCTTGGCCTTTAGGGGCATGGGAAAGAATCTAGACAGCATAAAAGCCTACATGGTCTTTTGTAAAAATAGTTCATTGTCAGACTTGCCCTTGAATTTGGAATCATGAAGAGACATATGTACCCTCCAGTCCAATGACTGCTGCATTAATTAGCCAGGGTGAACTTGGGGACATTAAAGATAGAAAGTTAAAGTGGTCTCAAGAAGAAAAGGCATGGATAGAAAAAATAGGAATTTATGTATGATTTAGAAATAGATAGTATTAAAAGGAGAGTACATGGGGCTATGAAATTGTTAGGATGAGGAAATGAAGATTAAAGAATTTAAAAGATGATGTAAAAGCATATAAATAGTACTTTGTTCTCTGAGCTATTTGAAGAATTGGAAGATGATTATGCCTGAAAAGATATTAGAGCTAACCGATTTACTTACATAAATTTTAAAACTTCGTAAGGAATCATTTTAATTTTAGTAGTCTGTCATCTTATATGAAAATAGTTACTAAAGACAGCTGTCTGCTGTACCAGGAAACCGCAAGAGCCATGCCCAGCTACCTGTGAAAAACAGACTGTGTAAACATATAAGGAAATGTGCTTTTGCTTTGTTTTAGTTTCTGCTCTAAGGAAACGGGTATTGGGACTGTTGATCCTGTATTTATTGAATTCATTATATTTAAGAATTTTTGAAGATTATTAACAATGACCAAAGTCTTGATGATGTAACTTTGGACAATAAAAGACTGGGTTCAGGCTCTCTGGAAGAAGACAAAAGCATGAAAAGAGAGAAAGCAAAAGAATGAGAAGGAAAAAGGACGAATGGAGAAGAAGAAAGAATGATGAGAACCTTCAGGGAACAGAGTACCTGAACTGACAGCTTGCATCCACTACTGACTCTGAGTCATTATTGCATCCCATTCCCTCCTTTCTCAGGCCTCTCCTCATGCTGAGGCTGAACCTCTGCAGAAAGGGGAAGGGAATCCTTATAACAATACAGGAGCAAGAAACAGCCTATCCATAGTAGTCAAAAAGTAAAGTGCATTGGGTGGCAGGTTGCCAAATCCTATGGGAGAAAAAGTAAGATTAGAAAGAATCCTCAAGGCACAACACAAGAGCTTGACTTGGTGTCCAGAGTTCAAGCAGGACAGGGCAATGCTCACCAGGACAAGGATCATGCTCAGGGAAGAGGGTGGCAGCAACAGTGTGAGGTTAGAACGCTTTCTCAAAGAACAATGATAGCAAGAATTGTTTCAATGTCTCAGAAGTCTTTAAAATATCGAAAGAGAAAAATATAGAATAATCTCTTTGATGTTGGACTGATATTAAAGTTATTGGAGAGAACTAATGGCTCTCAGTATACAGTTGGATAAAAATGATGTCGGTGTTGATTTGTGAGGATACACTGCTACATGTGTACATATATATTATATGAACACATACATTCCCTGAATCAACACATGGTGAGGCAGTCATGGGAACAATGAAACCTTAATAGAAATGAGTACCTATACCACTTAGATCTCAATTGTATTCAAAGGAAGCGGGACTCATGGAAGAGATAGAAAATATAAACAAGTCATGAAGTATCTCATTAGTTTTAAAAACAAGGAGATGCTCACAATGTCAGTGATATGTCTAAGGGACATAAGATTTGGTTTGAATCAGTCTCCTCTAGTCAATCCTGTAACAACTTCAATATCAAGAAAGTATCTCTATTTTGGGGTGATTTGGGGCTGGTGGTAGATTGTAGTGGGCTACTGTCAGGGTTGAACAATAGCAAGTGTGCCTTACATTTCCTGCCAGGATCCCACCATAGTGACTGCTAGCAGGGGTGTCTCCATCTCAACTGTACAGGGTGAAGCTCTAGTCCTTCCCAGATGGCAATCTCAAATTAAGATATTAAGTGACAGCAGACCATAGGCAGTGAAAGACATGAAAAAATAATTAAATATAATAAATTGAGCCTTCTCCATGCAGATGAGAAAAATCACACTGGTTATATCATTGTAGGAAAACACAGATCAACATCTTACTTCTGAACAGGGGAGGAAGACAAGAAAATTAATGAAGCGGAGTCTCAACATTAACAGTGCTTGAACAGTGAATTCTCAAGAAGACATGAATGAGAGAATGGATGACAGTGATATAATTCAAGATGATGGTGATGATGGTGATAGTGATGAGTTACCTAATCCTGATGACATTGCAAGTGATTCAGAGTCAGACAAGGGTTTTTTTTTTTTTTTTTTTTTTTTTAGAATATAGAGCTCTGAGCACCCTACTGAAGTGGAAGATCTGAAAAGAAAACAAAAACAAAACAACAAAAAACGCTGCTCAATACAATGATCAAATAATATGTTTTAAATCTAAAGGTCTGCACCTCCCCCTTAGTCTTTGTATTAAAAGTAAGCCTTTTTTTCATCAGGCACAGTAAAGGATTCTGATGGGAGTGTAGACCTTTGAATTATAATTATTTTAATAGGCTTAATTTTTTTTTAAAGCTTTTCAAAAATAGTAATAGAGTATTTGCTTTCAAAAGCTATGAGTTCTGATTTTCGGAGCATGATAATAAACACTGTTGTAAATTTTAAAGCCTGTATTAAAAAAGTAAATTAATAGAGGACTCATCAGCCCTCCCACCTCACAGTTTAAAACCTTAAAATGCGTTATGAGGTGTGACACTATTGTTTGTGGGGTCTATGTCATCCTATTTTGTTTGTTTCCTCACATTTGCTTCTATACAATGTATTTAATTCTATGAAATATTTAGAATATGTTCCTTAATTATAATTTGTTAAAGTTGGACTATTCTTGATACATATTTCTACTGTGATTCACAATTTAAATTATTGTTGGTGAAAGATTATATATTCAGTTCACACTTTCTAACTCAGCTCCTCTGTTTTGAACCAAATCAACAGGGGAGCAAGTCTATTAACAACTGTTAGAAAGAGTAACACCTGTCATACATTTAGAATGTAACAATCCCAAGCAAGCAGGGATATATATATATATATATATATATATATATATATATATATATGATTTGATGATTTGTATTATAGTACTCCTTTTTTTTTTTTTTTTTTTTTTTTTTTTTGGTTTTTTCGAGACAGGGTTTCTCTGTGTAGCCCTGGCTGTCCTGGAACTCACTCTGTAGACCAGGCTGGCCTCGAACTCAGAAATCTGCCTGCCTCTGCCTCCTGAGTGCTGGGATTAAAGGCGTGTGCCACCACTGCCCGGTTGTATTATAGTCCTATGTGGTGATAAGATTTTTTTTTTTTTTTTGGTCAACCTGTCACAAGATAGAATTATCTTAGAAGAGAAACTTCAGTTTAAAAACTGTCCTCATTAGACTGCCTATAAACTTTTCTTCAGGGCATTTTCTGGATTAATGACTGATGTGAGAGAGTGCAGCTCACTGGGGGCAGCACCATACCTATGAGCAAGACATGAGAAGTGAGCCAGGTAAGAAGTTTTCTTCATGGTCTCTGCTTCACTTCCTGCCTCCAAGTTCCTGCTTTGCATTCCCTTCATGATGGACTGTAAACTGTAAGATGAAACATTTTCCTGTCATAAGTTCTTTGGGTCATGGTGTCTTTATCCCAGCAGTAGAAACTTAAATAGGACAATAAAAATGTATGTTCATTGTCCTTATTGTATAAAAATAGAGACATTAAGACTAGCACATTGAATAAAAAGATGGAACACAAATTTTATTCATTATTATAGTGTTGTTTTGGTTATCTAGTTATTAAAGAAAAATGTTACTTTCTCACTTTGCTGCTGCTTAGTTGGAGTGAGTTGTTGTTGCCGTTATGATGTCCCTGATTTTTTAGTGTATTAATGAATATGTGTTATGGGCTCATCAATAGCCCAAGTTCTTTTAAAAGTTAACCATTAAACTAATATGTAACCCCATAATTTTACTTTTAGGTCCATACCCCATAATTGAAGATAGGCATTTCAATAAATACTGTTTTTTCTTCATTCCAAGAGTACTTTTTTCTTTCCACCAAAGTGACCTAATTATAGTTCAGATAAAAATGTCCCTAAACATTTTAGGTTTAGGTAAGTCTACTGTCTTTAAGAGCTTTTTACTACCAAAAGACTGCATAATTATCTAGTTGCCTACAAGTAAAATAGTAATAGAAAGATTGACCTAGATAAATATGAACATATTTATGTGCCCACTCATGAATTAAAAAGTATTAACTTAGGTTGTGTCACGGTATATGAATAGTTTATTATCATAAACAACTCCAGTCTTTAATCACTGTATATCATAAGAGATACAATATTTGGGGATCAATGATATATGAGGTTTTGTTTTTCTAGCAAATGTGTCTAAAAATCAAAGAAAATTACTCTAAAATTGTTGCTATTAATACTTTGTTTATTATTGTTGAAAATAGGTTTCCCCATACAATATATTCTGATCCCAGTTTCCTCTCTCATCTCCTCCCATATCTCCCCACTCTTCCTACTCCAAGCCTTCTTTTTCTCTTTTTTTAGAAAACAAATAGGCAAATAAAAACAATAGAATAAAACAAATAAAACCACACAATAAACACACACATATACACAAAACCCATAAAAACACAAAATTAGAAATCATATCATATAAGCAAAATCTAGTGTGATGGTTTGTATATTCTTAGCCCAGGGATAGCACTATTAGAAGGTGTGGCCCTGTTGGAGAAGGTGTGTCACTGTGGGTGTGGGTTTTAAGACCCTTATCCTAGCTGTCTGGAAGCCAGTCTTCTCCTAGTTGCCTTCTGCTGAAGATGTAGAACTCTCAGCTCCTCCTAAAACTCTACTGTGAGTTCATATGTTTGTCATTTCTGTTGTGTCTGAATCACATTGTTTCATTGGTATCTTCCATCCCCTCTGGCTCTTACAATCTTTCTGCTCCTCTTCCACAGAGTGTCCTGAGCCCTCATGGGAGGGTCTTGATGGATATATTTTTTAGGGCTGAGTGTTGCCTCTCTGCACATTATCTAGTTGTGAGTCTCTGTATTTACTTCCATCTACTGCAGGCTGAAGCTTCTCTGATGATGGCTGAGCAAGACACTAATCTATGGGTGTAGTAGAATGTTATTCAGAGTCATTATACTGCTATATTTCATTAGCAGATCAGTAGTATTTGTTTTTTTTTTTTTCTCAGTCCATGGCTTATCTAGTCCCAAGCTCTTGGCCTTCCAAGAAGCTGTTGGCCATGAGTTCCATCTCATAGAATGGGCCTTAAATCCAATCATATAGTAGTTGGTTACTCCTATAAGCTTTGTGCCACTATTCCATTGCAGATAGGTCACCATTATAGATCAAAGGCTTTAAAACTTGGTTGGTGTTTTATTTTTTCTTCTCTGGTAGCATGTAAAGTAGCTACCAATACCATGAATACTATTCAATAGAGTCTTGGTCAGTGGTTGAGACCCTTCCAGGGTTGTTGAATGATCTTTTTACAGGGGTTGCTTAATACCATTAGAAAACACAGATATTTACATTATGAATCCTCACAGTAGCAAGTTTACAGTTATGAAGTAGAAACAAAAAATAATTTTATGCTTAGGGTTCACCACGACATTAGGAACTCTATTTAACTCTATTAAAGGGTCCACAGCATTAGAGAACCAATGCTCTAGGTGGATACAGGTTCAACTTCCCCATGTTTGATAACTTGTATAAGTATTGTGTTTAGAAATTGGGCCTTTGAAGATCAGATGCTCCAACGTTTTGTAGTATAGGGACTTTCCAGGTGTTCAGCAGTCTCTATAAATTGGCTAAGTTTTAGAAGCTATGCTTAGTGCTTCCCATAATTTCACTTAACTCAGTCATTCTGGATTTCTGACAGGGTTGAAAACTTACAGTCTCATAACCAATCCTGGCTATTTACTTTGAGAGAAAAGATTTGAGTGGATGGTTTTCAGCTGACATTCATTCTAAAGCCAAGAAAAAAGCCAGGTTCAGAACTAAGTCTGTTATTTAGGAGAGATGACAGAGGTTCTGCTTAGTCAACAAAGTGATGGACTGGGTATTAGGTCTATCTTGCACCTTACTGACACAAATTGGTATAGTTGTTCTCTAATTGTATTTTGAGAGAAAAGTTTTATTTTAACAGGAAAGGTGATATGTAGGAAGAGCTAAAGTGGGAGGAGTATGGAGAGGAAGAGGAGGAGTAAGGAGAGGAGGAGGAAGAGAGGAGGAGCTAGGTGATGAGAGAGGGAGGGACATGGAGGCAGATGTTCACATGTCTCTGCCAATCAAAGACAGTTGATATATCTAGGTTTCTTATTGGGTTACATTTCTGATTGATATTGATCACTACCAAACTTTTAAAGCCTTTGGTTAACATTTTAAAAATTGTATAAAAGCAAAAAGGAAAAGGGGGCATGGGATAAGGGTTTTCTAGGGAGGGGAAATGGGGAAAGGGGATGGCATCTGAAATGTAAATAAAATATCCAATAAAAAATAAATAATAAAAAAAAGAAATTGGGCCTTACTGTCAGTTTATGATGAGCCTTGAAAATAGCCTAGGTTGTTTAGGAGTTTCCATGGTTCCTCTTCTGTCAACAAAACTAACTCAGTTAGATGTAACCCATTCCTGGTACTGTAGCTTTCATTGGTAGCAAGACATATCTAGTTGGGGCTTTGTCTCCCTGTCATTTGGCAATTCATTTAGGTTTCTTTCATTCATATATATTTATATATATATATATATATATATATATATATATATATATATATATATGTAATACAGTAGAAGCATATATATATATGAACCCTCAGATGGACCTTAGTTAAACTGTCATTCCAAATATTCTCCCCATTACTCTCTAATCTCTCTCCTTCTCAGTTTAACCTTCCCATCCCAGACTCCCTCTCCCATTTCTCTATAGCTATACATTCTATTTCCCCTTTCTTGGGAAATCCTCCCTTCACCCCGCTCCCTTACTCTATACCTAACTTCTGGGGTTATATGGATTCTAACATGCCCATTGAAAGCTAATATACATGTATAATTGAAAGCATATCATATTTATTTGTCTAGAGGTCTGGGTTACCTCATTCAGGATAATTTTTTTCTAGCTCTATTATTCATTTACGTGTGAGGTTCATATCATTTTTTAACAGCTGAGTAATATCCCATTGTGTAAATGTACCACATTTTCATTATCCATTCATCTGTTGATGGATATCTAGACTGTTTCCAATTTCTGACAAATATGAATAGATCAGCAATGAACATGGTTGAGCAAGTATCTCTATATTAGGATGAAGCGTCCTTTGGGTATATGAACAAGAATGATACAGCTGGATCATGAAGTAAATCTATTTCCAACTTGCTGAATAACAACCACACTGACTTCCATAATGGCTTTTGCACTCCCACTGGCAACAGATGAGTATTTCCCTTAACCCAAATCCCCTCCAGCATCAGTTGTCATTTGCTTTATTGATCTTGGGCATTTTGACTGGTGTAAAATGAAATCTCAAAGTAGTTTTAATTTTCCTTTCTCAGGCTATTCTCAAACTCTGAAATCTGCCTGCCTCTGCCTCTCAAGTGCTGGGATTAAATTTGTGCACCACCACCCCATTTTTAATTCGATTATTTGTTTTGTGGATGTCCTTTTTTTAAAGTTCTTTATATATTTTAGATATTAGGTTTGAATCAGAAGTGTAATTGGTAAACAAAATGTTCCCATTCTGTAGGCTGCTGCTTTATCCAAATTATGGTGTCCTTTGCTGTGCAGAAGCTTCTCCATTTCATAAGGTCCCATTTATTGTGTTCTTAATACATGTGATATTGGTGTTCTGTTAAGAAAGTCTTTTCCTGCGCCAATGAGTTTGAGATTGTCCCCCACTTTCTCTTTTATCGGTCAGTGTATGTGGTTTTATGTTGAGGTCTTTGATCCACTTAGACTTGACTTTTGTGCAAGATAATAATTAGGGACCTATTGGAATCCTTATACATGTAGGCATCCAGTTTGGCCAGCATGGTTTATTGAAGATGCTGTTTTTTCCCCAGTGTGTATTTTTGGTTTTTCTATCAAATATTAGATGTCTGTGGGTATATAAATTTATGTCTCAGTCTTCAATTTGAGTTCATTGATCAATATGTCTGTTTTTAAGCCAACATGGTGTCTTTATAACTATAGTTCTGTAGTACCATTTGAGATCAGGGATGGTGATACCTCCAACAGCTCTTTTATTATTTAGGATTGTCTCTCCTATCCTCATTTGGTTGCTTGCTTGTTTGTTTTGGTGTGTGTATGTATGTGTATGTGTTTCCATATGAAGCTGTGAATTGCTCTTTCAAGATTTGTGGAGAATTGTGTTGAAATTTTGATGAGGATTCTGTTGAATCTGAAGAGTGCTTTTAGTAGGTGGCCATTTTTTACTATGTTAATCCTACCAAACCATGAGCATGGGAGTTCTTTCCATCTTCTGATCTCTTCTTCATTTTCTTTTTTCAATGTCTTAAAATTTTTATTATGCAAGTCGTTTACTTGCTTAGTTAGAGTTACCAACAAGATTATTTTTAAGGCTACTGTGAAAAGTGTTGTTTCCACAATTTCTTAGTCTGTTTTTCATTTGTATACAAAATTAATTAAGGTTATTAATTTTTGTGTGTTAATTTTGTATCATGCCACTTTGCTGAAGGTGTAGTAGAAATTTCCTGGTGGATTTTTTAGGTTTACTTATGTATATAAATCTATCATCTGCAAATAAAGATACATTGAATTCTTCCTTTTGAATTTGTAATCCCTTTGATCTTTTCAGTTGTCTTGCTGCTCTAGCTAAGACTTCGAGCACTAAAATGAGTACATATGGAGAAAGTGGACATCCTTGTCTTGTTCTTGATTTTAGTGAAAATGATTTGAGTTTCTCTGCTTAGGTTGATGGTGGTTATAGGCTTGCTGTAAATTGTCTTCATTATGTTGAGGTATATCCCTTGTATTCCTAGTCTCTTCAGGATTGTTATCATGAAGGGTATCAGTTCAACAAATAATTATTCACAAATGTCCATAATAACATTTTATTCAACAGCCAAACTCTGAAAATAACACAAATGTTCATCCACAGATAAATAAATAAGCAAATTGTGGTTATATTTATTAGAATATGACTCACCCATAAAAGGGACTGTAATACTGATACCTGAAACAGCATGAGTGTCCATTGGAAGCATTATGTTAAGTGAGAGAAGTCAGACACAGATTAGATTATGATGCATCTATGCTAAATACCCTTAGTGGGTAAATTAATAGATTTGGGAACAGATTAGTGGATATCAGTGGCAGGAGTAAGAAGAATGGAAAGTAACTGTTTAACAAACATGAGGTTTTAATGGGGGAGCATAAACTAGACCAATGTAGGAGTTCCCATCACTATGAATGTAGTGTCACTGAATTGTTCACTTTAAATGATCAACTTTATCTGACCTGAATTTCACATGAATTAAAAAGTGTTGTAGACTGAATGAATAATTATCAATTGAAGTAGTAAATCACAACTTCACAGGGCTATAACTGCTTTAATGGATATAGTGACAGTATTATTTGGTTTGGTACAAGGAACTGAGGTGCAGAGTTTACATATCAAGCAGACTTGGCCTCTAGGTCCTCCTCAGTCAGTCCTTATCTGGCATACCCTGGCCCAACCCCGCAATTTCCAACTCAGGGGCTGGGATATCCTTCACTCAGAGGCTCTTCCCCATATAATCTAGATATTTTGCCCACCCCTCTACTTTTCTTCTTTCTGCAAGTGTGTGCCCTTTCTTTCTTCCCTCTCCCCCCACCCTGTGACAGCTTCCCTGGCCTCCTTCCTTAGGGCCAGTGAACTCACCAGTCCAAGAGCAGCTTCAACAAATCTGCCTTTATTCTATTCTCATCTGTCTTGAATTGACTAATTTCATTGGCAAAGAAATAACCTATCAAGCATTACCCACACCTCACCCCCACCCTGTTTTTCTTCTGGTCATAGAAGATGCTTATATTAGAGGGGAACAGGTCATGCTCATGTGACATTTGCTCTATGAGATATTTGGTATAAATTTTAAATTATTTAAAAATAAAAATGTTTATGAATTAATAAAGTGGTAGAGATTGAATTCATAATTAGCCTGCTTGGTGTCCATGGGTCATATGGTTAAAGCACACATTATTAACAATGGAAGAATACATTGAAATCCCACTCTGTGTGCAAGGATACAGTGGGAACTCCTCATCACTTCACAGATGTTCCTGTGAGAACGCTTGTCACTTGGACCAATTAGGAGGAAACACCAAGCTATCCCAAATGAGGACCAGTCCATGAAATAACTAGCCACAATCTCTGTTAAGGTCAAGGTCAAGAAATTGAAAGTGAACCTAGGAAATCTCCTAGAGCACAGGAGAATAATGAATTGTGAAAGTCAAACACCACACATGAATTGTCCTGGAGTGGGTGTTTTGCTGTCAAAGCCATCATCGTCCTTTGTTGTCACATCCATCATAGAGACAACTGGCAAAACTCAAACAGGAGTTTGGGGTGAGGTGGTAATAATGAGGAAAAAACGTTATTTGTACTGTACTCAACTTTCCTGCAAGTTTGAGTTTCTTAAACACAAAGGATGAAGAAACCTAAGCCAATTTATTGAAAGTTCTGTTCCCCCTTAAGAACCCAATGCCATGAAGAAAACCATGACTTAGGAAAAGTCACATTCCAGTGATTGTTTTCTAGGAAAGTCACACTGGTGATCGTTCTCTACGAAGGGTCTCTGGGGTGAAAGGAGAAGCCTAAGGAAGCACAACCTTCTTTCTTTCTTTCTTTCTTTCTTTCTTTCTTTCTTTCTTTCTTTCTTTCTTTCTTAAGGTTTACTTGTTTTCTATTTATATGAGTACACTGCAGCTGTCTTCAGACACACACCAGAAGAGGGCATCGGATCACATTGCAGATCATTGTGAACCACCATGTGGTTGCTGGGAATTGAACTCAGGACCTCTGGAAGAGCAGCCAGTGCTCTTAACCACTGAGCCATCTCTCTAGCCCGAAGCACAACCTTTCAACCTTAGAACAAGGACAATTAGTGACAAGTACTTCCAACTGCTCCCTTAACCACCTTCTCTGCCTAGCAGTTGGTCAAGGTCAATTTTGTCACACCTTGATGACAGTGCTGGATAACAGCATTTAATTAATGTGTTGCCTCAACTGGTACCTTGCTACTTTACTGGCAAATCCATCCATTTTAAAGACCCCAAGTCTATTCCGAGTAGACTCATTCTGTTTTTAATAGAGAAAATGAAGAGTTTGGAATCTTTTATTATGATATGAGGTAAGAACAGGGGTCTTTAACTCAGAAAGATAAGAGAACCTCATTTCTTAACACAATGACCAGGGAACATAAAACAGTCCAGTGCTACAACATAGAAATAATGTCTACCAAGTGTACAGTTAGGCATTACCTAATATAAAATAAACTGCAGGCAACAGCATCCACATAGCAACACACGGCAAGATTACTCCCTTATCCTTTTATATTACAGTATGATAAAACCACTTTCAGAGAGAAATTGGGGCTTCTTCACAGCACTGCTGAAGTTATTACAAGCTTAGCCCCAGCCATACGGGCTGCATTTCCAAATACCATCTCTTTAAAGTAAAACTACATTTAAAAACTCTACTGTTCTATTTGACAAACAGTACATGCAGTCAGTGGTGACACATGTTGGTTCCACTTCCTATCTTTTTTTCTTAACCCTTATTTCATCTCTCACACTGTATTAGAAGCCTTTAGAAGTGAGAGAGAAACCCCAGCAACTATCCTCCCTCCCCTCAAAAACCTGCAGCAATTATTAAGAGCCTGGTAGAGTTGTTGGCATGAAGGGCAAAAGGGGAAAAAGAGAGTTGCTTCTAGGAAATACTATTCTAAACTTGAGTAGTTACACCATCCTAACAGACTGTACTATAATTTCTACAGTTTTATTTTGACTGAAAGCTCTATTATTTAAAACAATTTTGTATTGTGTATGTTTATTGAGCATAGTACTGTGTTGCATAAGGGCGTTTCTTACCAATATATATTATATTGTGGACATATTTTTCCCCTCTCCCCTTCTTCTCCTATTAATCCATTAGACAGTTTACCTTCTACTTTCACGTCTTCCATACACACAGGATTTTATACAGCTACGTAAACTGCAGGAAGCACCAATGATCAACTCTCAGTCTGCTCAAATATAATTTGGTCCTTGAAGCTCACTATATGTGACATGGTATGTGATTTGCATTCTGTTTTTGACGGGCCCGTCTGCATCCTACAGCTAGGTCACTGTAATTCATGGAAGATTTAAAAAGCAAAGAAATCACTGAAAACAAGATAACATTGTCAGTCAGGGAAGCGGGCACCAGCTTGAAGATAATATGGACAAGTGTCTGATTTCCTGATAAGGCCTTTATCGTAGAACTGGGATCTGGAGAGTACATCCCTCAGGCCAAATCCAGCCTTCTGTCTGTTTCTGTTTTTCCACTGTTTTGACATTTTTATACTGTGTTGGAATGCCACTCTTTTTTACCTATTGTCTGTGGCTGCATTTGCTCTACAGTTATGTAGTTGCCAGTACACACTTTCTGGCCCACTAAATATACAATATATTCCATCTGGTTCTTTACAGAAAGAATGTGGACCTCTGTTCTAGAACCCTCTAGCAGGTCATTTCTACTACCATTCTGGGGCTGTGGCTACTTAACTATCTTTGATAGGTCTGGTATACCTACTTTGCCTCATAGAGTCTCCTGGAAGAATCTGACTCCTCCACAGTTTGAAAAGAATTACTCATGTGACGCCCCCCCTGCACCCCCCCCCCGCACCTCCCCCACACTTACCACTGCTAATAGGGCCAGGGATGACAACTTAGCCCAATTACCAATAGCATATGGCAAAATAAGCTATGATTTGTCCAGTATCTATTGAGGTTAAGGACAGAAACGGTGCCTAGCAAACCAAATCTCATGTGTAGAGAGTAAAAGAGCCATAAACATTGCTGTGAAGAACAGTTGCAGGAGAGAAACTGGAAGCAGACACAGCAGCAAGGGTTCAAAGAAAAGGAGAAAAAGAGAAACAAACAGACACAAGGTCTTAAACGCTTTCTGCTTCCTGTGTGGTGTGGCTCCATTTCCTGTCACCAGAGGACCTGTGGGTTTGGTTTTGTATTATTTTTGTATTTCTTAGCTTAAAGCCTCATTTTCCTAACTCAGTTGGCTGTGTTTACCAGTTTTCTATTTAAAGAGATACTAAACAGAAATACTATTTCTTTAATATAAAAGGGGGCTGGAAAGATATCTCAGTGGGTAAAGTGTTTGTCACACAAGTATCAGGACATGAGTTCTTCATATCTCCATACTTATGTAAAAAGTCACAGGAAGTAATGTGCACATGTAATCCTGCCACTAGGAGACAGAGTAGACAGGAGGGTTTCCAGAGCTTTTAGTGGAATTGATGAGCTCCAGGTTCAACAAGAAACCCCACTTACAGAAAATAAGATGGAAAGTGATTAAAGAACACACTGGATGTTTATTATGTCCTCCATATGTGTGTGTGCACACACACACATTTACATATGTATAAGCAAGTGTATATACACATAGACTATACACATATACTATATATATATATAATACTGCTTTGGGGCCAGGAATATGGTAGGTAAAGGTGTTTGATGACCTGTATTTTATTTCTAGAACTCACATAATAGAAGAATAAAACTGACTCTGGCAAGCTGTTCTCTGGTTTCGGAATTCATGTCATGTGCACACTCACACACATGCACATTCACAGACACACACAATGTAGGAATATTACTTATTATGCTAGGAAAAAATAGTGTGTTATATTAACAATTTTCTGTTTTACAAGTAATTGACCCATACACAAAAACCATCGTATGAGTAATTGATCCTAGAAAAAAATCATTATAATCAATTGCCCTAGATAAAAGTGCTATTTCTTACACATATGTATCATTTTTATTATGTGTCTAGTGTGTGCAAACACGAATCAAGATACCCAAAATATTGTTGCAAAAGAAATAAAAGTCTCTATGTTTTGGAGCTTCTATTGTCTTCCTTCTTTCTTTGTTAGGGTGGGGTGGGTAGGGTGTCATTCAAGACAGGGTCTCATTGTATGGCTTTGGCTGTCCTGGAACTCATTATGAGATCTAGCTGCCTTCCAGGCACTGGCATTGGGCCACTCCACCAGGCTGAGGAGCTCCTCTTTCCAAGTACTTGGCTAAATTGCTTTCCTCTGTGTCATTCTCATTTGTGAAGCTGTATTCATATTATCTGGGTGGTGTGACAATTCAGGGTGAAATGGACCTGTCAAACGGAGGCCCATTAGCACCTGGAGCAAAGCACAGGTGTAGTGAGTGGTAGGCAGTGGTCCATACTGGGAAGCTAGTGAATAAGCTGCAGCCAAAGGGACATTTGAGAAAGAGAGACAATCTCAGTGCTGGAGGAAGAACTGCAGACAAAGGTCTCTGGAGCTTTTTTGTTTTTTTAGAGGCAGGGTTTTTCTGTGTAGCCCTGGCTACCCTGGAAATCACTTTGTAGAGCAGGCTGGCCTCAAACTGAGAGAGATCCTCCTGCCTTTGCCTCCCTGAGTGTTGGGATTAAAGGTGTGTGGTACCACCACCCAGCTTCTGTAGCTTTTCATTACCTTTTATAATTCACTAAATTCCTGTCATTTATTTACCTACAGTCTCCCTTATGTAATTTGTCCTTCAACCTTGTGCCTCTATTTTGATGTTTTTCTACTTGTTGCTTCCTCTTAATTCCCAAACAGAAAGAAGCACAGCGATGACAAAATTCTCTCTCTCTCTCTCTCTCTCTCTCTCTCTCTCTCTCTCTTTCTCTCTCTCTCTGACTATGGATAGTCATGGTACATGGATTCCATATTCCCCTAGTGGTTTTTACCAGTAGCAGAGTCAGATTTTTATTACTATAACAAAATACTTGAGAAATCAAATTAAAAAGGAAGACATTTTAATGAGATTCACTGTTTCAGAGGTTTCTAGGTCATCATCAGTTGGTTAGGCTGTGGTGAGGATCCAGATCATAGTATAAATTCCATTGTAGAGAAAACTGCTTCTCTATGGTGGCCAGGAAACAAAGAAATATACAAAAGGGGGAAAGCAGCAGTCTCTCTTTCAAGGGAACAACCTTAGGGCTATAACTCCCTCTGTCTAGTCTCAGCCTCTCAAAAGTCCCACTATGTGCCAAGAGTACCACAGTTTGGCAAGCAAGATTTTAATATATGGGCATTTGGAGGACACCTATCCAAATCATGGCAACCATTAGCCAAAGCACAGTTATTCTAGCCAACCCCCTAACTATTTACAGCAAGGAATACCAACCAGACAGACCATACTAGTTCTCAACAAAGAAAGTTTGTTCTGATCAAACCTAAATATATTGTCTTTGAAAGAAAGTTGAGCCAGCCTTGGGATCACAAATGCTGAAGAAGACACCATGGAGTAGGGAGAGACAATGACACAGCAAAGAAAAAAAAAAAAAAGAAGAGGAAAGAAAAAAAGAAGGAAGGGAAGGAAGGGAAGAAAGAAGGGAGGAAAGAAGGAAGGGAAGGAGGGAAGAGGAACAAAAAGATAGTTATAATTTTGCAGAGTGCAACAAAGGAGAAGACCAAAGCACTTTGTGAATCAGCTGTACAGATTGGGAAATGGGAGGCCAGAAGAAGTTAAAAGCAGTTTTCTTATCTAGGTGTAGGTAGGGCATGCCTGTAGTATCCACTGATCAGAAGCAGAATGATCTTTGAAGTCCACAGAGGTTCCAGGACAGCTAAGACAACACAGCAAGACTCTATCTCACAAAATAAAAAGTACATGTCTGGGCTCCCTTTCCTAGAGAGAATCTGCCAAAGCTTCAGAACTGTTGACCTGAAAGGCAACCCAATGATCCTTTTGTTTCCAGCTTCCCTTTAAAAATGCAACTGGTTCTAGAAAAGAGAATATATTAAGATGTAAAATTAATGAGTATTAGATCATTCATAACCAACATTATTCAGTACCAGAACTCACAGAAGGCATGAGTGTAACAGAGCAAATGGTGCAATCGGGAAGGCAGCAGTTTGCATTGAAATCAGGCACACTCAGAAGGGGGTACATAGCATTGACTTCTGGTAGAGCTAGCACAGTGGCAAATGGGGACAGAAGGCTATACATTATGTTTTCCCCATAAGACTGTTCAGCAGACGTGTTATGTTAAAGCTGTTGGGTATGTGGTGTCGATTCATCAGAAGTTGGTCTTGAGCTTACGCTGGGCCTATCTGACAGGTAGCCATACAAGTAAGGGTGAGTGTAAGGGGGTTTTCTATTAAGAGTCAGGATAGCTGGTCCTTGGCAGCAATCCAGCCTGTCTGTAAGTGACAGAAGGCCTGTAACCCTGTGCAGTCCCCTTTGCAGGCATTTCCCAGGGAGTAAAGCTCAAAGATATCCTTCACTGGAAAGAAAGGTGACGATTACAGGGGGGGAGGGGGAACTATTATTGTTCCTATCTGTGCTGTTACTGAATTAAGCAAAAATCATTAGGTTTGTGGGGAGCAAGCTTCTTTTCTTGTTAAATGCTATAAAGCCAAGCCTTGTGGGCAGCTCTGGCTGATTATCAGGATTTTCCAATTGACTCTTTTACTTCGTAGAAGGAACTTAATTCCGTATCTAATTTTAATCTGCATCCTATGGTCAGGCATGTTGTGTTAAAGCATTTGTTAACATTTAAAGAGGGGGAGCTGGTTATATTGATTCTTCTTGTGTAAATTGGCCAAGGTGATCAATTTTGGGTTGTAAACTTTTGATGTTTAAATGCATTACCTTAATACTATTTAAGCACAGTCAATTGTCAACCTTATTAACCCATAGAATACAGTGAGAATTTGGATGCAGCTCAATCCAGCATGCTGACGTGAGGAGGGGAGTTGGGCAATTTCCAAGCCAAATTACACCTGTCATCCTCTTCCAAGCTATTTCACGTATGCACTGCTGAAATAGAAACTTGGGAGGTCTTTGTCCTAGTTAGAGACTGCATTGTGGAGTTTCACTCTTCCCTCACCACGCTGTCTTGACCACCATTCTCATACAATAGCCAGATTAGTATGGAGTTAAGAGTCAGTGAAGGTCACTTGCAGGTTAAAGGGGCTTAATGGTGACATCTGCTCTTGCCAATCAATAAGAGATACAGGCAAAAGGCTGTGAAGCCGCTGACAAAAAGAAGCTAAGTGCCACCATTATTTCCACAGCCAGGGAGATGTTTCACCAACACAGGGCTACTTTGACTTCTTAGCAACAAAATCATCAGGAAATACTAATCTGTCAAAGAAGCTTCCATGCCTTTTTGCCCAGGCCGTGGACTCTTTCTGTAAGACACTGAGTTGGTTAAATGATGGATCTGTTACAATTAGGTACAGCTTGATGTGGGAGACAATCCAAATCACCAACAGATTAAATACATAAAGTATAGTCCCCTCACACAAGAAATCTAGAAGGTTATAATCCAGCTGTGACTTGATAGTTGTTTCTGGTTGCCAGGGACACTAGTCTCATAATTTCCAGAATATCTCCTTTACTTGGGACCCATGATAATTGCTTCAATTCTAGCGTTTTTCTTTTAAGGATATTTCACAAATTACAGGTAACATTTGTACTTGTACATCAGTGGTGTGACTACACGGAGGGGAAAAGAACCTCGAGAAATGTGCTACTTCGCACATATTTCAGTAAGACTCAAGATTCTATTACAAATGCAGAAAACGAGTGCTGTAGGTCAAAAGGCTGTCACTGTCCTCAAGTGTGCTTGAGGTGAGGAGAAGATAACTGGATCAAGCTTTTGTAGTTTGCACCTACAATCGTGTATCAATAATCCTGTTTCCCCATGTCTCAGCCTATCTAAAATTTTTCTGACAGGCTACACAAAATGGAAAATCACCCAGAAAGACCTGAAAGGAAGAGGGTGGGGGCACATATAACATCTCTGGCTCTCTCTTGAATGGTTTCAAAGCATTACTTTTCATTTGCTCAGTGCACGGTGTTCATTGTGGGCATCAGCTCTGGTTCCCTTTATTCTGGTCAGTGGAGAATGTGACCTTTCATTGAATGCACAGTGGCTGAGCTGCTAATGTTTTAAAAGAAAGACAACTTACTTATGATTCTGGATACTTCAAAAGGCCTCTCCCTTCCTATCTTATCTACCATCCCAGATATCCCTCATTGTTCACGAAGAATCTCTTAGAAATGTGAAGTTTACGTACTCACGGTCAAAGCCTAACACCTATACTACTGGGTTCCCGTGGGATGAAGGATAGGAAACCTATATAATGAACAAAGAATTCCCATTTGTTTGGGAAGGTTTGCTGAACCCATATTTAGAATTGAGGAAATTTCTAATAGGGATGATTCTCAACCTCAGAATAAGTTATGCTTAACGATTTACCTACCCAAGACAGGCTTTGCACAGTTCTCCTGCCTTCCTGGCTTCCTTCCATTTTATGCTTCCTGGCTGTGTCTTTGACTGTCCATCTATGTATGCTGAGGGAATGCAAATAAAAGTTTAACAGGAGCCCAAGGAAAATATAATTGAGAAGGTAACTTTTCCCCAAATAATATACCAGGTAAAATGGAAATGTTTTAAAAATTATTGGTGTCACATTCATTGATGTGGATAATCACGAAATGGCTCTACAGTAAAGCCTCATTATTTTGGGCTCCAGTAATTCAGAATTTGTGATTAAATTTCTGCCCAGTTCCTGTTCAAATTACCATTACACTATCTGTGAATGAATGGTTAGCTAAGCAAAGTAATAGTGTAAACAAGATTGCAAAGGGGCATGTTTAACTGAGGAAGGATAGATCTCTTTTTAAAGGCTTTGACGCATTAATTATTTGCATGCAAATGAGCACTGCTCATTACAAATAAGTCTTATCTCGTCATTAAAACTCTTCAGACAGGACTTCAAGTAGAAGCCTTCTACCAGTTTGTTTGTTACTGTGGATTAGTGAAAAGAATATAATTCTATATGATATTTAAAATTTATAACTTAGACCCTTCACAAAATGTGACTAAGCTTGCCCTCACCTGACCTATACCACTGAAGGTTTCCTTTAGGCCTGGATGTCTACTTAGCTCTCCACAAACTGAAAAGAACCCGTTTATAGAGTAGAACAGTTCTGCCAATGAGCCAACCAGCTCTGCCCATATAACAAAAAAAGACATTCAGGACGAATTAAGACTACTTTAAATATTTCCAAGCTTTGAAAAAGCTCAAAGGAGGCACTGGTCAGATAGCCCAGTCCAATCCTATTACGTTATAGCCAATGGTCTTAAATGAATTACGATGGCACTAAAGCGTTTTCTGTTTGTTTCTTCATTCCTGCAGATCTGTTTAGCTCATTAACTGTACTTACTAGGTATGTTTCAAAGAACTAAACAGTAATAGTTTTTATAGTACACTTAATATCAATGGCCATCTGGAAAAGTGGTTTGTATAATCCAGTTAATTGCTTTATTTTAAAAGTCCAAGACTTACTCTTCTGGCTTACAAAACAGATTCAAGGAAATCAATATTTCCTTTTGGTTAAGAACACATGCTAATATGGTCCAAACTCCAGTATGTCCATTTTTACTTTGAATATTCCTGAATTCAGTTTCCTCAGTTACAAAGGGAAACATATACTTCCAACCTCAGAGAGTGGTCAGCAAAATACCTGGGAGATATTATCAACATTATAGTGTTTGTCAATACTAGTGATAATATTCAATGAATATAGGTAGCAAGAAAACATAAGTAAATAACTTTAAAAAGGAAAGCCACATTGTTTGCAAGCAGCTGCAAGGTAAGAGTATTGAGGCTCCTCTGTCACTGGCCTTCAGCCACTGAGCAGTGTTTAAACCTCAGTTACCCTTTTTATGCATTGACAGTACTTGAAAACCTATTATGAACTGTGTGTGAGTTTAACTGAAAAGGTCACTGTGGGATCAGTAGTACCTTCCAAAGTAAGCGCATGTGAAATCTGCCCCCTGATTAGTGAGTGTGGCCACTATCCAAATTGCCTGCCACCTAGACTCTCCATATGCCACAACATATTGTGCACACATAAGAAATTCCCAGGCTGGGGGCATTTCATGGTTTTAAAGACATTCTCATAGATCACATAAAAGCCAGGAAAATGCACAGCAACAGTGTAATAGAAATGAATATGGAAACAGGTAATGTTAGCCAGAGTCAGCCAGTATGGCACATTTGGGTCTCTTATAAAGGGTAAGTCTTTCAACAAGTGCTGCCTTTATTCCTCTTTGATGTTTTACTCTGAAGGTATTGAATCAATTTCACCTTTTCAGAAGTAGCCATTTCCTTACTGCCTTTGGGATCCAGGATGGTTTTATGGAAGAAGTTGAAAGAATGGCATAGCTCGTACTCAGACCCTAATGATACAAAGTGTCAGCATTTGCCAAAGGACAGGAGTACAACTGGAAACTACCTTAACTAATCCATTTACCTGTGAGTTGTTAAGAATTAATATTTGGGGATGGTTTAATTTTTAAAGAGGTGAAATAAAAGTTATCTTTTTGTTAAAATAAATGGGTGGGGAAGCAGTACTACGGATCCAAACTAGAACCTCACAAACACTAACCAATCCCTGTGTCACTGGTCGACATTGTGTTTCTCTTAGAGATATGCTTCCCTGGGTACCGCTTTCACTTTCCTGCATCCTGTGAGTGTTTTCTTGAGTCATGGAAAAAGAAGTAATTTTGAACAGGAAATGGGGCCATTGTGCCTAACTCTGGGCATGTTAAAGATAAGAACTAGAAATCAATAGCCTCTATCTTGTATGGTGCAACTGGCAAAAGACAATTTGATAATCATTGAGTGCTGTATAAGGTACCTAGGCCCGAGGCTTTGCCTTGGTAACGATGCCTTTTCATATTTGCTTTCGCATCCTCCTTCTCGTGGCTACCACAAACTCCTAGAAACCTTGTATCTGCTCTTATTTTGTTTTATTTTGTTTTGTTGTATTTTATTTTTTCCTGAGACAGGCTTCTCCATGTAGTCCTGGCTGTCTTGAAACTCACCCTGTAGACTAGCTGCGCTGGAACTCAGAGATTCACCTGCCTCTGCCTCCCAAGTGCTGGGACTAGAGGTATGTTCCACCACTGTCTGTAGTCTCCATTTTTAGCATTTATTTATTAGCAATCAAAATAGTTTTTAAAATGTCATTTAGGGTCTAAAGAGAAGTCTCAGTAGTTAAGAGCATTTGTTGTTTTTATAGACAACATCGGTTCCATTCAAAATACCCCCATGGTGGCTTACAACCAACTGAAACTCTAAGTTCAGGGGATCTGATGCCCTTCTCTGGCCTCTGAGGATATGAGGTACACATACACGTATAGTAAAAGCAAACACCCAGACACATAAAAATAATAAGTTTTTTTTTTTTAAATATCATTTTAATTTTCTTCTCTGTATGTGACTATATGATTATGGGATATTTCTGACTCCTTAATGAGATGTCCAGATCATTTCACATTCAGGTGACAAATTCACTCACACAAAATGATAAGGCTCTATCCCAGTAAATGGTGAAGCCCAAGCATGGGTATATATAAGGGGCATCCTCACTTATCCAGGAAGGTCATGCTATCACTGTGGGATAGTGTGGAGTTGACCTATGCGAGTCTAAGTCCCTCCATTCATGATATCAGTTATATAACAGTGATTGCCCTTTTTACTGATGCATCCTGAAGACCACTAAGTTAGCAAATTTTAAAGAAGTTAAGGAAATGCTAAGTAGTAGTACTAGAGACAAATTTACTTAAAGTAGTGAATAATGGAATCTGTGTTTCATTTATCATTTCTGGCAAAAAAGTATATCAAAGGAACCCAGTCATTTTTTTTTTCAGTGTCTATGGCATATTTGCAATTCAGAAATAATTCTCTGGATTTTTTCAACGCCTGCCTGTTCAATTTATCACCGACTGTTGAGATTGGTGCCTGCTTGTTGATTTTATAGTCGTTCTCAGCAGTTTGTTGAGAACTACTAGTAAATAAATGTATAACTTGATGAAATAGTGTGGACATGAAGACAGGTTGTGGATCAGACACAAGAAAAAATGTTGTAAGTACAGCCTGCAAAAGCAATGAGATCTGTGGCAGTTTAAACAAGAGTGGCCCCTATCAGTTCATATATTTGAATGTTTAATCCCTAATTACTAGAACCTTTTGGGAATGAGACTTGGCCTTGTTAGAGGAAGTTTTGAGGTGTCAAAAGCCCATGGCAGTTAGCTCTCTGCTTGTGGGTCAGGATGTATGCTCTCATGGTGCCCTCACATCATACCTGCCTGCCTGCCTGCCTGCCTGCCTGCCTGCCTGCCTGCTTCCTACCATGCTCCCCACCATGATGACCATAGACTAGCCCTCTGGAGCTGGAAGCCAAATAGTTACCTTGAGCATGGTGTCTTATCACAACGAAAAGTTAGCTAGGACAGAGTCCAAAGTAGGAATCCTTAGGTTTGAATAAGGGCCAATTAAATATTTGTCTTACCTTTCAAAAGATACACCTAGACTTCCACTTGTGTATTAGTGTAGAAGGCTCTGAAACTTATGTACTAATCATAACTCACCTTTTGTTTTGCCCCTTGGGTAGATCCAATTGTGGGACAAGGCATCTTCATTCTTGAATTTTATAACTAGGTGATTGTACTGAATAATAATAAGCATTTCTAAGTAAGGAGATAGGCCAATATCTTCATGTCTTGTTTTAAATATTTTGTCTTATGAGAATTCAGGTTGGGTCTGCCAATTTTTAATCAATATCACTCCTCTCACTTTAAAAAAAATATGTATATATATGTATATATATACATATATATTTATAATGTGTGTAAAAACGTGTGTGTTGTGTGTGGGGGGTATAAATGCTGGAAGACAAAATAATTATAAAATATTACAAAAATAAATTATAAAATATGCACAAATAATGGTACAATGAGCATATGTTTCTATTACCACTGAATTTAAAGTATCATCTATTACTATTAACTTCCAAGTCACTTGACTGCCCTTTTCTGATCACATCTGTCTCCCTTATAAGCTATTACTATGTTGAATCATGTGTTTGTCATTCTCTGTAGTTCCTCATAGTTTTATTCCATGTATTTCTGTATGACATTTTTTCAAGTTTTATATAATTTCAGCATTAATTTATTTTCAAAGAGTAAATATGGTTTTTCTACTTCTTGTTTTATGCAACATTCTAAGAAGTGGCTATGTGGTTTTGTGAAGTTGCATTTTTACTTCCACATAGTATAAAGAGTTAATGAACATTTACTTTATCTTAGTTTGAGAATACCAAGAACAGCAGCTATAAACATTCTTGTACATATCCTCCTGTGTGTTTTACCCTCTTACCAGTCATTTTACTTCATTTCTTGATGATTTATAGACTATGTGTATGTGTATACAAATCTAGACACTAATACATTATACTATATATATTTGTATGTGTGTGTATATGTATATGTGTGTGTGTATGTGTTTTCTAAATTATCACCTGCCATAGTTCTTCAGGCTAGGAAGTCCAAAATCAAAGAGCCACAACTGGCAAGAGCCTTCTGTTTTGTTTTAAAACAGGGTCTAAATATGGAGCCCTGGCTGACTTGAAACTCACTATGTAAATTTGAGGCTAGACCAGACCAGCCTCTGACACACACATATCTTTCTAGCTTTTCCCTTCTGAGTGCTGGTATTAAAGGCACGTGCTGCCATGCCCATTGCTACATTAAAACATGACAGAAGGCATCATATGAGTGGGATGAGTTTATCATTGAATAATAATGGAATAATGAACCAACTCTTATGACAAAAAAATTAATCCATTCGTGAAGACAAAGCCAAACCACTCTAAAGGCTCAGGGTTTAACACGGATGCTTTTGGGGCTACATTTCCAATGGGTGAAGGTTAGGGTGGATGTTCAAATCCTAGCACTTGGAATTGCATTTCAAACAACCATTTAGCTGCAGCTTCTGCTTTCTAGTTATTATTTTTTCTATTTCCTATTTTGGATGACAAACATATTCTCCTGTAAAAGCCTTTGAAAACATGTCTTTCCCTTTTACATTTGTCTTTAGTCTACTGGTGAGGCTATTTAGGATAGGAGATAGAATTCTCTCTGTACCATCTCAGCCCAAAACCTACTGAATGACTGCAATAGTTTATTATCTCTCATGGTTTTGGTGTTTGTCAAGGTCATCACATATATTCTTCTTTAATATCTGCCTACAATTACTATGAAATGGTGAGTGAGTCTGCAGATATCAGAAAGTTTGCCCATTTATGCATCTCAGAGCTGGACTAGAATCATATCCCTTTTTCCATCTGTAATCTTCATATTATTACTTGTGCTTTTACCATAGAATGGCTTTTGTACAGTAATCAGATGTCTAACTTGATGTCTAGGTTACCCCAGGGCAAACTTTCTATGAAATGGTAAGTGGAGGCTACGTGTTTTTAAAGTCCCAAGATCAGTGATATATTTTGTTTTTCAGAAAAGATTCATAGTCTACCCAATTTCAGTGTGAGAGGCAATAAACTCTCTCATTGAGAGAGAACCCAAAATTATCATTTACCATATGGATAAACAATTGATTATTGCAATCTATTTAGCACCACTTTCCATCATTTCAAGTCTAATTTTCAGGGGAGATTTCTGCCTGTCTACAAAATAGTAACTTTATAGAAAGGCATTTTTCTTTATGATCCTTTAGTGTTTGGAAGGGATGTGTTTTTCTGCTTTTACTCTTACGCTGGAGACATAGCTTTATGGGATTCTGGCTTTATTTGAGAGTAGTAGTCTTTTATTCAATTTTCTTTCTCGTTGGCCAAGGTCTTTAGCTCTTTTTTCCCCACACTCATGTTATAAAAATCAAAACCAAACCAAATAAAATTCAAACCCTCTAAATAAAAAAAAAAACCAACAACAAAAGCAAACAAGCAAGCAAACAAACAAACAAACCTACTCTGAAATTTGATATTATCTGGTCAATATCCTCAAGAAAAAAATTGAGCTTTCTTTTCAGGCACTGTTGTTTTCATTTTATTTCTTCCTAAGGTACTTACTTATTATGTCTATAGATAGACAGCACTCTCAGGTCATTGTTCAGCAATGCCAGACAAGAAAAGCACTAGTGATTTGACAATGAGAATGGATGAAGGAAATCAGTTGATTAATCATAGAAATAGAGAAATCAGTGGAAGATGTCATGCCATCTTTACAATTTCAACATCCAGATTCTCTTTGCTTTTTTATGAGTTTTTTTTATTAGATATTTTATTTACACTTCAGATGGTATCACCTATCCCCATTCCCCCCCCATCCTTTTTATGAGTTTTTATACCACTGTTTTTTTTTTTTTTTTTTTTTTTTAGAAGAAGTGAGATTTTCATAGTTTAGGAAGACAGCTGAAGCAGAATGAGCCATTACTCTCTAGATGGGGTTCTATATTGTTTTCTGCTAATAACTTAATACTTTAATGGAGCATCTCTGTAAGTGTACCACCCTGGCCAGGTAAATACAGAGATTTTGCTTTGAGAAAGAGAGGAGTAAAGGCCATTCACAGCAAGTTGAAAATATGTTGATTTACAGTGTATTTCTTTTGTGTGTGTGTGTGTGTGTTTTTAATTTTGAGGATAAATTTTCTTAAAAAGAAAACTATTGATTATATGTCTCAAAGAACATTTTATTGGCAAGTAGTATTTAAAATGTGATTCTGTGTCTTATCCCATGCCTGAGTCTGGAATAAGATAATAAAATAAGTAGTGAGAAGCAAACTCCCCGAAGTCATTCCCCATCTCTGCCATTTTTTAGGTATATAATTATTGTCAACTTTATTTAGTTCATCTACAAATGGATATAAATGAGCATTATGTGAGATAACACATGTCAAGTATAACTTAGCTAGTATGCCTGGGACTTAAGCATATAAATATTAGCTGCCTTTGTTGCTCTTATAATGGTTATAATATTATGAAATGAACCACAGGAATGATAGATAGGATGAAATGAGGGGTATTTAATCAGTGCCTTCTATAATAATTACTGGGGAAAAACAGCTACTTATTTTTTTACATATTACAAAAACTCCTTGACTTAAGTTAGTTTAAAACAATTGTACCAAACATCTTGGGTAAATCCTGTGCATGTTTGAATAGATACCATAAGAAGCCCTTCATCACTTAAAGAAAACGGTTCAGTCTTTTGTGAATACTGTTTGTGAACAAGAAACATTTCAAAGTTTTCTTTCAGATATGATATTATTACATCTAAGGTTGAACAGCAATAGTCACAGTAAGGCAAAATTAACAATGACTCTTTAACAGTTTGTGGTATTGCTTATTCAATCAAGAAATTGTTGGCTGGGCTAGCATTGACAAAGTATAATTGTAGATACAGTTTTGTTTATTAATGAACACAGAGCCTCCATAATTTGGAGGTAATGGTCAAACAATCACCTATTACATTTGAACTAGAAATAAAAAGGAGAAGAAAGTCATTTAATTGCTAGTAATTTTTGCTTGTTATATTAAAGGTTTTCTTTACTGTTCAGCACAATAATAATAACAACAGATAGAAAAAAACAGTGATTTGGGACTCAACATCTCATTTCCCTTCTTAATAGCTAAACTATATAAGTCCTAAATGGTTTCATGTAGTATGTGTGTTATCCGGTGGAGAAGAGGATATTTTCTATGTTTTTAAAAAGATTCTTGCAAAAATTTTAGCTCATTGCATGTATTTATAAGATGATTTCACAACTTTTGGACTTTTCCATTGGCCTTTCTCCTCCCACACATAAACACGCCCCTAGACACAATCTCCTTACTGTATTCTTGGAAATGTCTTTCCATAATGACAGATTTGAGTAAATAAATCTGTCTCTCTGGGTGAGAGTGAAAGAAGAGCATACGACGTGCATTAATCATGTTCTGTGGTTTGCCTCCCACCTCCCACAGTGCAGCTCACAGAGGGTGAACATGGGGCTAAATGAGAAATCTGGGCTAACAGGAAGGTCACACATTTTCTGGCCGCTTCCTTCTAAGCTAAATCCAAGTAATTTATTCACGATGGTACCTATTTCAGTCGTGCAGAGACAGAATGAAGAAAATGTACTTTTGAGCCATGATGTGGGGGAAAGAGAAAATCTTGGGCTTTGCTCCCAGCCTTAATGTCAACTGCCTCTATAGCCTTGGTGCAGCCCAGAAGGATTAATTAGCTTTTTAAACACTTTGAATGTGAAAATGTGCTAAATAAACATATGACAGATTGAATTAATGAGAGAAAAAAAGAGTCCTAATCTTGGGGGGAAGGAAGAAACAGGAATATTGATAGAATAGTTATAAATGATTTATATGTATTCATTATGATTATTTACAGTTACTCATTCTTATTTTGGAACAATAGACATAAAAATCTCCCCAAAGAGTATATTGCTTCATATAGTCTGAAATGGGGGGAAAAGAGGTTAAAGCAGCACCAGAAGCTAATAGAATACTTTGATCCATAACAAGTGACTAGAAGTGGGAGGCAGACTGAACAAGAGGATGACTGCGTAATAATGCAATGTAGGACCTTGTGGCTAAAATAAAAGAGCTAGTCCTTCTAGAAAAGAAATAGGAAACTGATTTTGGGTGACAATGAGCATTGTGGAGCAAAGAGCAGGAGGCAAGAGTGGATACTTAGATGGACTTGTCCTAGGAAAGATAACTCAGGAGGGCAAAGTGTTCAGTAATATTAATACTGTAGGAGGATGGATACTGTAATAACACAGTACTGTTGCCAAACCAAAATACAGGAGCTGAGCCATGATATAGTGAAAACTCTAGGAAGCACCTCCAAATAAGAGAATTTATAGCTGGAAGATAATAAGGTAGTCATAAAGTGTTACTTATCAGGTTGAAGAAAAGTGGAGAAAATCAGAAGAGAACTACACAATGTGGTTCAAAATGTCATTTCAGCTATTAGAATATAAAGAAAGAAATGAAATTCTAACACAAGAAAGGAAGACGCACAGAGATGAGCTGATATTAAGGTGAGGCCAGGACTTTATGGGAAGAGATTTGTAGAGAAATTGGAGCAAGCTTGGGACTTTGACACTCTCACAATCTAAGACTGAGCAAAGAGTTCAAAAGAAGAAGAGAAGTATTGTAACATATGCTTTGCACATTGAACCTAGCATTACAGTCTCTTAACTATCTTTGATGTGCAGTTTGCATTTGCTTCTTCAGAAGAAATGTGAACACTAACCTAACTCATATGATGTCCATATCAACTTATCATCCAAGAAAATCCCAATCAGAATTTGCAACCTTAGTTAATAGGTTTGAGTGCTGTTTTGTACCATTTTAACCCCAGGGCCAGGGCAAATTTGCTGGTGCTGTCAGCAAGTCACCCTTTTTGAAATCCACCTCATGAATATAGACAACTGAAGTCAGTATCCTTAAATTTTTGACGGGAGGTTTTTCAAGTTGAAACCTCGTTCTGAGATTTTTTTTTAAACTTAGCATTATTTTCACACTAAGTCACAACCTGAAATGCTTACAGAATATTCTCAAAACCAACACTAGAAAATTATTGGTGACTTAGCAAGTTACCTCTCCTGAAGTGGCCAGTTTAAAATCATAAGCTTAATTACAAAACTAAGCTTCCTTCTAAATATCAAAATCCCTAAGAAGACAATGATTTGCCATGCTCAGCCCATTCAGATATTGTACATGAGATCATCAAGCATTCTACCCGAGGCTTAAGGCACAGAATGTCACCACCTCACTGCTCAATATCAGTTTCTTAATTCTTTGCCATGTTGCTTTATATCACTCAAGTTATTTGATCCACTAAAGGCAAGGGGGCCTTGGTTTACAGTGGTGTTGTCCCTGTGTGTGTGCCTCAAGTGTTCTTGGATTGTTTAACCTTAATTGAGGATAGCAGTCCCAACCCATAAACTACCCAAACTAGCCATGCTAAATTGGTACATTTGTCTATTTCAGCAACTTTTTTTTGATTCATTAGTTTATTATCCTTAGTAGCTTTTTCAATTTGAAAGTATCCTTGTGGGTCACCTAACAATTGAAGTGAAGGTTGTCTCTGACTCTGTTCCCTGCCTGTAGATCACTCCCCCAGCAGGGCTGCCTTGATGGGCCTCATTGTGAGGGGATGCCCTAAGTCCTGATGAGACTTGATGTGCCAGGGCAAGTTGATGATACCCATGGGGGCTTCCACTTCTCTGAGAAGAAGGGGAGGTGAGAATGGGAGGAGGGGGGTTGTAGGGTGGAACTGGTAGGAGAAGAGGAAGGGGCTGCAAATGTGATAGGCAGTGAATACATTAATGAAAAACAAAGAAAAAAAAAAACAAAACAAAGTAGGAACTAAAAAATTGGCTCAGAGAGTCAGAGCCAATTGTCATGTGAGGTCCCTGGTTTGATTCCTAGGACTACACACATAGGAGAGAGAGAGAGAGAGAGAGAGAGAGAGAGAGAGAGAGAGAGAGAGAGAGAGAGAGAGAAGTATTGGCAAGGATATGTCTAGTAGAGGATCCTGATACACTGTTATTGGGTATGAAAATGTTGCTGTGGAAAACAATATAGAAATTCCTTCAAATTTTAAAAATAGATTTACCTTATGATAAAACAATATTGTTGCTGGATATACATCCAACAAAGCATGAAAGCAGGATCTCAAAGACACCTTAGGAGATTCACAGGAGCCAAGAGAAATGGCAGTCTGACTACTTGCCCACAGATGAACAGGTAAAGATAATGTGGCATATACATGCAATGGAACATTATTAAGCTTTAAAAAAAATAAATACTGCCACATGCCATAGCATGCACAAACAGTTACACTACAGGGAATAAACCAATAACAAGCAGACAAATACCTCTTGACTCCACTTACATCAAGTATTTAAATAAAACATGTACAATGGCAGTTGTCTGGGGCTGGAGGAAAGAGAAAGGAGAGACATGTTTGCTAGGCAGATGCTTTCAATTTTTGGAAATGAAAATGTTCTATTGATTTGTTGCACAGAGAATCTGTCTTTCTCTATCTGACATGAAATGACATGAAAGTACGAGTGGGACTATTTTAGAGGAAAGATGGATCTAATATGTGGGGGAAGAAGGAACAAGATAAGGTAAAAAGAGACAAATATTGCTTTCTCTCATATGTGGAATTCTCTCTCTCTCTCTCTCTCTCTCTCTCTCTCTCTCTCTCTCTCCTTGTGAAGAGGAAGAGGATCAGTGGAAAGGTGAAGGGAGACAAGAGAGGGTCTTTGGGGCAAATGATGAACATTTACGAAAATACCCTAATGTAACTCTTAATATGTATTTTTTAAATCGAAGAAGCAACAGTGGCTTGAAAAGCACTTTTGAATTGGGGCTTGCAGGCTTCATAAGTATGGAATGTTGCCATGGTGTAAATGAGCCCACAGTTATTCCAGTGAAAGATACCAGACCACATCTCAGCAGACAATTTAACCAGGACTACACAACTAACCAGTAACCAAATAGCTGACCAACTGCTAGACAGCTCAGCATCCAACAACCAACACATATAAGAGCTGCAGCAAAGATGTGCTCCGTAGGATCCAGATCTGCAAAATCAGCTGAATACAGACCAAATTGGTCACCTACATGTTCATAGTTGTTCATTGAGAAACAAAAGTCAATCATAACCATAGCCTTTCCACTCAGGGTGAACCCATGAGTGGAAATGAGAATATGTGTATGTATAACATGTAAGAATCCATGTGCATTGTTGTCTTGAAGGAACTTGTATGAATTTTCTCCTCAGGTTCAATGTTTTCTGTCTTCATGGAAGTACTTACCATCCGTTTGTATGCTTAATCCCAGTTCCTTGTTATGAAGGCATTAGGTTATTTTTAAAATTGTGATACTGAGCATTTTGTTTATATATCTGACCAAAAGCAATATAAACTATGTGACTCAGAGATCCTAAAAGGATGAACTGAATCTTCTTTCAAATGGATGGTGGGGAATGAATTTTCTGTTCACATCCAGTCACTAAGTCTTGGTTTAGATTTAATCCAGCCTTTTTTCATTATACACAATTGAATTAGCCACATTAGTGAGAAAACTAGAAAAAGTATTTATTGGCAACAAGAATAGATTTTATCGGGTAGATTCTTCTTATAGATAGATGAATGACACATGTAGCAATTTAAATAGAAAAAAAAATCTACTGCTGTAGTTTCAACGTCTGCCTGGTCTAAAAAATGTCGGGTTTTTTTCTAATGCTGCATATAGTTGAGAAAAAAATAGACACTAAGAACTTTATATGTTAATAATACCATAAGAACCACTAATTGCATTGCATAAATGTCTTCAACATAATACTAAAGTATGTTTATTGTTCATCTCTATCTATTTTCAGGGCCAGCCAGTCTATAAACGGCACATATCAGAAGGCGATTCAACTGAAGTCAGTTGTTAAAATGGCTGAAATCAACATTCTTTTTATTAAGGAAGGCTGCACCTTAGATACACAGTTTCATTTCAAATAAAGAACCTTTTTCTTTTCTACTAAGAAGGAAATAGATGTCTTGTCTCTCTTAAATCCTGCAATGCAAGGATGTTGTTGTTGATGATTATGATGATGATGATGTGTGTGTTTGAATGTCTATGTGTGTATATATATGTATATATGATATGTCTATGGATGGGGAGAAAGCAGTGCACTTGTCTAAGTACACTAGAGTAGTTAACATATGCCCAACATGATCAGTATAAATTAGAGCATTGGGATAATGTTCAACAGTGACTCAGTGGGTGATGAGTATTTGGTGGGAGGGCATCTTTACAAGTATAGAGAGTTTAACTGTCAGCGATGATGTGTTAATAGAGTTCTGATAGTTCATGGCAAATCTCTGCAAATATCTCTTTGCGAAATGGCAGAACTTTGAATCAGTATGCATGTGACCAGTGACTAGGCCTCTCAGTTAATCTCTGGGCATCAATTACAGAGGGGTTACTTGAGAAGTAACTATTTCTACCAAGTTAAAGAAGTTTGGAAGGAAACTGCATGGTCCTCCAACATGGTCTCCCTTCCTGTTTTCTGCAGTATGATCTGAAGATGAGATCAATGAGTCCAGCTGGTAAAGCATCTCTAAAGATAGTGTAGCGAGGCAGGAGGAGTGAGGCCCCTGAACCCCAGGAAACAATCTCTACTGCAACTCCTTGAACTTTACATTACAAAGGAACTGGCTGAAAAGCATCTTACAAGGCTCTCACAATGGACTTAAGTCGGTGAGAAATTGAGCAGAGTCAAATGTAAGATGTTCCCATTGTATTTTGTTGAAATAATTGTATCTGTATAGAGAGAGAATAGAGGGATCAAGAGCCAGGAATTTAGGGTAGCACTAGCAAGGTTGATTTGATGGCTAGAAAAGTACTAATGCTCTTTCATTTGTGGAGCCTTCCATGAATGTCACAGCTGGCACTGATGAGGGACCTGCTCTTCCTCATGTTAGATTCAAGCAAATGATCTCCTCCTACATTCAATTTTAGTTAAATAATTTCAAGATACATGGTTTTAACATTCGTTTCTCAAATATAGTATTTAGCAAGACACAAATCTCTCCTCCTTTCCTCCCCTCCCTCATATTATGGTCAGAAATGAGCACAAAAGTTTTTCTGTGTTCTAGCCTAGTTAGCATACACTTAGGCTATTCAACATCTAGGAATTGTGGTTACATTAAATCTCTCCTGCCCACAAAACATGAATCAGATGTTTTCTTTTTAATCAAAGACTTTCTTTTGTCTTTGAATTTCTAACTTGAGAAACTTAGACCCAGACATCTCTAAGAGATATTATTTGTAGATCCAAAATGCAGGAAGGGATTGTGGACAAACAAATCTTTCAAGCGTGTAAATGGAAGTGAGAAGAAGATAGCACAGTAATTAACACAGATGAAAATAGTTTGCATTCTTCTCTCAAATTCTTGTGGGTGATAAATTGCCTTAGCTGCAAACTTTATTTTCAAGTTGTAAATCTTTATGTGACTAATGACTTCCTTGTACCTTGTAATAAAATTAGAGAACAAATATTAAGATGTAGTTTTTATTTATCTGGAAAGTTACAATACCAGCAATGGCAGGAAATAAGGCCTACAAGTTACTACTTAATGGGTGTTTTCCCTCAGGAGTACATACACCGTTATAGGTAGAGAGAAATGCTGGATAACTATAGTTTTAAACTCATATCTTACCAGCTGATTAAAAGACATCTAGCTTACATTAGGAATAATTATTTTCATTTGAATAATGTTACAATAATAAATGTTCAGTTGACTCGACAAGATCAGAAAGATCTGGAAAGCATCTTTGGAAGTGCATTTGCCATATTTAAATAAGCTTGCTATAGAATGCTTTTGTCAGTGGCTACCTTTGTGATCTCTCATATCACAAAACATTACAGCCCCTGTAAAATCAAAAAAGAATGTGACAAAGAAGAGTGTCTGTTGCCCTTTCTGGGCATCTAGTATACACTTATATCTCCTTCCAGAGTTTACATAGAGGGGTTTAGCTCAGATTTTAGAACAGCTTTCAAGCAAGAGCATTTATTCCTAGATACCACTTACCCTTTCTTTAAAAAGGAGATGGCTCAGTTATAAAGCAAAGGTCTATCTATTCTCCAAAAGCTGTAACTAAATGAACTCTCAGCAGAGGTATGAGAAAACTGGCTCTGATGCTCTGCTCTGCAATTCCTAAATCTTAAGTCTGTCTAATCACACCAGCCAATGCATAATATGAGAGAACTACTTAGAAAAAAATTGATATAGAAAAAAAACTGTCAAATCTATGAAGCTTGATAATCTTATAAATTAATCAGAGTCTGAATGCCCAATTCTCAAGGATGTTATAATACACACACACACACACACACACACACACACACACACACACATCCTCTGAAACCTATTCTAGCTGTGACTTTGTTCCCTAATGAATTTGATGGTTTTCTTGCTGCTCTATTAGGTAAGGTATTATAACTAGAGTTTCTATTGCAGAAATAAACACCATGACCAAAAGCAACTTGAGGAGAAAATGATTTGTTTCATCTTACACATCTTGAGACACACTTCATCATTGAGGGAAGTCAGGGAAGGAACTCAAAACAGGGCAGGATCCTGGGGAGGATCATGGGAGAGCTATTCCTGTCCCTCACCAGCCACTGCACTCAGGAGAGAGGGCTCTGCACTTTATCTGGACAGCACAGCAAAGCTGACCCTTGTGGTAGGGGTGCAGGTGAGCTGGCCCTGAGGGAGAGAGCAAGGGAGAGCTGGGCCTGCCCCTCATCTTCTGTGAGATGGTCTCAGTCCGGAGAGCTGTCCCCAAGGACATGAGAGCAGGAGAGATGGCCCTGCCCACTCACTGGCTGTAGCACTTGAGAGAGCAGGCCAGCAGGCCGCCGTGTACCTTGCCTGGGCAACACAGTGGAACTGTCCCGGATGGCAAAGTCACAGTGAGCCAGCCATGAGGATGTGAGACCAGGAGAGCTGTCGCAGCCCTCCTCACAGGATGCAGCCCTTAGGAAAGTGAGCTCCACACCCTGACTGAGCAGAACAGAGGAGATGGCTTTGGAGGCTTGGATGTGAAAGAGCAGGCTCTAAAGGCAAGGGAGCAGGAGAAATTACCCTGCCACCTGCTGATGGGATGGCCTATCGGGACATTGGTAAAGAGCTCACCCTGATGGTGCAGATAAGGAAGAGCTGGAGCCCTGACAGGCTCAACTACCACCCAGGCCCAGATCTAGGGCTCTGACTTGGAACACGACAAAATCTGTATCAACTGCGAATGGTTGGGACTTGGAAAGGGATAGTCCTGCTGATTCAAACCTGCAAGATCTTCATGATACAAGGAAACAGCAGCATAACCAGGAGGAGACCAGATGGGAATTCAATATTGATGATTTCACAAAAGCCAGAGATTTAGAAACAGATCATTTTGCAAGTGAAGATGTGGGTGAAGATGTGGGGACAGAGGGATAGACTGTGAGACACACACTGTACTATAGCTTTCTATGCTTTATTTTTTATTGTTTGTTAGTTTGTGTGATTTCTATTTTGAGGGGAGAGGTTGCAAGGGTGAATATGAGAGGATGAGGAGATGAGTGGAACTGGGGTGCATGATGTGAAGTACACACACACACACACACACACATACACACACACACACACAAATCAGTAAGACATGAACAAAAAAGAAAAAAGAGTAAAAGAAAAATGCCCTGAAATCTAAATGGAAGCATATTCTCAATAGAACTTTCTCTTCTCAGATAACTCTAATTTATGTCAACAAGATAACAGCAGCAGCAGCAGCAACAACAACAAAGTAGGATTCATTTAATACTAAAATACCCAGGAGACCAAACTGACTAGGACCATGGAGTTTTTTCCTACTGTATCACTCGTTGTCTCTGAATTTATATTCTACTTTATAAAAAATGTCTGTAAATTTCTGGAATGAAAACAATTACAAACCCTCAGAAATATATAAACACAATTACCATTTGAAAGAGCTGAATGCAAACAAAGGTAGTCAGAAAATGGAAGGTGCTCTGACCTTTGAAAGAAGAACATCATACTGTTGAGAGTCACCTTCAGACACCTTTTCCTGTGGATCGTGAAGCAAAAAGTGAGTTTATAAGGGGATAATTTTACTCATATTGGCATTGGCTCCCCTCCTATCCAGCAAATTCCCTCTTCAGATTCTGCTCGCAATATCAGCCCAAATTCCAATTTCTAAAAGAGAAAATTAGGCTTTTCTGTGGCAAAGCAAAACATTTCAGATTTTGCAGCCTATATGAAATCTCTGCTGTGCTCTGGCTCCTGTCTGCCTCTTTGTTTTTGTTTTGTTTCATTTTACACTCTTTTAAAATTGTAAAAACAATTCTTAGCTTGAGGGCCCTGCAAAACCATGCCAGATTTGACCTTCAGGCAATAATTTGTTTATCTCTGATCTTACCACCTCAAGCAAATAAGACTACTATATATCATATAAATGTATTTGGATTCCCAGCAGGAGAGAATGGGACACAGACTACATCCAGGTAAGAATTGTATAGCTCTACAGATAAGTTGCAGCCATATACCAGTACAGATGATAAAGCTCACAACAGATTTCAATAATACATTGGCAGCTGGATAGTCTGTATAGTAAACAAAGCTGTGGAATGTATATGCCTATGCTCAGAAGATGGAGACTAGATCCTGACCTTTCACTATATATAAAAAGGAACTCACAATGGATTAAAGACTTAAATATGAAATTGATATTACAAAAAGAAAATGGGTTAAATGCTCCAAAACATTGGAATGAACAAAGATTTTCTGGATAAGACCCCCAGTGACCAGAATCAACAGCAAAATCAGACAGATGTGACAATCTGAAGAGTTTCTGTACATTAAAGGAAACAATTGAGAGAAAAATGCAACCACATTGCTGTTTATATACTCTGGTTACCTTTACAAGATCTGTGCAGGATTGAGACCATTGATAATTATTTCATCATGAATGGGGAAGGAGTCCATGAGGCCCATCTTTCCTAAAGGGACTCTTGCCAATGAATAGATCTTGGTAATATGATGTCAATGTCTTCAGAAGGGAAGCCACTGATAAATTGCCTTTGCTCCACTAAATAACTTCTCACCCAATTTTAGTGAGTAACTCCTACTAAACTCAGTGGGCTACATATCAAAACAAGACATGAAAGTTGGAGACATATTGTAGAAAAAGAGTTCTAGTAGATAAGAGATGGTCTATAGACTAAATGTAATCTCTATCAAAACTATGACATAGTGTTTTCATTGGAATACAAAAATATATCTTAATTGTATATAGAATCAAAGAAGGCCAGTGATATCTATAACAACTTTGAATATCCAAAATAAAGCTGGAAGTATGGCATTCTAGATAACAAATTATATTAAAAAGCTGTGGAAATCAAAGCAGCTTAAGGAGTCATGCCTAGTGGTGAACAAATGTAATCCCAGCACTCAAGAAACTAAAGCAAGAAGGTCAAGACTTCAAATCTACCCTCATCTATACAGCAAAATCCTATCTGAAAAAAATAAAAGGGAAAAAAATAGTGTCAGAGGAAATCTTTGCCAGCTATTTATTTTTAAAATGATGGCTATCAAAAATATACAAGAAGCTAATATATATATCAAATATATATTAAAAATATATCAAATATATATATTAAAAATATATCATATATGTATATATCAAATATATATAAATATATACATATTTGATATATACATATCAAAATATATTTTAGGTACGTATATCAAAATATATACAAGCATATCAATGTATATGTATGCATGTATGTGCAAATAATTCAATGAGTAAATGACTACTTTTAAATAATAAATACAAATTACCAATTAAATATATGAAAAAGAAATATTCAACATCTCTATCCATCAGGGAAATGCAAATCAAAACTATCCTGTGATTTCATGTCTCCCCATTCAGAAGGATGATATCAGATATCAAGAAAACAAAGAAAATTTGTGGCAATGATTGGGGTGGGATCTGATACATGGTTGGGGTATTAATTAATATAACCACTATGGAAATCAGTAAGGAAGTTCCTGAACAAATCAACAATAGAACTACCATATAATTTTGTAGAAACAGCAAAGACAATGATAAAAGAAAAAAGTAACCCCTGATAGAAGATGTATCCATGTACCATGTCACTGTCTGTTCAAAATATATAAAAATTTTCTAAAAGTCAGCAGTAGAAAACTACAAATAATCTACTTTTAAAATGGTCAGAGGACATGGATAGACACTTTTCCTAGGAATGAACACATACAAGTGGCCAGAAAGTCCGGGCAAAATTCTTAGGGCAGGAGAGACAGCTCAGCAGTTCAGAGCTCTTACTGCTCTTGTAGAGGACCTGAGTTTGGTTTTCAGCACCTATGCGAGGTGGATGATATAATTCTAGCTTGAGGGATACAATGTTCTCTTCTGACCTCCACACACATGCACAGTCCCACTTGCAGATATACATACATATGCACAATTAAAAACAAAAATGTGAATCCCTCATGCAGTGCCCCGGAAGACAGACCCATGAGTGCACAGACCAACTCAGCCCATGTTACCACTGAAGGTTACACAGATGTTCATAGTCACTGTCCAGTGCTGTTGCTGAGGGACGTGAAGGTGTTCATGGCCCATACAGCAGCAGAGGACTATGTTGATGTCCATGGTCTGTACTGCCACCTGAGGCCATCCTGAGATTCATGTCACAGGGTGAAAACTGAGACCATGTGGACATCCATAGTCTGCGCTGTTCCAAGAAACCATATTGAAGTCCTTGATCCAAAAACCCGCTGACTGTAAAGGCAAGGAAGTTACTTTTGTTTTGATACTGATGACTGTAGATTCACAGTTGTGAAAGAGGGACATAAAGGCTTCTGTGACAACCCCCCATAAGTAAGAGCCTAGACAGAAAACTATTGAAGAGAACTCTTAAAAATTGTAATAATGATGCTGAAATGTAGCTGTCTACAACTGATGGCTTTTGTGAGAGGTACGAGTCGGTAAGGACTCAGTTTTCTTTAAGTATTTGCCAAGAGGACCCAGTGATGTACATGAGCAACAAAAACTACACTATATTCTTCTTCTTGTTTTTTTTTTTGGGGGGGGGAGTGAGGAGTGGGGATGGGGAGGAGGTCCTAAGGAGGGGCAGACCTGGAAGGACTAGGAAGTGAGAGTGCTTGGAGTTCATGATGTGAAACTTCCAAATAATTAATAAAAATACCATGAAAAACAAAAATCTTTAAGAATTTTTCAAAATTCCCATGATCACCTAAGCATCAAAGAAATGTGAATCAAAGCGTATTGAGAAATAATATTTCTCCAGATAAAATGGATATGATTAGAAAGACTAAGTTCTGGCGAGGATGTGGGGGTGGGGGGAGGAAATCTTGTCCACTGTTAGTGGGATTGTAAATTAGTATAGTCATTATGAAAAATGGGATAGGGATTTTCTAAAGTACTAAAGTAGAAGTACCATATGACCAGCAACTCCACTGCTGGGTATATAGTGAAGAGAATAAAGTCAATATTTCAAAGAGATATCTTTGTTCCCATGGTAATTGCAACACTATTTATAATAGCCAGCAAATGGGGTCAATCTAAGTGTTGATACATGACTATAAGGAAAAGGTGGTTTGTCTACATATAATATTCGGCCTTACAAACGAAGTCATGCCAATTTGCAACAAACAATGGATCTGAAAAAATATTACAGTATATAAAAGAATCCAGATACAGAAAGACAAATACTGCAAGTTATCACCTATATATGGACCCTAAAACGTTGAACGCATAGAACCAGAGTTTAAGGATATATGCCAGAGATTAAGGAGTTTACAAGAACTTGTTTAAAGTTTACAAATGTTCAGTTTTAAAAATGAGTGTGTGTCACTAAAAAAAAAAAATGAACAGCATAGCACAGTAACTATGGTTAGTTATACTGTATCGTATCTTAAGTACTAAGAGTAGTCTTCAAGTATTCTTGCCATATACACGCACACACACACAAAAGTAATGTATAGTGAAGATATGTGAATCAGCTTGAGTAGGGCAAGCATTTCAGTGTACTTGTGTGTCTGTGTGTACACAAAGCAAAAAAGCATAAAAACATCATGACTCTTTTCTCTGATGGCTGTGTCAAGATGAAGTTGAATACCTTCTTCCTAGCTACTGGCCTATCAGAAATTCATTGATGTGGATGATGAAGCTGAATACCTCCTTCTTTGCCACAGAAAGAGCTGGTGATGCTCTGGGTGATGAGTGGAAGTGTTATTTGATCCAAATCAGAGGTGGAAATAACAAACATGGCTTTCTCATGAAGTGAGGTATCTTGACTCATAGTATACTGAGCTTGCTATTGAATAAGGGGAATTCTTACAGACAAAGCAGAACTAGGAAGAGGACTCCTAAGTCTGTTTGTGGATGGCAATCTAAGTTACTTTACTTGGTTATTGAAACACAGAAAGAGAGGAGGATATTGCTGGACCAACAGATGCTACTGTGCCTCAGTTATTTGGACACAGAGCTAGCAAGATCCAAAAGCTTTCTTATCGCTCTAAAGATGATGTCCACAAAAATATTGCCAGATAGCTCTTAAATAAAGAAAGTAATCCCAGGACCAACACACTCAAGATTCAGCATCTTTTTATTCCACATGCCCTGCAGCACAAATACTGAAGAAACAATGAACTAAGAAAAAACAAGAAGCTGCTAAACTTTTGGCCAAAAGAGTGAAGGAAACCAAAGATAAACATCAGGAACACATGTCAAGAGATGTAGGGTGATGTGCCTGAGAGTTTCTAATTTTAAGTCCAGCAAAGATGAAGTCTTTAAGACTAACAAATAAATGATGAGACTTTGATTTAAAAAATGCTATATACCTTAAGTATATATATGTTTTGTTTTTCATTTAACCTCAGTAAAGCTGGAAAAGAAGTCAAAATAAATGGTATGGTTTAATTATGCCTAACATCAGTGTTTTTAAATCAGTGTCGTCTAACTAGAAAACCAAAACGGGGAAAGTTCTATCAATAAAAATATTTTTTCACAGTGTCTTTCATGAACAAACAAAATTGCATTCTTATATTTAAAGAACTGGGCAGAGGTTTTCTTTTAGGAACAAACATTGTTTTTCATTATGATCACTTGCTACAATGTGCAAAAAACAAACCTTGAAAAACCTACTATTTGTGCCCCCAAATATACCTGTTTTGTATTTTGTAAAAATTCATGATTCTTACAGGGTTATTATATTCATCCAGATTTGTGGTGGGTCTGCAAAGGACTCAGGTTCTTGGTGATGTTATCAAGTAGATGGTTTCTTTGAAAACAGAACTCCTGGTCTGTACATTTCTGCTCCAAAAGCTCCTAAGAGTTCATTTCAGACTACATGTATAATTCTGACCAAGAATTTCCAGGGAGAAAATGGCTGGCATGTTTGCTTCAGTGTTTCTGGTTTTTGCAGAGTTAGATGATTTCAATAGCAAACATGTAATTCACTCAGCGGGTAACATCATTTCACTTTCTCCAAGAAGGTCCTCATTATCCGATCTGAAAGGAGTGGATGCATATTTTATCAGTGTTTTTCATAAGCATGTCTTTTCAATCACAGGGTTTCCAGAAGGTCAAGTATTGTCAAACATATTTTCCTAAAATTCTATTCACCAATATCACTTTAAGTAGATGTTCTTGTTTTAATTTCAGAAAATTTGCAGTGTAGACGTCATTCACTCTATCAGTATATACTGAGAAGCAGCTGTATGCAAGAGCTGGGGTAAGGAATAAAACAGCTATGCTTTTTCTCAAAAGCTCACAACCCAGTAATAATATTTTTTTAACCCTTCAATCTCAGGATAAGACATCTATCAAAATTTTTGTAGATCATAAATAGCAGGTGGATGACAAATGCAAGAGAATCAATGTAAGATAAATTAAAGTGGATATTTTTTTAAAAAGAGAGGAGAAAGGGTTCCTATCTTTGTGTTATATATGTACTCATTCTTTCTATTTGGGTTTTGTTTTGTGGTGGTTTGTTTTTCCACTGTAATTAAGTACCTGGTAAAATTAGCATAAAGGCTGATTTGGGCTCATGGGTTCAGGGGTTTCAGTTCATTATTCCCTTACTTCAAAACCTTTAGTTAGGCAGACATCATGATGGAAGACCATGAGAGAGGAAAGCTGTTTACCTTTTGTCAATTAGGAACCAGAAAGAGACAGAGATGGGATACAGAGACAAGATATAGTGTTCACAGCCATCTCCAAGGTGATCTAATTCCACCAACTAAGCCCCACCTCCTAATAGTTCTTTCAGCTATGACTTCATCAATGGAATATGTTTTCATAATCAAGTCACTACTCAGTAGTGTCAAGAGCTGGGAGTCAAGACTAAAATATTTGAGCTGCATCTGCCTATTTGGAGAGACTCTTGATGATTGCAATTGTTTTTAAATATAGTTTGCACTACTGTTTGAATTGGAATGTTACCTACTGGCTTGTGTTTTAAATATTTATTTCCCAGCTCATGGTACTATTTTGGGAGCATGTGGAAGTGGGATCAAGCTGATGGACATAAATCACGGGAAGTAGACTTTTGAAGGTATTATTTGGGCCCCTGATTTTATCTTTGTTCTCTACTTCTTGGTGTTTTGTGATTTGAATAGCCTTTGTCTCACAATCTGTGTATAAACTGCTGGGAATTCCATCCCTGCCATGATGGACTGAAATTTTCTGAAACTGAGAGCCTAAATAAATTTTCCCTCTCTTAAGTTGTCATGTGTATTTCATACACAGTGATAAAAAAAAGAAAGAAAAAATAGCCTGTGTCTCCAAATCAATGGCCTACCATAAATGTATAAGCTTTTATGACAGTAAATATGTACAGTTTCTGAGAAACTGGGACCAGCACCATGTATGTGGCATGTCGTGTACATACCCCCACATATAAATAAACAAGTACACATATTACGTAAAATATAATATAAATGTTTTTAAACCACGGAAGGTAAAACTAGTAAGATTTGGTACTTGATTAAATGAAAAGGCAAAAAATGAAGAATTTGAAGCTAATGTTCCACTTGTAAACCTAATTGAATAGGAAAGTCAATTTTCCCTTATGTAAATTTCGACATGACAAACATTTCCTTACCAAAGCTGTAAGGTTCTCTGGCTTCAATCTCCAGTGCTAAAAAATAAAATAAAAGAGCAAAGGAACAAAACCCATTCCATAATAACATTCACACACACACCTCAACTGGACTGAGACTTTAGCTTTTAATGCTTTATTCTATGACCATGAAGCTGGCCAACCCATTCAACAGCAGAGAGGACAGTACATTCAAACACTTTTTAGTCATCACCCAGCTTCAACTCTTAGCAATATGAGGTGTCAGAATTTCAGTTTAACAACACCATCTGCACTTAAGTTCTCCAGATAACCTAAATCTCCATGGATCAGCTTTCTTCAGAATCCTTAATAGTGGCTCAGTCATTGCGATGTCCCTTCACAGTTGTCTGGAATCTGCTGGAATCCTGCTGCTTAGCGAGCTTATTTGCACATACGCAGACATGGCTTCAAACGACTACACCCAGGGCTACTCCCAACAGACCAATCAGCCCTATGGCCAGCAGAGTTACAGTGGTTATGGCCAATCAACTGACACTTCAGGATACAGCCAGAGCAGCTACTCTTATGGACAGACCCAAAACACAGGCTGTGGAAGGAACTCAGTCAGCTCCCCAGGGATATGGTGGCTATGGCAGCAGCCAAAGTTCTCAATCTTTTTATGGGAAGCAGCCCTCCTACCCTGGCTATGGCCAACAGCCAGCTACTAGCAGCACCTCAGGAAGCTATGGTGGCAGTTCTCAGAGCAGCAGCTATGGACAGCTCCAGAGTGGAGTCTGGCTATGGTGGACAGCAACAAAGCTCCTATAACCCACCTCAGGATTGTGAACAACAGAACCAGTACAACAGCATCAATGGAGGTTGTGGAGGGGATGGTGGAGGCAACCATGGCCAAGATCAGTCCTCTATGAGTGGTGGCAGTGGTTATATGGCAATCAGGACCAGAGTGGTAGCAGCGGTGGTGGCTAAGGGGAAGGCCAGCAGGATCGTGCAGGCCGTGGCAGGGCTGGTGAATGTGGTTACAATCGAAGCAGTGGTGTCTATGAATCTAGAGCCCATGGAGGCGATAGAGGAGGCAGAGGCGGCATGGGCAGAAGTGACCGTGGTGGCTTCAATAAATTTGGTGCTTCTCAGGATCAAGGATCTTATCACGATTCTGAACAGGATAATTCAGACAACAATACCATCTTCGTGCAAGGCCTAGGCAAGAATGTTACAATTGAATCTGTGGCTGATTACTGGACAGCCTATGATTAATTTGTATACAGACAGGGAAACTGGCAATTTGAAGGGTGAAGCTACAGTCTCATTTGATGACCCATCTTCTGCTAAAGCAGGTATTGACTGGTTTGATGGTAAAGAATTCTCTGGGACTCTTATTAAAGTTTTATTTGCTACCTGCCCAGCAAGCTGACTTCAATCCAGGTGGTGGAAATGGTTGTGGAGGATGAGGACAAGGCGGACCCAAGGACCGTAGAGGCTATGTTATGGAGGAAGTGGCAGCCATGGCAGTGGCTAGGGAGGATTTCCCAGTGGAGGTGGTGGAGGTGGAGGACAGCAATGAGCTGGCGACTGGACCTGTCCTTATTCTGCACTTGAGAATATGAACTTCTGGAGAAATGAATGCAACCAGTGTAAGTCACCTAAGCAAGATGGCTCAGGTGGGGAACCAGGAGGCTCTCATATGGAGGGAAACTATGGAGATGATCGATGTGGCAGAGGAGGATATGATCTGGGGCCAAAGTGGGGACCTTGGGAGCTTCAGAGGGGGCTGAGGTGGTTTTGGCCCTGGCAAGATGGACTCCAGGGGAGAGCACAGAGTCGCAGGGAGAAGCCAGTTAGCCTGGCTATTGAAGTTCAGAACTCTTACTATACCCAGTGTTACCCTAGTTATTTTGTAAACTTACAATTCAGGATCACTCATGCATATTCTCCCTCTCCTTCTCCCTCTCCCTCCCCCCCTCTCTCTGTGTGTATGTGTGTGAGAGAGAGAGACAAACCCAATTGTAACCATATCTCTGGTTCCCATTAAAAAAACATCATTTCAGTTAAAATAAAAAGAATCTTTAATAGTTTACATAAAACCATGTGATCATGTGATTCAAAGTCAGCATACTAGATCTTGTATTTGATATTAAATGCCAGAAGTACAGTACATACATTGGTACGTATTTGTAGATACACACAGCCCAAGTGTCTACAGTTTCTGACAGATTTGGTCATAAATCCTTATACCATGTTCTGGGCCCCCTACTTTGGTACAAAGAGAGTTACTTAAAACATTCTTTCTGAAAACTTGGATACCAGTTAAGTAAGTTTCTTGATGAGTTATTCTGATGCATTAAGACTAGATTATTGCTGGGAAGTGGTGGTGGACGCCTTTAATCCCAGCACTTGGGAGGCAGAGGCAGGCAGATTTCTGAGTTCAAGGCCAGCCTGGTCTACAGAGTGAGTTCCAGGATAGCCAAGGCTACACAGAGAAACCAAGAAACCCTGTCTTGAAAAACAAAACAAACAAACAAACAACAACAACAAAAAGAGACTAGATTATTAAGGAAATAGGATATTGAGTGTTTACAGCAGAATAAGAAATGTTTGGAAAATAGAAATATTCCCATGAGGCGTAGGTCATAAATGGAGGTGGCCTTACCTGTCTGAGAATACTGGATGTTTAGGTATGTGTTGAAATATAGGAACTTGGAAGAGAAAATCTAACGAGGAGAGATATGTGAGTTACATACAGAGTCTTCATTTGTTCATTCAGTGTCAATATTCTATTATATACAAGGTACTAGAGATACATAAACAGTCTCCACTTTTGTATATCTTAATCTAATGGAGACCACAGATGTCATCTTTATGATCACATAAATAGTTCTGTAACAAGAAACTACTAAAAACCAAAAGACCAGAGCTGACCCAGCTCTCCATACCCAAATCCCACAGAGAGTGAACTGGTCTTCCAAGACAGTTGACAAACCTGAGAGTACAGGAGAGACCACCATTTCTGCTCAAATCCCTGGCCGAAGATGGACCTGCTCAGAGCCATCAGGACACAGGAACCAAGGAATAGCCCAGGACAGGATCCTTCAGGTCTATGCCCTGGAGCTGACACTGTGCCACAGCTCTCCATACCCAAATTCTTCCCAGAAAGAACTGGTCTCCTGGGAGTGCTGACACACAGACTTACAGGAGGGACAAGTCAGAGTTAGAGACAGCAAGACCTGCTAATACCAGCGATAACCAGATGGCAAGAGGCAAGGGCAAGAACATAAGCAACAGAAACCAAGGATATTTGGCATCATCAAAACCCAGGTCTCCCACCACAGCAAGCCTTGGATACCCCAACACATGGGAACAGAAAGACTCTGATTTAAAATCACATCTCATGATGGTGATAGAGGACTTTAAGAACATAAATAACTCCCTTAAAGAAATACAGAAGAATGCAAATAAACAGGTAGAAGCCATTAAAGAGGAAACATAAAGAAGTGCAAGAAAACACAACCAAACAGGTGAGGGAATTAAACAAAACCATCCAGGATTTAAAAATGAAAGTAGAAACAATAAAGAAATCTCAAAGGAAGACTACCCTGGAGATAGAAAACCTAGGAAAGAAATCAGGAGTCATAGACACAAGCACCAAGAGAATACAAGAGAAGAAAGAATCTCATGTGCAGAAGATACCATAAAAAACATTGACACAACTGTCAAAGAAAATGCAAAATTCAAAAATCTCCTAACCTGAAATATCCAGAAAATTCAGGACACAATGAGAAGACCAAACGTAAGGATAATAGGTATAGATGAGAGTGAAGATTCCCAAATTAAAGGGCCAGTATACATCTTCAACAAAATTATAGAGGAAAGCTTAACCTAACCTAAAGAAAGAGATGTCCATAAACATATAAGAAGCCTACAAAAACTCAAACAGTCTAAACCAGAAAAGAAATTTCTCCTGGCACATAATGATCAAAACATTCAATGCACAAAACAAAGAAAAAATACTAAAAGCAGTAAGGGAAAAAGGTAAAGTAACATATAAAGGCAGACGTATAAGAATTACACCAGACTTCTCACCAGAGACTATAAAAGCCAGAAGATCCTGGACTGATATCATACAGACCCTAACAAAACACAAATGCCAGCCCAGACTCTCAATTACCATAGATGAAGAAATCAAAATATTCCATGAGAAAACCAAATTTACACAATATCTTTCCACAAATCCAGCCCTACAAAGGATAATAGATGGAAAACTCCAACACAAGGAGAGAAACTACACCCTAGAAAAAGCAAAAAAAGTAATCTTCTTTCACCAACTCCCCAAAAAGATAGCCACACAAACACAATTCCACCTCTAACAACAAAAATAACAGCAAGCAACAATCATTGGTCCCTGATAGATCTCAACATCAATGGACTCAATTCCCCAATAAAAAGACATAGACTAACAGACTGGATACATAAACAGGACCCAACATTTTGCTGCATACAGGAAACCCACATCAATGACAAAGACAAACACTACCTTACAGTAAAAGGTTGGAAAACAATTTTCCAAGTAAATGGTCCCAAGAAACAAGCTGGAATACAGCCATTCTAATATCGAATACAATCAACTTTCAATCAAAAGTTATTAAACAGGATAATGAAGGATACTTCATACTTATTAAAGGAAAAATCTACCAAGATGAACTCTTAATTCTGATCATTTCATTAGATGCTGAAAAAGTGTTTGACAAAATTCAACAACCCTTCATGTTGAAAGTCTTGGAAAGATCAGGAATTCAAGGCCCATACCTAAACATAGTAAAAGCAATATACAGCAAACCAGTAGCCAACGTCAAACTAAATGGAGAGATTCTTGAAGTAATCCCACTAAAATCAGGGACCAGACAAGGCTGCCCACTCTCTCCCTATTTACTCAATATAGGATTTGAAGTTCTAGCTAGAACAATTAGACAACAAAAGGAGGTCAAAGGGATACAAATAGGAAAAGAAGAAGTCAAAATATTATTATTTGCAGATGATATGATAGTATATTTAAGTGACCCCAAAATTTCAACCTGAGAACTTATACATCTGATAAACAACTTCAGCAAAGTAGCTGGATATAAAATTAACTCAAACAAATCAGTAGCCTTCTTATATGCAAAGGATAAATGGGCTGAGAGTGAAATTAGGGAAATGACATCCTTCACAAACAATATAAAATATCTTGGTGTGACTATAACAAAACAAGTGTGTCCTGGCCAACAGAGCATTAAACAGGGGTCCAGGGACGTCACCTGAAAGAGAAGATGGGGGGCAGGTGAACACAAAGAAAGGCAATCTGTCTATAGGCTGATCAAATTGCAATTTTTACTTTTTCACACAAGGTTTATGTACACAAAATGGCAGGAAGTGGGGAAGGGCATGACTCAGTAGTGTAGGTGTTCACAGGGAGTACAGATATCTTCCAGACCAGTGTGTCAGCTGAATGAAGGTTCAGGGGACAGGACACTCTGACTCCACCTATGATTCACTTGTCCTAATCTAAGTTGGTACTATCTACCAAGGTCACCTATCCACAAGGTCTATGACTAAAGCCTGGCACCTATCTACCAAAGCTGTTTGTTTACAATAGCTTCTAGCCATCTGTTCTAGTGTTTTTCCACAGAGACCCAAGACTTTGTGCTAGCAGGCATGCATGTTAGGCCTACATCTGTCTTCAGGCCTATGGCTGATTCCAGGCCTTCAGTGTATAGACAGAGATGCCCCTGACACAAGTGAAAGATCTGTATGACAAGAACTTCAAGTCTCTGAAGAAAGAAATAGAAGAAGACCTCAGAAGATGGAAAGACCTCCCATGCTCCTGGATTGGCAGGATTAATATAGTAAAAATGGCCATCGTGCCAAAAGCAGTCTACAGATTCAATATAATCCTCATCAAAATTCCAAATCAATTCTTCATAGAGATAGAAAAAACAATTTACAAATTCATTTGGAATAACAAAAAAACCAGGATAGTGAGAACTATTCTCAACAATAAAAGAACTTCGGGAGGAATCACCATTCCTGACCTCAAGCTGTAGTACAGAGCACTAGTGATAAAAACTGCATGGTATTGGTACAGAGAGAGGCAGGAAAGATCAGTGGAATAGAATTGAAAACATAGAAATCCATTTACCTAAGAATTTCTCGAATTCATTATTTTTAATGTCTGAGTAATACTCCATTGTGTAAATGTACCACATTTTTTGTATCCATTCCTCTGTTGAAGCACATCTGGGTTCTTTCCAGCTTCTGGCTATTATAAATATGGCTGCTATGAACATATGCATTATGTTCATAGCATATGTTGGAGCATTTTCTGGGTATATGCCAAGGTGAAGGAAGAACAAAGAATGGATGATTCAGTCCTACTTAGAATTGGGAACAAAATAATCAAGTGAAGTAGAAGGTGGGAGGAACTTGGCAGGAAGTGAAGAGAGGGAGGGAATAAAAGGAGCAGAATCAGGTACCGGAGGAGATGGAGGAGATGTACAGAGGGTCGGGAAATTGAACAGAGGTGTGTAGCAATGGGGGATGGGGAGCTGGGGGGTATCAACCAGAAAGTCCCAGATCCCAGGGGTTTGCAGCAGGGAAACCTGGAAAGAGGATAACATTTGAAATATAAATAAATAAAATATCCAATTTTTTAAAAAAATCTAAAAAAAAAAAAAAAAAAGACAAAGGAAACTTCATACTCAAATTTCCAGTGCTGGAAATGAGAAAACAAAGCAAAATGATACTGTATTTGTACCCTAAATCATGACCACAATTATCAGGAATCAAAATTCTAAATGTAGCTAAAGATCAAGGAAGTATATGGTGATTCATATGAGATTTATATGAGACTTAGGCAGCCAGAGAATTGTCGAAATATTTAATCCCAACCCAGGGTTTGTACCCTGCCTTTGACCATTTAGTTCCTGGATAAAAGACACACAACCTTTATATTTATAATAAACCTTAATCAGTACAAGAGCTAGGCAGTTATCTATCCTCTATGCTATTATATCTATCTCCCAGCCAGTAATTCCATTATATAATTTACCATGTTTCTTCTGGACTGCTTTTAACTCCAATTAGTCAACCCATATGGCAATTATTTTATGATTTTCACCCCATGATGGCTTCTCCTCTTTCCACCTTCTTTTTTTTCCCCCACCTTATGGTTCTCCTCCATCCCCAAGCCCCAGACTCCAAATCCCTGCTCTGCTATTCGCTGTTTGTATCTTCATTCACTGATCAGAAATAACATTGGGGGGGGGGGCAAGGTTATGTAGTATCCCCAGGCTCTACTCATGGTCTTTGGGAACAACCAGTATTTAGCATAGTAAAATACCAAAACTCAACTGAGGGTAAATGCTGTTGGGCATAAAGACGTGACAAGGAGTTTCAGTTTTGAAACCAAAGACCATTAAATTTTTAAGCCAGGCTTCCAACAGTAAATTGTCATGATCACACACAGCTATATACAAAAACATGATCTATCATAGAGTGTAAATAAAGGTTGATTATTCTTTATCCAAAATGTGTGAAATTAGAAGTGATTTAGAGCTTCATATGTGAATGTACATTGTGAGATATGTTGTGGACTGAAGTCATATTTAAACACAAAAGCTATTTATGTTCTATGTATGCCACACACAGCATAAAGATAATTGTACTTTAAAATATATTTATTTATTATTTATTTTGTTTGTGAATGTATCTGTTCACCATGTACATATCTGCTTCCTGTAGAGGCCAGAATAAAAAGATGGATGCCCTGAGACAGAGTTAAATATGGTAGTTAACCACCATGTGGGTGCTAGGAATTTAACCTTGGTTCTCTGAAAGAACAGCGAGTGCTCTTAACCAATGAGCCATCTCTACAATCCAATTACACTGTTTTTAAGATACAAGCATTTTGACTATGGCCTTCAATGTGAAGTCAAGCAGAACGGTTTTTATCCTGGTTGCCATTTTCTTTTATGACATTTTTGATTTTGGAGCATTTTAGAGTTTAGATTAGGGTCAACTTCTGTCAGATCTGGGTAAGTGTAAGTGAAACGATAAGCCAGGTGGCATAGGTAGTTCAGGTAAATTGACGGATTTACATTGAAATGATGGGATGAGGATGGAAAGAATTTGATCTTGCAGTGTCTGTCTACTGAACTGGTTTGAAGCAATCCACTGAGATTTAAATTTTAAGCCTCCCTGTACAAGTTTTCTGGTCATTTAGCTTGTCAAGCAATGGCTAAAGCTCTGGTATAATCTGAAGGGCACATTACAAATGGCCAAAACAGGCATTGGGCATAAAATTATGCTCAAGTTGTGTTCAGAGAATAATAGCCACTGATCAATTCTGTATTATCTATCTTTATTTCTATGATCAATATCTTGATATACATGTAGATATATAGATACTATTGGTTAAGTAAAGCCTTATCCTCAGTTAATCAGCATACACTATTGGCTTCACATTTTGAAAAAAAAACCTATCATAAGCTTACCACAAAACAGTCTCTGATGTACCAGGAAATAAACATCACCTCAATATGGACCATTCATCTAATGACTAGATTCTAAATATTGAAGAGCTGCTATTGAACAACCAAAAACAAAGCACCTTATAGATATGTTAAGAAGTTTGACAGGGCAGTTTCAATGTATTGGAATGAGAAAGTAGGGAAAGTCAATTGTCTTAAGTGTAAATAAGAACACCTTAATGATTCCTTATCCTAAATCAAAGATTAGTCTGATTTCTTTCATGATTTCAATGGTGTTTTCCCATCTGTTTTTGGATTTGTATAAGACAATCATTGATTCAGAAGTAGGAGCCCTCCAATACTATGGTGACTGAATAAGAATCCAAACATGTCCAGAACAAGGGGTAGAGTTCAACATGCCAGGGTGCTCTACCAATAAGTACATATTTGTGTCATGAGACTTAGTGGGCAGGCATGGTCCTAGTGGTCTTGTCACCTCAGTATTCAGGCATGGTTCCAGTGGTCTATTCATCACCCTCTTCTATTAGCTTCCTGATGGTCTGTCTTATAGATCAGCATCCAGCTTCTTTTCTTTTGTTTCCATCCCTACCCAATTCCGGCTAGCCTCCTCAGCATCTTCCACCTTCACCAGTGTCCATGTTTAGATGTAAAGCAAGTTTATCAACATAGTCTGTGGTCCTCCATGATACATCACTGGAAATTCATGGAAAATACCCTGGACCTGTGATATTAAACCTGTGTCAGCATCACTTAAAGGAGGGAACTTCTTACAAGTGGAGAGTTCTTGGTCTGGTTTGTGTGAGAGTCTTTGGATGTGGGAACCAATATTTATTTATTGAAAGATCTCCAAAGGTGTTTGGTAACAATAGATGCATTTCTTGGGATTCCTGGAAACTACCTTCGTGCTACTTAGAAATTTTTATATTCTTAGCAAATGAGAAACAGGTCAGCACACTACCTCCTTTTATATTCCTCACAGGAAAGAATTTACTATTTCCTAGAGCATGGCATTGAACTGAAGTAATACTATACTTTCAATGTTGGGGGATGGGTATAATATAATTTTCTGCTCACAATGACAACTGCAATCTGCTGAGCATTTAGTACATGTTAGTCATCAAGGACAGATTTTCACTATTTCAAAATTTAATCCTGACACTCTCATGAACATTTACATTAAGAATAGGAGAAAAACAACAAAGAAGCAACTTGCCCAAGGGAAGTGGTTCATAACCCGAGGATCGAAACCCGATGGGGGGGGGGTCACATAACAGCCTTTTTATCAGATATTTACATTATGATTCATAACAGTAGCAAAATTACAGTTAATAAGTAGCCAAGAAAGTAATTTTGTGGCTGGAGTCATTACAACATTCAGAACTGTACTAAATAAAGGTCAGAGTATTAGGAAGATTGAGAATCACTAAGGGGAAGTTCTCAGCTCTAGGTCTGGCTGGTTGCAAAATTCACACCCGTAGCCACATGGCTAGTATCTGATTAGAAACAACAGGCACAGCTGAGAATCAAGTGAAGGTCTCTCATCTCTGCTGGCTTCTTTGAAGTTTTCTGTAAAGTCCTCTACAGTACCGGCTGGACACTCTCTGTGGGATGATGCTGATGAGACCAGTACCAGCTGCCCACCATAAAAGATTCAATCTCTCATGTGAATCTCATAAAAATGGTCGTGATAACAAACCTGAGGCAAAATCCCAAGTCTTTTTTACATCCTGGCTGCTTTTAGGTTGTTTCAGCATCGCAATTCTAGCTAAAATCTCCATTTCTTCTCTTTTGCTGTCATGCCATGACTCACTGTGAAGAACCCCACAGCAGACCTAAGATTGCCAGTACTGCAGGTGAGTCTGTTGGCAGCAGTACAGATCCCTTGATGCCATTGTCTTCCTGACCATTGTAACTCCTGCGGTCTCCTCCCCATCTGTAAGCAGGATGCTCTGCTCACTGGCACAGCAAGATGCTTTTGTTAGGGCTCAGAAGGAGTGGAATAAACACAAAAAAAGGAGCCTCTACTATATTGCTGTTAAACTACTGTAATCATGGCAAAGTGCTCTGCAACTTATGAAAAGTCGAGACCTCTGTAGCCGTTTAAGAAATGGACTAGAAACAAAGGTTGTGTTTTTTGTTTTTTTGTTTTGTTTTAAACAGGTGAGATTCCTATTGAGTTATTAACCTTTGTACCCTGGATTTCATTTCTACCATATTCACTGGAGACCAATAATATACTTTGACCCTACTATTCAAAGGGAACCTATAAGGTGGGGCAGTCTAAAAATCCTATTGTGACACACTACTAATTGTTCTGAGTGTCCCCAGAGTCAAGATGAAATCTTTGTGGATGCTTCTGTTCCTAAAAGCAAACACAGAAGATTTAAGAACAGACCTGTTTAACAGGATGTTTAAAACCAAGACTTAATGTCTGCATTTCCTATTTCCTTTCTTACAGTACATACAGTACATTTCATATTTTATACTGTATTGTGCAGTGTCCTCAGTCTTCAGTGAAGCACATAGCACTTACCTGTCAGCAGGATTTACTACTGCAGAAATCAAACCGTGGCTCATTGCTTCCTGAATAACCACCAATTAGTATAAGGGAGTAAAGAATGATGTAGCCTCAGAGTAGCTCCATGCAAATGTTTGGAGCTCCTCTTTGGCACCTTCTAGAATGTCTTTTCGATCGAATTTGCACAAGCAAAGGGATATGAAAATAGTCTTACACGGGCACTGAAATGACAAATAAGGCTGACTTGAGTTTTCTTTGTCACTTCTAGAGACATAAACATAATTCCTTTTGAGGGAGAGTCCAGATGCAGAGGTTGATGCATTCAAGTTGTTTCCATTCACCCACAGTGAGGCAGCAAGGGGAAATGTGCTTTCCTCTGACTTTGTCCCTCTCGAGACACACAGGTCTCCAGTTGCCCTTCTCCTGTCATCTCTGTGTACATTTGGACATTATCTTACAAAGCAAGTCAGTCTTTGAATGACAAGCTTTACAAAGGCAACTGTGACTTTCATTCGGTTCCAAATCTGAAAAGCAATTATCTCAAAGCTTTTCTCTATGTCTTCAGGGTTAATCAAGAATCATGTCATGACCAGATTATGGAAGTTTCTGGAAATGGCATCTAGCCTCCTAGATGTTGCTTTCTCTCAGCTCTTCTGCATGGCCACAAGAAAGCAGAAGCTTGAAAGCTATGTGGAGAATTCCACACATCAAACTCAACTGCGGCCCAAGTCCACAATTCTCACAGGCTCTGCCGAGGAAGGCAGTGATGCCCAGCACATCATTTAACTTGAAGAATTCCTATTTTAACTCTTTGGGTATTTTTATATTATTTTTTTAGTCATTCCTAGGTTTATTGAGGTAGTGATGATCTCAGTATAATGACCACAGAACAACCTTTAATGCCAGTTTTTTTTTTTTTTAAATTGTTTCAAGCTGATATCATCTACAATCATCCACCATGGCCCACCTACACATGGTAGACTACATGGATCTATAATGAATTGTATTTAAAAGGGTGTCCTCTCAAAATGTGTCATTACTTCCTGGAAGTATTAGCTCAAGTAGCTCTCAACTCATTCTTCTGAGGGAAACTATGGGATGCAAGCACCAAAAACCATGTTTTGTCAGTATCCATCAGGATAGGTATGATTCTATAACTCTTAGGAGAATCAGTTTCAACTCTCAGTTGCCCACATGTCAGATCAAACATTTTTTTTTTTTTTTTACCATTTGCTTGGAAATTTCTGATAGTAAAAAATGAATCTGACTAAATAAACATTGTCCTTATGTCCTTGTATAGAGTCATACATCTTATGAGATGTTTTCTCTCCTTTTTTTACCCAGGTTTTCACTTAACACAGAGGCTATTTCAAAAATAGAATGCAAGGAAACAAACAAACAAATAAAAACAGCAACGGGGGCTCAAGAAACAGAAACAGTGTAGAAAACTACACTGTTCTTCCACAAGACAAATTGTTAATCAAAGCACAGTATTGGATTATCAGTGGCAAGGAAATTTGATCTCAAAATTGGGCTCATCCCGTGTTTCCACTCCCAAGCCTTTTTCCTCCCACCTCCCCTATTTTTTTCCTTTTCTGCTGGCTGCATGGAGTAAATCATGTTGTGAAATAAGATGAGTCTGAATAGCAAAAGCATTAAGATTTCACATTCTGCAGCATAACAATGAACAGCCTTATGTTAGAATTCAAGCTTGTTAGTAAGGCTCACAAATATTATCATCTCCTGCCGTGGCAATTTACTACCCATCCCAGGAAAGTGGTTTTTCCTAGCAGAGCCAACATGAACCATGTCTCGCGAGCTGCAGATGGGATCTCTTCACTGCAGTTTTGCCTTCTGCACTGCACGGAGCCCAATTCATACTTGGAAGCAAATGTGTCAGCATCTGTGATAGATCACACAGAGGCATTGTGTTAATCACACGATGGGAAAGGTGGCTCAAAGGGGGAATCTCTTGTGGAGAGGCAAGGCTGTTCTAAGCAAAAGGACCAATGCCCAGGTCCAAGCCTGCAGGGCATATCAAGAGAATGTGGGTGCAGCAGTGCAGTGTCTAAGTATGAGCAGGAGGCACGCAGGAGGTGTTTGTTCTCAGCTGATCTCTACTGAACAACCCACTTATTCAGTAGCCTGGGTAGCTCCTGCTCCTCTCTATCCTGTGCTTTAATAAAACTCACAGAGTTCAAGGGTAAGACTTGAAGTGCACATGGTAAATTTAGTAACTAGGAAAGACTGAGAAGGTGGTGGGAAATTCATTTTGAGAATGCCAGACAAAGCCATCGCTGTTGTTCAGAGCCATCAATCTCTCCCTCTCCTCCTCTTCTCCCCTCCCCTCCCTTTACCCACCCTACCCCCCTTTCTACCAGGAATGGCTTAGATCCTTTGAAAAATCCGGGGAATAAATGTAGTGTACCACTTCCAGAGAAAAGGAGAGGAGCAATCCAAGTGAGCAGTGCCTTAGGGGGTAAATTATCCACGCTTGGAGGGAAATGGGGAAGCATTTGTTTTTCTTTTTTGTCATATTAAATTTCCTGAGCCTTTGTGGGTTAACAATCTGAAGCTGGAGAAAAGGTGAGCACGCAGACACTAGGACTTTTTGTTCATCTGATTAGTAGAATTAAATTTTCAACTCTGAAAATCTAAGACATAGAACACTTCTAATCCTTACTGAGGGCTAATTGCTATGCCTAGTTAGGAGTTAGCTGAAGAAACCTGTCTTAAAATTGACAGAGAGATCAGAGGAGAGATAATATGCTGATGAGAAAAACGTTTGCATTTTCCCTAACTCAAAAATAGTTTTCTAATAGAGGTTTTGACGGGCAAAGTTATCCTTTACAGGTCTCTGGAATAGAAATGCTTTGATTTCTAATCCTGGAGTATGACCTGCAATGTATATCGACTGTAGATCCTTTCTCTTAAAGGCCTGAAACCTAAGGGCACATAGGAATAACAGCAGATTATATACATATTTTTCATCTGTGTGGAAATCATGAATGACTAGTTATAGTAGCAATGGGAACAATGTCCTTTCTTTCTTTCCTTCTCTTTTCTTTCTTTCTTTCTTTCTTTCTTTCTTTCTTTCTTTCTTTCTGTCTGTCTGTCTGTCTGTCTGTCTGTCTGTCTTTCTTAAGATTTAAGGAAAAACAAAGTTGCTGCAATATCTTTAACAGAAGGAGGTAAAAAGGGTCCTGTCATTGGGGCAGGGATTTTTCTCAGCTATCTCCTTATCACAGGAATATTGGCAAAGTGCTGTGGTCCTGTGTTGGAGAGATGAGGAAGATTTTTCAGGAGTGCCTTGATTCTAGGAAATGAGGGAAAAAGACATTGTGTTTTCAAGTCTCTTTTCTTCATTCCCTCAATGACTAGAAATCAAAACATTCACTTCTGCAGAGCCGCTCACCTCAACAGCAAAATTTTGCCTAGAGTCTTTTACCACTATGACATCATCCTATGTTTCTCCTTGTTTCCAACCCAGTCTCAAAAGAACAGTAAGGTCCAGACTTATCACCTTCAGTATCCATTTCCCAGGCTTTTCTCTATTACAATATTCTGCATTACCTTTTTATTCCTAGAGCTCCATGGAAGATGCCCCTAACATACATGGTCTCTAGCAACCTGCACACAATAAAATCCAAAGTACTGCTTCTAATCTTGCTCAAATTCCTATCACCATCTGACATCTGCCTTTCAAACATATGATCCTTTCAGTTTCCCTTACACTGCCTTCTACTAGTTTTAGTTGTCTGATGACTCCTTAGACTTTTTGCAAGATCTGTACCTTTCTCTGGTCATAAGTGAGGTGTTCCTAAAAGGCATATCCAGGTCAGGGTCAGGAGCTTTTCTACTCTTTGTGTCTCTCTTAAGCTATCAAATACATGCCCCCAAAACAGCTTCATCCTTGACTTCCTTCTTGTGATTCAGTCTCAGATGAATATCTAAATGATGTCTCCAACCTTTATTTTGAAGCCATCATCCTCCATAATGTGTTACTTCTTTTGTTTCGTACTGTTAAAAATTGCATCATCAGTCAGCATCGAGTGCTCAGATTCTTTATCCACCTGCCTATGTAAATTGTTACATAGCAATTTCATAGCAATATAAGCATTCCATCTTCAAGCTCCTAAAGATATAAACATGGCTCATAAGACTCAGGAAAATTTAAAGCTCAGAAAGCTCCCAAAACTTACAAGATTTGCAAACCTCCCACTCCCTGTGGTTATATAAACAGTATGGACTTCTGGGGAGGTCAGATTGTCTGATCAGTTGACCCACCTTCAAGACTTGCAAGGTAGCACCAAGGATGCTACTTTCCTGAGTCATAACCTATGCTGTGGTGGGCTTTGCAACAGTGTATTTGCTTGTAATCACCCATGTTTCTGTATGTAATCCCTCACACATATACCTGTAAGTAATTCCAATAAAATTACTTATTCACAGAGTTAGACTTTGGAGGAATTGTTACTTTGGGCCACCTTTATTTCCCTGTCTGTGGTGATCATGTATCCTCCACAAAAATTCATACAAAATAAGGTAATTATTGTTTTGTTTTGAGATAAGGTCTCATGTAGTCCAGGATGGCCTCAAACTCACTTCCTCTGACTCTGAACTTCTCATCTTCTCTCTGCCTCCACCTCTCAAGTGTTAGGATTATAGGCATGTGCTATGTTTCCAGTTGATTTGGTGCTAGCGATGAAACCCAGGGCTTTGCACATTTGTGGCAACTACTCTGTCATAGTCACTACATCCCCATCTCCTAGTTTCAGTCAACTCTATCTCTCAATTCTTTCCAATTTTCTCATATAACTTCATCTATAACAGCAAGAGCCTTGTTACTGTTTTTCTCTTCCCCCTTCTTGTTCTCCTCAGGATGGTTGTCCTGTATTCTGTTTAGAGCAGACTTTCCTAAATGTTCCCCCAGATGAAGTCACTCTTGTTTCCAACCTGTACATGACTTTATATTATTTCATGGTAAGGCCTGATTATTTTTTTAAAAATTATTGAATGTTTTATTTACATTTAAGATGTCATCCCCTTACATCATTCCTCCTCCCACCCAGAAACCCCCATCCCATCCCCCTCCTTCTGCTTCTATGAAGATGTGCCCACCCACCCTCCCACTCCCACCTCCCCATCCACGATTTCCCCCACACTGGGGCACCCAGCCTTCACTGGACCAAGGACTTCCTCATCCACCTATGCCTGACAATGTCATCCTCCCATACATATACAGCTGGGGCCATAGGTCCAAGGAAACTAGCAACTTGGTTCTAGGAACTAGGGACAAGGAACTAGGATTAGGACCTGAGACTTGGTACTAGGAACTAGGGACTTGGAGAGAAGAGAGACTGAAGAATCAATGGGATTCTATCTGGTTTCCATTCTTTGAGTCCATCCTCTCTCTCTCTCTCTTGCTGAACCCCTACCCGCAGACTGGAGCAGCTTGGGGCAGCGAGAGCTCTAACAATATAGCACCCAAGGCATTTGGCAGTGTGGGTTCCAATATTGATAGAGCAGTCCGCAACATTTTGGCCCCCAAACGTGGGGTAGTATGGTTCTCAACATTTTGGCCCCCAAGCGTGGGGCAGAGCGGCTCTCAACAATGACGGAGGATTGTTTTGATGTGTTCTTGGCTTTAGTTTGCAAGAATTTTGAGTATTTTTGCATTGATATTCATAAGAGAGATTGGTCTGATGTTCTCTTTCTTTGTTGGGTCTTTGTGAGGTTTAGGTATGAGCATGACTGTGGCTTCATAGAACGAATTGGGTAGTGTTCCTTCTGTTTCTATTTTGTGGAATAGTTTGAAGAGAATTGATATTAGGTCTTCCTTGAAGGTCTGATAGAATTCTGCACTAAAACCATTGCTCTGAGTGCAGTGGTTCCTCTAGGATGGCTCAGGATATGGTGTCTTCACAGGAGCAGAGCCGCTAGGTATCTGCCCCATCCAAAAGGACCAAGTGAGGGGACCTGATTTTTTTTTTTTTAATTTTTAAACGTTTTAGTGTAAAATAATTTTCATTAAAAAATTGATCATGGTTTTCCCTCCCTCATATCCTCCCAGATCCTTTCCATGTTTGTGGCCCATCCAATTCCATGTCTTCTTTCTTTCTTCCTGTAGAAGACAAAAGGGCAAATAAAAACTAATAAGTCAGAATAAAATCAAAACAAACAGAGGCCAAAACCCCTACAAAAATCACATGCACATTCTAAGATATGTGGGCACAAACATGAAACCCATAAAAATGCAAAATTGAGACCATAAAATATAAGCAATTAATAAAGATAAGAAAATGGCCCAGAAAAATATTATAAGACAAAAGGCATGGAAGAGACCTAAATATCCAGTGATAATTGCTTGACAAATAATGTAGAGTAGCTGGGCAGTGGTGGCACACGCCTTTAATCCCAGCACTTGGGAGGCAGAGACAGCCAGCCTGGTCTACAGAGTGAATTCCAGGACAGCCAGGGCTATACAGAGAAACCCTGTATTGGAAAAAAAATAATGTAGAGTAGATATCCAGTAAGGCCTAAATTTTTTTAAGTCATCATATTGATTACTTTTGTGTAGTTGTAAGAAAAATACCAGTCAGAGCAACTTGAAAAATTGTTCATTGGCTCACACTTTCAGAGGGTTCAGTTCAAAATTGTTCACCCTTGTGTGTTTGGCAGCACTTCATAGCCACTGAAATGTATTGAGCAGCCAGATTGGAAGGAGAAAGAGGAAATACAGGAAGGAGCTACAGCAAATATAGATCTTAATGGCAGACTCCAGTCATCTTCTTTCAATTGGATGTCATCTCCTAGCTTTCTCCAACTCCAAAATGTCATCATTTTATAAATCAATAGGAAGATTAATTTATTCCCTAAGTCATAGCCTTCATGAATTATCTATAACTCCATTTCTAGGGGATTTAATTCCATCTTCTTGCTCTGTAGTTACCAGGTACACAGTTTTCTATATATACATACATGCTGGCGGGGGTGGGGGTGTATGGGGAAGCATACATATTGTCTTAGCCAGTATTCTATAAAAAACATACCATAACCGTAGCAACTTTTATGATGTGTACATTCATGGGCCTGCATTGTGTGGTGGTCAGAGGATAATTTTGTAGAATCAGTTCTCTCCTTTCACTTCATTGTGTTTTAATGAGGATACCTCGAGAGTATGCAATCTGTTGACCAATATCTTAGACTCACTCAGGCCCATTTATTCTCTTTTAGGTTTTTGAGACAGGGTCTCTATCCATAGACTTGGCACTCACTATGCAGACCAAGCTGGCCTAAAACTCACAAAGAACTGCCTGTCTCTTGCACCATGCCCAGCTCTTGCAGCATGAACAAATAGAATGATCATTTCTACTGCATCAAGGGATAAGGAAAGATGGTCAAGTCCTTCAATATTTGTTTGTTTGTCCATTGAGCTTCATGACTAACATGAGCACTCTCTCCATACAAAGTCTTACAGCGAAGCTGATCCTGGTGTCAAGTTCAAGTTCTCCTGCTTCCCAAGAGTTGAGATTATAGGCATAAACTTCCATGCTTAGGTTATAAGCTTTTCAACGAGGAATCACCTGATACCCTTTCCCAAACAAAGTGAATCCTCTCGTGCTGCTTTCTTTCTAAATTACAGATGGAAAAGGGGGGGGGGGAGGAGAGAAGGAAAGAAAAAAAAGAAGCCCCAAGGCTGCAAAATGGATGCCAAATGGTAAAGATAGAGAAGAGAAATCAAAGTTGGCACCTGGATGTTTCTGACTGAGAAACAACTTTCCCTGTATCTGAACATATTTGATTTTGGAGCAACAAAGTTCTAGAGAATTCCAAATGGCATATTAAGCATGTATAATGCCATATTGTCTTCTGTACCTTTACAGAGGCATGCTGAGCTGTGTTCCTTTAAATGTTCACACATGTGGTTATTCGAATGTATGATTCAAAAGGAAGAGGAAAAAGAAACAGAAGGGAAAGGACCTTGAGGTGATATTAAGCACTGTGAAGCAAAATTGATCTCTTTCTGCAGTGTTCCTTCCAAGAAGCTGGTGTGCTCCACAGCATTGCCCAAAGCAGAAGCCAAATCACCTACACTTAATGGTTGTGCACATCAGCTGCAAAGGGCTTTCAAGAAGTTTCATAAAAACAAGATGAATTCAGATAATAACAAGAAAATGAAATGAGAAGAAAATGAATGTTATAGTTCTGGAGAGTTGAATCAAGATTAGAGCAAAGGCTGCCTTACTTCTCAATATCTTATTAGGATCTCACCCTTAATTATTAAATATGTTAATGATTTATCTGCCTATACTTACAATGGGAATTAATATTTCCCCTGAAGACAGCAATCTGTAAGAAGCAAATGTCATAAAGAAAGAGCATCTGTGGTATTCATTTCCTACGCATTCAGACTCCCCACAGCCATGTGCTACTTTTCTGAGAAAGTATATGGATATTGGTTTTTGTTTGTTAGTTTGACTATGATTCCTTATTTAGACAACAATGAGCATCCTACAGTCATGGTGAGTCTATGTTTTTAGAACCTGGATAGATATCTCCCTCACTGTCACTTTTCTTTCTTCTTCGTCTTTCTAGGATCTCTCCTTGTCAATGCAACTGTTTGTGTTGGTGTGTCTGTCCTCTGTTTTTTTTTTCTATTTTCTCCTTCCTTTTATTTCACTCCATCTCTGCCTTGCACTGAAGAATTCTTTGCTTTAGAATCTGTAACCAAGTCTTCCTCTGGCTCTAGTAGCCTCTTGTTTGCAGCCTTTGTACATCTATATTTTTCTTGTCTTTCTCTTTGGTGAGTTGTCTTTGACATTTCCTGATTAAAAGGTATTCTATCTTCTACATAATCTTTTTCATGACATTTTGCCTCCACTCTTTTACTCCTTTCATTTGTCTCTCTTGTATCTCTGGACTATAACATGTAATAATAAGAAGAGCATTGCTGACCAGCTCTCTCTGAGGGCCAGTCACATGCAATGTCCAATGTAGTTGAAGAGCTCCAGAATGAATCTCTGATTAAATGGTCTCTACTCAGATATTTTAGTACTTATTATTTCACTGATTCCCGTTGAGATTCAAGGAAAGGTATGCTTCTGTTTGTAGTATTGAATGGTGGTTATAAACCAATGGTCCATGAGCCAGAATAATAATTTATCAGATAACTTGTTGGATAAAAGTGGATTGTTCCCTGGATACACCAATTCATGCTCCCTGACATTGCACTTATATGTTAGAATGATGCGCCTTAAACTTTCCTATGCATCAGAATCCCTAGGGATGCTTGTTAAAAATACAAATGCCTCAATCCTACTCAAGAATCAAACTTGAGGTGGGGGATGCTGGTATCTGTATTTCTAATAAGCTCCCCCGGGCATTCACAATGCTCAGTCAAAGTTGAAAATCTATCGTTAGGGAAGAATTTCTGTGGGTTAAGCATTGATCTCCTCCTGGACCTCATTTAAAGTAAAAATACTTCTAGAAGAGCATCGTAGTAAAAAACTAATGTCTTAGTATAAATGAGTTTACGATGAGGGTTCTTATTGGCATGAAGTAGAGCAATAAATATGTGTTTAGTGTACCGTGTATGCAAGGCACCATGCTTCCATAGTGCCTGGTTGTTAGCAAATCCTCCATTTCTATGGATACATGAACTATGTTACTATAATAACAAGTGGGAACTTTCTGCTCACATTTACTCAATTTTGTGCTAGGGATACTGTTTCCAGAATAAATACTAGATACCCAAGTAAGTTCAATTTGTATAGCTAAAAAAATGCTGGTAATATAAGTATACCCATAACACTATCTGTGACCTACTTATACAAAGCATTAATCATTGTTTATATGAAATTTATAGTTGATTGTATTCTGTATTTTTTATATCTTAAATCTAGCAATCTTGTCCATGGGATGAATAAATGTCTTCACAGATCCATTGGTCCATGTTTTGCCATTTTAGAACCAAGAGGGAATTCTCAGTAAGTTTATCTACCTTATAGGCTCAAAGTCCCTTAGGTAAATAACCCCAAAGACAAGTAATGGAGAAAACTCCTCAAAGTCTTTCACGACACCTCACCCTTACACCCTTCAGTTCATCAGTGTGAGAATTTTTTTTCTTTTCATTTGCCTGAAGCCTGTAGCTTATTTCTCAGGTGGCTTTAAAATTACATGCTAGTTATCTCATGCAGCCCAGTGGTTGCCATGTCTCTTGTGGTCTTCATATAACTGTGAGTAAGTGCTGTATTTCCCAGCTTACCATCACAAGCATGACTGGGCACCAAAAGAGGAACCACTGGGAGCAAAGGCAAGTTTTCCAAAACACTGTTTAGCCTGGTACATTTGATTAGGGTCAATATTTTCATACCATTGAAGTGAAGCTGACATCTCAGTCTGTTTGATTTAGCTATTAAAATATACTGGCCTTAAATCATGAGAACAGAAGGACCTTTCTTCACTAATGGTGTCTTTATCCAGTTCAACAAAAGAAAAAAATGAAGTATTGTTCTTTCACTCACTTTCTCTGCTTCATGAATGCACAAATATTGTGTTATTTTAATAAACAGCAAAGCCAAGGACCAAGATAAAAGGCAGCATGCAGAAGGGGAAAAAATCCATCCCCTAAAACATCAATTAGAAGCATTCACTAGTGGTATTCAATTGGCAGTTCACATTTATTTCCAAGAAAACAGAAAGAAAACTCCTTAGGCTAGAATGGTTTAAAGGCAGCAGGTTGGATGTAGTGCTTCAGAGTAATTGCTAAAGACAAGTGACCTTTGGAATCTAGCATTAGTCAGTTCCAGGAAGAGAAAGGGAACATAGGTAAAAGACCTGTTCAAAACTCATCTTTAGATTTATTCAACAGTCCTTCACTTTAAGCCAGGAAAACACACACACACACACACACACACACACACACACACACACCTTACAGAAATGCTAACTTTCCAAATAAAGTGACAGAAGGCAGAAAAAAGCAGCAGTCTCGTAAAAGATTCTGTTGATTCTGGAATGCGGATCTTTATGAGTCAGCACCTTTGAGGGAGAATCCTGCTGTATGGGCTCAGATGTTTCTATACATATTAACTAAGCCTGACACTGTAGCATGTGAGATATATCGCTCTTCACTTACATGGTACAAATAAAACAGAGACACTGGAAATCAGGTTTGCCTAGCTGGTGTTACTAAAGCAAAGTGTTCGCAGGGTCAGTTCTACCAGGTTATTAAGCAAGTGTCGGCCAGGGCAAAAAATATATTAGAAGTTTCAGCTACGCTAATAGGTGAAGAATAATGTTATTATCCTTCTCCTAGAACTATTGTCTCACAGGCTGAGCATGGTCCTTAAATAGCCCTACTTTACCTTTCAGATTAGACCCCTCTGCGTTCAATTTTCATTTGCCAACATGAAGCCCACTATCAGCATACCTCCCATATCTTCAAGGTTGGTCTTTAAAGGTAAGCTCTATATACTTCTCTTCCACTATCATTCAAATCTTCATCACCTTGTAATAAGTCTTTGTTTTCTACATATTGAATTATATGCCAATTACCATCCCACATAATTTTTTTTTTATGTCAGTTCTGTTGACTAGCATCACAGATAGCCTTCACTTATTCCTCTTCGAAATGTGCTGATGTTATTCCTTAAAATACATGGGCTTAGTAGCTCAATGGTAAAATGTCCACTCACCACATCTCTCTTATTCTATCAATTGTCACATCCATGCAATGTAAACATTTGTTTTGGGGGCTGGTCAGATAGCTCAATATATAAAGGTTCTCATCACCAAATTGAACAAGCTGAGCTCAATCCCCAGGACCCACATAGAGGAATGATAGAACTGACTCCTACAAGTTGTCCTCTGACCTCTACATGTATGCCATGGCATGTGGGTGGGTGTGCGCACATACGGGTGTCACACACTAAACAAATAAATAAATTTAAAGACCATATGAATAAATTTTAAGATCTCTGGCCTAAGAAGATCCTCTAAACTCCCACATGATGTTTGTACATGTACTGAGAGGACATTTTTGGTATGCTGCTGTTTTGCGTAGAAATAAGAATATCTTCTTGATTGTGGGAGATTTTTTTCTACATTTCTAAAATATTATTTGATGAATTGCTTCTAGCCTTCTCACAAGATTGGGGAATCCATGCCATAGATTTGCTTTCCCTTTATATATGTGTCCAGTGTTTCGAGAAGATACTGAAATACCTTTGTATGGTATTATCTACCACTCTTACTAGCTCACAGTAGCCCCAGAGATTAGTAATGTTTTTAATGCTCCCCAGAACCAGCCCTCATGCCAAGTTCTTTTTGTGCTTTGTTCATTAAAGGTTTAGCACAAATCTTACAATATAGACTTTATGTTCAGGATTACTTCTCTGACTTGTTTCTGTAAGATGGTCAGTGCACAGCACCCAGGAGGCTCTCATATATGTTGAATGAACACATGAAGCTAAGTTCTATATTTAATCATGTGCTTTAAAAATGAAGGAAATGAGACCTAGAGACATGCCTACTAGCATACAAATAGTAACACACAAGTCATGGCTGAGGTTTTAAAAAAAATAATTTTTATTTATTCCTGAGAATTTCATACATACATAAATAAAACATGATCATACCTACTCTTAATCTTCCCACACTAAGTTGCCCTAATTCTCTCTAAATTCACATTCTTTGTACTTTTTTTTATTATAGCCACTAAGTACAATTAGTACTGGCTATATTGAATACGCATGGGGATTTACACTAGATCATGGAAAAACTACCAGTTGCCACACTTTCAAAAAAACCAAAACCCAAAACAAAACAAAACCAAAATGAAATGTGGTTCTCCTTCCTCCTGCCTCTACCAACTGCCAATAGCTCCTTAGTAAGAGATAAGGACTGGAGAATACATCCCCCGTCTGTGCTAGAATTTTGGCTAGATTGATCTTTTTTAGATAACTAGCAGTGTTTTGAGTTGAGTATAATGGTCTGGTCATGTCAAGGTCCGAAGACTAGATTTCACAGCACTCCTTTCCATTCAGCTCTTACATCCCTTCTGCCTCTTCTTTCACAGTGTTCCCTAAGTCTTGGGCTAGTGGTGGTGGTAACAGTTCAAGATGTCCAATTTAAGGCTGAGTATTCAGTCTCTCACTTTCAGGACTTTGACCAGTTCTGCATCTCTGCATCTGCTGTTGACAATTACATTAAAATATCCTTCTCTAATTGAGATTGAGAGCAACCCCATCTGTGGTTATTAATGTATATATTTGAAGTGCAATTTGACAACATGGCCATTTAACAAAACAACTCAAACTTTATCCGGGATTATAGAACCAGGCATGAAATTCATTCTTCTGGAGTAGTCCTCAACTCCAACCAGAACCCTGTCTGCTATCCCCATAACAGATACAGGCTATAGAACCCTGTCTGCTATTCCATAGCAGATACAGGCTATAGAATCCTGTCTGCAATCCCATAACAGATAGCAGCTATTGTGGGATCTTGATAGGATGCTTTGGTTTCCAGTAGAGAACTGGCTTAGAGATAGCCGGAGACCCAACAGGTGTCCATTGCCTGTGAGGGACAGCACATACCTCGCCAAGCCCCCAGAATCCAGGCTCCTGACGTGTGGTGAAGATCTCCATTAACCTACACCATTCAGTCACGTAGGACAATACAGCCCCTCCCAAAGAGCACAGGTAGAGAGCCTGACATATGCCTCAGCCCTAGAGAGATTTCCATATTAATGAGATACCTAAAGGCCAGCGGGCATAGCTAATTAAGTATTCTTTCCCAGACCCTCCCCCTCTTTTTTCCCTATTTAAGTCAGGCCCACCCTGACTTAAGTGGGGGTGCATCCAAATCCAGCTAGCATCTGTCATGAAAATAAAGCCTGTAAAACTCATGGACTTTCTCGTGTCATTGGGGCCACCCCATGAGGAACCGTGGAAAAGGCCTTTAATGAGCCACTGTAGCAGCAGTCTCTGTGCTCCCCTGAGGACCTCTCTGTGTTCTGCATCAGAGGCCTGCCTCTTCAAGCAAGCTAACTGGGCCATCCTAGTCTGCCAAGCTAGTATATTAACCAGATCTCTTTCAAGGAACATTTCTGGGGCCTCTTTCCCCCCCTCCCCCCCCCCCACTTGTTTCTCTCAGCTGTGGGCCGTTCGGTTGTGGGCCTACATGCCCCTAGTCTTGGTTTTTCTGTGGCCTCTCAGCGGTGTCTGAGAGCCCAAGGGCTTGAGACCAGTTGGTTCCCAGCAGCCTCCTGGCCTAGAGATCCCCAATCCAAGAGCTCTGCGCCCCTGTGGAACTTCAGACTGAGTGAAAACTCCCCCTGCCAGGCAGAGCCCCATAGCTCCTGCCTAGTGCTGTTAGCAGAGTGAACTCAGTCTCTTGCGCTCTAGTATCCTTGGAGCCATGGAAATCACAACAGCCCAACAAGATTCAAGGACCCACACCCGCGACCACGTGTGAGCTAATGATTCCCAGCAGGCTATTGCCTGGTGGGTTTGTAGTGCGGTATGCAGGGTCCAGCACTGAGTAAAATCACAGATGGCTTTTGTCCTCAAAGCATCTTCTGCCACCATGAAGGCTAAAGGCTGAGATTTTAATCACTCTCAGACCGGAGTTCTTAACTATTATGATATTCTATGTTGTACTACAATAAGTTATTTTCACTTATTGTGTGCACACCAGCTTCTCAGTCTTCACTAGAGAGTCATGAGTGAGATCTTCAAATCATACCTAGCTGTATTTGGTGGCTCCTGCCTTTAATTTCAGTACTCTGCAGATCTCTATGCATTCACCCTGTTTTACATAGCAAATTCCAGACCCTGTCTCAGAAAATAAAACAAAACCAACCAAACAAGCATGGTTATAAACTTTTATGGTATCATAGAAATACTGTCAAGAAGATGACCATCTCTTTGAGGAGCTATCTACTAAGTAGCTCTTGAGTTATCATACTTCTATATGGTCATTCTAGGTTCTAGAGTCTAGGAAATGACAAGTGACAATCTGAAGCAATATGGCATGCACTGAAGGGGTACTTTTATTTACTTTTACTTTTAAACAGGACATTGTGAGACTCGCTCACTTTTTCTATTTAGCATTTTAGTAAAGCAATGTAATAGCATATGGTATAGAGCAATGCACTGAGATGAAACATCACATGTGACAGAACACTATGCAGGCTTTAGTCAGGGGGTGCGGCAAAGGGTGGTATAACATCAAACCTGGCAAGTCCTTACCCTTTGAACTTGAATTTTAATTGAAGAGCTAAGGCAACTTACAGTGAAATCAGTTCCATAATACATGAGCTGTCACAAGGCTGTCTATGATTAACTTCCTGATGAGTAGTTCAGTCAATGAAAATCATGGAACGTCCATGTGGACTGAGAAAAAGCCTCCTTGCTTAGTTGACATCTCAGGATGTTCTGTCCTTGTCTCCTGATATTCTACCCACTCTTGTCAAAATAACACTCCAATAGTGTCTTTTCCAAACAGGCTTCTGATAGTTCTCTACTGAGAACAGCAACTTTACCCCAGGGTGAAGCAATGAAGCAGCCATCAGCTAGTGATGTTCCTTTTTTGGGTTTTGTTTTTCTGCTTAGAAAAAGGACTATAAAAAGTACTTCTTCCAAATTTTGTATATCCAGTTTGCCTATTATAAATTCTAATCTTAGTCTCTTTTCTCAGCCAATTGAAATAAATTCTAGGACTATTTATTTAAAAAATAATTAAAATATGTTTTGCATTTTGGAATATTTATGCATAACATCAGCTTCAAAATAATTCAAAAGACCTAGCTGGATAGGATATAAATGCACAAAACTGACAATGGACAGTTAATTATGGAGGTGGAGTGATCAATATCTTGCAGTTCTTTGCAGTATTCTCTCATTTGTTTATGTTTGAATTCTTTTGTAATAAAAAGTTTAATAAAACTGAAAACCAAAATGTCTCCAAAGTCCCCCAGGTAATTTAGATGCAGTTGGTTTGCAGACTGGCATTAGGGAGTCTTTAGACAAGATTATCTCTCAAAGCATTTCCAGATAAAGTACACTGTTTCTTTATGAGGAGGATGAGACATGAATAGGGCCAATCAGGACTTGCCATCTTGGCCAAGGATATATGTTAGTTTTCCTCTGGATGAATTTAGATGTACCCATCAAAGGTAGAAGCAGAAACATGAAAAAGAAATACTGGCTGTAATTCTGCATAGCACTAAACCCTAGGATGCAAAGTGCTGGCAGGAGAAGGTGATAAATAGAAGACTTTCCAATCAAGATAACCAGTAAGCATGCAGCCAAGAGGCTCCTCTGGAACAGCTAGTAATGGCATCATTCAAATCAAAACAAAGAGTGATGATGTTAATACCTTGTAGCTTTCTTCTAAGTGCATCTACGCTGTTCCATCTGAAGCTCATATTTTACCCTTGGGGTAAAGGAAAGAGGCTGCCTAAGTTGTTCTAGGATTGGTAGAGGTGGCATGGCAGGTTTTATCATTCTCATTCTAAAAGTGAGGTCACAGAGGTTCAAAGAAATTTAGTCAAAATTTCCTTTAAGTCATTTTGGATCTGTAGGATAGATGAAACTACCAGTATTTTAAAAGTCTTGGAACAGATTTTACCAGTCCTGAAACAATGATATACTAAGTTTTTTTTCAGGGTTAGAAGGTTTTGTGTTTCAAAAGTCAGTATGAGGCATCAGGTTTTTTTTTTTTTTTTTTTTTTTTTTTTTTTTTTGTTTAACTTAGGGAGTTTTTATGGTCCTGTGACAATAACTGTTAGAAAAATAGAGTCTTAGGAATTATCACAGAACATAAAAGAAATGATGATGTTGTTTCAGAGCTATCAACAGACATACATTTAATAAATTCTGAACATGCAAAGTCTATTTAAAACCTTCTTTACTCAAAAGTATTTGCGAACTGTTTTCCAATTGAAACACAAACTGTTAATTGTGGTCTTGAATATAGGTTTTTGTGGCCAAGGTTTAAATGATCATATGAAGCTTTTCTTCAACTAATCTCTAAGTGTGCCATTTTGTCAATAAAATTTTTTTATCCATATCACCTAGACATTGCCCTGTAATCTCTACAATCATTAAGAGACCTTTGTGCACACAACAGATTCATAGTGTTGATACAGAAAATAGCAGTAAATCTGAAGAAGTAATATGTCAATTATGAATGATATTTTTTTTCAAATTAATTGATGGGTAAAGCTTTTCTGATATAAAGTAAATCTTACCATGCAAATGAGGTCAGAGCAGAAATGAGGAGACTTCAGTTTTTAGTTCAGCCTTTATTTGAACTGCATTCAAGACTAGACTTCAGAAAAATTAAAAAGTTGATCTATGTATCAACTTTTATCAACAGTGATATTACAAAGAATAGTGGTAAGTTTGTATCTTGGTTAATGAGAGTTTATCATTAAAATAACAGACTATGCAAACTTCATAAAGAACTTGTCCACTGTGTATTGTGCAATAGTATGTTATCCCGTGTCTCAATCCTCTCCTGCTCTGCTATGTTACTTGATATTCTGTCTTTGATCAGTGTACTAGTGTTTTTAAATCTGAAGAAGAAACTCATTGATAGTGACAATCTGACTGGTGTGTGCCTGTGTGTGTGTGAGGGGGGGGAGAAGAGAGAGGAAGGGAGAGAGAGAGAGAAAGAGAGAGAGAGAGAGAGAGAGAGAGAGAGAGAGAGAGAGAGAGAGAGAGAGAGAGAGAGAAACACAGAATGAAAGCCAGGTGACTTTAATTATAGCTTTTCAGGCATCATCCCCCTGACCTACCACCCCCATTTTTTTGAGATGGGGGTCTATCCATAGCCTGGAACTCATCAATAGAGTAGGGTTCTTTGAGAGCAAGCCCTAGGGATCGACCTGTTTCTGTTTCTGCCTTAGCAATACTGGTGTTACAGGCCAGTGTGCCACCTGAAGGGATCAAACTCAGGTCCTTGTGCTTGTCAGGTAAATATTTTACTGACTTGAGCTAGGTTCCAAGCCTTGATTGGGTAGAATTGTTATACCAGAACACTTCACAAGTCACTAGTGAGTCTTTAAAGTTTGCCTTTGGATTATGTGTTTATCCACAGTTAGCCCTGACGAAGTACCTGGGCTAGGTAATGACCCATTAGCTGACTTTGCTAATTACCTCATTTTAGAAGCTGTCTGTGCGTATGTCACAGTTAGCTTCAGCTATCAGTTATTTTGACTTAAGGTCACCTGGGGATAGGAAAAGTCCACTGCAGAATTGCTTAGATTACATTGGCCTGTGTCTACATCTGGAGGCATTTTCTTAATTTTGAATTAATGTAGGAGGGTACTGCCTACTATGGGTGGTGCCATCCCTAGGCTAGGAGACCTAAGAAAGGTACTAAGTAAGCTAGAGGGAGTAAGTCAATAAGCAGAGTCCCTCTGGCTTCAGTTCCTATCTCTAGGTTTCTGCCTTGGCTTCCCTATATGATAGACCTGTAAACAAAATAACCTTTTTTTTCTTTCCTAAGTATGTTTTTTTTTTTTTTTTTTTTTTTTTTTGGAACAAACAAACTCTTTTCTCTCCTAAGATGTTTTTGGTCAGAGTGTTTTATCACAACCATAGTAAACATGTTAGAACAGTATATTTTAATGGAGTTTAAAAAAAAGACATAGACAACAAAGAATTGTATCTAGTGAATACTTCTTAAACATTTTCTCAATGAACTTGTAGCAAACAGGAAGATTGTTTTACATAACAGATGAAGCTTAAAATTCTGTATAAAGCAAAGCCTGAATATAAAGAAAGACATTTTCAATAAGCTTCTGAATGGTAGAAACCAATGGGAATATGAGCAAGTAAGCAGAATGTGAGATTAAGATTATCTGCAAAGTAGGACACTTTCTTTTTGATTTTCAGATTACCCCTATTTGTTTTTTTGGGTTTTTTTGGATATTTATCCCATTTGCTAGTTATAAGGAAAAAGGAAAAATCAGAGCACACACAAAACAATCTTTATTTGAAGAACCATGACATTAAAAGAGCTAAAAATACCAATCATAAAAAATACCACCTATGTCACCCAGTTCCACAGGTCCTGCCAACATTATCTCAGATGTTGAAGACTATCACTAACTTCATCTTTTAGAGGACAGTTAAAAATGTCAAAATTGAGGGTGGAGAGGAATCCAAATAGCAGAATATTTGCATGAATAAATTAATACTGAGACCAATCACCTTTATGTTTTTTTCCTATGGCATCCATTGCCTCAGATGGGGCATGTGGCTAGCATGTGATATTAAAACGTTTAGAGAATTATGATCAACTAGAAAACCGTTTGGGTTGTCAGTAGTTCAGTAGTTCAGGTTTGCACTGAACAAGAGCATTGGCATGCTATGCTGTCATCCACCCAGAGTCACAGGATTGATGTGGAGATTATATATGTCAAAGCACCGGAAGCCTATTGTTCTCTCCACGTGAGACTTTGAATGTCACCCCATAGGCCAAATGTCTGGAATATTTTCATACCTATTATCTCATGGTGACAAACTCAGAGACAGGGAATTAATCTATTTTCCCTTCTGGTCATCTATGTGCTTGAGCTGAAGCCTCCCTGGGTGTTGTGGTGACTCTGCTATACAGTGCTGATTTGATCTTTATATAGAAATATGAAGAGCATCTGGTATGAAGACACAGAACATTGGAGCTGGAAAGATGACTCTGCAGTTAAAAGTACTTGCTGCTTTTGCGGAGGACCTGGATTCAGTTCCCAGTACTTGTATTATAGCTCACAGTCACCAGTAACTCAAGTTGCAGGAGATCTAGCACATTCTTCTGGACTCTTGGGGCACTGCACATGTGGCACACAAATATTGATGCAGGCAAAACAATCACACATTAAAAACTCTTTTAAAAATGAAGATGAAAACTGCATGGCTCATCACCTTGGCCACCCATCACTAGAAACATTTTTTTTTTTTTGTTATTACTTCTGAGTTTTACTGCAAGGGCTGTAATTACACACATATAAGAAAGAGTGGGTTGGATAATTTAAAGTAAAATGGTTACATGTTTAGCTCTGGAGATTCCTGATGCTAACTAACAATGTTTGACAATATTGTACTTCAACTCAATGACTTAAACAAGAATATCATTATTACCATCTGGTGTCTGGTAGCTTCTATGAAAATGCTAATTACTTGGTACAAAGCTTAACAGGCGGGGTCATCATGTTGTGATTGTTCTATTCCTATCCTTTAGCTGACAGAATTAGCCTACTGCTTTAGATATTGGATGTATCAAATAGTATTTCCTCGACTAGGGTATTCCCTATAAGGATGTTAATGCTTGTGCTACAGACACACTCCCATAGGAATTTGGGATAATATTTTTTTTCTGAAGAAAGTCAGAAGAAAATTAGAATCAATGTTGTCTTTCTTAAGAAAGAGCAGTGTTCAGTTTGAGCAGTCACAGAACAAGAATGTATTGAGCACTTGCTACCTGCTCCTCAGTATGCTAGATGCTGATCAAATACTGCCAAACTAAGTAAGTATGCTTTAGGTTTTCAGGGTTCTTACCATCTTGAAGAAAAATGGCCTTTTCCTAAAAAAACCAATAGCATCAAATTAACAATTGTCTAATCACAAACTTATCAAAATATTATGGAGGAAAGAACTATGATTCTCTGAACAAAAGAAGCTGATATAGAGTAGAATGCTGGAGAACACCTCTATGGAAGAAATATTTGAGAAAAAGTCTAAATGATGAGTAAAGAAAGGTTGCCTGAAAGTGTGAGTGTGGATGTGGAGAGAAGTATCGTGTCTCAGGTATGAATCATCCTACCTATGGTTCATATGTTTAAAGATTGACCTCAGATGGTGGATCCAACCATAGAGATAGATGTGAATGGATCATAAGAGTGACAGTTACATCAATGAATTAACCATCATGTTATGATTTCCTAGCGGAATGGGTAGTTAGAAGGTGTGGCCTGCTTAGAACTAAAGCACAGGAGACACACGATATTGAAGGACCACTTATTTTTGGTCTTTTTCTCTCTATCTTTCATTGTTTCCTGAAAACTATGATGTAGCATAGATTCTGAATGCCATGTACTCTTGGTACCATAATGTTTTATCACAGGTCTATATCAACAGAGAAAACTGACTGTAGATTAACATCTCTGAAGTAGTAAACCCAAATAAATCTTTCTTTCCCTCTACTTTGTTCTCTTGGATACTTGTCATACCACCACCACCACCAGCAGCAGCAGCAGCCGCAGCCTCACCAGAAGCAGCAGCAGCAGCAACAACAACAACAACAAAACCAACACAAGAAAGAATGTTGAGAAAAACATTTATAAGTGATAGAGAAATATACAGGCAGACACCATGACAGGAGAAATTGTCTCCAAACTGTGGCACTAAAATAAAGCATTCGAGTAAAATAAAGATGAGAGTGAAGAGATAGACAAGGCTTATCTGATAAATCTTGTAAACCATTATATAGTATGTGGTTGTGTCCTTAAAATTAATGTAAAAGAAAAGTATTGAAAGACTTCTGGTTTGGTGACTTGACAGATTTTTAAAAATTTATCTTTATGGGTATATGTGTCCTGCCTGCATGTACGTAGATCTACCATACACATGTCTGGTGCACTGAGAGGCCAGAACAGGGACTCATATCCCCTGTAATTGCAGTAATAGGCAGTTCTGAGCTGCCATGTGGGTGCTGGGAAAGGAATACTGGCACTCTGCAAGAACAGCAAGTGTTCTTAATCACTGAGCCATCTTTTCAGGCTAGATTGTTATTTTCAAAAAACACAGATGTATCTACGTGGAAAGGAAATAACTGGGCTGCAAGAGTGGATGTGGGGAAATTAAAGAGGAGGGTAGCAAAATAATGCAAATGAAAGAAAACGGTAGCGGAGGCCCTGAATGGACTAATCAAGGAACTTTCAGTCAATGAATAAATCAGCAAGGAATTGCTTGGCACCTATCTCAGTATGCATGGCTGGCTCTACCCATCATCTTGAAGGGAGATTCATCTTCAGTCTCCCACCTTCTTTTTTTTTTTTTTCCCCGCACCCTGGCTTCTGTCCAATTATCAAGCATTCCAATATAATGGGCCTGAGTTAATAAGGTGTTACTTTATTAAAAGTATTAGCATTTAAGGGAATAAAGAGAAAGAATTGACTCAAGGGCTATTAAATAGTGGTTTTTGTTTCTATAGAAGAGTATTTGTCAATCTATGATACAATAAATAAATAAATAAATAAATAAATAAATAAACAAACATTGTGAGATCCCATAGAAATTTAATGAGAGGAAGAGGTCTTATAAAAAAAATTCTAGGCCTTATCTTAAATCCAATTCAAAATCTGAAATCTTGATTAGAATTTGGAGTGGAGCTTAGTCAAGCGACAGTGTTGAACATTAACATCTGAAGAGTGTTACTTATAAGGGTACTTTGGAAATTGATTTTTTTTCAGACCAGGAAAATGACTGTTAGAAGAATGAAGAGAGCCTTTCTTCTGGATTGAGAATGGTCCTGTGAAAATGTCAAGAATTAGCCATTTTGGGCCAAGGAACAAGAAAGTGCATGGGTTTCTTAGGTGGGATGAGCTCAGTTGGGATCACCTTGAGTTAGGTGGGATCACCTTGAGCATGAGAAAACAAAAGAGAATGTATAGCATGCTCACAGAGCAGTCCTGCTATGCCTGGCCTATGTGAAATAAAGCAGTTTCTATGATCCCTGGGTTGTGGAGGTCTCCCTGTCTCTCTCGCTCTTTGTCCCTGTCTCTGTCTCTCTCTCTCTCTCTCTCTCTCTCTCTCTCTCTCTCTCTCTCTCTCTGTCTCTCTCTCTGTGTATGTACTGCATTTGAAATTTCCTTCTCTCATTTAATGAATAGAACACTTATTTAGTTAACACTCTGAGTGGGAACACTTGTATCTCCCCTTTCCTAAATGCCTATGTTGAGATGCTTATCTTTAAGGTGACGATTTTAGGAGACAGAACCTTTGGGAGTTGATTAAGTCTTGTGAAAAAAGCCGTTCTGATTAAGATTAGCCATTCCAGTAGTTATCTTGCCTCTGTCATCACATGAGGAAATAGCATACAGGCATTCTGTACGAACTAGGAAACAGCCTTTCACCAGACATTAGTCCATCCGAACCTTTATATTGAACTACCTAAGTTCTAGAACTGTGAATAACAAATTTCTCTTGTTTATAAGGCATCAAGTGTATGGTATTTTACAATAGCAATCAGAAATGGACTGAGAAAGTACATACAGCAACAATAGCCAACTATAATGAGTCTGTACTATGTACCAGGCACTTTGCAGAAATTATTTTAGATGCATCGCATCATTTAGTCCTTACATCACTGAGAGGTAATGATTAATCCCCCTTTGTCAATAAAGAAACTCAGTAATAGAGAGGTTAGATAATGTGCCCCAGGGTCACATAGTTCTGAAATGGCTAAAGCAGAATTTTAACCTGTCTGTCCCTAGAGATTGATAGTTTAGCTACACTCCAAAGCCATTCCTATCAACTCATACCCATGAGGGTTCATATTCCTGTAGGAAAGCACACACATATTCACTCAGAAGGAGTCATTGTGCATGACGGAGGCTAAGCCCTGTGGTATCAAAGATAGTTCAGGCCCTAATAAGGCTTGGCACAGTCCTGGGTAAACCTACAACCTCATGTGGAGATTCATTTTCCTTTGTGGATAAAAAAAAAAATAAATGTCCCAAGATGGTAAGTGGGAGGTATTGAGAGCAAGTAATTAAGAGCTGGCACACAAAAAAGGGGAAGTTTTAATTTACTTGGATTTGTTTTGTAATTTGTTTGTTTTTATTGCAGAGACACAAACAAAGGGCCTCCGACATGATTTTCAAGCTCTGGACCACCAAGCAATAAATACCCAGTAATTCTAGTAATTACTAGTAATCTAGCAGTTAGTAATCTAGTAATTACTAGTAATCTAGTAATATCCTAGTAATTCTTTCTATATTTCAAATAAGTATTGATAGGTTGAAAATAAAAACAAGCAGAGAAGGAGGAAGAGGAGGGTAGACAGATAAACATCATAAAACTAAATGAAGCCATTTAGTTTTCCATTGCAGATAGCTTCTAATGCCTGATGGATATAATAGAAGATAAGCCTCATGAAGGTAATTTTAAATTTAGGTGTAACCTGTGGGCTATCTAGTGGAGCTTGTCTGAACTTTGTTTTGACCTGTCAACTTCTTCTAAGTTACTGAATCAACCCCCTGGGGATTATCATGGCAGTGGATTAGAGTGTGAAACCAGTGTTTTTCAGTAGCCTTAGATTCTTAGAGGTCATGCATTCTGTTCTGAGCAATTACTGTCAGTTTAGACATTCAAGATGAAAGAAGGAAGTGTATAATTAATCAAGCAGAGGCATATAGAATCCGAGCAGGAAATATTCAATGGGCTAATAGATAGAACGGGAGGAAGAGAAAAGGGGACTTTTTTTCTTAACACAATGCACAGCAGAGTGTTAAGGAATTCAAGAACTTATAATTTGGACTTATGCTAAAGACACAGAGAGCAAGACATAAGAAAAATTATGCAGCAGCACTAAAGATGTACTCTTTTGACACTATTTAATCATTCATGTGTTCAACAAGGGTCACACCAGGCATTCTACTTGGCATTTGTGGATGTGAAGATTAATCAGGTCGCAGCCCTGGTCATACGGAGGGCATAGAGCAGTGGGATAGACAAGAAAACAAAAGTAAAAGAAATAAAATGTGATAAGTAATATAGGAGCAATTTTTTTTCTCCTGAAGGTTCTATATGTTTGTGAATCAGGCTAGGAGAGAAACCATTCAGAAGAGCCTGTAAATATAACATCACGTCATATAACAGGAAAGAAATAATCATAGAGGTTTCCTTTTGAATAAAAAAAGATAATTGATTTTATTTGATGCACTTATATGCCTAAGTGTTTATATGTGCACCATGTCAATTCAGTAGACTGGAAGTTTAAAAGAGGGTTCTGCGTCCCCTGGGATTTATGTTACAAGTGATTGTAAGCTACTATATGGTTGCTGAGAACTAATCTTGGGTCCTCTGCAAGAGCAGTAAGCATTCTTAACTGCTGAGACATCTCTCTAGCATTGTTTTCTTATGAGAGCAAAACTATGACTGCCCTTAGGGATAAGATAATATCTATTCAAACAGGACATCTGTGTTCTGAATTGGGCTTGTGTCTCTTTAGAAGAAACAAGGAGGGAGAAAGAATGGAACAGCACATCCATAGGAACCCAATGGGAAAAAAATGCCCATAGGAAAGGAAGATGGATTTAGAAAGTACAGAAATACTTTTGAATTGACACATGAAGAAGACCTGTGAGACCTGCAGAGGTGAAAATTCTACCTGGGGTTAGATGATAGGAGACAGACACTGAAATCTTTCAATAAGATTGTGAATCTTTGGTAAGAAGTCAGGCTTCAGGAAGTAACGAGGGACTGAGGCAGCAGGAGACCCCTCCCACTCCTCCATCCCTTCCACACCAAAGCATAAACTAAGCCTGTATGCTTGGAAGTTAAAGAACAGAGAATGCCATCTGCCCCAAGCACCGTCTACAACCAGGCTGGTATTGAAAGCTCCTTTCCTTGAGGCATTTGGGATGTAGTTTAAAAATTGCAGGCCATGGGAGCCAGAAGGCCTGGCTTTCAAATGCTATCCTTTCACAAAGCAGGCATGATAACCTCTGTAGACCTCCTAGACTTGTGAGGCTTAAACAAGATGCTAGATAGAAAAGCATTTTGGGAACTCTTAAAGTATATGCGCTGGTGTGTCAACTCCTTCTGTCCTACGAACCCCCTACAGTAATCAAACGCCCTCAAGGATAAATGAGATAATCAATGGAAAACACTCTGAGCCCCTCTGAAAGAAGTTAGAGCATGGAAATATTAATAATAATGATCCTCATCTGCTTCTTGCTGATAATGCCTCCCTTTCAAGTCAGACACCGAAGGAGCATGACACACAATGCCCTCTGCTGTTTGTTGAAAGCCCTCTACTGTTGAAAGGTGGCTGCATCACCATGATTTTGCCAGCAAGTACCTCATTTTCCACTCACAAATAATATTGTTCTTCCTCCTCTTCTTTTCTCTATGCTTCTTGACAAAATCTGAATACAGACATTTACATAAATGTCACATGTATACAATCATGGTTGCCTTTCCATCTTTTGAGGCCATATAGCAGAAATTAGATCATGGCCACATCTGGCCAGGGCCCTTCAAAACACTTAGACATTGAAATTATGCATAAAGCAGAGTATTCAAAGATGAAGTGCACACTTTTTCTAAAAGTGAAATAATGGGATGATGACTGCCAGCCACATGTCTCAGAGATGCCTGCATTCTTTTAAGTGCAATTTCATGCTTCTGATGGAAAGACCTGCACTGTGACTGGCAGCCCCATTTGTTGTTCAATGACTTAGATGTGTGTTCCGCCCCCTGTCCCCAAGCAAACCCACATGTGATTCTTCAAAGAGATGAAGGGGCAATTAGCATAAAGGCAGGTGGAAGTATACAGGGGTCCAGAAACAAGAATAAGTAGTCCATATCACCACAAATATTATGTTCTTCCCATTACAGGGGACTTCTGGTGAATCATGGGGGCAAAACCCCCAAGAGATCTATACAATTATGTGTACATGTTCCTGTCTGTGTGCAAATGTATGTGGAGGTCAGAGGTCAACTTTGTATGTCACTCATCTGGCAGTCTGTCTTTGTTATTTTAGACAATGTCTCTCATTGGCCTGGTTCCTGCTAATTAGGTTAGGATGGCTGTTCAGTAAGGTTAAGGGATCTGTTTGTCTCAGCTTCCCCTGCACTGAGATTACAACTTTGAGTCTTCCACCATGTCTAGTTTAATACAGTGACTCTTGCCGTCCTCATGCTTGGACAACAAAATACATTACCAACTGATGGAACTTCCCCACCTCCCAAAGCAGAGGAATCTTTGGAAATGGCAGCCAGATGGACTATCCAGAAGTATGACCAAAAAGTAGGTGAGGTTGACTTCTTAAATCTCAACTACCTATCCTCTATTTCTCTGTTCTACCCTGCTTGTCCGACTCCTCTGCTCTGATCCTGAGTGCCTTCCCCAATTAGATTCTGGTCTGGACAATTTATTAGAGCTAAAGAATTAATAGGTACTAATGGCTCTGCTTGTAAAATGGGCTTTCTATCGTAAAGCACTGACAATTAGATGCTGAAGGTGGAGCAACCTTCTAGATCTTTCCTCATCTGTCATATGGATAGTGTGGTGTCAGTCTGGTAGGAAAAGATGGAATGTCACTGTGATTCTAAGGTGTGATGTATGACACCATGATATTTTTTTTTCTTTACCTCAGACGAGAAGAATACAGAGAGCTAGACACTTGAATGCAATATAAGAAGATTAAAGCAATTATTGTGAATTAACTTAACGATTCCTCTATATGCCTCTGGAGACAGGTTTTTTATTCTATTGTCACCACCAAATAAATGAAGGTTTGTAAATAGATATAAACTTAATTCTTAAAGGATTATGTATTCTCGAAGGTCTCAAATCTTTAAAGTATTGTCCCCACTACATATAATCAAGGACCTGTGTTGTGGTAATGTGAGACACAAGGAGAGCAGGCCTGAAGTGCAGGGAGGCTAAATGTGTTGTTCTTGTTATTTTGTCCATGCATTTTATATTCAAAAGACAACAAGCTCTCTTAGCAAGTGCTCACTGGAGTTACCTGAGGGTTACGTGGAGTTACCATGGGACAAGATGAAGTATTTTCTTTTATGCACTTTTAAGACTTGTGTGCCCAGAATGTTCCACCAAGGAATCAGTGAGAAGACACAATATAAGATGCAAAGCTTTGGTGTGTGCTCGGATCATGTGAGAATTATTTTGTTTTGTTTTCAGAATATTTATGTATTTGTGTTTTTTATGTCTATGGGTGTTTTGACTGCACATCAGTGCACCAAGTACATGTAGTGCCCACAGAGGCAAGAGGGTGGCGCTGTCTCTTCTGGGACTGGACTTACAGACAGTTATGAACTGCTTTGTGTATTCTGGGACTCAAACTTCAGGTTCTTTGAAAGAGCAGCTAGTGCTTTTACCATCTCTTCAGCCTGGTGAAGCTTCATCTTCCTCTTCCTCCCCTTCTCCTCTTCCCCCTTCTCTTCCTCCCCCTTCTCCTCCTCCTCTTTCTCCTTCTTCTTTCTTTTCCTCTTCTTGTTGTGAGAATTCTTCAAACGAATACCGTATTTACATCATTCCCCCCACCCCACCCCCAGCTCTTCATGTGTGTTTACCTCCATCTTAAATACCCGAGCATCTTTTAAGATGCAGATTCGGATGTATTCCTCTTGGATGATGCCTAGAATGCTTTATTTCAAAGAAACTCCTTAGTGTTACTGCTGCTGCTGGTTCAGGGAACACACCTTTAGTAATAAGGAATGTTCTATATAGGGAGTCTATTTGAATTTTACAAATTTAGGTGTGTTTATTTTGTGTGTATGAGTGTTTGTCTACATGTCTGTGGACCACTTGCATGCCTCATGTCCATGGACATCTGAAGAGGTGTCTAAATTATAGTTACAGAGAGTTATAAGCTGCTATGGGGGTTCTGTGAATTGAACTGGGATCCTCTGAAAGAGAAGCAAGTGCTTTTAACTGATGGGCTGAAGTGCCCATCCACACAGAGTTTATGTAGAGAGATGGTGTTGGCTAGTAACAAGAAAGGTTGAAGAGGCCCTGTAGGAAAGCATCACCGTATTTTCTGGACCAAATTAAAGACAAAAAACAAAACTAAAATAGAGGCAACAATAAAGTTATTGGTGTTCATGATTCAGGAGTCCAAACATAAGAGCTTGCAAGTGACACACACCAGAGAGATAGCATCTTTTGCAAACTTGAGGAGCAAATATGCTTTTTGGTTAGAATATGCATTCTGGAATCCATGCTGCCTGAGTTCAAATTTTGCCTCCATGACTTCCCAAAAAACACCTTGATCTTGCCTTATCCCCCTGAGCCTTAGCTGATTTGTCTGTCAAAATATGCAAAATAGAGTCTAGGTGAGGATGGTTGTCAGGATGAACAAAATGAAGAGTAGAAAGCTTTCAAATAGCACCTGCCACATGGAGCTCAGTAAGTGTACTGAGTATTGTAACACTTCCCATCTTGGAGTTGGTACTGTTTAAGTACTACTATGCTTTATTGAAGTGCTTGCCCATCATGGTGATAGCACACTGGCATTTGATGTGAATCTCAAAGCAGCCCCCATTGTTTAAGACACATGAAAAGTCAGTATTTGGGGATTTAACTAAATGGAATTCTAGACAAATGTGTTAAAAGGGGAAGCAAAACTTGATCCCAGAAACTATGCTTGTTTTGTGCTTTGACCCCGTCACTGCTTCTGTCTATACTCCTGTGACTTGAATGAGGAATGAATGATTAAAAACTAAAACTGGATTAGAGAAATCAACTGCCTTCTATCTCTGCCAAAAAGAAATGTCAGATCTAGGCAATGATCATTCAGCCTGGGTCAGGCCAGGCTCAGGGGAAGGGAGAGGAGGGAAGAGGGCTTGAAGAAAGACATTTACAAGCTTATGAAGAAGGTAGTGAGCATTACAGAGTTGTAGACACTGTCCTGGGATAAATACGAGCATTTGATATCATCACAGTTTCAGGTACCTACAGTGTAGAAAAGAAGACATAGAGTAAGACTGACCAACTGACAGACACACACACACACAGAGAGAGAGAGAGAGAGAGAGAGAGAGAGAGAGAGAGAGAGAGAGAGAGAGAGAGAGAGAGAGAGAGAAGGGTTTACTCTGGAAAGAAAAGTTGGCCTTGACTCTAAAGGTCCTTGAATGTGAAATGTGTGCTGTGGGCAATTAGAAGTTAATGATGTTTGTATGTGAGTGGGGGTACCATATGCAAAAGAGAATTTCAGGAAGATTAATCTGGCAACAGTTTGAGCAATTTAATTTAACAACCGTTTACTGAGTATTATGTGTAGCACCAGAGTCCAAGGTACAAAGTTCTGCAAGGATACAGAAAAACAGACTGCAAACATACCATCTCTGAACTGAAATCCTCAAAAGGAGACAGACACAAATACAATGAACATCAGCATGTAAGAGAAAGAGAAAATTCAGTGTGTTCCACATGGGGTGATCTCCAAGGTAGACTATATGGTACACTCATTGAATAAGAATGTGTGGGAAAGTATATGTTTTACATGAGTACTTGCACATTTAGGTAGAATTTATCTGCAACATTACACAAAACTTCCAGTGACATAAATTGCCATAACAGAAGCATATTGAAATGGCTTTGGAGAGGGGAATAATAGTGTTGTATGTATTGCCATTGATAACCTCTGAGTTTAAATCTAAGCATCATATAATTTATTCCAAGCATTTACGAATACTAGGGGCTTCAGGTATATCTCAGTTAGCGAGTACTTATTTAACTAGCATGAGTCCCTGGGTTAAATCCCTAGTACCAATGTATACATAATGGATAGTGTAGCCATGAAAGGAAAATGATGAGTTCTCCTTGAGCAAATATGGAAAGGATTGTTAGAGCATTTGCATATGAATCAGCATCTTTAAGTGGCAATATCTGAGTAGGAATCATATCAAGCAATAGACGGAGCTTGCCTGAATCCTTGAGGGGTCGGGGTAGACATTTGCTATCCATCACTGTTTGTCAGCTACATGCGATTATTGAGAAAGGAAAATATGGCCAGGGTGTGTGGATTGAAAGTGGCATAGTTCATTTCCACACATTATATTTAATCCTTTAGTATATAATAGCACAACTACTGTGTTGACCAACTTCACACTTTCTTTTCATTCTATATCTTTTCAAATCACTATTTTATACTTCAAACAAAGGCTGCTAAATGTACCACTTCATTACATGGACTTGATTTCCTTGATGTTGAATCTGTACAATTACTCACTTTTCACTTGGTTGGCTTCTACTCAACCTTTAGGTATTCATTCTATTAAACACCTATTTTCCAGACAAGCTTTTCAGAATTAGACATGTAACTTGGTGGCACAGTACTTGTCTAATATGCCTAGGTCCAGTGTTTGATCCTCAGTGCCACAGAAACAAATAGGGAAGCCTCTCATGAACACTCAGGCTAGCTAATGCCCCTTTCCACAAACACTTATACAAATACTTATTATTTTCTCTTTCAAATGTTTACATCCTCTCCCTAGGCACTTTTTAACATGATTATAACAATGCATTGATTTGTTTAACATTAGCATGTTGTACTTGACTATAAACTCATGAAAATCTAGAACACACCTGTATTACTCAGCACAAAATCTGGTATAGAGTGGACATTTAGTGAATATGAGCGGAATGAAAGCTGAGGAGATGCATACATAGTCTATTGTTAATGTGTTATGGCATAAGTCTGAAATATTCCCTACATGCTTGTGATGGGAAAGCCTGTTCCCCAGCTCGCATTCTGGTTTAGACGCTGTGGGACTTCACTGGTAGAATTAGGTCATTAGAGGAAGGCTCTTGAAAGTTAATAACCCAATCTTTGGTTCCAGTCCTACTGTGTGCTGTCTTGTCTGCCATGTGAAATGACCTGTGTCACATACTTCCACTGCCATGCACCCTGAACTCCATCCTGGACTGCAGCATTTCAAATTTTGAGCCCAAATGAACCCTTCCTCTTTGAGGTTGTTTCTGTGTGGTATGCCATCACAGAGTCATGAAAAGTGGCTACTATAACACAGCTGGTGAGTCATACACCAGAAACAAAGGAAAGTACTATAATTACAGGCAAAGCAAGCAAGCAAGCAAGCAAGCAAACAAACAAACAAATCAACCAACCCCCAAACTCTAAATTACCTCCTGGGGCAAAGAATGACCTAGGCTTTTTTTTTTCAGACATTATTTTCCAAGAAAACTTTGAAAGCAGTAGCAATTCTCAAAGCCCTGAAGTACTTCCCAAAGTACTTTTGTGGCTTGGCAGGTATCCTTCCAGATTCCACAGGAGCCTGCAAGTTGGGTTACTATGACTCTTCTGAAAGAACAGAAGCTGTTGCCACAGAATGCTTAGTGACACAGCTAAGTGTTATTCTGTTTCCGAGGGACTGATGCAAGGCACTTGAACATGATGTTAGCATTCTATCTAAGCTCCACCCACAGTTACCTGGCAACAGCCAGGTAGGCCTGACCCACTATAAAAGGGGCTACTTGCCCCCTCCTCACTCTCTTGCTCTTGCCTTCTTGCTCCCACTCTGTCCTCTCACCCCTTTGCCCCCTTCCCCATTCCCTACCCCGTCCACATGCTCATGGCCAACCTCTACTTCTCTTCTCTTCTCTTCTCTTCTCTTCTCTTCTCTTCTCTTCTCTTCTCTTCTCTCTCTGTCTCTCCCCCCCCCGCCTCTCTCTCTCTCTTCCTTTCTCTGTCTCTACTACTATCTTAACTCTCCTCCCCATGGCCTAAACTCTATTTTATACTATACCTTCCATGTGGCTGCTCTCTCAGGGGGAAGGGATGCCTCAGCATGGGCCCCCTGATATATCCTCTTCCCCCATACCTCACCACACATCCATAGAACATATTCTCTTTCTCTTTATATAAACACATCAAATGAAAAAGAAAAGGCTGTTCTACAGTTAATGGTGATCCAAAACAGAAAAATCAGGTCAGCTTCTAATTACATCAAGCTAGCAATGAAGAATTTCTACGCTTTATGAAAAATTCCAGAGTAGGACTACATATACGTCTGTATTTGCAGATGGAGGGGAGAAGGTGTCAAGGGAAATTTTTATTTCAGATAATGAAATCTCTTGTATAGAGAAGCCCACAAAATGTCACAACTTTAGATGACATGTACAATGAGCCCTAATGGAAAGTGTCAGTGAATGGTGCAATGACCACTGACGTCATTTCCTTACCGGAAATGGAAATGCTCATTAATACTATGACCCTAATGTTTTTGCCTTTTGTGACTCTGGAAGCCACAGCCAGGCTAGGTTTCACAAGTAGTACAGAATAGAGAAAGCTTATGGGGATATAGTGCACTTTAAGAAATAAAATAAATGTAATAAAAAGCAGGCAGCATAATTGTCATGACTTATACCCCATGACATTTGATAATAACAAGGTTGGTACATTGCAAATAAGTTCCACATTTACAACTCTGCCTTGGTAGTTACACTTATTAAATTGTTTAGGGAGGTGGCTTCTGGATGCTGGAGACCCATATATAAGACATATTAGCATAATTGGAGTACAGCCAAATCCCTCAGTGTACATTGCAGACACTTGTTAAAAGCTTGACCTTGGAGGAAAAAAACTTTCTACTTGTCTTCAATTAGTTAGCAGCTGCTGATGTCCTCCTCTAAAGTCAACTTGCAGTCATCAAGTTTGGGGAGGTTGTCCTCAACACTGACTTTACACAGGTCCTCAGTTCCCAAGATGCTTATGAAGGTTATGTTCCCACCTCCCTGAGGAAATTAGCTGCAATTTTCTATTACCTGGACCAAACAAACATTGCTTTTCACTTGTTAAATTCCCGGAGAGTTGACACTACACATTCATTCATTCATTGAGCAATCGCTTTATGTAAAGGTCCAGAGATGAATGAGACAGTCACTGCCATCAAGAACTTACACTTCAGTCAAGGACACAGAGAGCCAAGGATAGTAGGAGGCAGAATGAAATAAAGACCATAATAGACATATGAACAAATTGGTACAGGAGCATTAGATAACACCATTTATTGTAATGGTGAAAGGAAAATTAAGAAAGGCTTCAAAAGGCAGCATTGGCCCTTGAAGGATTAATAGGAGAAAAAGGGTGAGGTTAGGCAGTGAGGTAATACTAGTCTGACTAAACTTCAGGTATGCATCTTGGCATGAGGGTACATGCACATCTGAGGATACTAACATATTATTGCATATTGCTGGTATCCTCCCATAGTAAATCTAATGCAGCACTGCTATAGGGATGAAGTAAAAGAGTATTGATATTTGCATCTGAGTATGTTCTTGGACCCTTCGAAGGTCATACTACTTTTGTTAACTAAGAGAAACAAACGTCTTTGAAAAGGACCAAGAATAGGCAATTGATGATGCTATCTATGTCACCATGAGGAATGGGTTAAAAACCATATGATAATGAATCACAGAGACCAATCTTCATGCTTAGGAAATCCCAGAGTGAGAGAGCATAAGATGCACTAGGAGCTTCTCATCCTAAAAACTAGAAATAGGATAACACTAATGATGTCTGGCTGGGAAACATATTTCCTGGGGAAAACATATTTGGGGATATGTGAAGTTTAGTGTGTAGTTTCTATGTTTCAGTAGGAAGGGGGTGTTAGGGAACTGAAAAGAGTTCACAGCCATCTGTTTGAACCTTAAGGACATGACTAAGGATGACCCTGGAAGTAAAGAAAACAGAAATGAAAAAAATTAGGGTTAATGCCTATTATTCATGGGCTGTGTGATGACAACAACTAATAAATGGGACTGAAAACTTTAAGGAGTATTAAGGAAAGACCAGGCTAGGTATACTTGGTGGGAGACTGGAGACAATAAGCAGAATGAACTCTCAGAGGCATTCATAAGTTTTAGCAGGAAGGTGTTCATGGTGTCCTCGGAAGGAGATTCGCTCTTTCAAAGAAGGTTGCTCTTTAATAGGACACTGGGAACTTGAGGATGTTTGAAGACTGAGAAGAAATGAGATGATGGAATAATGGATGTGAAAAGTTAAAGTCCTTTCAAAAGTACAAAGTGCCACACAATATAAGGTCACAGCAAGTCAGCCTTTTGTCACAGATGCTGGGGAGTCAGAAAGTCGCTGACATCTGTAAGACACTTTCATTTTCATCACTCTACCGAATTCTACCAGGGGCACTTAGTACATGACCTCCTTCATTTTCCCTCTCTTTGCTCCCTAAGGACCACCAGTTGTTCAGCTAGGTAAAACACTTCATTACTTGATTTTTGTCAAGAACTCCAGGCTACTGTGCTATCCGAGGCTACGGATTGCCAAAGACTATCGAATGAGAATCTATCATATTTGAGTCTGTTCAATTTAAGTTTCATTGGGATATTTGGGACTTAGTGAGAAAATGGAGGGAACTAACATGAAATATTGGAGGGAAGGAATGGTAGAGGACATTGGAAAACTAGTTCCCATTGGAAGATTCCTAGGAAAATACTGAACCAGGAAGCTTTGCTGTTTATTATTATTACTTTATTTTTAATTTTTTCCCAGTGTCTTTATTTTTTTGTAGCTGGACTGATCTTGAACATGGGTTGATCCTCTTGCCTCACTATCAAAAGTGGTGAGATTACAGGCGTGAGCCATTCTGGCTGCCTGCTGCTCCTAGAGAGAGTAGTAATTGCTTAAGAAGCTCTTAAATGTACAGTTTGAAATATTAAGCATACACTTAAGAAGCTCTATCTCTGAACTAATTAAAGTCTTTCCCATAAATTATACTTCATCTAAATGTCTTTCTTTCCTGTTGGTGAGAGACCAAAAGTGAAGCAGGACATCTTAATGTCACCTCAGTCTGTATTGGTTTCTTATTTCTTTGAATATCTGCTGGATGATTTGGCTTTCAGTACTATTAAAAAGAAGAAAAAGAAAAGATATGGTCAAGAAACAGGGAAGGAGAAAACAAATGAAAGAAACCTGAAGAAATTAGCCCTCTTTATCACCATAAACACTAGATTACTGTGTATGTTGAATAGAGAAATTCTTTTCTCTTGACTGCTTTCTTTCCATAAACTCATGATACACATTAATCAGGTTTGCATGTGAACTCAACACTGTAGGTAAGACATGTGCAGGTGAGGCTTTTTTTTTTTTTTTCATTTTAAATTTGAGACAAACTAGAGTCACCTGGGATGAGGGCAACTCAACTGAGAAAATACTTCTATCAAACTGGCATGTAGGCAAATCTATGGGAGCATTTTCTTGATTAATGATTGGTGTGGGAGAAGCAGGTGGTCCTGTGTGCTACAAGAAAACAAATTGAAGGAGCCATGAAAAGCAAGCCAGTAAGCAGCATCCCTCCATGGTCTCTGCTTCAGTGTCGGCCTCTAGGTTCTGACTCTGTTTGAATTTCTCTCAGTGATGGACTCTGACATGGCCTTGCAAGACAAATAATCTATTTTTTCCCAAAGTTGCTTTTAGTTGTTATTTAGTTACTGTTCTATTGTTGTGATGAAGCAACATGACCAAGGCAATTTTTATAGCAACATGTAATTTGGGGCTTGCTGATAGTTTCCTAGGATTAGTTCATGACCTTCATATTGGGGAGCTTGGTAGCAGTGCTGTAGCAGTAGTTTAGAGTTCTCATCCTGATCAATAACCAGCAGGCAGAGAGATTGAGACGAGGCCTGGTGTGGTCTTTTGAAACTTCTAAGCACATCCTTAGTGACGTCCCTCCTCCAACAAGGCCACACTTCCTAATCCTTCCCCCATACAGTTCCACTAACTAAGAACCAATAATTTAAACATATAAGCCTATGGGGGCCATCTCATTAACATCACCTTAGTCGTAGTGTTGATCACAAAAGAAACAAGGATAATAGGATTGTACCATGTCTCAGAACTGCAGCTGTGTGCAACCCAAATACCATTGCAAAGATAAGTTCTTCAGTGTCCAATTTTTCTATTGAACATAGCACATCAGTTGTCACTCAGTCTGAAACCTTTGGCTCCTCCCATTCATCATGATCTCAACAACCAGCTGGTAGCCAATTTATTTGTTGCCACTTGAAACAATAACATGTGGTCACTTCTCAGTAGTATTACTGCAATAGCCTTCTACAAGGTTAGCTTTCTGTGGCCCCTTCCCTTCTCTCTCTTTCTTTCCACTTTGGGATTGACAAAGGCCTCATGTATGCTAAGCAAGAACTCTATCACTGAGGTACACCCCCAATTCTGCCTCATTCTTGTCTCACTCTTTCCTACACAGAATTTCTAGGATCATATTCCTTTATATTCCAAACACTCTCTTTTTAACTTTTAAAAATTATTTAAATCACTGATATATATACATACATATATATGTATGTGTATGTATGTATTCATACATATATGTGTATATATATATATATATATATATATATATATATATATATACTTCACAGGCATTTTTGGGAGACCAGTAGATATCAGATCTGCATAAGTTGGAGGTACAGGCAGTTGTAAGCCTCCCAATGTATGTGTTGGGAAATGAACTAGGAATCTCCATAAGACCAATTTGCACTCTTACCTGCTGAGGGGATTTCATTCAAACCACCAAAATGAGTCTTAAATTCTAGTTATATTGAACTGTTTAATATTATCTGCATATGTATACAATGGTTCAGATTGGTACCTTTAGTTTTGCCTTCCCTCCCCATCCCCTCAAAGAAAACTAAGTTCCATGAGAACAGAGACCATATTTTCCTGATTTGACTTCTTTTTGTTATACTCTTTGAGCTTAGCCTTGTATGTGGCACATAGTAGATATGCAATATATATTGACTGAATGTATGAAATTATCATATAGCTATATCTAATTACCTTTTAAAGTATAATTTAAAATGTTATTTCTTCCAAATCGTTTGCATTCATGCTTGTTTTCCACTTCTTTCCTCAAACTATTAAAAGGTTATATGATTTTCTTGTTGTCTAGTATTTCCACAGGCCTGTCTATGTCATGGTTAGGACACCAATCAATATCTTTCCACTTTGAATTACAATTCTGGATTTTTTCTTTTTCTTTTTGAGTTGTATTTGTTTTTGTTTTATGTATATGCCATGCCCTCAGATGCTGAGAGATGCCTTAGAACTAAAGTTTAATGACAGTTGTGAGCCATTAACTAGGTGCTGAGAAATGAACGCAGGTCCTTTGTAAAAGCAGTATGTGTTATAAAATGCTGAACCAGCTCCTTTTGCTCCAATTCTGTTTGTTTCTATCCCACTCGATTGAGAAATTAAAGGCATTAGCTATATTCAGTTCCCAACTCCGCTCTCAAAAGGTGGCTTTCCTGAGTGGGTAAAGACAAGAATACACTGACTAGAACAGCCACACGGTAGAACCACGGTAGGGACTGTGGAAGCTTTAGCAAGATGCAAAGTTTGATGGGTCATGTAGTTTATTTAAGTATTATTATACCTAATAAGTTAATAGCTTGTATGCTGTGCACATGAACATCAAAAGGTGAAATTATTGAATGGACCTCAATTTGATAAAGTACAGGTAAAAATATTTATCTGCATCGCTGATAGCCAAGATATAATGTCATGATGGCTAAAGACTAAATTTATATATTTTCAAGTTCCCCACCCCCACCCCCACTCCTGCAATGGACATGAACTGTAATTATATTTTAGTTGTGGCAACTGGAATCTTAAACATCTAAATCAATTTTCTGCATAAATGGGATCTTTGGTTATGGCATTCTTTTGTTGTAAATCAAAACTACATAGCACATTACATGTATGGTATATTTATTAATTTTCAGCTTTCTTTCCTGCTCACAATTGCTGTCCTTAAGCTCAAATTGACCTGTTGTGGATACTCTGGTTTTCTGACTCTTTATTTGGGTCTTGGGAGGAAAGAAAACAATGTGTTTGCTTGCTGGAACAAACTATTCCAAAGAACCTAGTGGGTGGGCCAGGATTTGGATCATGTCATTTATAGGTCTGCTTATTACATTGTACAGTACTTTATCTTGAAGACAGCCCACCCACAAGGAGGGATTCCTTTGAAAGCTCTCCAGAGAATAAAAGCCTGCCATTCTTTATTACTCGTTCTGGACATTTACCACTCTGAGCATCTGAAGCCCATTTGCTTTAGCACTGTATATAATGCACAAAAATCTCTGCAAAAACTGTTTGTGTCGAGCAGATAGCATATAAATCTCCCTTTCGTCTTTTTAGTTGTATAAGCATTTCTCTACTATTCTGATGAGAAGTGTGCATGGATGCTAAGAAAAACCTTAGAGTTCTCTTAAGTATATGAGTCTTTAAAGACAGCCCATGATCTCCACTTGACCTGACCCTTCCAAAATCACTTTTGAAGCTCTGTTTAGCTGAAGCTTTTCCTAGAATATCCTTACATCCTCTTGACACTTCAGCATCCATGCCTTTTCATTCATATTTAGTCTTAATCAGAGACTGAACAACATTTAATGCAGATCTAAGCTTTATTGAATTAGTAAGCATTATACAGAGATTGCAAGTCATTATTGGTCCAGCGAAAATACAAGTGTTTATTCTGAGGTGAAATGACAGCACAAATTGACAGCTTTACTGCTACTTGAAATATTTCTTTAAGGTGGCTTGCTATGGACAAAATCTCCCTCAATACCCATTCAACACAATCTTTGCTTTTACCTCTCCCTTCAGTTGAGGAATTCACAATGTCTAAAGGAAGCTTGTAAAGAACCCTTCTGTATCAGAGGTAGTTTTGTGCCTACATGGTGCAAGATAGAAGACATTTGAACAAAGCTTCATTAAAAAAAAAAAAAAAAGGGCAGAAGAGAGCAGAAGAGATACACTAGAGCAGAGTTGAGATCCGTGAATTTTTTTCAGCTAATTGGTTACAGTGGTGAAAGTATCAACCAAAAGTTAGAATAGCATTTTTGTCTATTTAGTAACAAAGCATGCAGTAGCCTGTGCAGACAATAGCTTTTAATAACAACGTTACATCTGGCTTGAGCACCAAAGATGCATTTTAAAAAGTATAAAGTACATTTATATGCAATGACTACTATAGTGGCTGAATTATGCCCCCCCACACCCGAAAAAAAATGTTCATTTGTGTGCTAATCCCAAGAATCTGTGATATTACCTTATTCTATTAGGTAGGTATGTGAAGTTGTAATTAAATTTAGACTCTGAAAATCAGGATGTTATAATAGATAATCTGGATGGGTCATCAAAACTATCCTTACAAGAGAGAAGCAGAGGTAGATTATACATACAGAGGGGTAGCTGTTGGAATGACAGAGAGTAGTAAGATGAAGCCACAATCCAAGGAATAACGACAATCACATGAGAAGATGCAAGGAGTGGATTTTCTCCTAGAGCTTGCAGAGGAGTACTTTCCTGCCAATATCATGGTTTTGAATTTGTGGCCTTAAAAACACTACAGAACCAGAAATCTACCATTTTATCCCTCTGTTTGTGGGCATATGTTACAGTAACCATAGGAATCTGATATAAATTTTAGTATGAGGTGGGGTACTGCTATGACAAATACCTACAGATGTGAAAGTGGCTTTGGAATTGGATGCTGGGTAAGAGGGTGGTACAGTTGTTGATAGTAAACTTAATAGAGACACTACAGATTGCTTGAGCCAAGCCACTGATGGGAATGTGGATGTTAAAGGCATTTCTGGTGAGGGCACAAGAGGAAATGAATACTGTAGTGGGAACTGGAAGAAAGGCAGTTGTTGTTATATAGCAGCAAAACCAAACCAAACCAAACCAAACCAAACCAAACCAAATAACAACTCTGAATTGTCTCCTACTGCTTTATGGAAAACCGATCTTGATCTTGTAAGTGATAAAGTTGAGGAGCTTGGCAGGCCAAGATAGTTGATTTTTGCTGGGGAAAAAAGTCTTAGGGGCGTGGGGAAGAGAAAAGAGGATAATAGAGCATCCAATACATGAGACATGCCAGTGAAATGGGAGTTACTAGGTGGACCATAGCAGTGGGTAGTGGTGGAAGCGAGGGCAGAAGGTGGAATCATATTCACATATTCATCATCATCATCATCACCAATGACAACAACAAATCATGAAAATGCCATAATGAAACTCATTACTTTTTGTACTAATTATAAAAAAAGAGCCAGATAGGAAGAAGTGAAGAAAGAACCATTATGTCAAGAAGGAATTAGCACTTGATTTGGTAAATTTTATTAATAGTGAAAGATGATAAAATGAGGAAATTCTGTGTGAAGATGTACTTCAGAGCTAAGAAAAAGGATGTGGCCTGCCAGCTATTGAATAGTAGTGAAAAGATTGGGCACACATTTCTGGATTTATTCAACTATCTCAAGTACAGAACTGAGCTATCTAGGAAAGAACCTGGATGTTAGCTTGCTTGAAAGCAGAGTCATAGAGATATCATAAAGTTCAGAGTGTGTGGTGAGGATTATCCTGTCTTAAGATGGCAGTCTCTAAATGCCATCATCAACATCCTTAGAGAACAGGCTGAGAGCGATCAGGTACACAGAGAAGATGATATAAAAAGGAGCAGAGAAAAATGGCCATAAGCCACCCAATGCCATTGGCCATCAGAAAATGGACAAAGCAAAGAAGGGGCCTCTGTTGTAGCCTCTGGAGGTAGCATGAATGGTGTGATGTCCAGATGTCAAGCTTCTGTCCTCCAGGACCATGGGACAACAAATTGTTGTGGTCTTAAATCACAAGATTGATGGCCAATCATTACAGTAGCCAAAGGAAAATATTCTAACCAGTTAACTCGGTTTGTAATATTCTGAAGAAAATGTTGTAGAAAAGGGTATTTTTGATTTATGGCAGAAAAAAAACAAAAATACATAATTCAGCCTAATTTGGTTTTCTTTTAAAAATAATATTGTAATATTCTGAAGAAAATGTTGTAGAAAAGGGTATTTTGATTTATGGCAGAAAAAAACCAAAAATACATAATTCAGCCTAATTTGGTTTTCTTTTAAAAAATGCCACTATGTACTTTTGTTTTTGGATGATACCTTCCAACCTAAAACAAAAAGTCCATGTGACCATAACAGGACTATTATAAGCCGCATGAGTTAATTATGTCCCCTGAAAGGTTTTCTAATGTTTGTGAAAAGCATGTGGAATGCATTTAAATACAAATATATAATTTATCAATAATAGTACTTCATTCATTCTTGTTTACAAACTAGAAAATAAGGCAAGTTCACATCTGGAAAAGGTGATCTACATCAGTATTTCTACCTTGACCAGTTAGATAATATGGCAGGGCAAATGCCCCAAATTTCAGTCAAAGTTTACATTTCAAGATCAATTTTTTACAGCCCCAAAAGCTATAAAAACAAAACCAAAAAAAACTCAAATAAGCCATACCACAATATTTCAGAAAATACTTTGTAAAATTGAAAATGCATACAGTAATTATTTACACCAATTAGTAGAACCTAAACTTCATAGTTATTGTTTAAAAAGTGTGTGAAAGTGGTATGTTCTAAAGTGTGTGTGTGTTTTCACATAAGAACAAAAGGAAAAAAACTCAGACATTGTTACCTTCTGATTTTTCTACTTATAGCAGCTTCAGAGTATTTTGAAGTATAATACCCAAGAAAGGACGAGGGAAAGGCAACAGTTTAAATTACTTTACATCTGTAGAAAGAGTCTGGTCACTTGTTTACTTTATCTCAGAAGGTGGCTTGCCAAGCCAGTTATTTGTTCTTTTCTCTAAATGTCTATAATGTGCTTTGGTGGAATAGAAATAGAATTATCTACATAAGAAATATACATACAAGCAATCTTTTACAGCAATCACAATCATCTGCATGAATTAGTCTTAAAATTACACTGCAGAGAAGTTACACCAATTATTACAAATACACATTGTAAGAGAATAGACAAGTTAAGTATAACTTCTGCTCTCTCACATATTTAAAACAATACCGAGCTTCTTTATCTGTTAGCGTTGTTTTGGCAGCATCACTAAAATGTGTTAATAATATAAGGTAAGTAAGTATGATGATGACAGAGAGGTTTACCTTGTTACTAGGGTATGGTTTACTTCAGTAAGAGATAAAAACACACACACACACAAATATACATACAAACACACACACACACACAAACACAGACACACACACACTGGGGAAGGATGAAGGGACAGTGAGGAAGGCACAGCTGGAGGGAGGGAGAGGAAGGGAGGGATGGAGGAACATGGGGAGGGAGAGAAAGGGAGAGAGGGAGGTAGAAGAAGGGAGTGAAGGAGGGAGGGCTGGAGGAGGGAAGGAGGGAGGGAATGCGGGAGGGGGAGAGAATTTCTTTTTCTTTAACTACCAAAGTGGAGTGGGAAAGGGAGTAGAACTAGAGACCAACCAATTGACCTTTCAAAAGTTTCCTACTGCCTCCTGCATTAAAAAGTCAGTTTCCTCCCTCTGTACTTTTTCTGTAGTTCTATTCCCTACCTCTAAGGGGGTGAAGGGAGAAAGAAGTAATAGAGGGAAGAACTAGGAATCCATATTTTTCTCTAAAATCTAAATAAAGGCAATAGAATTTCAGGCTCATCCCTAGCATATACATGAAAGTGTAGACGTTTTCTCAAAAATAGCTATATAAAGAATTTCTATAATGCAGCTATCTATGGAGAATTTGAAAATAAAGCTGAAATCTAGTGGATTTTGTTAAACTTTGGCTTAGTTTTAGCAATGGTAAGTGCCTATGACACTGCTGAAACGTTAGAGTAATGGTAAAATTATTATTTTCTGCCACATAGATGAATCCATTAGCTTTCACTTGGGATGGGTTCTAAATACCTTCAGTTGGGCTTCTCTTTTCAGAGTGTGCTATTTGCCCCTTCCCAAACATCAATGCACCTATTCTCCTAGAGTTTACACTATATACATAGGATGAGCTGGAAGTAGACACTGGAAATTCTTCCTGTCTATCTCTCTCCTGCCCTTTATCTATTTTGGGGGCATGGGATGGATAGGTCTGACCTAGAATTTCAGTTTTAAATTATTTGACAGACTGGAATGTTGGTAGACGCCTCAGGATTCTTCCATGATTTTATACTTTGATCTTCACAGTCATGTCCTTATACACAATGACAAGTTATGTGCATCTTTAGAGAGGAACAAATGTTTTCTAATCATGACATCTGGGTTCAGATTAGTGTACTTGCAGTACCTACAAATACACATAGCTTCACCCAGATCAGCTTGACCTGTGTGGAAATGCATTTATTTCCACGACAACTCTTAAGTGTATATTTGTTCCTCTCAAAATGGATGATTTCATTTTCTTAAATGTCTCCATTCTCCTGGCCTCGGGAATCACTTGGATGACATGGCTTCATTGTGGCGAGAGCGTGATCTTTCCAGAGGGGGCCGTCTGTTATCTGTAAGACAAAGAGAAGAAGAAGGGAAAAAACCGGTGAGCTTTAGATCCTGACTATTGCACAGTGTCAGGTCGAGAGAGGTTTTCAAACAGTCTTGAAAAATCACTTCAAATGAATATGGAAATAAGCTGCAAAGAGCCCGGATCTGAGGAGTTTACACAGCAGCTGCCAGGCTGAGTTCAAGAGTTCTGCAATCAGCAATAAATGATTTTTCTTGGTAAGCAGAGGCAGAGTGACAAAAGAAATGGAAGAATTCTTTCAAGCACAGACTCCGTGGAGATAAGCAGGTGACAACAAAATTCCTTGGTAAAGGCGTTAAACTGAAAAGATCTATGGACAGTGCCTTTTGTTGAAAAGCTCTCCAATTCCTCATGAGTTTTCAATTTGTGTGCTGGTTACCATTAAAGGACACCAGTGTATGCAGAGTGGAGGAAAAGAAAAGAAGAAAAAAAAAGACAGTTTTTTAAACAAAACAAAACAAAACAATGATTGCAATATATGGCAATCAAAGCAGCGACTGAGTTTGCCTGATTGTATGATGTAAACAAATTCAATACATTATATAGTCATTACGGGAATGAATAATGAATGGGACCTATTCTTGGTCCCATTCCCCCTACCCATCACAGGAAGAATAATCACTGTAGAGATGACTGTTGGCGCAAAGCTTGGAAAGCAAAGTTTAAAAGCATTGAAAGTTGCTGAAAATAGTTTTAGCTCTAACAGGGAAAAGGCTTCCAGCTCTGTACTGTGATGATCACTACTATATTATTATCACCTCTGTTTTATGCTCGGCTTAAATGCAATTGATGTGGCTGAAAATCTCTTCCTGACAAAAGCATAATATACTTAGATTCTGTATTCAGAATGAGACTGGTCCCCAGAAATAATGACAACCACCAGCACTTACATAAATGCTAACACTTTACACTAGTTAATTTGCTAATTCACACAACATCCCCGGGAGGTAAGCCCATTTCATTCCATCCTATTATCTCTGCTTTAGTAATGAAGGTTACATAGCAAATCAATGGTATGATGGGAGATTATAATGCAAAGTTAATGCCTAAATGTCAGGGCTGCTTTGTTCAGAAGTAGATGTTGGAGCCTCCCAAGCTGCTATTCATTTCCTCCCTCAGATGATAATGCCCACTACTATATCCTGTCTCTCCATGGGGAGACAGGACTAAGAAGTGCTGAGGTTTTGTCATGATTCCTTTCTAGGTTGTTATCATCTCTTGACCAATTCCAGTAGTCTGTGGTCGATACTCAGCAAAACTTTCTTGCACCCATGACCTTGACCTCATTAACACCACCTTGTGAGTACACTAAGCAAACTAGATAGAAGCTTAAAGCATTCTCAAAGCTTCAGAATGCAATAATATTACAGAAAGGTGAGATACTAAGAGGCTTTCTGTACTTGGAGATACATCTGAGTGATGGATTATTTGGGTATCCTTTTGAAGATACCATTAAAAAATCCATTATTTAATTTGTGATATGGATCACAATTCAGCTAAAAATGTGAAGATAACATTCCTGGATAAAGGGCTTATTACTAAGATGGCACAGGTTTGCATACAGATTAGTTTGGGACTTCTTAGAGAACATTTAAAACTTAAGCTACAATCAAATGCTTCCCATTGCATTGTAAGCATTAAAACTTCAGTGTTATTCTCAGATAGGAGAATGCAGAATCATGGTGGCATTCCCATAGGCTTGTGTCAGCTCTGAGAAAGAAGCTGGTAAACTGGGGATCTTACAAGCTAAAGTCAACAGGTATCTATCTATGCTTCCCTCCAGGAATGCCTCTGGTACTCCACAACACCACAAAACACCCAGTAAATCCCCTCCAAAACTGCAGCCTCACTGCATTAAATGGAAGCATGTGAGGATTCATATCAATTTGCAACTTACTAGTGGCATTTGGTTTGAGAAAATGCTTTTGAGTCAAGCAAACTGACTAAAGGACATTAAAGCTTTTGGAAAGTGGCATAAGCATTGGTTCAGGACCTAAAGCCAGCTTTATGGCAGAAAGAAAAAGGGAACTATTTTAGATTTTATTTTCTATCCCTTTGATCCCCCTTGGGAACCTATTAGATTCCCAACATAATAAGATAATTACACGAAGAAGCTTTCTGTAAAGGTCACCTCTTATATTTTTGAAATGTCAACCTACAACCTCGTTTATTAACAAAAAGCCATTAGAAACAATGGCAACAATTGCTGATCTAAATGTTTAAAATTAATTTCCAGTTATTTGTATTTATGTTAAATATAATTTTGCCATAAACTGTATATTTGTAACATGAAGTTCTCTGGATTAAGCCATAAGTGGATTTAAATGGATCTCATAAAGTACACATCCCCACCCCCACACACTCATACATACTTCTGTATTTTCATATGCTTACATAGATTTTCCATCTGTATTCATATTCTAATGGCTAATAATCTAGTGATGGCAATTCCTCACAATTTCTCATGCTTAAAAGTGACTTCATCTTTGAACAAGAGATTTAAATACCACCAAATGGATTATCTGAAACACAACTTTTATATTTATGGTATTTAATACTAATGAACCTCATAAATCAGCATCACATTTATAGGAAAAGAACAACCGTTAGATATCATTACTGACAGAAGTAACAGACTGATTGAGGTGATTGCAAAATTGATGGCAGTTTTTGAAAAAAGGTGGTGGAAGTGGGTGGTGTGCTATAAGATTTGAGGGTTTGATAAGACCTACTCAGAATCAAGTTCATTTCCAAGTCCACCAGAATTTGGTAAGTAAACCCAAACTCATTCTCCTTATTCATGAAAGGCTCGTCATTATGTTTTAGGTCTATACCTAAACTCTATGTGTAGGTGAGGAAATTCTGATATGACTATGGAGATTGAAATCATTAAAGAGTGGTATTGAAGAGAAGGCTATACTTTTATGAAGATGCATGCTATGAAGGAAGATGGTCTTCAGAAAACCTTTCAAATCTTTCACCAAATTAGAACTTAAGCACATGTGTTGGCTTTAACATGGTTCTGTACCTACTATCAGGCTACTCAGTTCAAATTAATGGCAAGGTTGTCCTTCTCATAATTGGAAGAAGATCCATGCCTTCTCTAAGCACAAGAGCCTGTGGCATCCATCTCTAAATCTTGTTGAGTATTTTAGTAAATGAATTAAAACTCTATGGTACTTTTATTGAATCCACTCATATAACCATTTATTTATTGACTATGTAAATAACACATAAATATAGAAAATACACAAATGTCTTTATGTTTTAGGTTTATACCTAAAGTTACATAAATAATTTTGTTGTTACTGTAAATGTCAAGTAAAATGACGAAAGACTAAATACAGATGAGACACAGCCTAAACCAAAGAGGACATAAGTCAGACTATAAGTGTCAGTTCTGTAGTATGCAACCTGGGGATGTACATGCAGTACCCTAATAAAGTGTGTGCCAATGACTGTATCTTGTATACTACATGAGATGGTCAAGTTCAGACTAAAACTATGATTATTCCTTCCTCTCATAGTGTGGCCTCCCTCTGTTGTTCTCTAAAGAATAATGTCTTTAAAAAATGTTGAGCTCCTATGAGGTTGCAAGCCCCTTCAGCTCTTTTGCTGACTCTTCCATTGGAGACCCCATTGGGGACCCCGTGCTCAGTTCAATGGTTGGCTGTGAGCATCCCCTCTGTGGACTCCCCAAAGCCCCCAGGGACTAAACCACCAACCAAAGAGTACACATGGAGGGACCCATGGCTCCAGCTGCATATGTGGCACAGGATGGCCTTCTTGGGCATCAATGGGACAAAAGGCCCTTGGTTCTGTTTAGGCTCAATGCCCCAGTATAGGGGAATGCCAGGGTGGGGAGGCAGGAGTGGGTGGGTGAACACCCTTATAGAAGCAGGGGAGGAGGGATGGGATAGTGGATTTGGGGGGGGGAGGATCAGGAAAGGGGATAACATTTGATATGTAAATAAAGAAAATATTCAATAAAAAAAGGGCAGGCCCCATACCCAACAGTCGATGGCCAAAACAAAACAAATTATTGAGCTCAAACTAGATGTGCAATGTGGTGTCCTATCCTCTTCTTGTAGTTTTCTGTTACTAAATGTCTAGAATATAAGACTGAAGACATGATTTTAACGTCCATATATTTATTTTTATGATGCAGATATATCATAATCTACTAGTCATTTCTCTCTTAAACAATATTTAAGCTGCTCCCAACATTTTGCTATAATAACAATGTGGAAATGACCATCCTTATAGTTATATCCATATGTATGCTAATGTTATATCCAAATGTATCCCATAGTTGTATCCATATGTATGCCTTGCATAAGACAGGCATTACTAAGGTATGCAGGAATAACTCCAAATGGTATTAGAGAATAATTACATTAACTTAAATATCATTGGCAGTACACGAATTTCTCTGTCTTATCTCTTTGGGTAATAATCTTTTAAAATGTACTAATACAAAAAGTGAAATATGACATGTGATTAATTCCTTTTGTATTTTTCCAAATACTAGCGAGGTAGAACTTCCCATATATAACCATCTATTTATTCTTTCTTTTCATGCTGGCCTTGTCCATTGGCTGTTTGTTGTACTGTTTGATTTTGCACCAGATATACTTAAGATAGAAACTGACTGAAATATATGTGCGATATATTTTTCTTAGTTTTTTGTTTGCCTGTTGTAGATTTTTTTTAGGACTGTACAGTTTCCATTTGTTAGTATTTTTGTGAAACTAAATCTATGAACATTTATATTTTTATATGTTCTTTTATTCTCAGCTTTCTCTAATAGCCATTTGTCTAATATACATGTAGCTAATATCTAGACATTTGATAAGCATACAATCTTGACTCTTCATGGTCTTTAAAGTTTAATTCATTCACATTTAATTATTAAAATTATCTTCAATTCATTTTGTTTCACAATGCCGAATAACTTCCACACTATTTCTTTTTTTTTCTTTCAAAGGACATGTGTTGTTTCATCACAGTTTGTTTAATCATAAATTACTATACTGATTCATGATTTCTCTATTATCATACACTAAGAAATAGCAAAGTTCTGTTATGTTGATATCAGTATTATTCTGAATTTTTATAGAAATGCCTTCTCATTTCATTACTTGAGCCTCATAATTAGTTTTCCTTTTGTTATTATTGTTGTTGTTATTATAATCATCATTTGGCAGACATATTCTTCCTATGTAGCCCCAGGTCAGTCTGGATTTATAATCCATGGCCTCTGTCTCTTCAATTTTAGGATTATGAATATGAGCTTTGTGATATGTTTTAGTGCCTGCTAAAGCTATGCTTCCATCATTTATGTTTTCATTTTAAACATACATTTTGGTTGGTGTGCCTCAGTGATAGAACACTTGACTAGCATGTGCAAAGCTCTGGGTTTAATTCCTTAAAACATACATACACACACACACACACACACACACACACACACACACACACACACATATTTCTAGGGCACATTCCAGCAGTGGACATGTAATCCTGATACATAAAGCAACTCAAAAGTAATAGAACTCAGTAAACAAAACTAGTGAATCGTAAGGTTACTCTAGTGACAACATAGGATCCAAGTGTGAGTGTAATGATGCTAGTCCATTTGTGTGTCTTTGTGTGTACATCTGTGTATGGTTTCAGGGATGAAATACTGGGCCTCATGTATGCTAGGCAAGTGCTTTATCACTGACATGTGATACATCCTCAACCTCTTTACTAATGCTTTTAGTAATTTTCAGGATTCTCATTTTCTTGAAAATTTAACAGGGTCCTTTCCTCTGTCTTCGGATAAGTTTTTCTGATGGCTTGGCCACTTTTCTTTGGAAATAGAGCAGAGTCCAGAAGTATCCAAAGGGGTATCATCAATTATACCCAGACAGTGTTGTTGTTTTGGCTCTGTCAAAAGTGTCAGTAACTGCAAATAAATGCATAGTTTTGCTACACACTTATAACACCTAGTGCTTGCAGCTTGTGAACCTCATGGTCTCAAATTTTGTAGTATGTTTCAAATTGTAGCCATCTACCAGATCTCAGTTATCATACTGTATTGACCTGCTTTACTTTACTGGAATTGTATACACAGGATGCTATGTAAAAACGAACATGCAGGAACCAGTCAATTACCTCTTCACTCAACAATTAAAGAGTTCTAGCCCTACCTACTCTAATTTCAATGGTAGTACAGTGGTTTTAAAGCTAGAAACAGGCCAAATTGTGTAATCCATATTCTTCATTACATGCAAATAAATCCATGCAAAGAAAACAGAAACCTAGATTACTGTAGTAGTTCAGGTTGGCAGAAGAGTGGAAAGTTATTTTAACGATGATGGTAATGGAAAGCAATAATGTTCAAATAGTTCAGAGGCTACTGTGACTACAGACACACAACTCCCATTAACTATAATTGGAGTTAAACACATGTAATGATAACAAAATAGACCCCTAAAAGCCTTTCCAATTGGAAAATAAGCAAATGCATTCTGAGAAACAGCATGCTTTTGTGTGGAAAATACAGTATTCTAATTGAGATGCACAAGTGATTTTCACATTTTTATTGCTGAGAGTATGATGTTGGTAGTGTTTCTATGTTTAGGGATATGGATCTGCTAGAGGTAACATCTGTACAAAGAATGTCTTTCCTTTTCTTAATGCTCAGCATTTGTTATGCTATTAAAGGAAAAGTCTCAATAGTTGCAATGGATTTATTAATTCAGGAGCTTGTTATCAGCACGAAACTCTGCTGTGCTAGGGGAAAAACAAATTATATTTTATAAAACTGCACTACTGAGATTAAATCACTTTTCTCTATTTCAGTCTCTTCTTATCCTCCCTGCCAGGTAGTAACTCTACTCTCTATCTCTATGATGAACTTCATATTTTACAAACTACCAAGTCTTATAGCAATATAAGGGTACATTATCAAACGAACTCAATTATAGTAACTTTAGGAAGATAGAAATATATGATAAAAGGAAAATCACATAGTACAATAATATTACTTTAAGGCATTAAAAACTTAATCCATATTAAACTACAAATGTATGATCTATGTGATTCTTACTTTCATCTATCACAAACACGGTGATTTTACAACATGTACAATCAGCGTGTTGGTATTTTAAATGGCTGCCATTTACATAATTGATAATTGGGGTATTTTAAAATATCTTAGAAAAATTTGGTGCAGATAAAAGAAAATCAGTATACTATTCAGTATTTCAACTGCCACTGACCTTGTTATTGATTATCTTTGGAATCTATGTCACAGCCAGTGAATAGATATTTTTAAAAAATATAACTTTGGATTTTTACATTAATCATGCATTATATTTGCTTCTCTACTAGAGAACAGAAATAGGACCCAAGTCAAATTTTCTCTCTGTAAGGATTAAAGTCTAAGAAAGACATCTGCATATCTAGAAAATATGGAAAATAGTAACACATAAGATAAGAATATTAGAACATAATAGGAAAAGTTTTGGAAAAAAATCTTTAAGTAAAATTCATGTAGCATAAACAGTGGCCATCATTCAAAATGTAACACAGCTAATCAGGGTGTCTACCATAGTGACTTCCTATGCAGCAATGCCTTAAAAACTGTTAATGAAGTCATCATTCAGTCACTAGCAATGAATCAGTGCCGGATCCTCGTTCAAATGCACATTCAGCTATGCTGCTTACATAGAGGCCATGGATACAAGGAAAGACTTCTGTCCTTCCATCTAGCTACAAACTGTTACTCCATAATCTGTCCACCAGGTACATAACAGGAAACCTCATACATTACTAGGGTGGGAAGGATAATTGCACCAAGAACAGTAGCATTCAATTAATTATGTGTTTCTTGTAGCATCTACTTCATTTTGAATGCAGTGCAGGCTTCAAGGTGGACCATTCAGTTATGCAAATTTTCCTATTTGCAGGGGACAAAAAGAGAATGAATAAATCAGAATAACTAACACATCTTAACTTTTTCCCCCTAAGGAAAACAATAAAATGACATACTGAAAGAAAAGGAACTGTTTGTATTTGTAGCTGTAAGGACTGAGATACAATGGCAGTTCTTTCCACAAGGAAGTTCTTTTAATTGAAATTCTGTTTCTTAGAAACGATTTTGAAGTATTACACAGAAGGCGGCAGTTCTTCCTGGGGTGGGGTCAGCAGAAACCCGGCTGGCTCTCTGAAGTCATCTAGAGAGATTGTTGAAGCCTACATAGCAGGATCCAGAGTGACAGTACAAGGGATGATCAAGGCAAAAATTACAATGACCTGGGCCAGAGTGCTCTCTGCAGAGTGAGAGACTGAGTAACCATTTGGTTTGGTGCTGAATAAACTAGCTGCTAAATGGCACTGGGGCTCCAGGGGTTTATTACTATCACCTGTCATATGTGTGACTTTTTACTTCCTGGGTGGCATAGATCCCTGTGACTAAGACTACTTGCCATCAGCCATTTCTATAACTTTGATCATATGATGGACAGTTCTCTGTTATTCCCAGTTGCAGTTGTTTGTGATCTGCCTGAGCTTCATTGCTGATATGCTGACCTAGAATACATTCACCTGTCATTTGATTTTGTTTCTGAATCACTTTAAAGCTACATATCTACTCTTTTTGTTTCTAACGTGTGCAAGCTATCTTTTTGGTTTGGACTTCCGTTTTCTAGCTGATGGTAGAGGTTTCATAATACTCAGCCCAAATCTCTAGCTTAAGTAGGCCCTGTGTGGTTGGAGTAGAGGGGTGTAAACATATTGGTTTCAGTATTAAGGCAGAAATACAAGTCCTTCCTCTTACACAATGTGCCCATCTCCCAAAAGACCATATAACAGTAACATAGACATGCCTATGATTTTGAGAAGATGTTTAACCTACAGTTTACAATGCAAGAGCCTATAAACAGGTGTTCACATCAATTATGATCCCCATGCAAGCCTGTGCTTAATTACTTAACCAGTTGTGTGGACAAAGGCAACCTGTGTGATTAATATTACAGACACTTTAGCAGCTGCTAGTGCCATTGTTTTTAAAATATAAAATGTCCCTTAAGGTAAAAGCCAGTCAGCAGTTGTTTTAAGTATGAACAATTATAAGAGTTAGCACACAGGTTCTCAATTTCATACTCACAACTGACAGAAAATCCTTTATAATTTTAGTGTCTGATGCAAACCCTGCACAACCTGAGCACCAGGCCAAGACTTTAAGCGAATAAAGATTGCTACTAACAGCTAGCTTCTTTGGAAGAGGTCTCCAGTGCTGGAACAACATCTGATCAAGAACAGGTAAAATCACCAAAGGCTTCTCTTTCAGATGCTCTCTAAGATCCTGTTTATGCTCAGTGTAGCTTGTAGGTCATCATGAGATTTAATATAGTATGCAACTTGCACATAGTGGGATACTCTGCAGGCAGCCTAAATTATCATGTAGATCCATAATGCTAGCAACTTGACACATCTGAGAAGAGGTGTTGCCTCCAGATTGGCCTGTCTGGATGTCTGTGGGGCATTTTATAGGTATCTAATTGATGGAGGGGAACCTGGTACACTGTGGGCAATACCATCCCTAGGCAGGGAAATATAAAGAAAGTAAGCCAGTAAGCAACATCACTCCATGATTTCTGCTTTAGGTTGTTGCTTTTCTGAAGTTACTGTTCATACTTCCCTTAGTGCTAGACTATAACTTGTAAAATGAAATAATGCCTTTCCTCTCCTAAGTTGTTTCTGGTCATAGTGTTTTATCATTGCTACCGGAAGCAAACTAGACTACCTGTGAAGTACAGGTGAAGTTGCCAAGGAGAAACAGCATTATTCTCTTGTAAACCACTTGTCCTGATAGAATAACAGAGTAGGCAAAGCTAAAAGATACATGCAGTTGCCTTCAAAAGTATTTGTGCATATGTAAGACACAATTTTCTAATAAGCTCCCCCTCACACTTAAGTAAAAAAAAGCTTCATTAATACCAATTTCCTCATCTTCAAAATGGAGATAATACTTATAATATAGGAAATTAAAAGGACAGAATGAGATAAATTCATACCTCATTGACATTTTAATAGATGTGAAATGTATGCATGCACACATGCAGCTGTGAGTGAATACACACACACATTTGCACAGGTATGCTTACATGCACACACCAGTCAACAACAATCAAATGAGAAACCATCTGTACTTATAATGTGTGTCCACAGTTAAGTGTGGCAGATAGGTAAAATTCTTAGTGCATAACCATATGGGTTTATATTTTTGTTTTTCTGTTCCTTCATTTATATTCCTCTTTTCCACTTTGGTAATAATAATTAGTATTAGCTATCTACTTAACAGTATAGTTACAATGACTAAAGAATGGAAATGGACCATGATAGTACCTAATGTAGAGTAAAAGGTTGGTGTTTCTAATACATGCTATTACAAGAGTCAAATTCCAAGGATTTCAGTAGACAGATTTTACATATTACAGCCTAGTTACACACTATGACAATTTTAGCCACTTTTGAGACACTGAGAAAGGTTGCAAACTGATGTTTATATTTTTTTTACCTTAACCCTTTATGTTTGTTTTTATAACAAACAATAAAGATCTAGTAAGAAATCAGAATTCACCAAAGTCTGACTTTTTATTTATTTCACAAGTCATGATGGACTAGGGTATTTTTATGCCCTTGGGAAGCAATGGAAATCTTTTATAACTATTTATTTATCTATCTATTTATTTTTATTGTCATCCAGTGTGTATAGATATGTTGTCAGACTACTTTCTATTACTTCTCTGATTTAGGATTCTATTTGTCTTGACAGATTTGTCCCTAAGGGTTTACCCCCTTTTTTTAAAAAAAGAGATTATTTCTAGAGATTCCAGCCCTGCTTGAATGATGCATCTAGCAAAAACTGGTCATTCATTTTTTCCCCCACTCCTGGGAGAGCAGTTTTACCAGGCAACCTCTTGACCTTTAATTTGCTTTTTAGAGAAGTCTACTCACTAGAAAAGGGATGGGAAAAGGACTTGCTTTTATAAGCAGAGTTTGTTCCCATGTTGCACATATCTCTTGCTATACAAAACTAAGCATGTGAGTGGCTATGTGCCTTCTGCTGTCCTACTAACTTGGAGTGATAAATGTGACAATGTTTTCTTTGGCAGCTATGATGTAGTGTTTGAAGACTTTGGTTAAAAAATTAGTCTCATGAAGATGTGTTAAGGATTTCTCAATGAGTCAATATAGTTCTCAATGAGTCAAGTTGATAACTCAAAGACTATATTGTATCTAGTTATTAAAATCAAGAGTCTCAACCTTCTGCCTGAAGATGTTTTCACTCAGCTTGGGTATATATACAAAGAGAGTAAAATCCAGTGGCCATACATATGCCTAAGAGCTAATCTTAGAAAACTGGGAATAGTTCTCCCTGAAGACCCAGCTATACCATTCCTGGGAATATACCCAAAAGATGCCCCACCATGCCACAGACCTAAAGAAGGTAAGCAAAAAGGAAGGACCAAGCAATGATACTTGAATCTCACTTAGAAGGGTGAATAAGATAATCGTAAAAGGCAGAGTAAAGGAGAGAACTGGGTGGGAGATGGGATGGGGAGAGGAATAAAGGGATTAGGATCAGGTGTGGGGAGAGACAAAAAAGAGGGCCAGAGGGCCAGGGGAGTGAATGGAAATTGGCAGATGTGAAGCTGGGTCTTCATGAGGATCCTTCAACAACTGGAGTTGGGGCTGTTCCTAAATCTGTTGCCTGTCTGTGGAATTTGTTCCCCTAACTGGGTGCTCTTGTCTTGCCTCAGTGGGAGAGGATGTAGCTAGCCCTGTAGAGATGTATCAGGGTGGGGGATACAGGGCAGGGGATATCAATAATCCTTCGGAAGACAAGGAGAGGGGGATGTGGGAGGGGGAAACCAGGAGGGGGCAGCAATCGGGATGTAAAATGGATTAATTAATTAATTAATTAATTGAGAAAAAGTCCTTAAAGACTTAAAAAAAAAATCCAGTGACAAAAAGGCCAGGATTAGGATCTACTCTTCAGAAACATGGAAAACAAACCCAGGTACACTGTTGTGGGAGAGTGGCACTTCTGGAAAGACTTTCAAGAGCAGGTAATATTGTAAATGACTGACAAAGGCTAAGGCTGAATTGATCATAGGAGGTGTATAATCTAAGGGGGTTACATTGAATTGAGGAAATAATTGTATTATGAATCTATAAGATACCCAGCAGTGATTAAATAACAAACAAACAGACAAACAAACAAACAAAACAAAAAAACAGTAAGGGCTGATGATGACTGCATTTTATGTGATGCCTTATAAGGCTCTTGCTTTTCGGATATCCAGTAGGTAGTAAATGTGTAATATATAGTGTCATTTTAGGAGCATGTAGAAGATTAATTTAAGAGAAGACAAATAAGGAGGATTAGGGATTAATTGGACATCCTGGATAGAGAAATAAACAATAACTTGAAATTTCCTAGTCTTATACATATGTGGGCATGGTGGCTCTCCAAACTAAGATAGGACTTGCAGCAGGAGGAATTGCTTTCAAGGAAAAGGTGATGAGTTCAAAATATTTGGGCAAAGGTGACCAGCAGGCCACTAAGTACTGTAAAACTTAAGTTCAGGGTAAAGCTAGGCCAGAGTTAAGAGCAATTTGAGAGATTCATTGGATGGATGGTAAATGAAGCCATCACACACGAAAGTACACAGTCTGAGATTCATGGCTTGCTGATCGGATCCTGGGAATTACTGATATTTAAAAGATGAGCTCAAGAAAAGGAATCCTTGAACAATATAGACAGTCAATATTCAGAGACACACAGAAAGTAAGTGCGCACTACACAAAAACAAGGGAGAAGATTCTGAAAAATGGAATAAGCAATAACATCATATACTATAGGAAGATGCAGTAAAATAAAGACAGAAAACTCTCAGATTTAGAAATATGGAGGTCATTAGAGACCTTAATGAGAGCAATTTCAATGAAATAAGGCGAGCAGAAGCCAGACTGGAGAAGGTTGGGGAACAAGCGGAAGCAATGAATATAACTTACACTTGTATTTTTCATGACCGGGAAAGAGGTGATATTTTCTTAAAGCAAAATCAGTTACTTCAGGTCATTTTGCCTGACATGTCCAACACCATTTCCAGCTGAAATTGGCATATATAGCAAAACAATACTGAATAGCCTCTTTCCATACCAGCTGCCATTGATTGAACTATAGTGGATGTCTGACCCCTAGAAGCAGCTGATTCATTGGTCTCCAAATATGTCCCTGGGCTATCTTGTCTTGCCTCGGTGGGAGATGATGTCCCTAGCCCTGCAGAGATGTACTAGGATGGAGGAGTAACACATGACATGGTATGTGTAACAAGCTGATGCTTAATCAGGTAGCAAGCCCATTCAACAAAAATAGAAAGGAATGAAGATATGCCAAAAGAAGTGAAGTTTATTTTGTTTCTTAAGGTACCCAGACTGATTTTCTGTTGTAGAAGAGCCCAATATGAAAAAACCCAAATAATATTAGATATTCCCAGTTTTACAGTTAATGTTATTAAAGCTTGCCAATAAAGCCTCCATGATATTATTTTCCAAAGTAGAATGTATTTAAACTTGTGTGTTTTCGTTTATAATGTATACTAAAAACTATCAGCACATTTTATTGTATAGCATTGTTTTTATAAGTAACTAAGAGAATTGAAAATATCAAAGCTCATAATATACATTTCTTTGTTTTTGCATTGCCTAAAGATCAAGTAGCAACTGGTACATTGTACTAATGAAGGTTTCACAAGATCCCAAACAAAGAGGTTTCACAGGTGAATTATCCCAGGGTGTGATACCGTTTCAATAGGGTAGGCAAACTGTACAAGAAAACATGTGACATAGTAGTCAGTGCCATGATCCGGATAGGCACCAATGTATTATGAGACTGAGATAATCATTATGGATTGACATACAACTGTTTACTAGTTATGAACTGAGTGGAAAATACACATTGGATATTTCTTCTGTCTCTAATTGAAACAAAGACAGATTAGATAGCCATGCAGATTTCAGTACTAACGTAGGCTACATATGAATAGTTCAATTTCACAAAGTTATCAACATTAAACCATAATTTGAAAGTTGTTCTCTCTCAGCTTCCTTTCAATAACAGACTCTGGTGATCCCAAATTCTAACAGAAAGCCTTGAATTTACAAAATGGGATTCCATTCAGCCCAATTATATAGTACATAGATTTTCTGGATACACATGAAGTGAAAATATATAACAAGGTCAGAAGCCACATCTTTCTAGTATTAAGCCTAGCATTTATAGACCATAAAGAGAATGTTGTCTTTTTTTTTTTAATCCATTTTTAAGTCTTGTTACCTACAACAGAAGGAGCTCACATTTCTTTTTGTTTCTTTCATCACTGAAATAATAATATAGTGGAAATGATTTTAGGTCAATTATTGTGACCACCAAAGGTTTCTATTCTAATTACAATGATTCCACAATTTCTTTTATTACTCCTAAAATCTAGGAAATAGTGGACTGGTCAGATTAATCAGTACAGTGAGGTTTCCCTCTCTCCAAGTCATCTGCCAACTTGCCTTTGTGAGCAGTGTTCTCAAAGAGACAGTACTCCCCAGCTCAAAAGGCCACAGTGGATTTGAAATAAGACTAACGTGCTCAACCCTAATTTGAAGTGGTAAGAAAAAAAGACAAAACTGCAAAGGAAATTGTTACGAGTTAACTTTCAGAAGGACTTCAGAGGGCTTACAGATTAAAATTCACTGCAAGATAAAACACATGAGGATAAAAGTGAACAGATTCACACTAAAGGAAGTAGCTCCGGGAGATTAAGATATATGTGTGATATATTCGGCTCTAAATTCTGTGGCAGAGAAAATGTCAAGGGGAAATTAGTAAGTTTGCATTCTGTGGATTTGTTTGTCCACAAATTCCATTCCACCCAATCTGATTCTTCATCAGTCTTAGACTATCCCCACTGAATCTACCTAGGTTGCCTTCATAACTATTCTATAAAAATGGCTAGCTATCCATATGTTAGATACATATACATACATATATATATATATATATATATATATATATATATATATATATGCTCTGTGGTTTCCTTCCCTCTATTAAAACTTATCCATTCTTCAAAACCAAAATAGAATGTTGCCTTCTCGAACCTTTAGCTGTCATTCATCTTTCTTTCCTCTTGATTCTAAAGCACAAATATACCATGGACCCTACAATTCAACTTTTAATTTATAGGCAGCTTTATATTCTTCACTATCACTTTGTGTACTACCTTTATGAGAAGACAGCACTGGGATGGGCCAACCTGCATGTCTACCACCTCTTGATGAACTCACAGAATACAAAACAGGCATGAATTAAATGCACATTGATTCTTTTTCTGAGTAAAACTTTTATGAGCGTTTATAGATATATAAATTTGTCACTTGTTTCCATATACACATATTTGTATGGGACAATAAATAGTTTACAAATGTTATATTTTTAATATAGACTTTTACTGTGTGTCTAATTGTAAGCTAGTTCTAGAGATAGCCTTGTGTTTTTAGGAGAACTGAGAGAACAGGATAATATGTATGGTTAAGTTGTGAAGTAGTGCATAAAATGACATTTTGAACCTGGAGTGTTCCACGGTTGACTACAGAAAAAGAGACAACAAATTGAAGTGTCTCAGCCTTTTGGCTAAGATCAAGTATAGTGAAAGAGACTTCCTTCCATTTCTGACCAACCATATTATAGTCTCATTCTGAGATGCTCTATTTTATCTTATTTGGAATACTAATTACAAAGAACCATAAACATAAATATCAAAATCTCAAGACCAAGGCAAAGTGTGTACACACTGATTCTAACAATGTCAGGATTATTGAACTACTTTTGGAAAGATGCTTCTGTAGCAAGCATTTTCTTATGGATTAGAAAAATATAAGTGATCTAGGAAACATATTTCCATAAGTATAATATATAAAGTATAAGAAAATTTCATAAAGAGGGTATAATTCTACCAAAACATAGGGTATTTTCTACAATGGCTGCATTTACAAATAGGCTTATCTTGGATTCATATCATACTCCTAAAGTAAATATTAAATAAATGTTAATGGTCTTTTATTTTTCTTTTTCCTTGACCTTGCTGTAGCTCATAACACTGTTAACAATTACTCCTGGCACAAAACTCTCTTCTTTCAGCTTGTATTTTGTTACTGCTCCTTCCTATTCAGACTAGCTCTTTGATCAGTCTATGGTTTTAAACTGCTGGTCTTTTTTTCTTCCCTGGGTATAAATGATCTTGAGGGGTTTATTCTTTGCCATTTCCTGTATTATGCTATGTACTTTTCATGAGTTACTTTTCATGGGTATATATCCATCTATGTGGAAAAGTTCAACTATTCTTCATCCTTCATGGGAATGGTCCTAAATTCTGTATCTCCTAGGCTCTAAGTTATAGATTCAATCCATTTTTAAAATTTATCCAGATTGTACCAAAGCTACCTAACATTCAATATTCAAATTAAACTTATTTCTTCTTTTCTACCTGATTTACCCCTTTTCATGTTTCCTTGCTTCGAACATTTAGGCCATGCCATTTGCTGAATTGTTTCGTCTTTAAATTCCATTTTTGACTGCATATATATGCATTTATGAATTTATATATATAAATTTATTTATGAATTTATATATATATATATGTATATATAAATTCAATGACTTTATTTTGAGAAGATTTCATCTTTGTGGACTTATGAAAAGGTAAATGAAGGTGTTAGCCTAAGCTTGATGGTACACAACTGTAGCCTGAGTAGGCAAAGGCAGGAGGATCAGTACATCTATTCTAGCCTTGGGTACATAGTAAGCTTGCAGCTAGATACAGCTACATAGAAGAGTTAAGAGGTCAGTCTAGTCTGCATAGTCAGATCTTGTCTCAAACAATTAAATCATCGGCATTGCACTTAAACTTTATAATTCATATCATTATGACAAAGAACAAGTTGGAAACAGGATCCATTCAATTGTTCTACTCATAAAACCACTAGGAACTAGGAGACAACCTCAAATCAGGTCCTTTCCTAATACTTTCTGGTGAAGCGTGGCTAGGTTCATACCTTGATCTCAGTTTTCCAGCATCCAGAACTATGAAATTGTACATTTTCATTATCTATGACACTCTATGGGGCTTTTTTTTTACAGTACTCCTAGCAAACTCCTATAGCTATCCTATACCAAGGAACAAAATAAATTAATATACAAATAAAGAATTATAAATATCTGTAGTTACTCAGCATATCACTTACTTGTGATTACTGAATCATTTTCTTTTGAAGACAAGGTGTTATATGGCCTAAATTGGCCTTGAAGTCATACTTCCCCTACCTTAGCCTCCTAAGTGCCACAAGTATATATCATTCCTAGCTCCTGACATATTCTTGGATGTATTTCCTCATTATTATGCCCATAAAATGATTCCGTGACAGGTTTTTTAAAATCTTCTATTACCTATACATCTTTTTAAAATAAAAATTAAACTATCATTATTATTTTTACTGTGTGTCTATATACATAAGCATGTGCCATAGTTCATTTGTGGAGGTTAAAATACAATATTCCAGAGTTGGTTCACTTCTTGTAGCATGTGTTTCAGTTGTCTGACTTGTGTGAGAAGTCATGTTATTTGCTGAGCCAGCTTGCTGGCCCCTACTGCCTACACTCTTAGATGAGATTCTTATTAAATCTTTCCTGCCTCTGGTCTTACCTTCATCTAATCAACCTTCCACATTGTTAGGAAAAAGTTCATTCTATGAAGGCATGCCTGATACATCACCATAAGTACATGCTGAAATGGTTTCTTACAATATCTATATGACTTCCCAGTTTTTGCAGTGATGCTGGGCATTTGGCTCTTCATATTGTTTCCTGTTATCTGCCCCTTTTATTGGACCTTCCTTCCTTCCTTCCTTCCTTCCTTCCTTCCTTCCTTCCTTCCTTCCTTCCTTCCTTCCTTTCTTCCTCCCTGTCTTCCTTTATTATTTCTATTTCTTACTCAAGAAATTCTGACTTCCTGTTAAGATTTGGCTTGAGGTTTCTATCACAAGTGTCCCTGTCCAGACTGTGCCCCTTTCACTGAAAACTGTACAAGGACAGAAGCTTTCATTTTACCCATTTCTTGGTGCCAGTATATAAGAAGAAGAGGAAATTATATATAAATGAATACAGAAATGAACACACTCTTTTTTTATCATCAAAGTAAAAGATAAATTTGAGAATGCACTTTCATTTGAATAATTAAGTTTCTCTGTGTCTGCACCCATGCATGTGTGTTTGTGCCTTGAGAAGTATTCATTTGTTAAGTCAATTCAGCCTTGATTGCCTTTTCTGGTAAAGAGAGCTAACAATATCTGTCTTCCATAGTTGTCCAAGACATACTGTACATCTTTTACATTTTCTTTTGTGCACTGAAGCCTTCAATATGAGAGTTCTATTGGAGATCAGTTAGTTCAATGGTCATTTTAGGGCAGAATTAAATCAATCTCTCCATTCTTTAGATCTTTAATATTTTTTAGGTCTGTCAACTCTCCTTAGTTATCTTGTAGGAGAATCAAAGACTGTCAATTTTCTCTTCCTGCTCTATAGTGACACCTGAGAAATGAAACCTTGCCTTTCTACAGAATGTCTAATTGCTACTTTCTTCTTCAGCAACAAAAATTCTACTTGATAGCATTTTATTTTATGGAGAAAAATCCTGGTTTCTAGTAGGTTGCTTAGGGTAACAAACTCTATATTTCCCCCACCTCCCAACACTTCAATGCATTCACTCTGTTCATTGTAGGCAAGTGCTTGAGATCATCTTTCTTATCTTCTGATAGTAAGAAGACAGTGCCTAGGAAAGCAAATATCCCTTTTTTTTGCTCTCCAAGCAGGCCTAGAGCACCAACACACACACACACACACACACACACACACACACACACACACACACACACAACTTACCCCACCCCAGAGAATCTAGTTAACACATCACAAGAAAACATACTGCCAAAAAAAAAAAAAAATCAGTGCTTTCTTGTGAAAACAGTAGCAAGTCCCTTCGGAACACAGCATTGAAACTGTTCCACTAAGCCTTTAAAGTGAATTTGCTCAATGGGACTGTGCATACAGGTGTACAACAATTATTAGATTTGATATCTGAATGAGCTCAGGTTCCCATTAGAGCTTGACTGCTTCAATGACCCCATTATTTTGCTTCCACTGCTCCCCGAACTGATCAACTTAATTATTCTGACTAACGAAACATTTAGGACATGAATTTCTGATTTGTTCTAAACCATGTGGGACATCTAAAAGTGCCTCACTTAAAAGAATCACAATATAGAAGAAATGACTATGAGGCTATGTTAGAAACTGGGAAGTAGGGCAGAGCCATGATCCGTGCTGGGCACACAGATACTCAACTCTCTTGGAACAGCTCATCTGCTTAGATTTCTCCATGGTACCAGTCATGCCTTAGCCATGTCTCTTGTCCCTGGAATATGCTATGAAAAAAGCTATAGGGCTGTCTGTGGTTGGGGGCAGGGAGGGGGGTAGAATCTAAATTGTGTATTATCTATTATAAAACATTCATATCCTTAAGGTAGCTAATGTGCAGAAGAGCAAATAAAATGCTTTGCAGAGCTAGTCAATCACAAACATTCTTTTTTTAAGTGTGAAAAAGAGAAATTAAAACATGGGACCAACTTCAGTGTTGATACGTTAGAAGCACAATCTCTTACTAGTTGAATGCTATGTTTAACTTAATAGAAAGTACTACAGCCTTTAAATATTGGATTTATATAGGCAACATATCAGCAATTATATGTTCTTGGCATTAAAAAATCATCTTGAAAGAGAAATAAGTCATAGTTGATTCATAATTGGTCTCTTTAAAAGCAGCTGCAGCCTATTATTTCCGTTTTCATTGATGACTACTAAAGAGCTGTGTATTTACCTAGAGGAAAAGAAGGCATTAAAGTGTCACTGGTCCCTCAAGTTTTACAGATGCCAGTTTATCTCTCATCAGTGAAAAGCATCTGCCCTTTAAATGAATGGAACTGACATCAAAATGGTCCCCTTTGCTCCTTGCTGCCTATTACTAATGATATAGTAAGGGCAGCTGAGCCTGCAATAAATGTGCTTTTGTCCAGTTATATTCCAATCAGTTTACAAACTAATTGGACTTCTTAAAAATAAAAAGGAAGGAAGGAAGGAAGAAAAAAAGAAGGAAGTAAGTCACAAGAGAGTAGAATAAGTTCCTGCTTCCAGGGACTCTCTAGCATCAGCCTTCACACTTCTGCTCAAAGTACCTGAGTTAACAAAGCACACAGAAAAGCCAAAGACTAGTCTCTTCACCCTCTCTCCCAAACTGTCTGACAGGAATCAATAATGATTCTTGCACACAGCTACGATCTAACCATCTAAGATGAAAGTGTGAGGGAAAACTTTGGAGCTACTCCTTACAATCTTTTATTAAAGAAGGGTGTAAAAATACATTTGCCTTCGTGGGGCAATTTTCCTTCTCGGGTTCAACGTAATCCATTTTAACAGTTGGCAGTTTAAATAACAGAAGTTACAGGCTGCCATGCACAGATGCTTTGCATGCCACATGAAAGTGATGGATTCAGAGGCAGGAGCAAAACCAGAAAGAACCTGAAAGAAAAGAAGCCCTTCTTCTATATGAAAGAATTTCTTTAATAACAGCAGCTGGGGAAAAAAATCTCTCTGAGCTCGTGTCCTTCTACTGTTTTACCAAAATCAGCTATCATATTCCCTAACCCCTCCCCGACATGTACCAATGGACTGTCAGAAGCAAACAACTGTTTCACTAATATTGCAATCACCATCTACTCTATTTTTAATGTACTCAGAACAGGTCTTCTTATTGTCTAGTAACAGGGCTGTCCTCTGCAAGTTTGCTATGTAAAATGATATATTTTAAATACAATAATCCCCAAAGCAGCCTATCCATAACTACTATTTTTAGGCTAAATAAAATATTAACATTTTTTATTCATGCTTGGGATAACATTTGCAATTCAGCTTTTTGAAATATTTAAATGGAATTGCATATGCTATGAGGAAAACTAAAAAAAAAAAAAAAAAAAAAAAAAAGAAAACCAGCAAACTTTGATTTGTTCTTTCTTGTGTGCCTTATTATGCTTAAGGTCCACCCTTACTTTATAGGATTCTTAAAGAAAACTTTAAAAATCTCAAATTTGATATTAGATTTGATGGTCTTGTTATCGCCTGTTCAGTATATATCTGTGGGCAACTACTGTGACTAGATTTTTTTAACTTGTGTAAAATGATTACTTAGAATCAATGTAAGTATTTGTTTTTTATGTTTAAAGGTTCATTTAGGAGGTGAGAGATGGATTGCTGCTCTTTTGGAGGACCGGAGCAGGGCTCCCAGCACCCATGTAAAAAGGTTTTCCAATGATCTGATAACTGCAGCTCTGGCTTCCATAAGCACTTATATACATGTGCATAGACACACATACACACACATGTGAATAATAGAATGCATGTTTTAAAATAAATGAAAATATTTATTTGTGTGTAAGTGTATATGAGTGTATGTGTGCATGTCTGCATGTGGCTGCTTGTGTGTGGAGGATAGACAAGGGTGTCACATATCTTCTTTCACATTCTACATGACCCTCTGAGGAAGCTTATTACATGGGTGCTGAGATTCAAACTCCAGTCTTTATAATTATACAACAAGAGTTATTGATTATGGAACCTCCTTTTCTACCACAATATAATATTCATATTGTAATTTTCAATATTCTAATATATTTTGATTATAAAGTGTAGCACCAAGAAGAGGAGGCAGCAAGTTTACAGGTTGTTGGTACACAAAAACTAACTCCCTACACACCTGTCCCATGCACTAATTTTGGTAGTAACAATGACATATATCTATATGCTTAAAAGGCCAATAATAAATTAATACTATTGTATTAATACAATAGTAAAATAATACATCTCCTATAGACTAAATATGAATATTTCCTTTGGGGAAAAAACAGATAAAACATCAATGATAACTAGCAAATAGATGGTAGTATGTAAAATACCTTCCTATTTAATTGTGAGATGTGGTTTTGCTCCAGTTTTGGAGCTCTCTCCATGTTTAGACTTTCTGGTTTTAAAGTATATTTAAAGAGAAACATAGACTGAAGTTTTTCATTAAATGATTATCTTCTGTGTAGTATATTCTGATACATCATCATATTACATGCTCTTGGATTTGATAATATTTAGTTCTTTCTAATTGATCCTTTATAAAAAGACTGAATATTATTTACTACTTCATTATTAATTGAAAATTGATTGCCCATAGCTCTCTTTACATATCTCAAATGTATCCATCCCATAGGAGAAAGCAGATTTGGTAGCATAAGAGTTCTCGATGCATATATATCAATAAAGTAAAACATATGCATATTTATAAGAAGTATTAGAGATTTGTATAATAGTTTGTGAATAATAAATGTAACATGGGATTTTAGAGCTAAAAAGGAATTTATGGATTATTTAACTGAAGTCTAGCCTTTTATTATATAGACAATGACACTAATTTCTAGAGAAGAGAATTGAATTGTCATAAATATTCTATACAATAAAGAACTGAAACTGAGAGGGGGTGGGATGCAAGGTAATGAACCATACAGCCATAATTGGTCTATCATTCATTTATTGGATAATTATATGAATCAGCTTTGATAAAATGTATATTTATGAAGAATGATAGTAGCAACATGACAACCAGTGATCATCTGATGATTCCAAATAATAATCATTTTGGTGAAGTAATTAGTTAGCAACAGTGAGTTTGAAACTCCTGTAATTTTATAGTAATGCAATATTCAATGATTTTGTTCAAAGTTTCTATACGAACGATACAAGGATTTGAGAGGAACAAAATATAATTGTATGGGCTAGCACCTTGGTGAGATACACTTTGGGGTGGATAATGGATAGCTATGACCTTAAGAATACATAACTACATATCTGAGGCTTGATACTACACCTTTATTAAAAGCCATTAGCCATAATTAAGACTGAAAAGTTAAAAGCCAATTGCATTAGCCTCTCTGGTAATTTCATCATGGTCTACATTGCTTTTGTCAAATTTTGTCCTTACACTGATGTTATTCATGTGCAGTATATATTTTAATATGTGAGGCTCTGTCTATACATTTTGCTGTGATCTGGGTATCTTTAATTCAAAGCCAACTGTTGGGTGAACAAACTGAATGGGAGCTCTGTTTTGTAAAATATCATTTCTACAATTATTTTCCCAAATGTGTACAAGCTGTACATTATCCATGCAGGCATTAAGAAATTGTCTAGAAAGTAGTACTGTTTGGCATGTATTCTTTATACCACCTACTATTGGGTATCTATTTTAAAGTGCCATGAAGCATGGTCCTTTAACTTACTTCAACTCTACAATTTTGTGAACAGGTATTTCCTAAACAACTTTCTTACTAGTAGGACTAGAGTAAAATAAGACAGATATTTATACACACAAGGTTTATGTAAATGAGTCTCACCACAGTTTGGCAGAAATTCCATTTTTTTCAAACATACCCCATTCCTTGTCTTAAACAAGACATATTTCCAATAATCTTTTAAAATTATCTGTACATACCAGCAATGCTTTCCTATCCCTCCTTAAAATACTGGCTAGTTTGTGAGTACATTTCTAGTCTTAATAATGTTCCAGTAGTCATATAGATGCTAGCAATATTGTATCTCAATACAATCTCTTTGTTTCAGTGCTGGGTTTCAAACCCTGGGTCTTATATGCCAGCCAAGCACATTATCAACTGAGCTACATTCACAGGTTACTTTTTTTTAATTTTATCGGCAAAATTGATTTTCTTAATTTTTGATTATATATTGTTTGTGCATGTGTATTTTTGTGTGCAGGTGAGCATGTGATGCCACTGAGAACACGTGTAGGTCAGAAGACTATCTCAGGTGCTTTTTGTTCCCTGCCTTGTGTCTTATTTTAAGGAGGGTCTCTTGCTTGTCATTGTGTAGGCTATTGGACTGGAAGTTCCTGTGGATTCTATTATATCTATCTTCCCTCTTGCTTTGGGAGTACTGGAATAAGAAAGATATATGCTACTGTTCCCAGGTTTATGTCTATTCTGGGAATCTGAACTTAGTTCCCTTGGCCTGTGCAACAAATGCTTTATCTACTGAGCCATCTCCCTACCTCAGTAAAATCTTAATGATGCCTCGTGGTAAGCCAGAAAACTTGCTTCAGGTTAAAAAGTACTACTCTTTGAATCATTCATTATTGGTACCATTGATATAGTCCAGATAGCTTGTTATTTATGGCTTTATAACTGTATATTATTTGGGAGATCACATGATGATGAATTAGCTTCCCACTCTTATTGGTCACTATGCCAATATCATGCTCCTTTCTAAATAAAATTTCAACATTTTTATCAGCTCATAACTTTATTTAATCAAAATCATTAAAGTAGCAGAGAGTTTGCTTCATGTTTGGATTGCACTTAAATTGCTTATATAATTTTAAATTGCTTTGTATCAAAATTTCCAAATGCAGTTATAAAGAAATTTTATAGCAACAATATACATTTTTAATGAGGAAAAGCAGCTCACTTATTTTTAAAAACTTTAAAAAATATATGCTGCTTTCTATAAAAAAAAGAAATATATGTTTTAAACTAAACTATAACCCAAAGCAGACAGAGCAGCTACTTTCCAGCAGGAAACAGCCACTTACAGGGCACAGCAGAAGGATGCACCCATTGGACTGGACTCTGAGGATAACCCACTCTTTTACTGTAGTAGGAAGACTGTATGAGATATCAGATGGTTACTATGAAGTGACATACTCACTATGGAGTAATACAGAGAGGCATGATGCTTAGTACATAGGAGTTATTCAATCCATTGAGTATATAAGCTGCATATAAATCTATTTTTAGCATCCCAAGGCTCAGAAAGAAAGGGGGAGTTGTCTCTTTATCATGTTTTCCCTACTTGAACTTTCTGGTGACACCTGTGTGCAGGTCCCTTGAACAAATGATATGGTCAAGAAAGAGTGAATGAACATTAAGAGAAATGAGGAAAAATAAGAAAATAGCAAGGTTATACTGTCTGCATTTATTTATGGGGAACAAAGAATTCATATTGTGGAATGATTTTAAGAATGATCATCATGACTTATGAGAAAAAGGTTTGTTCTTTTCTCATTACTATAATAAACAGTGATGAAAAAAAAGCTTCCTCAGACTTATAGTAGATAAAGAAAGGAGTTACAACTTCAATTAAGTCTTTGATTTATAGATAATGTTGCAACATTACAAAAAAATGAACATCATATTCTATCACAATCTTTGCAAAGATATGTGGATTTGTTTTAGGGGTGGAATGGATAATCATTTTTCACTTTATTTTTTTCAAATTAGTATGCACTTAAATAAATGACTGTTCTGGAAAGAAAATGCAAATGAACATTAAAGTCTTATATTCTTTCAAATACTTTACCAGTCGATGTCAACATACATTCATTATTATAGATATAATCAGTGTTTGTTTATATACTCTCTTGTGATTTTATTCTTTGGCTTAACATTGTTTCCTATATATGTTTTCATGATTTGTCAATCTTTACACCATCAAACTGATGTTCCCTACATTTACTCTAACACTTTATGATAAATATAAATATATATATATATATACATATATATGTATATGTATGTATATATATGCTGCTAGTTTACTGTTACATTCTGTTGCTTTAATTTACATTTCTTTATTTTTATAGCAAAGAATTTTTCATATGATTAATTATATAAAATGTTCTACACATAAATTTTCTCTCTTTACTTTTCCTCTAATGTCAACTGTCTGTGACACATATCTGCAGGTTACTCAAATACATTATGTCCAGGATGAACATAATTAGATTTGTTGATGAATTTGTTGCCAACTGCAGAGGACAGGGGACACAGCTCATACCTTTCATTCTGCCAGTACTTTGCACATGGCACAGATTCAATACAGTTTCTATAATCAAATATCTTATAAAGTTTAAAAATTGCCAAAGTGTCACAAACTTTGTTTTTTATATGAAAACTATATCGGTTCTTAATCTGTGGGTGCAACCGATGGAAAGAAGAAAGGTGAATGATTGAAAGTTTTCATTGGACAAATATTTAAAGAAAATGTCTATCCTTACCTTTTCACTGAAATGCTTCCTACTTCACTCTAGTTTCCTACCAGTGACCATTCAACAAAAAGGAAGCTGCCTATAATCAAGTCCGTGCAAAGTCTTACCTATGAAAGACATTTTCTTTTTTTTGTTTGTTTGTTTGTTTTTTTGAGACGGGGTTTCTCTGTGTAGTCCTGGCTGTCCTGGAACTCACTCTGTAGACTAGGCTGGCCTCAAACTCAGAAATCCACCTGCCTCTGCCTCCAAAATGCTGGGATTAAAGGCGTGTGCCACCACCGCCCAGCGAAAGACATTTTATAAATCATTTTTTAACTTAAAAGTATTGCGTGGAGACCACATATTAGTTATGGAATAACTTCAACTAGTAAGAGTTTCACATATTTACGGAAGTAAATGTACAACATTTGTGGAAATAGAGACACTGGAATTTAAGATAGAACCAACTGTTTCCACGTTAGGATCTTATATATCTGGAAGTTGTATATCATTGTAAACAAAATACATGTATGGACAAATTGCAAAAGTACTTTATGTGTCATACAAATGGCCATTTATAGCTTGGAATAAAAATGACAATGATGCTATCCTACACAGTTTAACATGCTGCATTGCACTATGTACTTGGGCAGGAATGCTCTGGACAACTGTTAGATGGTTCAAAATTCACTGTTAGAGCTGCTAGATGTGGGGCCATGAAAGGATAGCTTGGGTTTTGGTAGAAGCACTGGCTGGAAATAGCCCAGAGACCCAACAGGTGTCCATGCCTGTGAGGGATGACATATATTTCATTGCGCTCCCAGACTCCAGGTTTCTAACACGAGGTCTAAGACCTCCATTTGATCTGCACCATTCAGTCATGTGGGGCGATGCCCCTACCAGCCCCTCCACAGGTAGAGGGCGTGACTACAGTCCTCAGGCCCTAGAGAGATTCCATATTAATGAGCTACCTAAAGGCCAGAAGGCATAGCCAATTGCGTATTCCTTTCCCTGACCCTCCTCCTTCTTCCCTCCATATTTAAGTCAGGTCCGCCCTAACCTAAGTGGCAGTGCATCCAGATTCAACTACCATCAGCTATGAAAATAAAGCCTTTTGGAACCAAGGACTCCCTCATGTCTTTTGGGGCCGCACTGTAGGGAACTGCGGAGAAGGCCTTTAATGAACCACTGTAGCCATAGCTACCTTGCTTCCCTGAGGACCTCTCTGTGTTCCAGCCATGGGGACCACCAATTATTCAAGCAAGCTAGCCTGGCTGCTAAGTGAGTACAGTAACCAAGTCTCTCCTGCAGGGTGGGGTGCTGCCAGAGCTCTCCCTTCTCCCTTGTTGTGGCTCCATTCTGCAGCTGGGAGCATCTCCATTCTGCCACAGCCTCCCAGCAGTATCTGGGAGCCCCAGAATGGAGGACACTAGCCTCCAGGTACACTTAAAGAGCCCTGCACCCGCCCCCCCCAGAACTTCAGACTGAGTGAAAACTCCCCCCACCAGGAGGCGCTCCCCCCCCCCCCCCCAGTGCCTACCCAGTGCAGGCAGAGTAAACTCAGTTGAACTGATTCCCACATTCGAGTCTCTTGGGAGCCGTGGGAATCACAACCGCCCAACAAGATTCAGGAACCCCACCCCCACCCCCCGCCCACAAGCCCACGCAGGTAGAAACACTAACGTCAGAAATAAGAATGAGTGCTTGAACTAAATCATTTTTACAAAGCACAACAGTGGAGTGAAAACAACAAATATATCCGTGAAGATACTTTTATATATCACATATAATTTGAGTATATCAGTGAAACTCAACTCAATAGCATAATTAGGCCTCTTATTATTTCAACTATATTTTCAAAATTCCATATATATTTATAATGGACAATTAAACTTTAGAAAACATTATTAGGAATATGAAGACTATCTGAGCCCTTGTATTAGTTGTAGCCTTTTGAATCAAATAAGCTGCTTAATCATCATCTGCTCACTGCCGTGCACTGTGTAAAATGACTGAAACATCAGTAATCCTCCAAGCAGTCCTAAGAGGACAAATGTCATGAGAAGACTTTTCTTTCCAAAGAGGAATGAACCTCCAATGAAATAAAAAACCTTACTCAGGATCATGTAGTTATTAATATGCTTGAACATGTGAAGACATTGCAAGTCCATAACCTGAACCATCATGCCATATGCTTTCCACAAGCTTGGAGTGTGTATCTCTGGGTCTGCGACTCTGACAGGTGTAAAAAAAAAAAAAGGGAAGTCAGAAACATGACAAGAACAAGTATGTTTGTCATCCATAAATGTGTTACGATCTTTAATTCTCTCTCTTTTAATGAATTTTTTATTTTTAATACAGTTTTAAACTGAAAACATGAAGAACACCACATTCATGTTCTATTTAGTCTCATGATTCTAGTTCTGATGAGATTCTTGAAGGAATGCTTTGGAGAGAGGAATGAGTTGTTTTCTTTTGCTTCACTTACATGCTGGTGACTTTGTATCTATAGGGCTGAATTAACCTGAATCACTATACTTTAAAAAAGATGTATTTTGGGCTGGAGAGATGGCTCAGGAGTTAAGAGCGCTGACTGCTCTTCCAGAGGTCCTGAGTTCAAATCCCAGCAACAACATGGTGGTTCCCAACCATCTGAAATGAGATCTGATGCCTCCTTCTGGTGTGTCTGAAGACAGCTACAGTGTACTTATATGTAATAAATAAATATTTGTTTTTTAAAAAAGATGTATTTTATTTTTAATTTTGTGTTTGCATATCTGTTCATGGATATACGCATGTGAGTCCTCAGAGCTCCTGTAACTGGAGTTACAGACAGTTGTGATCCTCCCAGTGTCTGTGCTGAGAAGCAAACTTGTGTCCTACACAAGACCAGGATGAGCTCTTAACTCTTGGGCCATTTCTTCAACCCCACACTTTACTTTGGTAAGCATGTTAGTACTGTACAACTTCCTAGGTTAGTTTGTTTCTTAGCCATATATAGCACTTCTTGTTTCCAATCAGTCATATCTGGAATATTATTAATATATTGTTTCCTGTGGTTTGAATATTTGTGTCCCACTAAAATTTAATTGAGATAGTTCTTATCATAGCTATATTAGCAAATAGAGACTTCAGAAAAGTGACTTTTTTTTCTTTTTTAAGAAGCAGTAACCATAATGATTTGTAATATTTTCTACAGTCTAGGATTCTAATCTGAGCTAAGGAATAAAATGCTTCCCTTTTGGATGCCAGTATCTTTGCTGATGATGATCAGAAGAATGCTGATTACTGTGGCTCCATCTCCTTCCTGTGCTAAGTTTTCCATGGAATACTTGCCACTCTTAAGAGAGGAGTAGAGAATTCAGTGCTTGGCAGCCTGAGAAAGCAGGCTAGCTTCTCTTATTTTCATTTTTTTTCTAAATGCATTACTGTATCCACACTGAAGCTCTTCTGCCACTTCTCGGCCCACTCAGAAGTTTCCGGAGAGCTTCCTGCAGTGGATCCCTGGTAGGTTGGCATTTCACCGTCAGTGAATTCAGAATAGCTGAGTGTGAACTGCAAACTCTTATCTCCCTTTCTATAGCCCTTTCATGCAATAAATTACCTCCTCAAATTCACCAAAGTGCTAATGTTTAGAATGCAAGAAGAAATATTAAGTGTAAAATTATTCCTCAATTAAAAAAAGTTCTTACAGTGATAGATGTTTTTTTTTTCTTTTTTAGAAAACATTTGCCTTTTCTTACAGTGACAATGAAAAATACACTACAATATCAGCCAAGAATTAGACATTATTGGCATAAAAAATATCCTAAAATGCATCCACTTTCATCATCATCAATCCTTCCAATGGGTCCCACTCCCAGGTTGCTTTCTAATTCCAAATGCCTCCTACATATTTCAAGAGTTTAATGTTTATCATTACTTCATTTTTTAAATTTTATTTCCTACTCTCAGGAAGCCTTATTAATTTTTATAATACTTGCTTTTTAGATGGTAAGATTACAGAAAATGCATTACCACATCTCTTATAGATGTCTCAGTAGTATGAGTGACAACTATGAGATGAAAAAATTCAATTGGCAAAACTGCAACTTTCCTGTGGATGTTTTAACTTCAAATAATGAAGATAAAAGTGGTAAAATCTATGGTAGCTATTTTACTACACAAAGAAGATATCATACTAAGAGTGTGTTTTCTTTTGTAGTGCCAAATACAAACTTAATTTACATAATCCAATTATGCTTATTTTGGATAGTAACTGTGAATTTGAACCAGGTATGTTGGAGTATTAATAACAATTTTGTTCTTCTCAAGGAAAATAACAAATTTGAAGAACAAGCTCAAACTAAGTAAGTTGCAGTAGAAAAATCACTGAATTTGAGCTTAGAAAACTTAGGGTCAAATCTACCTTGCCTCATTCATGCAGGAAAACACTAATGAGTCAGGTAGCCTTTAGAATTCTCAGTCTATTCAGCTACAAAACAAAGAAAACATCTTTGTCTTATGATGTTCACTCATTTCTTAAGGGTATTAAAGAGGATGCTCTAAAGTTGCTTATAAACAGCTTATTCTAGCTTCCTAGGTAACTCGAAAGTTTCATTTTAATTCACGCTGTTAAGAACAAAGCCCATCTAAAAATAGATCCTCCTTTCAAATCAGTTAATATGTATCTTTTCTATTGTTAACTTATCATATTTGGATGCTTTGAAAAAATTCATGGTCTTCTGGCTATATTCATAGTAGACAATTGCTATGTATTCTTAACAACAAGCACAGAGGAAACAGCTTTGCTTTTATTTTGCCGTTTTCTTTTTATTCTTTAGCAGAAGCCATTTTGATAATGTTTAAAACCATAATACCAATTGACACTGTCATGATCTGGAAATGTTTGCAAGGTCCAATGGGAAGTTTTAGCAAATATCATAGTACCTCTAAGGCAAGGTACATCCTCAAGATAGATAATGATTTGAGAGTTTAGTACTAAAGACAGAGCAGGGTGCTGGGGAATGGTCTGCCTGATGCTCAAAGGTCAAACAGCAAGCAAGTTTAATGCCCAGAAAAGTAAAAATAAAACAAAACAGTCAGTTATCATTGTGATTAGTGATGTTGAATGGGTGCAGGATAATTTAGTAGATGCGAAGTCAACTAGCACATTTCAAGACTGTCAAAACAGATAATTTCAAATATTCTGCTTTCTTTCTGACAATTACTTAGAAAACTCAGTAACAGCAAAAACATCCTGGATAACAGTTATCTGTTCAAGAATGGGTCGACCACTATAGTTGAGCAGCACTTCAAAGGCACCAAAGTGGAGGATAATTCATAGAGCTCAAGAGAAGAGAACATATCTCTATATAGCTATTAAGACATCCTATTGACATGTTTATCACTGACAACTCAAGTGCTGACTTTTCTTTTAAAGCAAAACAAATGCACACACCAAGACAACACAAAGACCTAGTAGAGAAATTGATTCCAAGGCAATGATGCTAACTTAAATTGCACATGTGATCAACTAAAGATAGTGACTGAAATTAAAAATGAGAGTCCCAAGAACATAAGTTAAAGGTTATATGTAATCAGATGCTACAAGAAAAATAATGTCACTGCTGAAATATTTGGTACTATATGAAAATCATTCCTGTTCATGAAGATATTGCAATAGGTAGCATAAGATGGTTGTTTTTCAACCAGGGAGCCTGCATGGGACTGACCTAGGCCCTCTGCATATATATTTATATATATTATAGCTTCTTGTGGGACTCCTAACAGTGGGAACAGGGGCTGCCTCTGACTCTTTTACCAGCCTTTAGCACTCTTTTCCTTATAATGTGTTTCCTTGGCCAGCCTTAATACAAGGAGAGGTGCCTAGGCTTACTGAAACTCTGTATGCCATGTTTAGTTGATATTCCTGAGAGGTCTGCCTTTTTCTGAATAGAAATGGAGGAGGTAGATTCCAAGAATGGGGGTAGGGAACAAAGGGAAAGTAGGGGAGAAAGAATAGGAAGAGAAACTGTGGTTAGGATATAAAAAAATTAATAAAGAAATGAAAAGATTCTTTCTTTGTAATGTGGGAATGGATTATTATTGGAGTTGGACTTACTTAATGGTTTCCCATGTGGCCTCATATGGTTTCCAAAAGAAAGCAGAATATAAAATGACAGATTTGAAAGAGAATATGTTTACCTTTATTTCATCTTTAATCTGTTCAGAATATTAAACTCTTCACTATCACAGGCAAGTGGCTTTTTTTTTTTTTTTTTTTTTTTTTTTTTTTTTTTTTTTTTAGAATTTATGGATTTATGGTGGTAACTCTGAGGTTTCTACAGGCTAGACTGCAAACTGCTTAAGGTCACATCTATCCTTTTGGTCTCTTAACATCTACATAGGACATGCCACAGAACCTGTGGTTAAAGATAGTAGGCTTAATTAAACACACAGATACTTTTCATAGTCTCGTAAATTGATAGGGAGATGATCAAATAGCAAACAAATAAAAACGAATGTCAGCTATTTAGACAAGAGGTGGCAGGAAGTCTCTTTTAAATGTGTCTCTTATATTTAGTGTTCATGCTGGCATATAGGTGGTCCTCAGGGAGAGCTGAGATACAACAAAGAGAAGGCGATAAACTAGGACTTGGGAGGTGGGTGAGAACTAAAGAAGCTTTCTTCTAAGGCTTTTCACTCTTCACGGATGCTTGCAGTGAAACTGGAAAGGGGCATCCTTCATTAACTTCATACAAATTTATGTCTCCTCATTCTTAAAGTCTGCTATCTTCTTCCATGCAGTGGTATCTATCCAAATTTTCAGGTTGATTGAGATAATATAAATCAATGTTAAAAGTTGTACTATAGCATAGAAGCCAGAAAATAATCTACCTTTCTTTAGCTATTTCTGACTTTACATATTAAGAGTTTTCTACCACTTAAGTTTGTATTTTGTTGGTTATGTCTTCACTTTGTTCTTGATCAGTTCAAGTCAACAGATATTTACTCTGTCTAACATGCAGACAGGACGAAAAAGTAATCACATGAATCAGAAATCTAACAGTGTTGTATGAGTGCTTTTAAACCACTTTAAAGTGTTTGCTATGATTAATTTATGGTAAAGAGTGTGAGCTGTAGAATCTTATTAAAGATTTTTATATTTTATCTAGTCTGTCTTTATATTTCTATATCAACTCAACTGAAAAATTCCCTGATATAAATTAGTTAAGTTGTTTTTATTTACAGTAACTATCATCATAAATAATAATAATCCTATCAGAGAAAATAGAGTGATGGCTTGGTAAACATGAGAACCTAAATTTTTACTCCTGAAGGCTCAGGGTCCCAGTTTTGGGAGGTGGAGACAGCAATATCCTTGGCCAGATAGTCTTACCAAATAGTTGAGCTATAGGGGCAATGAGAAACCCTGTATCAAAAACTTAGGTAAAGAGCAATAGAAAAACATCCAAAATCAACCTCTGGCCTCCATATCACCCACATTCACACATACATATGCATAGAACACATGTAAGAGAGACAGACAGACAGACAGAGAGAGAGACAGAGACAGACAGAGAAAGAGACAGACAGACAGACAGACAGATATCTTGGTGATAAATACAGCTAAAGGTCTTACCCAGCATCCCTGGGGTTCTAGACCAGAATACCAAATTAAAAACAAACAAACCAACCAAAATTACACATTTTTGACTTTGTATTTTTGATTAAATACAGGAGTTATCTAATCTATAACCCCTAATTTGGTACTGAAACAGCCTATTTTCATTGACCTGAAAAATACATAAATGTACTTGAGCACACATTCATTCTAAGAAAGCTTCTCTTTAATCTTTTATCTATCTTGGTTGGACATTAGATTTTCATTGAAACAATTTTCTCTACATTTCAAAAAGTGTTTAGAAAGAACTCTTCTTTCAAATTGCTCGCTAAGATCTCTTTCTAAAACCTAAATTATATTTACCTTATTATATTTAAAATTTGTGAAAGAAGAAACAAATGTATCATTTTTAAGTAGAAGCAACAATAGAAAATTTGTCACTAGATCTCATAGCATATAAAATTTCAAAGTCCTAGGTATGAGAATTCTTTATGTTTGTTGTCCAACTGGTCCATCTCATTTCCTACTTTCCAACCTAATAATAAACTACCAACTTTCAGTTTCTAGCACTTATGGGACATTGCCATGGCCTTCTTTCCTCTGTTTTGGGGGATACATGCAAATCTAGAATGCTTATGACATGGTACATCTTCTTTGTGTCCCTTGCAAATTAAATTTTATTCCTAGAAGTTAAATCTAAAATGAAAGCCTTTAAAGATGTCTTTTCTTTCCTACTCATGAACTGTGGGTTGCCTGAGCTGTGTTCATTTCAGACCCCCTCCCCATTATGATTATCTAACTCAACAAATTGAAATGATTTTGTTTGTTGGTTTAGCCTTGCACTGCCTAAACAGACTGAGTGTTTCCTCAGAATGGCGGCATGTACATTGTATCTCACCTTTCTATTTCTGCTACTTAGGACTGGAGCTCATTCACTGATATTTACTAATATATATTTGATAATTGAATAAAACATGAGTAATTTGGATTTTATCATAGTTGCCTGGGGACCAGTATTGATGCTTACCTTGGCTTAGTGAACCTTCTTCCCACAGACAATGCAAAATTAATATTATAAATAAGATTATACAGATAATATTTAAAATGCTTAAGAGAATGAACTTTTCAAAACCCCTAAAGTACTTTATAAGCATCAATTTACATACAAATAATTGATATGCTAATTATAACTTCACCATATTTGTTCATTAATACTGGGTCCTTAAGGACTCTGCTAGGCAATGGATTGAATGACAGAATCATGGTAATGTAGTTTGTGTGCCTACACATATTAGAGATAAATAAAAGAAGCATGTCCTTAAAAAAAATCCTATAATTCAAATAATGTTCTCAAAATCAAAATGGCCTTTCCAAAATTGTAAAATACTTTATTAACTGTGGTTTTAGGAGGCAAATACATTCTTACATAAAGGCTCAAAACACATTCACAAAAGGTATTAGTAGAGATGTTTTAGTTTAATTATTTCTTATAATTCTGCTTATATCTTGTTCCATGTTCAGTAACTAACTACAGTGGCTAGTTACACGAATTTATCTTTCTTGAATGACACAAAGTCCTTCACATTCTTGTGTGCTTACATGTGTGACTGCTTCCTCTGGAATGGCCTCTGCTAATGTTTCACCATGAATTTGCCCATCAACTCCAAAATAAACTTCCTTGAACTCAAAGATTATCACAGTAAATTTTTGTAGCCACAGAAGATACTTTAGACTTACATTTTTCTCAGTTTCCCCAGCATTTTAAGGCACATATTCATGTACTTGTGATATAATAATTATGTTTATATCTATCCCAAACTGAAGGAAGCCTTTGAATCTTTTTATCTCTAGCATTTAAGGTTGTACCTTAGATGATACAAAGAAGGCACATGTTGGTTGTGTTTTATTCTAAAAGATATATTGGAGACCTGGACCCTTCTATGTGTGATTGTAGTGAAATGGATTTTTTTCAAATATAATCAAGTTAAAGAGATTCAGATGCACTCTAAATCCAATGACTGATGTCTTTATCAGAGGAAAGTGACTTAAAACACAGAGGGTAAAGTGACCAACTGATGAAGGAAACAGAATGGAGTGATAAAGATGCAAACCAAGAAGTGGCAACAGTTATTGGGAACCAGCAGAAGTGAGGAGGGAGGCAGAGAACAGACTGTTATTTAGAGTTCCCAGAAGGACCAACCTGGCTGATATCTTGCCTTCTCACCTCAAGTATTTTAAGTCACTTAGTTTGTGGGAATATATTATATTGATCCTAAAAACCTAAGGCACCATTCATTAGCTTTTAGTGATTGAAAAAATGTATGACATATATAGAGGAGATACTTTTACTTAGTAAATTCTCTTTGTCTCTTAAATTTTGTAGTGTCTTTCCATGCACACCAAGTTCCTTGGACAGCATAATGTAAAGTCCCTTTATAATCATTTAGACAAATGTTTACTTACACAGTGCTTCTGGCTGGAGGGAAGAAGACAGTCTTAAAACACATAGTTGACTGTTTCTTTCTACCATGATTCTTACTGGTAACAGGGCATAGATCTCAAGTCTACAGCTGAAAGATTAAGAACCATACATAACCAATTGAAAAAGTCTCTTATTCTCTATTATGAAAAATTCTCTTTCAAACTTTGGTCACTGTCACCGTTTGAATACCAAAGGTCCCACAAAAGCTGATATGTCTAAATATTTTTTCCCTAGCCAATGGTACTAGTTTAGAAGGCTATAGAACTTCAAGTGGTAAGGCCCACCTATAAGAAATGAGTATCTAAGGACTGGCCCTTGAAGTTTATACCCTGACTTCAAGATCCTTTTGCTTTCTGTTTGCTGTCCAGGACACAATCAGCAGCCCAATGTCTCCACTGCCAAGGATGAACTCCAGTTATCATGTTTTCCTTAGCACAATGGGCTGTATCTCTTTAAACCATGAGCTATAAATAGACTTTCTCTTCGCTTGCTACTGTCAAACATTTCAACATAGAGGATGAAGAAAGTTACTAACTTACGTATTGCTTTCTACCATAGGCCATTATCACACTGGAGCCTTCATACAAATGTGTAGAATGGGCTTGTTACTGTTACTGTAGTTATAAGACTTAGAGTGACTGTATAACAAAAAACACAGTGATGGACATAATAAACCCAAATTTAAAGTTATGTAAGTTGTTGCTTCTCTAGTCATTTTATTAACATGGCCTTTGGTAAGCAAACATTGCCATCCCTTACAATCATATAAAAGGTTGTTTACAAAAGGCTTTGACATATAGTCTTACATAAAATTGATATAAAACATCTTTTATTCATTTTTTTATTAAAAATTCCTTTTATACCTCACTGTCTTTTTCTATGCTGACACTGATATTTTAGTTTTTTATTTGATGTCCTGTTCTTCATCTGCTTCTAATTTCCATATGCCTTTCTCCAACTTGCCCATTTATAACTGTAGTCCATCATCTTCACTGTAATAGTGTCTCTGAAAAAGTAGTTCAGTGATCGTCTTTGTAGCTAGTCCTTTCCTCTCATCTCCCTCATCTAAAGACTATAGAATGAAATAAAACACAAAATTACAGGTAAAGGAGTATGGTATTTCTTAAAGGTTGCTACACAGATTCTTTCCTGAAAAATGCAGATCTGGTTTGTAGCCAGTGGGCATGCAACCATTTCTTTGTCGGCATTAAAGGAAGTAATAGAATTCAGCAAGTCCCATAATCGTCTTTTCTTCCAATGATGGGTTGAAATCAAAACAGACACCGTTGAGTAGTGACATCTTTAACTCCCTCCAAATATATGTGTTTATGATTTCATATACTAGAAACATAGATTGAAATGCATCAAAGACTCAAATACTAAGTATCTGACCAGTGCGTTTATTAAAATAGATCCAGAAAAGCCTGGAGCGTGAGTTTATAATAGTCTGTCTGTAGACAGATCTTATCAGTAACTCTGAGAGACCACTAGCAGCCTGGTTGAAAGATCTCTACTGTGCTAATCATGAGTCTAGTCTTGACTGGAGTGATAAAGTTTGTAGGCTACTATTAGACATCATTTGCTTTTATTTTTGTAGTAAACAATTAGAGTAAATGCAATAACTGAGTTAGTCTGAGGAATATGTCTATGTATGTTTTCTTATTCTTTATAATCTTGGGAAATATATATTTATCTCCATTTTATAAATAAAGAAAAAGAGGCATGGCTAAGTCACATAGCTTATTCATGTCATGCATATACTAATTTGAAGAAGTCCAATCTCCACAATCATTTCTCTGTAATCCAGATCCTATCCACTATTTGATAACATCTCTCTTAGAGTTTATTGCTGTAAAGAAACACCATGACCAAGGCAAATCTTATACAGGGAAACATTTAATTAGGGCTAGTTTAGAGTTTCAGAGGTTTAGTCCATTATCATCATGATGGGAAGCATGGCTGTGTGTGTAGGCAGACATGGTGGCAGAGGGGTCAAGAGGATCTTGATCCTCAGGCAGCAGCAGAAGACTGTGTGTCACATTGGACATAGGTTGAGCATACATAGGACCCCAAAGCCCACGTCAACAGTGACTCACTTCCTCCAACAAGACCACACCTACTCTAGGAAGGCCATATTTCTCAATAGTGTCACTCCCTAACACATGATTCTATGCACTTTATTTCCTTTCCCTTTCCCTTCCTATTTGAGGAGGGAGCTTTTGATTATACTTCACTATATAGCCTGTCATGATATTTCTACCTTTTTCTCCTCGGGGATGAGATTACAGGAGAGCACTTCTATACCTGGCTCTTTTGGTCATTTTTTGAGATGTCTAGAATGAGCTGAATGAGGAGAGACTTTAGTCTTTCAGTTTCTTGGGTTACTTTCAGAATTCCATCAGCTAGCCTTCATGGTCAGTCCCCACTCTGGTATGGATGGGTACCCTAAAAACCTCTATATGTTAAAGAGTTATTGCTAGCCTTTGGTACCACTTGGAGAGGGTAGAACCTTTAAGAAGTGGGAAGTAGGTCTTTAGATTAGTGGGGAGCATAATCACAAAGGGGATGTGGCACCTTGGGCCCATTTACTCATTATAATTTTTGGTTTAATATATAAGCCCTTGCTCGGATATGTATTCTTATTCTTGCCTTCTACTGCTCTCATCAACGACCAAACCAAAAGGCTACATTATCATAGATTTGAACATCAAAACTATGACTTACACAAACTTTTCTCTTTTCAAATTAACTGTCACAGGTATTTTGTAGTAGTGGTATAAAGTTGACAAACAGGGGTTCTAATGTTTCTCATATTTACTTTTAAAAAGATTTATTTTATGTATAAGAGTGTTTTGTTTGTGCCCCACATATGTGCACAGTACCTATGGAATTTAGAAGTGGATATTAGATTCTCTGCTATAAATGTTATAAATGTTATAAATGGTTGTGAACAACAGTGTAGGTGCTGGAAACCAAGACTAAGTCTTTTGTAGGAGTAGTGCTCTTAACTGTAGAGATGTCTCTCTAGTCCCTTTTAAAACTCCTTTGCTTTTTACCTACTAAATACATAGAGTATTTTAAAATATGGTAGAGAACAGATTAATAATTTGGGCAAAATGTCAGAAGCTTCAATTTTGTGTTCTGGTGGTAACTGGGCAAAATTCTCTCTTGCCCTATTTCTGATTTAAACAACTGCTTCACACAGAAGCAGAAGATCCTTATTAAAAAGTCCATTGTGTTTGTACTTAAGGAAATCTTAGAAATCAAGGGCTATAAAATCTGACATTGTTGAACTATGAACATCCTTATCAATAGAAAAATATGAAGGAATACTTGCTTTATTGTTTAATTTGTAATATAAGAATACCATCAAATACTGATATAGTTAACAGGGAAAAATAAAATGCTATGAAAAAGTTGTGAATATTTAAATTTCTTAATTAGGATGGATCTTAATTAGCATGTATTTTGCAGTAATGCATTTCACATTTTTGGCACATGGTGATGAGCTGATGCATGTGTGAGGCACATTATATAATCACAGTTAATAACACACCCAGTGTGTGAAACAGTGGAATAACACACATCCTTGTTCCTTACTATAAAATAGTGTTTAAGCATAGTAAACTCTAGAACCCTTCAAATGCATATGCTGAAGCCTTGTCCAAAAGTACCTTAGAATGTGGCTTTGAAAAAGAAGTCTTTCATTGTAAACATACTCAATACTATTGTGAATTGTGCTTCATAGGAGGAACAGTGAATATGTGTGTGTGTGTATGTGTGTGTTTGTGTATGTGTGTGTTGTGTTTACAGTTATACATAATGCATACCATAACTTAAACTATTAATGTAGCTTTAAATTTTAATTAATTAATTTTTTTGTTTGTAGAGGTGTTTTGCCTGCATGTGTCTGTGTTCTATGTAAATACTGTGCCCATAGAGAGTAGAAGAGGACGTCAGATCCTTGGGACTGGAGTTATAGGCAGTTGTGAGTCACCATATATGTGTTAAGAATTGAACTTGGGTCCTATGGAAGTACAATGGAGCCATCTCTTCAGCCCCACTATTAATATTTTTGAAGAACAATAGTAAGCTATTTGTAGATATTTGTTCAATATTTCATTATTACTATATTCGTGGTATGCATATTTCACTGCAGAATCATTTCATACTTCACTAAAAGAGGTTTAAGAGACATGCCAACTCAATGTAAAACACGATTTCAGATTTTTTCTTCATTTGTTGTGAAGGACATTAGTAGGATAATTCATGAATTTTAACTAAGTCTACAGATTAGTGGCTTATCAATGTTGACAAATCTACTGTAATGTAAAAGAATGCTATTTTGAAGAAATACAGTATCTTTAACCCAAATCTAACATTTCCCTTTCTGTGATCCATAATTCTAGTAACAAACCATTCTTAAGTTTTAAATTGTATGCTATTCTAAATAACACAGTGAAATCTCAGGCCATCTTTCTCTATCTCTGTTATTATTATTATTATATTTTATTTTACTATTTTGATCTATTACTGTGAATAATTTATAAACTTTATTACAGGCAGGTATGTATAGTAAAAAAAAAGACGATTATGTACAGTGTGGTACTATAATTCATAGTTTTCAGTCATTACTGGGGTCTTTGGACACGTTCCTTATGGGTAAAGGAGGAATTTTATATATGCCTAAGTGTTAGAGCTAAAATAGGAAATGTAATCAAAAATCCAGGAAAAGGTAATTTTGGTATGCAATGTTTGTAAACAAGGACAAGATAGTAAAATGTTAACATTTTAGAAAACTGGAAGAAAGACATATAAAAATATAGAATGCTTTTATAGTTTTTCTATAAATCTAAATTTCTTGAAAATAAAATATTCTAAAATAGAATACTTTATAAGGCTGTGCATAGTAGGCTACTCCATATTCTATAACATATATGCATGTATATCTGTATACACATTCTCTTACTCTTTCTCTCTGTCAAGAAGATTAAAAAGTAAGGTTTATATGAAAAAGTTTAATTTCTAGGATTCATTTCTAGGGTAAATTAAGCCCCAATACTAAAAGCATTTAGGGGATCCAATGTTTAACAAAGTAGATCAGAGTAAGGTAAACAAAAGCGAGGAAACTGAACCTCACTGGATTAGCAATCACAAAAGGAAACCGATTATAAGTGCTTTGATATTAGATACTTAATTTCTTCTAAATTTTAGTGTACATATTTAATCAAGAGTTGGTTTCAAGTCACAAATACATTAACGAATTTCTGAAATAATCTTTTTCAAGTGAGACACATAGGAATTCACTATTTCTGTTTCAAAGAAGTCAGTGCTTTGTTAGGTTTTATTATGCCGAAGCCTATACAGTTTAGAGTAATGTTAGTATATTAATTAAATAAATCCATACTGATATATCCACATAAAGATAAGTTATTAGTCTTTGAGAGATGATTTCTTAAGTTATCATTTTGCACAGAGAATGTAAGCAAAATTGCATATGACAGGTACATAAACCATTCATAAGAAATGAACCAAATAATGCACTTTTCCTCAAAAGCACTGTGAACTTAGAAGTATGGTTATATTTAATCCCAAATGCCCACATCATTGTACATTCAATTAAATTAGTGAGAAAACTGGGCCATGTCACTGAGTGTTGGTGCCCTTTCATGATTAAAAAAAGCAACATGGCTTACAGAACCCTTCTGACATGTCATTTGTTCTAGCCAAAGGCCATCTTTGCTCTATAGAGTATATTTTTAAAAAGAGTCACAAAATTAGAACTCACAACAAAGGGCCTCCTGAGAATCACTGAGTGAATTATATAGTTTTGGTCAGGCTATGTGGCAATACCATCAGGAAAGAAGAGAACAAATGTTTTAGATTTAAAATGGTCTTAAATTTATGTAGTCAGCAAACATTACAGGGAGGGAAGGAGAGCAGGGGACTGAAAAAGAGATAGAGTAGCACAAGGAGAAAAAGATTCCACATTAGGCAAGTCTGGAGAAGATTCTTCCTTTTCACTTGCTAGCTATATGATATTAGGCATAGTTTGTCAGGTCTCAATTTTTTAATGTATAAAATGGGTATAATTATGGTTATTCTGTGAAATGTCTTTGAGGAGTAGATGAATTCTTATTAAGTGTCATGTATTTATAAAAGAATGTATTGTTTCTGTGGAAGCAAATGCTGGAATGTTGCAAACTGAAATGAAGCACCGAATAACTAAAATACCAACAAAGGAAGCACTGGTATTAAAATTGTTTCAAAAAAGCAATAGCTATCAGCATCTAATCTAAAGTGTGGTTTGAAGCAAGGGCTTAGATAGAAATTGAAACAGCATCTATACAAAATAAGAGGCATGTTGGGGCACCTTTTAATAGCCTTTGAAGCAAAAGACAACATGCTTTTCTGACAACTGACAATATCTACAAGAGACTATCTCTCTACCACTTGTCCTTTCCTCATGAATACTTTCAACTTTTTATTATGCTCATTTTATTCTATTGTTGACGTTTATATTTTTCTTGCTTTAGGAAAACAAAAGCTTTGTGTCATCCATCACACTAGTGTATTTTGTAGGCTATACTCATAGGTCAGTATGTCTTGCTCAGCCATCATCAGAGAATCTTCTTCCTTCAAAAGATAGGAACAAATACAGAAGTCCATAGCCAATTATTATGCTGAAAGTGAGAGACCCTGGGACACTCAAATCTAAATGGGATGTCTCCATCAAATCACTCCCCTCAGGGTTTACAGAAACCAGTAGAATAGGTGGAAAGAGTCTTAAGAGGGAATGGAGGACATCAAGAAAACAAAGCCCTTTAAATCAACATGACAAAAGATTATCTGAACTCACAGAGATTGAATAAGTATGCCAGGGCCTGCAGGCATCTGCACCAGGTCGGGTCCTAAAGCTGAAAGGAGATGTGGACACATAGACCCATTCCTAACCCAGAAATAATCTCCAATTGATAACCACTTGCAAATAAAAATTTAGTTTCTTCCAAAGGAGTCTCATTGTGCAAACCAACTAACTCTTAAGGATTGGCTGCAGGCACAGCAGTAGATGCAGGAGGTTTCTTGCTTAATAATGTTGTGTCTGGGCTCTTCCTAATTTAATTTTTTCTTTTATTTATATTTTCTTCTCATGTTTTACTCTGTAGGCCCTTTGTGTATATATTATGGCTTCCAATTTATTGTGCAAATGAATGGGTCTCAATTTCTTGTGTCTTCTTTTGGACTTTTCCCTTCTGTTTGTTTTGTCCAACTCTGATGTGTTAGTTTTTGTGTTATGTTATCTTTTATTTCTTTTCTTCTTTTTTTGATATTTTCTTTACTTTTCAAATGTCTCTTTGACATTTCCAGGTCTCTCCTCTGGAAACCCCCTATCCCTTTCCAGGTCTCTCCTCTGGAAACCCCCTATCCCAACCCCTCTCCACTGCCTCTATGAGGGTGCTCACCCACCCACCCACCCACTCCTGCCTGCTGTCCTGGCATTCCCCTACACTGGGGCATCAAACCCCCACAGGACAAAGGACCACTGCTTCCACTGCTGTCTAACAAAACCATCCTCTGACACTTATAATAAGGCTGGAGCCATGGGTCCCTCCATGTGTGCTCTTTGGTTGGTGGTCCAGTTCCTGGGAACTCCTGGGCGAGGGGTGGGGTCTGGCCAAGTTGACACTTGTTCCCCATATGGGGCAGCAAACCCCTCAGCTCCTTCAGTCCCTTCTCCAACTCCTCCATTGGGAACCCCATGCTCAGTTGTTTTGACAAAGATGCTAAAACCATCCAGTGGAAAAAGGGCAGAATTTTCAACAAATGGTGCTGGTCCAACTGGTGGTCAACATGTAGAAGAATGCAAATTGATCCATTCTTATTCCCCTATACAAAGCTCAAGCCCAAGTGGATCAAAGACCTCCATATAAAACCAGATACACTGAAACTAATAGAAAATGGCAGAAAGCCTTGAACACATGGGCACAGGCAAAAATTTCCTGAACGAACACCAATGGCTTATGCTCTAAGATCAACAATAGACACATGGAACCTCCTAAAATTGCAAAGCTTATGTAAGGCAAAGGACACTGTCAATAGGATAAAACAGCAACCAACAGATTGGGAAAAGATCTTTACCAATCCTACATCCAATAGAGGGCTCATATTCAATATATACAAAGAAATCAACAAGTTAGATTCCAGAGAAACAAATAAAGATATTAAAAAATGGGGAACAGAGCTAAACAGAATTCTCAACTGAGGAAACTCAAATGGCTGAGAAGCACCTAAAGAAATGTTCAACATTCTTAGTCATCAGGGAAATGCAAATCAAAACAACCCTGAGATATCACCTCACACCAGTCAAAATGGCTAAGATCAAAAACTCAGTTAATAACAGATGCTGGGGAGGATGTGGAGAAAGAGGAACATTCCTCCATTGTTGGTGGGGTTGCAAGCCGGTACAACCACTCTGGAAATCAGTCTGGTGGTTCCTCAGAAAATTGGACATAGCATTACCTGAGGACCCAGCTATACCACTCCTGGGCATATACCCAGAAGATGCTTCAACACATAACAAGGGCATATGCTCCACTATGTTCATAGCAGCCTTATTTATAATAGTCAGAAGCTGGAAAGAACCCAGATGTCCTTCAGCAGAGGAATGGATACAAAAAAAAAAATGTGCTAAATTTACACAATGGAATATTACTCAACTATTAAAAACAATGAATTCAAGAAATTCTTAGGTAAATGGATGGAACTAGAAAAATATCATCCTGAGTGAGGTAACCCAATCACAAAAGAACACACATGGTATTCACTCACTGATAATTGGATATTAGCCCAGAAGCTCGAAATACCCTAGATTTAACTCAAAGGCCACATGAAACGCATGAAGAAGGTAGACCAAGTGTGGGTGTTTCTGTCCTTCTTAGAAGGAGTAACAAAATATTAAAGGGAGCAAATATGGAGACAAAGTGTGGGACAGAAACTGAAGGATGGGCTGTTTGGAGACCATTCCACCTGGGTATCCATCCCATGTGCAGTCACCAAAGGTAGATGCTGATATGGATGTCAGGAAGTGCATGCTGACAAAAGCTGGATATAGCTGTCTCCTTAGCTGTCTGCCAGAGTGTGACATATTTAGAGGTGGATGCTCACAGATAACCATTGAACTGACCATGGGGTTCCCAATGGAGAAGTTAGAGAGAAGACTGAAGGAGCAAAAGGGGTTTGGGCCCCCATGGGAAGAGCAACAATAGCAACCAACCAGAGTTCACAGGGCCTAAACCACCAGCCTAGGAGCATATAGGAAGGGGCCCATGGCATCAGCTGTATATATAAGGGAGGAAAGCCTTGTTGGGCATAGGTGGAAGAGGAAGTCCTTGGTCCTGTGAAGGCAGGATGACCCAGTATATAGAAAGCCCCATTATATATCCTAGCAAGGATGAGAAGAAATTAGGTAAGTAAGACGCTGCCTGACACACAATCAAATATGAAAACAGTTTTTTTTTTTTCAAATAAAGCTTTATTTAATAAGAACACAATTGGGAGAAGGGAGGAAGGGAACTATTCAGCCATTTGGGGCTGTTTGTAGGAAAAGTTGGGCAGGATGAAGGGATTTAGAATAGACTAGCTGATGGGCAGGTCAGCAAAGCAGATCCAGGTAGCAGCAGGAGCTAGTAGCTAGTCATGAGCCGGGGCCACCCGGGAGATGGTGACGAACTGAAAGAATTCGCTGAGCAGAGTATTGCTGTAGACTGCCACATCCAGCAGCTCCGGAGTGATGCGCCTCTGAACACCTCTGCGTTGGGCCTCATTGCCTGCCAGCTCCAGCAGCCTGCGGGTGAGGAACTCCAGGATTGCTGCCAAGAAGATGGGCACTGTTTCACTCAGCCTCCGGGCATGGCCGCCCTCCCTAAGATGGTGTTCCACCAGGCTCACGGCAAAGATCAGCTGGGCTCTGGAGGTGCGGGAGCGACGATGGCGAGATGAGGACCCTCGAAGACTGTTCCCCGAATTCCTGGGCATGCTGGCCTCACAACGAGATGTCACAGGAAGACTTGGCCTTGCTTGGCTGCTCTCTATTGACCTGGTTGCTGTCTGCTGACCTGCTGAGCTGTGGGACTCAAGTCCAAGTCCAACGCCCAACTTTTTCTGTTTGTACCGGTCTATGTATCCTAGCAACCCCTTACTGGTTCGAGCCCATTCCCACGGGCTCCCACTGATGACGTACATGTTCCAAGCCAGAGCTTGGAACCAGAAGGTGTCGTCATCACTTTGTGACCTTGGGATGCGCAAGGAGACTTCAGGACATTGAGTATCAGCCAGTTTATGCTACCTCATAATTCTCTATGATGTCCACTGTCAGCCTGCTTCAACTTACTCAGATAACTACTTCAGCACCATGTTGTCAGTACAGAAACTCGTCCATAAAGATATCTATTCCTTATACATGCTCAAGAACATTTTGGCTTGAGAAATAGGAACAGTGTTCTAATCTAATTTCTTTTATGGTTCAAGGTGGGCAAAGGGGATGCTCTTTTTCTTTCCTTTCCGTTTCTGCCACTTCTCCTCCAATCCTGATCCACTTCATTTCTGTCTCTCAGAAAACAATGGCTTCTGAAGATAACAATAAAAGATAACAAAATAATATAAAATAAGATAAAACAGAACCCATCATATTGAATTTGGACAAGGCAAACCAACAGAAGAAAAGAAACGCAAAGGAGGGCACAAGAATCAGAGAACTGCTGGTTTATAAACACAGGAGTTCCATAGAGATACTTTACTAACAGCTATAATAAAACTGCCCAGTGGATAAAGGACAGCATTTTCAACAAATGATGCTGGTTCAACTAAAAGTCAGCATGTAGAAGAATCCAAATTGATCCATTTGTATCTCCTTGTACAAAGCTCAAGTCCAAGTGGATAAAGGACCTTCACATAAAACCAGATACACTGAAACTAATAGAAGAGAAGGCGGGGAAGACCCTCGAATACCTAGGCACAGGGGAAAAGTTCCTGAACAGAACACCAATGGCTTATGCTCTAAGATCAAGAATTGGCAAATGGGACCTCATAAAATTGAAAAGCTTCTGTAAGGCAAAGGACACTGTCAATAGGACAAAACAGCAACCAACAGATTGGGAAAAAAGATCTTTACCAATCTTATATCCAATAGAAGGTTAATATCCAATATATACAAAGAACTCAAGAAATTAGAGTACAGTCAACCAAATCACCCTATTAAAAATGGGGTAGAGAGCTAAACAAAGAGTTCTCAACTGAGGAAACTCAAATGGTTGAGAAACACCTAAAGAAATGTTCAACATCCTTAGTCATCAAGGAAATGCAAATCAAAACAACCCTGAGATACCACCTCACACAGTCAGAATGGCTAAGATCAAAAACTCAGGTGATAGTAGATGCTGGCGAGGATGTAGAAAAAGAGGAACATTCCTCCATTGTTGCTGGGATTGCAAGCTGGTACAACCACTCTGGAAATTAGTCTGGTGGTTCCTCAGAAAATTGGACCTAGTGTTATGTTATCTTATTTGATTTTATTATTATTCCTTAGAGAGACAGAAAGGCATGAATCTAGGGGGAAGAGGAGGTAGAAGGAGTTAGGAGAAGTAGAGGGAAGAGAAACAATAATCAGAATATATTACATATGCAAAACCAATCTATTTTCAATAAAGGGGTAAAGAAAGAAAGAAAGAAAGAAAGAAAGAAAGAAAGAAAGAAAGAAAGAAAGAAAGTAGGTAAAAGCTGGACAAAAGAAAGCTTTCTTTAAGTTAGTCAGATAGAAGTTTTCACATCCAGCAGGGAGCTTGAGCTAGAAATGCGTACGTCTGAGCTGGAGAGAAAACCATTTCTGCAGTTTTTCTATCAGTCTGGGTGGCAATGCCATTCAATCTACTGAGAGTGGAATAATCATAGGAAAACAATAGCATCTACAAGCCTTTGGATCTTTCTGATTGGGGTCCTTAAGTTGAGATTTCATTTCTTAGTGCAAAGTAAAATGTTTATCATTTTACATGAGTGACATCCAAGTTCAAAAGCTTAACACTGTACTTAGTCCTGAATTGAAATAATTGGGAGCGGTGTGTTTACAAAATTCTCTTAAATGACATAAAAAAGAGAGTTAATTTAAGTGTTTGGGGGAAAATGTGCCACTGAGTTAACATACATGAAACCATACAAGAGAACCACACAAAAAGAGAGACACTTGCAACCTTCCTCCCTGAAAACATGATTATAATTGTTCAGTTTCTACTTCATTTCTGACAGTAGACTGATGCTAGCTAAATGCATTGAGGGATAGTACATTTTAAAAACTGGTTAGGAAAAAAATCAGTAGAAAGGATAAACCCATAAAACTTTTATGCCTGTTTATCAATGTCTCTCAGCTCTTCATACTTTCAATGGGCTTTAAATCTATGATCAGGGTAAAGATATACATAGTGGGCATGAAGCCCCCAAAACTATATTTTATTAGTGTGATATAAGATAGCATCTCTATTGTAATGATGGAACAGTTTATCTTTGATATGGAGTACCAGTAATTTTTATTATCAATTTAGAGAACAAAATTCATTTGAGAGGATATAGGGCAGGGAGTCTTTAATTTTAGGGGGAAAAAAATCCTCCTTAAATCTCATTCAAAGCTACCTTTGTCATTGTACAGAATTTTCCTTCAAATTTCCAGACCCAAACATTTAGAATGTCCATACACTAGATATCATTAGTATTTCTGAATTTTCTTGAACTTAATGAAAAGAGATTTTCCTTAGTACTGAAAAATAACTATATCCTTCCATTTTAATTTAGTTAAAAGAGGAGGAAATAATAAAAAGTAAAGACCAACTTCTAAATTCAATCTATTCTTTTCTTTCCCATTAAGACCTAGTTGAAAATTAGATATCCAATTTACTACCAAGAGGGTACTCAAATATTTCTGCTCAATCCCTTATTGCTTCTAAACTCACTCAAAGGTGAGATTATTAATTCTTCCTGACATAAAATCAAGATTTAATGAGCAGCTGACAGCCCTCAGGAATTATAGGAAAATTTAATATGATAGTTTTGACTAAATAATATACTTTTACATGTATGAGAAACACATTATTCAATGTAATAGACATGTTGATTTAGATGGTAAATTCTAATTGTGATTAATTTTATACTAATATATATGTATATATACATACTTATCTATTTATATATGTGTTTGTATTCTTTTCCAACACTTTTATCTGTTGTATACATCTGGGAGACAATAATTTCTTGTATTCACTTTCAATTCAGTTTAACAGTTATTTTGAGTTTCATACTAAGTTTAAGGTATTATAGGCAATAAAATAAAATATTTGTGTTTTTCAAGTGACTTCAAACTTGAGTTGCCGAGACAATACAAAATGATAGTGTGATTCAAACAGAAATTAATGTGGAATTGAAGAGGGATAGGAAGAAATGATATTGGGCTTGGTGGTGAGTGAAGGGTAGTGGTTTGCACAGTCAGGAGAAAAGTGAACATGAAGACATGCATGTTTGCAATGAACCTTGAAAACTGGAAAGAGTGAAAAGGATGAGTGAAGGCATCCAGTAGGGAAGCCAAGGATCCAGCATGATGAATTGGGATGAGATGAATAGTGCCATGTACACGAAAGGGGTAGTGAGAAATATACATAGGAAAGACCTACCTTAGGCCATGCCATGGGAGATACTGTGTATAGAACTGACTCAATGGTTTATAGTTAAATATCTTGTGCTTTTCTTACTAACTAGATTCTGACATCCTCAGAAGCAGAGGGTGTTTATATGTGTTTGTTATTCCCATGGTAGCAAGCATATTGTCTTAGTCACTGTTCTATGGCTATGAAGAGACATCATGACCAAGGCAGTTCTTATAAAAGCGCAGTTAGTCGGAACTTGCTTATAATTGCCCAGGATTTGTCCATTATGGTGAGGAGTGTGGTGGCATGCAGGCAGACATGGGGCTAGAGAAGTAGCTGAGTGCTATTTCATAATCCACAGGGAGAAAGAGAAAGAATGCTTGGGCTTGGTATGGGATTATGAAACCTAGAAGCCCACCCCCAGTGATGCACTTCCTCCAACAAGGCCACACCTACTCCAAGCAGGTTACACCCCCACACCTCTTAATCCTTTCAAACAGTTCCACTTCCTGGTGACTAAGCATTCCAATGCATGAGCCTATAGGGGCCATTCTTATTCAAACCATCACACCTATGTGTATAGACATGAAATAAAAATCTCAAGAAAATGAAGAGATGCCACAATTATTCCTCAGTAGTTTTTTTCCCTTTATTTTCTTAAACCTTCATCTTAAACTTCCTTTAAAAATAAACCTTAAATGACCTTTGTACAATGAAGCATCACTTGCATGCTAATCCTATGATTTTGCAGTTGTTAGAGTCTGACATAGAATAACAGCACCGCTGAACTCAAGAGAGTATATACAGCCAAAGCTGTTCAAATAATATTGTTAGGTGCATTTTATAGCAAAACTGACTTTTAGCCAGTAAAAATGACATGGCTTAAGTGATTTCTGTATAGGTTTTTTACTTTTAGGTAGCCTCCATAGGGAAATAACATCAAAACTAAAATTGTTGTAGAAAAATGAAAGTGTAGCAACACGTATCCTGTGCCTTATTTGGTTTCTGGCTTCTAGCTATATAGGAACTGGTAACATCTACAAATCTTAGGTGATTATAATGGCCATTGAATCATGGTTTTTGGAGTCAGTCTATATAATGGTTACCATGGCATGTAAAATAATATGCACTTAACTATATGTAGTATTGATTTCATCTTATGCTAACTGAGTTCCTGGGAAGAAGACTTTACACGCATGAATGGAATTTAAATAAGTCTTACCAGTCCCCCCCCCCAACTCAAGGCCCAATTCTATGTGATACACATTGTTTTCCTGAGTATTGGGGGAGGGGGTAATTGTAACAGTTTAATAGGGAAGGGTACTTCTTGTGGGTTTGATAAATTAAATATAATGTGAAGTATTTTTTTCTGTTATCAAGAGTGAACTTACAAAGAACATCCAACAGATATTTACAGCAAAGCAGCAAACAATTTACATTTAAGGTTAGTGATAGATAACACATTCGGCCCTCTGACACCTACCCACATGGCATGCAGTGCTTAGTGAAGGAACAAAGTATACATATTTCTCAGTATGGATAACTTTTAAGGGATTAACATGAACAGAGACAGATAAAAACATGTTAAATAGAGGCTCTCCTAAGCATACTGTATAACAGTGGACATAATCATTATTTCAAACTGTCATGGAGAGAGGTTATGGCACCTGTGGTCAGTAGTGGTGTCATAGATATGTGATATGTGAAATGTATATGATATAGTAGTGATATGTTGTAGATATGTGAGCGCATGATGTGAAAGCACAAGGGTCTAAGAGTTCACTAGGACAGGCGCATTGAGATGTTTCTTCAGACTATGAATTACACAAGAGTGATTCACCTTTTCTGAGCTGTTACTCAGGAGGAAGTGTACTTTTTATATAAAAAAAGACATTAAGCAGTAAAGCATCATATATGTGTATTTATTCATACATGATGTGAAGAAAATAAACATAACACATTTGAGGTCTTCTGAGATTCTGGGCATCTAGCACCTATTGCTAAGTTCGTTCTAATATTACCAATAATGGCCAGGGCTTGCCAAATCTGTATTTACCATTCTATGGTGAGTCTACCAAACTTCCTGAAGCATCATAAAAACGGATCATTCAACCGTCTCATCAAAGTGTTCTGTGAGACTTCACTTCTCTCTTTGCAATGTACTCTTAGAACCCCTATAAAAAGTTGCAGTGTTCACTGTGGTCTTAATTTTGCTTTCTTTTAAGAGAACACGAAAAGTACATACAGGCTGAACAAAAATCAGAAATATTTTCAAGTGCCAGCATAGTGTCCTCATATGATGGCGCACAGTCAAAACAGGCAACTATAAATAAAAATAACAGGAAATTGTGCTCATTTCTGCAAACCTGAAATTGTAAAATTTCTCTCTCAGGTCCTATCCATGACTCACTGAAGCTCATCTATTTCTACTCTTATTCTTGAATTGAGTGATTTTGAGTAAATATTTGCTAATGCCAACAGCATATTGAGTATGACAAGGATAAAAGACAAGCATGGTCTTTAGGGATCTTAGGCTCCTAGAGCAGATGGAGAATCATGGACTAGCTGCTTAAATTAATGCTGTAGAAAGACAAAACACTTTGGATTTGATAGCAATTACTCCCTCATTTTATTCCTCTACAAATTCAATATAATCTTTAACTGGTGATGGGGCAGACATGAATCCTATACCATCATGTATATATGAAATATCCTCATTTGGCAAAGATAGTATATAAAGTAGAGGATGGTATAATATTTTTATAATTGGCCTTTTCATTCTACAGTTTCTAAAAATAGAGTATAAAGTAAACACTAACTTCAATTAAGGACAATTATATCTCTATTTTTTAGCATGTATATTTCAGATAAATGCCAATTAAGCTTGCATGTGTGTGTTACATATTTTACATACCTATCCACAGGTAAGTCTAAACTCTAGTACCAAGTTATCTGTATTGCTTATGCTACTTATTTACATCTCAATTATTCTTCTACCTAAAAATGATAGAGGCTTATACCCAGCTTTAATCTAAATGAAACTCGAGAGAATTCTAAACTTGAAGGTGTAACTTTTCCAGGATTTAGTTTTCAAAACCACCAATACATTTAAAAGTCAGTATCAAGAAAAGCAAACACAGGCCCTATTGTTTTAAGTCAAAATGAATCATTTCTTTTATCCCATAGAGAAACTTGGGCCTTCTGCAGAAGCCTTTATGAGGGAATCCACTATAAACAGAACTTAAAATATTGAAAATTTTAGATTATTATAACTCTTACTACCATTATTATAGCTAAGCATTGGGGGGGGGGGTTGGAATTAATTTGGTCTCTGACACATATTTTTGGTAACTGCAAGATTTTTTAACAAGCTACATATAAAAGTATGTAATATTTAATTTTATAATATTTGTTAATTTAATTTCCATGTGTGTGCCTGAGTGTATGTATGGACAGGTGCCTGTGGAGGTCAAAGGATGTGTCTGACTAACACTGAAGTTACAAAGGGTAGTTAGCTGTCATGTGGGTACTAGAAATCAAACTGGGGTCCTCTGGGTGAGCAGCTGGTATTCTCAACTGTAAAATCATCTCTCTAGCCACAATACTTAATTTTTAAATTTCAGTTTTGATCAGATTACAATATTGTAATACAATGAACAATATTACTTTTTCTCTTTTTTCTATGTATACTTAACATTAAACATTTTAACTGAAGTGCGGTCTATAAGTATGCACAGAAAAAAAAAACTAAACACAGAGTGATTTGATACAATTAAAATTAATCTCAGTAGTCCCAAAGTGTAAAATCCTCACATGGAGTAAATATCCTTATTCCTTATTTTAAAGATGGATCTACTTAGATAGAAATCAACCACAAAGGGAAAGTCAATTTTGTTTATCTTCACTTTTGACTTTACTTGAGAGGGACTTTCTGGCTAGCACGGCATCCTTTTCAATTTGTTTCAGTATAATGTGCAGCAGATACACTTGATTAATGAACTGATTAGCAACTTCGTTAATTATTTTTCCAGTGGTTTTTCATTATCAAAGCTATTGTGAATCTTTTAAGTTAGTGTTCTTTAGTTGTGGGAGTCCAAAAGTTTAAAAGGATTGGCTCTTACAAAAAAGTACATGCAGAAAATATATATTTAAAAAATCTCATTTCAAAATAGATTCCTAAGAACTGTCATATATCAGTCCTAAAAGTAAGGTGGCTGGAAGCTTTAGAATTTGGCCACTAAAGCAGTTAAATGTGTCTTTGATGCTTTCTAGAAGCAATGTAATTGTGACTATACATATCTGAAGTACAGTTTTCTGGAGAGTTTATACATAGCTTAGAGAAGATGCACAGATACTCAAAGAAAAATGATTGGCTTTTCACTTTAATTGAATTAGAATGAATACACTGAGTGAATCCAGTCTACTATGATTCCATGGGGGGAGGGGAAATCTCCTTTGCTACAACACTATTAAAGAAAATCAACTAAATTCTTCAAAAAAATTACCAGCATAAATTGTTTTTGTTCTCTAAGAGAAAATAACCTAAGATTACTCGAAACCATTGTAAAGATTGGTTCAGAAATGAATCCTTAAGAATTATTAAATGCAGAGGAAGAGTTGATGTAAGCAATATATTTGCATGGTCTTAAAGTGCCTCCCCATGGATTGTTTACTAGTTGGAGCTTGGAAAATAATCCCTATAAATTGAAGTATCTAGTGACTGAGTGACCAAATAATCAAACTTAACATCACCAATGAGGGACAGAGAGACACTGTGTGCTTACAGATGTGAAACCACAAGAAGGACAAAGTTTGCTTATGCAGTGTTCTGGGTTGGAGTGCCTGACTTGAATTAATCATGAGAGAAATGCAAATTGATGAACTGTATATAAGATAACCAAACAGGTTTGTTTTATAGTCAGCAATGTGATACAATTTCACAATTACAATGCTTCTTGAAACAATAGAATTATTTTAAGTAGATTGATTAATTGCAGACAGAAAAGGCCTGCATGTGAACGGAATATACAACTCAGATGCTTTATTGGAATAATAGCTATAACTGGAATATAGACAACTGAGTACATGAATGTGTTGATTATATACAAATTTCCTGGGTTGGTTAACTTACTATTATTACCCTAGATACTAATTCTACACTTAAGAAACAGTCATTAAAGTATTAAAAGACAAAGAGATATAACAAAATATGTGGTTAAATATTTAGGGCCAGTCATATCCATTCATTTTCTGTTGTCAACAACACAATTTTACTTACTAGGTATATTATAAAGAAAGGAAGTTTACCTTTGCTCATGATTTTGAAGGTTCATAATCTAAGGCTTCATCTGCTGATGACTATCTTATGGGCAATGCAGGCAAGAGACAGGGAACACACATGTATGTGTATGTCTCTTATAATCTCTTTTAAAGACACCAAGATTCAGTCCTGGACTTGATCTTAATGATCTTATCTAATCCTAATCACTTTTTAATGGGCTCACTTCTAACCATAATATATGAGATTTGCATTCTTGCTATGTCACAATGATGATTAATTCTCAACATGCAATGCTTTTGTAGGTACTGAATCTAGAACAATAGTGATCCCAAGCAGAAAGTAAACAAGAATATTTGTCATTTGTTTATCCTATCAGGAAACCCATAAAGTTATTTCAAAATAAAAGCATTAAGAAATAAAGATGAGTTTTGGGAACCCAGTCTAGAGGGCTTACCAACTAAAATAAAAGTTGACTATCCATTGGACAGAGCAAGCAAAATCAAGTTTTTTAACCTCAGGTGTCTGCTATAGCTCAGTCTGGTAAAAGGTAACTGTTTGCCCTCTGAACATATATATATACAAAGTCCAAGGAGAGGCTCTGCCTCTGGACAAGGAAAACCCATTCTTAACATGGGGCTTATTTCATGTGAAGTAAGTAGAAGGCATCTTTATGTGTTTAGAATTGTTTCTGAAGTACTTTTGTGACTTTTACTTTGGTTATAGTCACTTGATACAATTCTTCAAACAGAATCATAAGAAAGAAATAGTCCAGAGTTAAAAGTGCCTATACTCTTGGATTTATGTTTTTGTTGATGTTTTGTTTCACTAACCTATTTCTAACTCTTTTCCATTCTTACTAGCTGCATGCTGGCGTTTCAAATCGGCTTTCTTCCCAGACTGGGGTAGAAGCCTCTTTTTGAGGATGACAGTGAGCCACAATTCAAGTTGGAATCAGATTTAGTGACACTACTTTGGCCTAGACTAGAATGCAAAATGAAGTGGAGACGTTTTACAGCTCACCACACTGCCCTTGCATTCCCTTGGAAAAAAAAAGTGTTCCAAAGCACTGAAGCTAGCTTTTCAGAAATATTATAGTTGTAAAAACTGTGACACCAGTAATGGTTGTGCCAAGCATGGGTTTTATTTTAGTAAGTTGTTTACCTATGCCAATATTTAAGTGTACTTCTGTGCAAAAAATGTGGATAATAGTTCTCTTTATAGAAAAATCAATGTACCCAAATAGTCATAAAATATAACTGTGTGTACATGTACATGTATTATGCAAGTACAAATAGATCTATATTGTGCCAGATGTGATCTAATCCTACTGGAAGTTCTATTTAGGTATATGATATTAAAAAATGCTGAACAGACCTTTTGCTTTAGAGCAAAGCCGTACATTTCACATTACCACTAGCAAATTTTATTTGACATGTAATTTTAAAATAAAGTTACTCTAATCTAAAGTAATAGTGTGACAACACGGATAAGCAATGAAGCCTTTCCTAAGATAAAAATAGACTTTAAAATTCTAGAGAGTTTTAGTTACAAGTAATTAGAAATACAATTTAGAACACTTAAATGCATTTCTTTCAATGGTTAATTACATTAGAACAGCTATTGTTGCAAATTGTGATGGACTAATAAATTGTAATAATCACCTCTGTAAAAGTTCAATGGCAATGTTTTAATAAGCAGCTCACATGACTAGAGAAACCTATCTTTCCTAATCACTAGAAATTTATTTCAGTATGGCAGTGTGTTGGTATATACGTAGATATACAAATATATCTTCAAATAACAAACAGATTAAATATGTCTTATTAAACAGTGGGCCTCTGAAATGCATTTAAATTGTGTGTATGCCTTGTCTTTCAAATTTTTAGGTGGTAGAGTTGGTTTTACCCGAATGTATGTTACTTCTATAAAGAATCTCAGATCTATGAAGGTATGGGAGGTCTATATTCAGAATCTATCCCTCTAATCCACAAATATGTTTTGTATTTCTATTAGAAATAACAAGAAGAGGAAATGGAACGGAGAGGGAGATAGTGCACATAGAAAGAAGACAGACAAGATGGAAATGAGAAGCGAAGCAAAGTAGAATTATAAGGAGGAAGAGGCGAAGGGATAGGGATTGAGGAATAGGGAATGGGAATGGGAAATGGAGAAGACGGGCAAGAGGGAGTAAATGGGGACAAAGGAGAAAAGGAAGGGAATCTGCACATTTTTGAAGGCTGTCAAAATTTGGGTAGTTCCTGGGGTCACTCTGTGGTGGTGGTGGTGGGGGGGTCCTGAGTATTTGCTTCTCAAGTCCCATGAGACTGGAGAAGATTTAAACTGGCTGTTCAGCCAATTTCTGTTTGACAACTTGGACTTTGTTATGCCATGGAACATTACATAAGGATGTGACAAATACCTAAAGGTAAAAACTACCAAGTGCCAAATCAATTGCTCCACTCCTCCTATCTTTTAGGAATTGGTCCCCTTTAAGCACTGACTGCGCTGAGGACCTCATTTGTTTTGCTCTCCCACATCCTGTGAGAAATCTGAAATCTCCACTGACTTCTCTGTACCATGGACCCCATATCAGCAAATGCAACAAAGGGAAATTTCATGCCTCATTTTCCAACAGTTCTGTTTACTTGAGAGTTTAACTTTTCAAGCTTTGGCTGGCTTGGCAACTTTCTGATGCCTTGAAACAGAATTTGTCTTTTATTTGGATTGTGTGGATGGTTCTTGGGAGAACATTCAGCCATGAGTTCCCACATTGTTGCTAAAAGTACAAATGTCTACTCTGTCTATGATGTCCCTGCCCTTTAGTATTCTCTCCAGGCTTCTTGTCATGTGATTGAGTCTTAAATATTATTTTTCTACTAGGAATATTTGCCTATCACTTCACTTGTCCTGTCCTATTTTTACACATCATTCAATATCCTTTTCATATGTTCTATGAAGCATATATTGTTTATTGTAGAGACAAGAGCCTTGTAGCATTCAAGCTGCTCTCCCACTCTTGATACTAAAGACTCTAGACTCAACTTCTTAAGAACTTGGAACTATAGTGTTTATCACCAAAAGCAGAGTTAGGAAACTTTTCTGTACATTGTTAGTTTTTAATAGTGTATCCACACCAGCGCATCACAACATGCTTCCATTTCTTATTTACCTGTCTATACCCTTCCCCTACTTTGTCAAGCAAATGACAGCAGAAACAATGTTAACTTTTGTTGTAGTATTCTCAGCTCCTTTTCATGGTATCTTCTAAGCACTATACACAGTGCCTAGCAGATAGCAGGGACATTTTTATTGAATGCATGTTAGGCAATCAACTGGTGAACAAAAAAGAGTATCAAATAGCTAACTCAGTGTCTTTTCTCTCTTCTTCCTCTTCACAGTAACTATCATATCTGCATAATTTGAATTAAGTCAAACTATTCCATGGTTCCATATTTTATTCAAGTAAAGATCAGTATCAATAAAACAAGGCTGAAAACTAAAGCAAATCATTACAGAATTCCTTCCAAGGATACCAATGAAAAATTCTGTTCATAATATGAAAAGAAAAATGTTTTCTGTATCTCTCTGTGACTCAAATTTTCACATTTTTTTCATGGCAGCACAACTTTAACATATTTCTTCTTATGCTCTGATCTGTCCCATGCTACTAGAAAAGGAGATGATGTATCTTCTACCTCAGTTAAGGCAAGTTTGGCAGTTAAGCCTTTTCTCTTTGTACCACCTCTAGTGCCTCAACATAGCCCATCTAATTTCTTTCACCCTTTGTTCTTTCTCTCACACACATACATACACACACACACACACACACACACACACACACACACACACTCCCCTCATCAAGAAAGAAACTATCTGCTCTACTTTAGATGGTGCATTTGTGGAATGCTAAAATGTATATTCTTTATCTTTCACATTAGTATATGAGTCTTCTCTTCAAAATTTTCTTTTGTCATCATGTTAAAGAATGTTTAACCTCATTTCTTGTTTTATGTGGAATATTACTTGAAAACTGCTCTCAATTATAGAATGGTAGTCCCATAGTAAAGCAATTATAAGCAAAAAAAAAAAAAAAAAAAAAAAAAAAAAAAAACCTAAAATCCTAAAGTTCACAAATTTTAATGTTCACTGAGATACGAAGCAGAATGTGTGTCATTTAAAGTTTACTAAATAAAAAATGAGTCCATCTATGAGACTTTACATAGTCTCCAACTGCGTTTTCAGTCCTTTATAATCTGTTATTCCACATTGACTACCACTAAAATTGAGCACGCTAACTTTTCTTATTTGATTCTACCCCTTTTGTGATATTATCAGTGCCTCAGACATGCTTGCTCCTGATTCACTGCACAAGGAGAGTATTTCAGTGACATCACTGACAACCCTATGGGAAGCCAAACACCATTTATAGCATTGTTTCAGTGGAAAACATATTTTGGATTGCAAACAACTGAAATCTAAAAAAGTTTCCCCATATGAATAATCTGGATTCAAATATTAGTATGCTCTACAACAGTATGCCTTACAAGTCATTTGCAAGAACGGGACTGCCTGTATTTGACAATCTCACACTAGTATATTACTAATCACTAGGAAAAAAATAATCAGACAATGAGGTTCAATGCCGGAATTTTTCTCCCTCATTTTGAACTGTACTCCTCAAGTCTATCAAATTAGATTCATGTAAACCTGAACAAAAATTGTCAGTGCAACAGATGTTCTATTTTTAATGTTTTAAAAATAATTTTAAACACATAAGATACCAGTTAAGTATGCAGGTTACAGAAACATCTCAATAATTACAGTAATCACACTCCTAGAATCAAGTAGATGTATTGAGGCAGATGTTTTCTTTCCTGAATTCTATTTAATGGATTTTAAGTTTTCTGCTAGCAGTGGACTCAATCAACTTACCACTGCTGTGCGTCATTGCCTACAGCAATAATTAGCCTAGGGGCAGCAGAGGAGAAAATAGGCAATGACTACTTCCAGGGTTGAGGCTGCAAAGACAGGAGCAATGGAAAGATGGGCAAGTGAGTAAATGGAGAGTTCTTTTGAATATGGACTTGAAGTGGCTGATGGCAAAAATCATAGTTCTGTGCAAAAGAAAGCACTGAGAGAAAAAGTTTGGATATGACATAGGCTTAGATCATCTATGCCTATTAGAAAAGAAGATGTGTGTTCAGATAAGTGGATTTTAGAGTACATAGATAATTTAAGAACCCCAAGGAATAGAAAGATGATGACACAGTGATATGCACCTGTTATGCCAATGGTCTGAATATCATGAGTTAAAAGGTCTACCTAGGTGACATAGTGAGATCTGCCTGACAGCTTCCTTCAGAGAGGCAACACAGACAGACATACAGAGACATAATATAAACACACACACACACACACACACACACACACACACACACACACACACACGATATAGAGACAGAGACAGAGACAGAGACAAAGACAGAGACACACATCCACACAGAGGTTTATGGTCACTGGCTCTGGGCAATCAACAAGTCAAGAAACAGCCTGAATTAAAGCTCACTTTTGAGGGTTTAATCTGAAGAGACTGAACTATTTCATTTCAGAGGTGGAGAAGGTAGTAGGAATAACTTGCTTGGGATGGATACTAAAAATGATATATATTTCATTTCCATTCTAAGTTCTGTTAAATGAAAACCAGATATAGTGGCATTGCTGTTGTTTGTTTGCATATTTAGAATTGCCTTCTTAAAAATCTAGATTTAAAAAAATTATCTCTAAGAAAATTTACTATGAAGTAAATTTTAACATTATTAATAAAATCATGGTTAAACATAATACAATACAATACAATACAATACAATACAATACAATACAATACATAGCCTGGCCACTGGCCCCTACTTCAATTCTCACAGATTCAGCAAGAAGAGATTATATCCTAAGACCCCAGAGCAGTGGTCTTTTGTTCTTCAGTTAGATGGGGTATTTTAGTATTACTACTCAGATCAGCCCCATGCTCAGTCACCATCATCTGTATAATGTAAGCTCTGTATGACTCTTTTAAAGATGTTTGCAGAAGCTAAGATCTGCTCAGAGGAAGAAGAGCTTTCTCAGAGAAAACTACACATTCCTGCTTGAGGTCATTTCTGTTGGGAAAGAAGGTCTGACAAGCCTCTCCTGATACTAACTCAATGTGCCATTCTCGAGAACAGCCATCTACGGATGAACATGAGCTTCTCTGTACAGTGCAAAATGGGAAATGACTGCCAGAGGCCTGATTTGTTGACATCAATCAAGGTCATACTTATGCTCTGGAAGTTCATTTCATAAACATATTTTCTTTATTATAGGCATGTGAATTAGATCTACATATAGTGATTTATATAATGAACCTGGGTAAAGAGAGTTTCTTATCAAAATATTTAAAATATAGTCCAGAGTAGGAGTAGTATGTCTATCCCTATATATTATCTGTATCAACAATATCTTAACAATGACATCATAGAAAATTTACTGTAATATCTGATTATATGTAAACTGATACATTACAAGACCACTGTGTTTGTTTTCTGAATTTGCACATTTTATAATACATTATATTCTTTGTTGTTTTAATATTGAACATCAAATGCATCTGTTTTGATGTGCAATCTCTTTTGTTTATTTGTCTATCCATTTATTCAAACATGTCTGAAATGCCTAATACTGGATCTGTAAGCAAAGAAGATATGGTGCTCCCAGTGGGATCCCAGTGTAACAGAAAAGATAAGCTGAGGTTGAAAAAAGCCAAACGAACAAAAATGCCAACCAACCAAACAAAAAGAAATATAAAAACAAATATTGAGTAGTGGCTGAGCCAAACAGTTTTAAAATTTAAGTGGGAGTCCATCAAGGGATAATAAGGGAGGACAATTTAGTCAGAGAAATGTGGTTACTAGATATGAGAAATGAAAGGATTAGAGAAAAGACTGAAAACTAGGATACTGTTCTGAAGACTGGCACAGAAATCTTAGTAAAAGAAGGTGAGAAATGAAACTAGAGGGGCTGTAGATTTGAGCTGTTGTTTTAAAAAGTGAGTGGCTCTATTAAACAAAGTGATTCTCATGTGGAGAGGGAAGAGTGGGGGCTGATGGTGGAACCCTGGTGACTAGGGACATTATAAGGCACAGGAAAAAAAAACAGGAAATGGGTGAGGAGAAATAAGAAGATATCAGAAAAAATAAGAAATGTGTGGTGTCCTAAAATACCATTGATACTTTGTGGAGAAACATATGATTATGGAGATTCTTTTACGATTATAAGTAGCAATAGGAACGGTCAAGCTGTACAGCTCAGGCAGACTAATCACTAATATGGTAAATAGTGTGATATAATACTATTTAGTTATTTATAATGATTTCTTTATATTATATGCTTACTTATTGTTAAATGTTATTAAATTTGTTTAAACTATATTTATATTATATTATAAAATATATTATATTTATAATTATATTCAGAATCCTATAATATATAATGTTTTCCAGAAACTGTGATGGGCACTGGGAAGGCGTTGGGTACCCAGATGAGTTAGTGTCTTTTTCTCATTAATCTGCCATTTCAGGAGGAGGCTTGAGGACCCCTAGTGAAGAAGCAGTCACATGGAAAGTTGAATAGAGCCTAAGACAGTGATGACATAGGAAGGGGCACTATTCTACAGTTTTACACTTAGGCTTAATTAATTCTTTCCTCTAAAAAAAGATTTCTCTCTCTCTCTCTCTCTCTCTCTCTCTCTCTCTCTCTCTCTCTGTGTGTGTGTGTGTGAGTGTGTGTGTGTGTGTGTGTGTGTGTGTGTGTATGCTCACGCATGTGTGTGTCTATCTATGTGTAAGAGTGCACGTGTGGAATACTAATGCCTTACTACTCCAGTAGAGGACAGAAGATGGTGTCAGGAGTCTCCTGTTCTCTTTCATTACTCTAGACCTATTCCTTTGAGACAGGGTATTTACCTTAGCCCACATTTTTTTTTCTGCTAGCCCTAGAAGCCAATAAATCCCAGAGATCCTGCTGTCCCTGTCTTCCTCAAAGCTGGGGTTATAGCAGAATACAGGCTGCCTGTTTTGTTATGGGAATGCTGAGATCTGAATCCCAGTACTTAGGACTGCTCAGCAAGAGCTCTTAACTGCTGAGCTATCACTCCAGCACAAAAGTCTAATGAATTCTTATTTTTCATATAAACATTACTTGAAATTTTATAAACACAAAACATGAAAAATCAATGTAGGAGTCAACTGCCGAGAACTGTAATGGTATCAATAGCTTAAAATATTTTTAAACTAACTTAGAAAATAAAAACGACCCGAAGATAGTATAAATTGGAAGTGACAGCTGCTATTATCACTACTATTTTTAATGAGTAAATCTGGTTTTGAAAGCGTCCTAGATTAATTTAAATGAATAAAATTCTTCACCTCTCCTCAAACTTTTCCCTAAAGTTGAGGGTGGTTTTGACAAGAGAAATTCTGTTATGACATAGCTTCCCTAAAGTGAGTTCTAGTAGCTGTAGAAGCAGAGGCAGTCATTCCCCTTGGCAGGCAGTATTATTAACAGCACTGGCATCTTTTGGCTAATTGGAATTCCAAAGGACAAAGATAACTACTTAAATAAAATAGGATTATGAATTGGAATTGATATGAATGAGATGTTCAGTCCATTTAATCTTGGTCATTATCTCAGGCTTGTATCTGAGGTTAGTTAGAATTCTTTCAAATCATTTCTCTACATATTAGAAAGGGCAAGGATTGTAGCCAGGGGGCGGGACAAAGGACTCCCCTGTAAATCTACTTGCTTCTAGCTGGTTTCAATAATTGTGTGTTTGGGGTAAGCATGGAAGGAAGTCTAAAGGGACACAAGAGAGGAAAACATTCTGATTTTACACCAGTTTGACTTCAAAGTTCATAAGGCAGTAAGAACAAAAGTTTTAGAAGAAAAGGCCTCCTCCTTGTCTCTATGTTGAACTGAATTACTGTTCACTGCAGAAGCTCTGTGAGACAGAGGTATGATTCAGCCAGCATCTCCAAAGGCACGAAAGGGAACAGCAACATGTCAGATAATAAAGTAGGCAGACCTTGCTGAATGTAGTTTGATTGAGAAGCTGAAAAGTTTTGTGTTCTTTGCTTATGAACGCCAGCTCCATTTCCTTGTGCTCTTAGTTCACAACTGCTGCTGTTAACAGAGTCCACTAGGGAGACTGATAACTTGTGAACAAACTATCCATGCCTCTAAAAGGGGAAAGATGTGTTCCTGGGCAGGAAGTAATATGTTTACTGTTCACAATAATGTAGCCATGCCTATCTTCTGCGCTCTAAAGTGAGAGCAGGCAATATTAATAAACGACACAAAGGGCAAAAGCAATGGAATATTTTAACTCAATAATCAATAAACCCCAGAAAAGCAATTTTGCTTTTCTGAAATATGGAATTTGGCTAATTAAATTGCTAATGAAAGCAGTCATGATTTTTAACCAAATGCACTTTAGAGTTTAGAAATATTTGTTGATTAATGCAAAACATGCTTTAGTCTGCCACATAGACATGTTACATAGATATTTTTAAGAGTCTATACACTGTCAAGGATATGAATTCAGGACCACATGAGGCTCAGATTTATCACATATGTGGACACAAGCATACTTTGGGGACATTTTTAATCCTTTAAATGATCTATGCTTCTAGGGTCTATAATATTCCAGAATAGAAAAAAATTAGAGTAGCAACCAGAGGAAAGAGGATATAGTAGAAAATTTTAAACTAAATATCTATGGAAATCTGCAGAGATACCATATTTTCCTTTATGCTTTTGCTTTCACACAGTTCAGAGCTAAATATAATGTTTAATAATAGTAGCTATCCTTAACTTGAGTGTTTGAAGTAATTGCCTAAATTATTTTATGACTATCTAAACAGATCAAGAAAACATGTGTGTGTATGTGTGTGTATGCATGTGTGTGTATGTATATGTGTGTGTCTTATTTGCAAAAAATAATAGTATCTATATAACAGGAATTGGTGGCCTTATTATAGGGATTTGGTGAATGAGTTTTCTGGCTCACTTTTAGACTGGCAGGGAGAAGGGATGTGTGCAAAGAACAAAAGCTGTCAAAGGAGCTGTAGAAAAATAAATAGCAAGGAAACTAAGAAATACTGGTAGCTGAGAATCTAGGCCCATGTTGAAAATTATAAGCATCCTTTTCGATTGTTACCATAAGTGGGTTTCATATTCATACGCATACTGATGGATGTGACATACTAGTGTTCCTTTAAATAGTTTAAAACCATTTAACATTTTTAAAAGAGAAGATAGAACATCTACCCAGTAAACATGACATGTGGCAGAACTGTCTCCTACCCTGTTCTTTCAGTCATCAGTCATGACTAATAATACAGTTATTATTTGTTCCAGAGAAGTTATCTATTAAAGATATTTTTAAGAAAGTTACTTTTAAGAAGGAGATGTTTCAGTGTAACCCGGGAAATGTCTAAGAAAACACTACAATGCATCTCTTTTGAACATAAGAGAACTCAGATGGTGGGCATCACTTTTGTAGTTTGGTCTAGAAAAGAATACTTACATTTATTGGGTTTGTTTAAGTAAGTCACACATGTATATAGCTGAAAGCAAAAATGAAGTTGCCTGGCTTGCCTTTGGCACCTGAAATTGCAGCATTCCAAATGTACAATTCATAATGTTTAATGCCTTTTATAGGTATAAGGTATTAGATAGTCAGCTCTCAATTATCCAGGCTAATGGAGAGGAACAGTCAATTGCATGGCTAATATAAAATAGCAAATAATCCAGAAATTATTTGTGAAGATTTGGAAAGACTCTTTAAATAAAAATATTAACATGGAGGTATGAGTCACTATCCAGGAAGATTAGACATTGAGCCAGCATTAGGAATCTCAAGATACAGAGCAAATTCTAAGAATTCTCAAAGCATTATTGGTCCTACTTCTGGAACTGGAAGGCACACAGCCATTTTCCACAGCTAGAGAGAAAAAAAAATCTTAAGAATTGGAAGGGCAGGAAAGGCCCTGGAGGAAAGTAGCAAAACAAGTTTCTTGTCTGATCTCATATTTTCTGATTGGGGTCTTTCCCACCTTATTTAGACTGAAGTTGCATTCACTTGTGTTCAAATCCACAGATTCAAATCTATCCAGTTCATGGCTTTCAAAACCACACAGATTAAATGGAAACCACTGAGGGGAAAATATGGTATATGAGCTTTAAAACAATTAGAAGGACCTTTTAAACGGAGAACACTGTAACATGTTTTCCAGTAGAGATTAGTAAGATGCCAAGCCCTTGTAACCCATTTTCATTTTTTGTATGTTCTTCCTATATCAGTTCTAGTTTCAGCACTACACATAAATGAAGTAACTCAGTTTAGATCTATGTGAGAAAAAAATTTGTCTGCTAAAATGATGGCAGGTCTATGAGCTCAATATTTAGGAGGCTAGGGCAGGAAGATGAAGAGTCAGGGTTGCTTCTAAGCTAGAGATAGTTACCCTGCCTCAAAAACTGTAGAATCCATAGAATCCATAAGCAAAAGCACTTAGAGATCATATCATTGTACATTTAATAGCAGTCCTTTTTTTTTATTAAAAATAAGAGACTACAATAGAAAGAAATAAGGTAAAACGACATACTGGCTACTAGAATTTATGCCAGGTTTCATGAGCACAAGTTCTACTTCTTATACGTTTATAGTTTAAGGCAAACCTGATGGTACTTAAGCCACAAAGTTCTTGCTTATTTGATTTACCATACAATATTACATTCCAGGGCCAGCAGGTATTGGCCCCATGCATATGTCATTCATTTTCCGCACCATGTGAATTTGCAGGTGAGTAGTTATATTTCCAGAGTGGTATTACTAAAGCTAACATCTTGCTTCCTGCGTAAGAGACACCTAGTCTGGGTTCTGATGTGCTTGAGCCTTGGGAGGCTTAACACAGCATTTGTCTCTATATAACATGATTTTGTGGTTCTGACATCAGCCATATGTCCAACCTCAGAAAAATTACATTTTTTCCTGCAGGGCTTCCTTTAATAAAAACAGGGCTGGAGGAATACAGAGATGATGTTTGTAAATAGATTTTTAAAAAATCATAAAGCATATTGGTTTCTGAAAAATTCCAGGAATGTGTCTGAGTGAAGACTTAGCTGCTCACTGTGTTAAGCTTCTTCGATGAAATCAATAAGCTTAAATTTTTATTAGCAATACATTTTAATAAAAACTTGTTATTAAAACGTTATTGCTCTTTCTTCTAATTTTTTGGCACACAGCTCTTTAAAGCTGGAAGAAACAATCATCAGCTTGACAAAAAACAAACCAACAAGAAACAAAAAAGACGTGCTTTCAACGGTCCTCCTTCTTTGGGCTCCATCAGTGACCAAAACAGAAACCAAAACAGCTTCTGAGGTTTCCAAATAATTTGCTTCTTTAAGCTCTAGACCAAATGTTTATTAAACGACTACAGAATGCAGTTTGCTTCTGTCTGACCAAACTAAATGGGCAAACTTAGCACATCCAAAAGCTATCTGAAGTACCAAGGCAAAATGGGTATTAATGAGGATTGTGGTAGGAACCATGTTGGGAAACAAACAAAAATAAACAAACAAAATAAAAACAAACAAACAAAAAACAAAGTTCAAAAGATTAAAAAAATGTTGTGTTCCTAACTATTTTGGAGACTGATGTAGGAGAATTGCAAAATCAAGACTTGCCATGGCTATAAGGCAAACTCAAAGTCAACTTAGTTTAGTAAGAAAGAGAGTCTTCATCTCTGAAGACACTGGGTCAATGAAAAGAATCTGCATGAATAATTCCTGCCCAGCACTTTTACTTATTATTAGAATATTACTTTTGTCCAACCATGTATTTCCACAATGAACTACTTATCCAACACGGGTTTCTTGTTCTTTAGATAAATGAAGTCTCCTATATCAAGTAAAACTTAGAAATATAAAGAAATTGGTATTCTTTTCTTTTATTAATTTATCTTTTAGTAAAGGATTCTAGCTATGAGCCTGTCATGCAGAAAAGAAATTTCTTTTCCCCTAAGCCATAGGAGGAAAACATTTAAACTGGGATGATGAAAGACTGCTTTGTTCAAATACAAGTCCTGTGCTAAAGTTAGATTAAAAATATATATTGCTTTTTCATCACTATCTAGTATTGTCACCTTCTCCAAAGGAAAGTTCTGTAAATTGTAAACTTTGATAAGTGTGAGCTATCTACCTGAGTTCACAAAACTAAGCCATGGTTTTAGATGCTTATGACTTTCTAACGATTTCAGATATATTAGCCCCAGATGTGAGACGATGGTGGCAAGAGCAGGAAGTGCAATTCAAGAGACAGCACAGGTGCGTTTGCCTGCATGCCTGTTTGCTTCACAGAATTCCTAACAGTGAGATTTAGGCAGATCTATTAAAATTTCTATCCACTCTCCACACTAGATAAGTAATCTCATTAGTTTTGGCAAAGGTCAAGAAACTGAAAAGGAAATCTGTGCATACAGTAGTATGTCTCAGTATCTTTCATTTATAATTTAGAAACTCTGTTGCTGCATTTTAAGGCTTCATTTTGTTAACTGTAAGTCTATGCATGGAATAAGGAATGAGCAAAGTAGTTAGATTAACAGTAATAGTCTACCCAAGACAGGAAGTGTATTGGACAGGCATAGGAAGCAGACCAATTCAGTTTTAAAGGGCAAGCAAAATACACATTTAAATGAAAAGTCATACTATTATTCTTTTTGGACCATACACAAGTAATCTGCTTCTATTTTTTGAATGTTGAAGAGCTGGAACAGCATAGAGAAAGTCACTTGGTGTGTAGTGCTCGTAGTGAGTGTTACAGCACAGCATTGTTTTGGGTGGGGAGCACTGCCATGGAGATTACAGTCCTCCTTATCACCATGGTCTATGTCTATGGCTCCTTACATTTTATACCTTCTATTTATGGGTTCCTTAAATCTGCCTCTTCTTTCTCTCTACTCTTCTACCAATATTTAGTATAATACCAACATTTTAAAAGGGTCTTCCATCAATCCTTAGTATAATTCTGACAATTTTAAAGGGTTGTGTGCTCCATGAATTAAGTGCATGTATTGGTTAGCTTTATGGAAAGTTGCCTTAATGTTAAACAACTCTGAGTTTAATGTTGAAAGAAAAGTAAGAGGTTAAGATCTGAAATCATGCTCCCAATGCCAGAAACCTGGAGAAGTAGAGGGTAGACACCTGCATTCCTTCCTTCAACTGCTCCATACATAAAGTGGTCTCCGATGGAATGAGTATTCCCTATTTGAAAAATGTTTAGAATCAAAAGTAATTATGATTATTACCCATAAGGAAGCTAGACAATCAGAACCTCAACACAAATAAAAGTTACCTTAAGATAAGATCTTATTATTAAATATCAGGGGATGAGTAAAGTTTTGATTTAAAATGGTATTTAAATCAAGAATTCAAATATAAAGACTTTACTATAACCATGCGACAGCAAGTAATGTAAAAAGAGGCCATGAATTTGAGACAGAGCACAGAGGTCTATTTGATGAGTTTGCAGGGAATAGGGAGAAATGATGTAAGTATATTATAATCTCAAAAAATAGGAGAAAAAATTATAATACAACATTTTATGTAAAATTGTGTCAGTATAATGTGATATTGCAGCCTGAATTCTATTAATGCCTCACTAATTAATCTAAAATATTTGTTGAGAATGTGTTATGTGAGAATCATGTGGCAATAACTAAGACGGATCCTTATTCTGAATAAATACACCAAACAAATAGAATATTTACTACCATTACAAAAGCCAGGAATTCTTTCCTTAAAAAGCACGAGACAGGAAATATTTTAGGCATAAGAGACAAATTTTGTCTATTGAGAATTCTCAGTTAACTACTTGTTTTTTACATCCCCTACCGCTACAAGCAACTCACTGTATGTGGCCTAGTGACTATAGTTTATGAAGTCATGATACAGTTCATGGTCTAGCACTATTATTAGCACACTGAATGTGTGTTAAGATGACTAAATGTGTTCAACAATCCAATCCACATTTCTGTAGTGCAAAGGAATATGAAAATTTAAAAAAGATAGTTTAGTGGATAGGTTCTAAGAACTGAAGCATAAGGAAGAGAGAGAAGTGGAGAACACGATATAAAGAATGAACAATAGGGCTAAGACATGGAAAGTTGGAGCACAGAAAGCACATGACATTTATTCACGACTATTAATGAAGAGGAGGTCAAATGAGTTATAGGTGGACATCAGGTAGTTTTGGACCCCATGGATCAAATAAGTAGTCTTCAGTACCTCTGAGAAACCATAAAACATGAAAGAATTAAACACGATGAAGCAACAATTTTAATTACTTTAAACTCAGCATCTAAAAACCCACTGGAAAGTGAAACACTGTGCTGAAAATTAAGATGATGATGAACTCATTTTTGGTAACATAAAAATGTTACAATCAATGAAATGAGGTGGGTAAAGTATTGGAGCCATGACAAGTATTTGAGGCTGGTTAACCTCAGAAGGGTTGAGAAAAACAAAGAACCATATGGACTCAGCAAGTCACTGACTGTCTGAATAAAGAGTAAGGACAGACAAATCAGAGACCCTTTTTAAGTGAAATTTAAGTTAGGTATTCTTTATGCAAATTGACATTTTTGAATATGTCAACACAGGTGTGGATTTGGCTTTCTACTCCTGTTCATTTTGATTACAACAGATTCTGAAGATTTAAAAAAAAAACTAATTTACTGGAAAGATAAATCTGCATGTACTAGGATTGATGAGTGAAGCAAAGCACTCAACTTCATTTGCTGCATGATGGTTCAGAGATTGTTATGGCAGGAACAACACTTCTTTATTACATACTGCATATGTTAAATTTTTCCAGGACATTGAAGTAGATTCAAAAACACAACAATACTATTGCTTCCATGACTGAAACCTCATGATGTCCATTTCCACGAAAGGAGTAGTTGAGTTCTTGTTTTCTTTCAGTTTGAGGTTAATCTGCACAGCCAATGATGTTTGTACTCCCACTCCAACAGCCAGCTGTCTTTGCTACTGTGGACTCTGAGTGTGGCATTCCCCCTCCCCAACTTGTATGATGATGGATGTCCTTTCCTTGCTTATTTCTCCCTGTGGACAGTCACTACTGTCAGTACCATGGCCTAACATGACTGGTGTCATAGCCCATAATGATGACTATTCCAAAGCACGCATGACACTGAAAAGAATGGGCAGCAGCAGTCACGGAAGAAGCAATGCTTTGCAATGTACAATTCAAGAACTCTTTGGATTTTAAATATAATTTAAGACGTTTAAACACATTCTTGTTCACAGATATCTGGACTTAGAAGTATGACCATTTTGTATTCCATCTTCCAGATTTCCAAGGATTTTGTGAAAAGCCTTTTCCTCTATTTGATGGATGTTAAGGCACAGTTCTGACGGTGTTTATTATATCCATATTTTCTTTACATATGACACATTTTCTATCATATCAACATGCATATTAGTGATTCATTTTTTAAGAACCACTTATTAATTGAGTTTTAGTTGTAAGAAAGAAACGTAATGGGCTCAGTATGTACTCTAGTAACTCCCTAAAACTTCAAATTGGTGCATTTTTTTCTATTACAGTTTGTTGGGGGTGGGGGTGGATATAAACAAGCATGCACGGAATTTAGATTTTTTTTTCTGTATTTCACCTGGTATCACTTCTAACACAGAAATTGACCAAGAAATAGTCAATTAGGTTGGCTTCTGTCACTGTATATGTGAAAAATCAAAACCAGTAAGTTAAGAGCTGCCTCCCAAAGGCAGCTGCAGTAGGGCAATGACTTATTTATCACAGACATTTGTGTTCATGCAAGAAAAAAGATCGAGGATGCTTGCCTGACAGCTGACTTTTATGAAAAGGACATTTGAGAGTGACGACACTATAAACATCCTTTGCTACTGTACCAATAAATAAAGAAATGGACTTGTAAAGGAATAGAAGTTAAAATAGTCTATTTACCTAACACATATTTTTACAAGTATTATTGGCTTGAGATGGCCAAAAATTAGGCAGGATACCCCAGAATTAGAACAGAATATAATCTTATTTTTAAAAAGTATCAAAATTCATCAGAAATCATATATATATATATATAGTATCACACTGCCTTGTTAGGTATGTCGGTCATCTGCTGCAGCTACAGAAATAGCTGGATAATCGTTCTTCCATTTAATGTGAGGTTACTTAAAAGGTTCCTTACTTATTTTGAAAAGAAATATTTTAAATCAGATTTAGTCCATAAAACTAGACTTGTTATATTGTATTTTACTTTGTTTTTCCTTAAAATTGTATTTTGTTAATTTTTAAAGATTCACTTTAATTCTATTTTATGTGTATAAATATCTTACCAACATGTATATAAGTATAGTGTGTGTATGCCTAGTACATACAGAGGCCATAAGAGAATGACAGATCCCCTGGAAATGGAGTTACAAATGTGTGTTAGCCATGATTTGGATGCTAAGACTCCAATCTGACTCCTCCACAGGAGCAGCAAGAGCACTTAATCACTGAGCCATCTCTTCAGCCCCATTTTTTGTTAATTTTTAAAATTTTTTGTTTGTTAGGAATTCTCACATTTTTTTGGGTTTTCTTTTTATTTTCTTTCACATCTGTATTTGTTTCTACCTATACTGCCTTTTAAAAAAAATCTGTCCCTCAACAACTTCTCCTTCCTTCCTTCCTTCCTTCCTTCCTTCCTTCCTTCCTTCCTTCCTTCCCTCCCTCCCTCCCTCCCTCCCTCCCTCCTTCCTTCTCCTTCTTCTACCTCCTTTTCTTCCTCTCACCCTCCTTCCCTCTTCCTCTTCTTCCTCTTCTTCTCATTCATGTTAAAAGGATATGATATAGCTTTTTCTGGAGTCATTTTGAGTGACCATGACCATGCAACAGACTTAGATTAACCAAAATTCTATGTACCAATATGGATATAATTTCATAGTTTTATAGAATGAATAAATTAGTAAATAAATCAAGGCAAGTTTAAAACACATTGGTGGATTCATCAAAGAGGCAAGTACAGAGAGATGATGGAAGCTTTTTATAGGCTCAAGATGCTATTTGATGACATTCTTAGCTTTTGCGTCAGTGGAAACTTCTGGGATAGCTTGCTAAGTTAATAGATTTCAAAGGATTTTATCTATTAGTCAGAAGATGTTATTTCCAACAGAGGTGGGCAAGGAATGGCTGTCCCATGAGCCAAAGCTATTCTAAGATGAGGTGATTAGCCCTGAGACCTGCAACAATCCAATCTTTCCACAGTAATAAAGTTCTAATCAGTCAATCTCTGCAGACACTGCTTCTTTCCAGGAGTTCTATTTCACAGTTCTACCTCTTGATCAACCATCATATCTTGTACATGCAGGGTCATATATTGTGTATCAAATATTACAGGGTCACTTGTAGCTAAAAAAAGGCTCATTCCTAGGATCTTCTGTAGATGAGGCTAAGTAATGGGCACTGTCCTACAAATTTTTATTGATCCCACAAGTACTTACTCACTCCATCTATGGGGTCCTCTCTCTCTCTCTCTCTCTCTCTCTCTCTCTCTCTCTCTCTCTCTCTCTCTTCTCTCTCTCTCTCTCTCTCTCTCTCTCTCTCTCTATATATATATATATATATATATATATATATATATATATATAATTTCTTGAGTACTGCATTAAAGTAGATAATAAAAAGAAAACTTAAACATGTTCATATTTACTGCTACCATAAATATGGACTAGAGAGTCTGGAGAGATGGCTCAGCAGTTAAGAGCAGAGGTCCTGAGTTCAATTCCCAGCAACTGTGGTGGCTCACAACCATCTGTAATGGGATCTGATGTCCTTGTCTGGTGTGTCTGAAGACAGTGACAGTGTACTCATATACATAAAAATAAATAAAGTAAATCTTTTTTAAAAATATAAACTAGAAACTAAGAAATCTGATTTCTAGTCCCAGCATCATTTACTTGCTGGATGTTTTCCAGTAAGTGACCTGACCTTCTCTGAGCCTGGTTTTCTATATAAAATTTGAATACATGCATACTGCACTGTAGACCTTGGGCTATAAGTTGCTCCCTTTAGTCCATAATACATTAACTTGCGTTAATTTGCTTTTTTCCCCTCTCCTCTTGAGTGTTTAGAGTGTTTCTTGGTCTAAATTTTCAAGGAGAATGAGGATTTCTAACTCACTTCAGAATCTCCAGCAATTACTGAAGTCCTCGGAACTTCTTATCTCTAACAATCTACTGGATAGCAATAGAAGGTTTTTTGCCTATCTAGTTACCAACAAAATCTAGTTTACTGAATATGATAGTTTTTCTAAAAAGTGGATGGGCTACTGGGAACAATATGATGTGAGGATGAAATCATACTGATTCATAAGGGAATCAATGTTTACCTCCTAAATAATTGGGTAGACCTTACCTTTTAGGTAAGAATATACCGACTCCTTATGTAACTACAATTTCAGTCCCTACTACAAATTGTGACTTTTGGAGTCAAAGGATGGAAACAAAATCTGATGACTTTTAGAAACATACAAAGAAAGTTATAGAAATAATAAAAAATTCTAATAACATGTTTCTACCACTCACACTACAGAAAAACAAAAATAAAAAAAAAATCCTGCCACAACTTATATTTGCCCCTAACAGTAATATTTTAGTGAAGGGGGCTCTCAGAGTCATAGGCTGATCTTGTAAACGGCAAAGAGAAAATCTCCAGACCCATTATACACCTCCTATTAAAATACTGGTATTTGTCTTGGCCACTTTATTTAAAGAGTATGCATTCTCTGTATCTTAGATTTTATATTTAATGATGATTAATTGTAAAGGACACATGTAAGAGTAGAATGCAGCTAAATGATGCATTTGTAATTCACGTGAAACAACATAATTAGTTCTCCAAGGGTTCATCAATATATTATTCTACTAAACAGAATACTTGAAAGTCCCACTTGAGTTTTAAATGCAATATGAAGCCTTTATTTTAAGCATGGCTTCCTCTGTGTAATATTCTCATAATTATTTTCTAGCAACATGAAATATTAGGTTGATTATTTTTATTCTAGCTGTTCCTCCTCATGCTGCAAAGAAAGCAACTTCATGAATTCATTCATTCACTTCAAGACAAAACTGAAATATTTGTGATTTATAATTAAAATAAGAAAAGGAAGAAAAGATCTGATATAAAAATTATGAGGTATAGGTTGAAGGAAAATAACCATTTTAATAGTCTATGTCTACTAAAAGGCAAAAAAATATTCTTATTGTATCTACCCCACAAATATAAATAACAATATGTAAATAAATAGAAGTCAGTTTTAAGTAGCAAGTTTGATTCATAGAAATAAATTACAATGTTCCAATTTGCAATGACATGGTAGTATATGCTTTTTAAAAATCCATACTCATCATTTTGATATGTCAGTATCCAAAAGACATACTTCTCTTTACTTTCAGAGTAACATAAAAACAATGTAATTACATGTTTGCTAAACTTCTAGGATTAGTTACTGAGTACCACATAGTTAATTTTAAAAAATGTTCTATATATGCTCTATGGAAAAACTGTACAACTTGGATTCTATGTAGAGACATTTGTATTAGGGATTGAACCAAAGGACTTACCTTTAATAGACAAGCACTCTCTAAGTTTTATCCTTAGACTACATAGGGCTTTTGATAAAAGATTGGTTATGATCATTTATATACTATTTTTTTCTATACTTCCTGGTAATGCAATATTCATATACTTTGTTTTTGGGAAATTCCTCACCTCAAAGAATACATTACATTTTTGTACCATGTTGTGTCAATGTGGCAAGTCTTATAAAAAGAGGACACCAATTAGCAAGAATATGTCACTGAGGACAATACATGTTAATATTGACCAAACGACTGATGAGACTTCTATCCATGATGTTTGGACTTGGCGAAGGATCACCGCCAGGGAGTATTTGCTAAACTGCTCTCAATAACAGACAGTAGTGACCCTTTGCATGAGCCATTTTCTTTCTTCAATGGTGGAAAGTACAAATTCATAATGATAAGAATCAAGGAAGAGGGAGAAACATGCAAGTGATTCCAAAAGCAAGATTGAAGCCTGACACCATTATTTGGAAGTGGGGATGAAAGATTTAAGAATAATAAGTTCATGTAGTCCTATAATGCACCTACATGAACAGTGACAGTGTATCTAAAAAAGAACCATGTCATCATATGCCCAATGGAGGTCATTTAAGTAAGCAATAAGCCATTATAAAGTACATCACCCCCACAAGAAAGCAATGCCCTTGAATGACAGCTGTGGAATCAGAGAGTGACTCAGTCTAGACTATGTATAACATCTGTACTTCAGTTTTGTTAATGGAAATTATGGACAGAGATGTACTATGTGAAAGAGGAGGGCCTTTTCTTTCTTAAGCTCCTTAAGACATACAAACTTTGGGAAACAGTCTGGCTTAACAAGTAAGATAACAACAAGGTTAAAGATTGAAATTCCTTTCCCCGGAACATGACAGAAAGTCTAAATTAGACTCAGAAATGAAACAGGCTTCCTTATGAAATTCTCCTTAGAAAGTGTCTGGTGAAATGTCATACATAACTATGCATTTTGGATCTTGTTGAACCATGTTTCCCCTTCCTTAGAGTTTCAAAAAAATGTCCCTGAGACTGATGAGAGACCATAGTAGTTTTGAAGGATATAAGAAAGGATTAGATATTGTAGGCACTCAGATTTTTTTTTTTTTTAAAAAAAAGGGCCTTAGGAAATCAACTTCAAAGCCATACTATTTATGTTGGACTGTAATAGCTGTGGGAATCTATGAGTAGCAAGTACCCAGAGATTCCAATTTAATTAAATAATTAATTAATTTGTATATATGTGGGAGTGAATAGGTTACAAGTGGATGTGTGAATGGGATGTGTGGAAGTCACAGGACAACTTCCAGATGTCAGTTCTTTCTTTCCACTATATATGTCCCAGAAATCACATTCAGGCTATCAAGCTTGGCTATGTCTTTACCCCATGAGTTATGTTTCAGGTCACAAGTTCAACAACAAATTAATAAACACTACATAGAAAATCTTGTATTTTAACTAGCATTCATTTTGTGGTAATTGGGATTTGAACTCAGTGCTTTGTGAAGGATGAGAAACTGCCTTACCCTGGACGACACCATCAGCCCATACCAAGCATTTTATACAACATAGTAATAGAAGAGAAACTAAGTATTCATTGGAAACCTCTGAATTGTGATCTTCACAAACACCTGACCTATACTCCATATCTCTTGGAACTACAGTTCGTATATGAAGTGTTTCCTAAATGAGTTCATGCATTGAAATCATTGTCACTTGCTGATGACACTATGTTTGGAGGTTCTGGAAGCTTTGTGAGGTAGAAACTAACATTAGGCAACAGATGAGTGCAGGTTGGAGGTGGAGAGCCTAAGGACTGTATCCTGGCAAAGGCTACCCTCTGCATCTGTCCTCCCTGTCTGTGAGCAGTTGAGAAGCCCCTGCCATATGTTCTTACCACCATCATATTCAACCTTCTCTCAACAGCCAAGGACCATGTAATGAAAACTCTGAAACTTTGAAATCTTTCCTCCATTATATTATTTTCATGACATATTTGATTTGTAGATATGTAAAGTTAACCTACACACCTGAGGCAAAATGTTCCATGATGCCTTGGAAATCACTGAGTTGCCCTCTCAAACAGTATCATATCCAGCCAATAGGTAGGAGAACAAGATCTTAGATTGGTGTTATGTGATGCCATCCTTTAGAAAATACACTTTTTCACGTTTATTATCCCTATAACATATCTAGCAATCATTAGCACATGTATTTTAATTATACACATATATTTCTTGGTTATAGATATATGTATGTATGTGTGCATTTACATATCTATGTATTAGATTTGATGGTATGTGATAGAATAAGCTTCTGGTGCTTCAAGTCTTTCGATATAATAACTCAATATACAAGATACTCTGTATGTGAGTACAGGTAACTTTGAGATAATTAAGTCTTTCCTATTATTTATTTCCTTTTATATATTTTCTATCATTTCCATATAAATAATAGGCCACACACTTTAGTATCTTGTGACCTCATTCAATACTTCAAATGCTTCAAAGAGAGAGAAGCATAAAGGAACCAGGTCAGAGATCGTAATTAGAGTCCATTCAGTTTCTACTCTGTATAGATTAGATAATGGATAAATACAGAAGAAAAGTATAGATTGCTATGAAAGCCTTTTCATTAAAACATGGACAACTAAATCTTCAGAGAAATTTGCTCTTCAGAGAACTTAATGAAATTCACGTGGAATAGCAATATTAGTTGCAGAAGATGTGTGAGATGAATACTGAAAGATACATGGCAAGAGGAACCATGAACAAGCAAGCAGAAATACTGATATAAAAAGGAGAGCAGTGAGTTATTTCACTGAGAAGAGAACATAAAGGAATACGCATATTGGATGATAATAATAGCCAGAGAAGCCAAACCACCCTAATGGCAAAGCAAGAAGGGTAGCAGAAGGTATGAGAGCTATGTGTTCCTGATGCATGAACACAACTGTGTGGTTATTGTGTCACCACCTGTGGCTGAAAGGCACCAGTGCCCATGCTATAAGTAGAGCATTCTAGTTTTGATGAAGCCTGGCTGAAAAAAACTATTGCAATAGTTCTTGCCTTTGATTTCTTAACCCTATACCACCTAAGAAGGACTCAGACTGCCTCTGTTCTTTGAAAATAGGAAAACATCCTTTACTTTATACAACATTAAGCATCTACAATATATCAAAAGACTTGGTACAAAGAGAATGCGATAAAGAAGATGATGAGAGTTACAAAGTGGCTAAGCCAAGACAGGAAGAAAGAGGTTAATATGGGTTATTTCAAATGCTTCAGAGAGAGAGAGAGAGAGAGAGAGAGAGAGAGAGAGAGAGAGAGAGAGAGAGAGAGAGAGAGAGAGATAAGGGAACTCGGTCAGAGATCAAAATCAGAGTCCTTTCAGTTTCTACTTTGTATTTTCTTTTCTTTTTTTTTTTTTTTTTTTTTTTTTTTTTGGTTTTCTGTGTGTAGCCCTGGTTGTCCTGGAACTCACTCTGTAGACCAGGCTGGCCTCGAACTCAGAAATCCACCTGCCTCTGCCTCCCAAGTGCTGGGATTAAAGGCGTGTGCCACCACCGCCTGGGCTACTTTGTATTTTCTAAGAAATATCATCATACATGATAACTTCTCAGAAATAATATGTTTTGAATTCATATCAAATCCTAAATCAGGTTCAAACTCTCATCCTTAGCTATATCACTCACAGGATGCCATACTCAGCTTAATTCTCTTTCTCCCATTGGACAAATCAAATCCACTCTTGATTCCTGTCAACAAATCTCACAATATTCCAACTTATTTGATGGAATCCAGTCAAGACCCCACTGGTTATGGTACTGTTTAGTTGTCTAACATGTCATAGATTGGTAAGCTACAATTAAGTAGTACTTTCTATTCATATTGTAGTTTTTAAAATATGAAAAAGTATTAACCCTTTAATTTTCAATTATTGAATATACGATTCACAATGAATTTTCATGAGGAAGACAGAAAATTCACAACAAAAACTTTCAACAAACTGATTTGATGTACAAGGCATCTATCCCACCATAAAAGGGGGGGGCGCTATACATGAAAAACCCTCACCAAACACCATATGCACAGTACAGAAGTCTAAGCTAAGAACTAGACTAGAAGAATAAACAAAAGACATTCAAATTGGGGTGGTGGTGTGGTGTATACATAGCATTAACATATACATAATCTAAAAAGCCTTCTTATTACTGATTTTTAAAAATCAGGTTTGGAGTCTTAGCACTTACATAAAATATTGAGTATGATGGCAGATGACTAGAATCCCAACGTTATGAAAGTAGTGTCAGGATGATCTCTAGGGCTTACTAGACAGCTAGTTTTAACTGAATTTCTGAGTTCCAGGTTCAGTGATGGGAGTTGTATCAAAAACTAAGGTAAAGACCTATTAAGGAAGACAACCAATATAAACCTCTGGCCTCTATTACACACATGTGCATGCATACACACAAACGGCTGTGTCCACCCACACTCCTCACATAAAAATAAGCGCAGGCGTATGCACACACACCCACACACTTTAGCAAAGTCACATGATATATAATCAACATGTAAAAATCAGCTATGCTTATACATGCTAACAAAAATGTATAAAATATTTAAGGCAAGAATTTTACTTATATAATATACAAAGTGGAAAAATAAAGGGGCAAATGTTGATACTGGTAATACACTTAAAAATAAAACAAAAAGAAAAAAATGTAAAGATGTTTTTACCATAATGAACCGAGGTTTGAGGAGCTGGAGACTCAGTGGTTAAGAGTGTGTAGAGACCAAAGTGTGGGTGCTTCAGTCCTACTTAGAAGGGGGAACAAAATGCTCACGGGGTAGCAAATATGGAGACAAAGTGTGGAACAGACACTGAAGGAAAGGCCATCCAGAGACTGCCTTACCTGTGGATCCATCCCATATACAGTCACCAAACACAGACACTATTGTGAATGCCAAGAAGTGAATGCTGACAGGAACCTGATATAGCTGTCTCCTGAGAGGCTCTGCTAAAACCTGACAAATACAGAGGTGGATGCTTGCAGCCAACCATTGGACTGAGCACGGGGTCTTCAATGGGGTCCCCAATGGAGGAGTTAGAAAAAGGACTGAAGGAGCTGAAAGGGTTTGCAACCCATAGGAAGAACAACATCAACCAACCAGACCCCCAGAGCTCCCAGGGACTAAACCACCAACCAAGGAGTACACATGGAGGGACCCATGGCTCAAGCAGCATATGCATTGTCAGGCATCAATGGCAGAAGTCCTTGCATTCGTACACATGTCCATATACTAACTCAAAGATACACTTATATATACATAATTAAAAATCTAAAGTAAAACAAACAATGTTTAAGAAAATAATGTTCTCCATTGCTTCAACATTGGGGAATGTGGTTGAACATATATTGCGAACTTGTCTTCTTATTTTTTTCTGCTTTCTTACTGTCAGGAGGTCAGAAATTCTATTCTTTCGCATATTCTGTATCATAATATTTTGCCTCATCACAGGCCCAAAGTGATAGGTTCAAGTGACATGGTCTGAAATCTCTGAAATTGTGAAGTCAAATAAATATTTCGGTCTTTTACAGTTATTGATTCAGTTGTTTTGTCACAGTGATGTAAAGCTGTTTAACACAGTGTTTAAATAACAGATAAGCTCTGGGCTGACTTTGTCATTCATCTCTCATGTCTCTAGACTTCAAGAAGAAGCATAGAACAGTGGTGCAGGGGAGGTCATATTAAAGCCATAAGTCATTTTCCTGGTGAGAACAAACTATGGTACAGTAAGGTCCACAATGGGAAAGCTGTTTCTCATTAATAAAAGCTACTCAATTTCCTATGTTAAGAAGAATATAACTTAAGTCAGATTTGTGAAAGACTCTGCCATTTCCATCAATCTTTTCTTAAATTACTCAGGATAGTCTGTGTATTTCCTCTCTTTATCTTTTCTTTGAGAAAAGAAGTACAAATCAGATGCAGTTTATTTTTCTTGAGAAGATATACTGATCTCTATTCAGAGCTTTCTAATAGTATTCTTTCTTTTTTCTTCCTCATCAGAGAGGAGTGGAGGAGAGGGGTTTGGGAGAAGGACGATAGCCTTCTAAAAATTTTTTTATAGATATGGTTTCTTGCATCTTCAATTACCTAATGGCAGGCTCAATCACCACTCTGTGCTCTGTTGGGGACAAAATTGCAATCTGTACTTACAAATGTGTAACTGAATCAGTTAAAATGAGGCCATGCTGAAAATTTGCCCTGAGATGTTTAAAGAACACCAAATTTTGACTAAAATTTACATGTAAGTCAATGCCAAATGACAAATTTCAAGCTTCAGAAGTTCAAACATTGATTGGGGAATTGGAGCTTCAAAGCCACAAAGCTGGAATAAGGAATAGTCAACAAAAGTTGTATAAACCTGCATCAATGCAATCTGGTCACCTCAAGCAAAAATCAACTGAGCACAATGATGGAGAATTCTAATGTCATCTCCTTCTTTCTCCCTGTTTAAACTTCTTAGGAAAATGAGAATGCAATCTCAGTCAAGAGATCACAACTAAATTTTCAAACAGTCTCCACTTCTTTATTCGATGCTTGCTTCCTTAGTTTGCCTACATTTCTTCTCGCTTCAAAAATGAAATGTAGAATAAATAAGATTATTCTCAGTTTATAAAAGAAGACATTGAAGGTAAGAGATTTTTCTGAGAAAACAGAAATAGAAAATGATGGAATTGGATGTTTTAAAAATTGTGAATCTAGCTATCTTTTCTCCATTTTAGGCTACGAAGACATTCTAAGGCTCTGCTGAGTCAGACAGGTTAATATTTGATGAATCACCTTGAGTGTGAGACAGGTTCTATGGCCAGTCACACTGAATTATCTTTGGTATTTACAATATCACTTTTACATCCTAAGCATTTTCCTCCTTGCTTATCAAACTTCATGCTCTTTAATTACGTATTTGCCCATGGATAACATGTGTATCTTATTATATTATATACAGCTAATATTAATGGATGTTCTACTATATGCTACTAAGCATGTGCTATTGCTTTAATCTAAGGCAGGTTTGCTTCCCCATTGTGTAAAGTAAACTGATAAGCATGATTGTTAACTTTACATATTCATCCAGGCAAAAAAGATATTGTTCAGATTAATAGAATATCAAATTATAATGTAATATCTAGTATATATGGAAGCAATATAAACAATCAGAAAATAACCTACTTGTAAATCATAAAAAACAAACAATATCAATAATATTGGCTATGTGCTGGTGTTATAATCACTAGCTATTATGCTAAGTTATTTATCTTCATTATCTGATTCAACTCTCAAAACAATTTTATTAGATAATAATTCTTATATACATTTTATGCATGAGCAAGTCATGTTTAAGTGTAAGTGGATAATCTGTCTAACTCCCAACAACTAGCAATGTTGAAAAATGGATCAGAATCTAGTTTGGCTAGTTTAACTACTATATCCCTAGTAATTCAAAATTCAGTGGTATATAGACACATGAGCTAAGATACGTGTTCAAATATAAAGTTCTTTTGGCAATTTAGTAGTTTTTTTCTTGGGTAGCACCTAGGTAATTCTTACACTGGTGTGTGTGTGTGTGTGTGTGTGTGTGTGTGTGTGTGTGTGTGTGTGTGATGGACGTTGAGAAATACTGCCATACATTATAATGACATAGCTAACACTTTTCTCTCCATATTAATTTCAAATGAGTCACTTTAAAGCAAATCATACATTTGAAGCTTTCTCTCTACCCCCTTTCTCTCTCTCTCTCTCTCTCTCACACACACACACACACTTTTTAAAAATTCTTGTTTAGTTTTCAATTTCTAAAGCTCATCAGCTCATTGTAGTTGAGGAACTAACTAGAAGTAGAGAAATTGTAATGTGACATGGTGTGATGTTAGAATAGTGATATTTGCATAATGGTTTCATATGTATAATGTAGGTTCAGTCTGCTCAGGGAGGCCAAACACTACTTTGTCTGTAGATGTAAATAGAGGCAGCCAGACAGGTAAGTAAGAGAAGAGAGAAAGGAGAAGTGAAAGTACATGCTAGAAAAAAAGGGAAGGGAACTAAATGAAAAGATTGAGTTCCTTTTTAACTTAAATAAGTACATTTCATTCAAAAGACAAAAGGTTCTGATTAACATTTGTGTTCTGACAGCCCTGTGTCGCTGGGTCTGTTTAGGTCCTTAAGTGGAATGACAGGGCACACAATCCAATTGGCAGCTATGATTAAGAGGTCCGCCAGCAAATTCAGCACAAACAAACTTTCCTTCCTGATAAGTGGTGCTTTTTTTCACATGAGCAGAGAACAGTGGAAGACCACCAACCGTCCCTCGAAAACCCAAGGACAAGCTAGACTTTCACCTAGTGTTTAGGAAAATGAATTCAACAACCTTTAAATAATCCAAGCACATATATAGCTACTCTGTTTGTGAACTATTAATCTAGTAGGAACACCTTAAAAAAATTAAAAGGCTTTAAAGGAAAGGAATCACTTTTGTCCCTATACAAGCAACAACAAAACAGATCCTCCCACGGACAATCTGTTAGAAATCAGATTATTTCTACCATGCTTCTCTATTATTCACCTGACAGTAAAATATGTCCTCTCATTGTTTCTGTTTGAATGCCTATTTTTATCTGACTAGAGCTATATGCTCATTTTTTTTTTATTTATTACCAAGTTCTTTAGGGTGCCTCCCTTTTCCATGTCCCTCACCTTAGCACATGTTTTTCTCTTCTGAGAAACTGGGCCACATGCCTCTGAGGAGAAAGTAGTGCATTATTTCATTCCCACCTTTTCTTCCTTTTTTGGCATCTCTGAGGCCTGCTATGCCCAGAAGTGCTTCCACTCAAGCTGGACCATCAAATCAATTATCACAGCAGTCTGCTTTCCAAATATGAGTGGCAATGAATGACAAAAGGCAAGGCAAACTTTCAGCTTTGATTTGTCATTGGTAATGTAAATCTGTTTTGGGTCCCCTTCCCTTCCCCCTTTTATATCTCAATTTCTCCCAGTATCTATCTATCTGTCTTTCTGATTCTCCTCTCTCTCTCTCACTCTCTCTCTCTCTCTCTCTCTCTCTCTCTCTCTCTCTCTCTCTCTCTCTCTCATTTCAGAGGATCTAGTGTTTGGTCAAATTCTTCCCCTTATTTTCTGCTGCTGCATTGAATCAAATCTTCAAATAAAAGCTTCACCTTTGTGAGGGAAAGTCACAGGCAGGAAAATAGTGCTGGCAACTATTATCACTCTGAAATCTCTTCCTGCTAACCTCTGGGTCTGATTGCTACTGCCTGGGAAGAAACACAACAGCGCTGCATTCTTATTCAATGGGTCTGCTTAAAATTCTTCCCTGCTTCTGTATTTCAAGCTTCAATTGTTTTGTGCTTAATGTTACTCATTTCATATCAAGTTCTTGGTTATTGAAAATACTTTAATTTTTAAAATGTTATTATATTCTAGCTGTTTAAAAAGACTGAGAATGCTATAAAGAGAGAGACTGGTTTAAGCAAACCAGAACTAGTGTTTATAAATGCTGTGTGTACTCATTAATCCAGCACTTTCGTGAGGATGGCTGCAATTTGTAGTATGTTATAATGCTTTCCATTTCTTTCTTCAAGCTGGCAGCAATTCTTCTCATTGGTCAATGATGCCAGACTTTCACCATTTACATTTATAAATATTGCTTTTAAAAATGAGTCCAAAGCAGTGACATCACTTGAAAAGAGCAGGCAAACATAAAATGAATTATGCCAAACACTGTTCAGTAGAAATTCTATTGTAGAGACTTAGAATATATATTGTCTTAATTTTGTCCAAGTAATCAGGAGTGGTTAAGGCTGTACTTGTAATCAGTTTAAGTGGTAAATGAAATGGCCAGTTCTCATAAACAGTCCTTTACAGTTGTAAATACTCACCAAAAGCTACTTTACAACATGCATTGATTGTTCTCTGTATGTGTGGGAAGGTATGTGTAGCGATTATAACAGAGTATGAATTATAATTCTCATTACCCCAAACAAGCCAATGGAGAAGACAATGACAAAGACTCCTTTCTTTAACCAAAATTGAGTCTGGTTCCTTGGAAGTCACTTTTTGACTAATTCTGACCCTGGGTTTTGCCTTGAGCCCATTTTTTTTCAGTCTTTGCAAGAATTCAGATGGGTTAGTTCAGTGAAAACACACCACTTTGGATATATGATAAAATTCTATGGATGTCTCAGCACTTTGGAATCCTACAGCAAGAAACCTGTCAAACCAGTTAGCAAGAATTTCCACCTACCCAATGCTTCCTCTTAGAAACTTTTCCTCTGCTGACCTCTAACATATACTTTGGATGTTAAGTCCCACTTGGCATTTGTTATATTTGTAGTTTTAAATCTTGCTTCTCCACTATAAATATTCCTCTGAGTGAAGTCTGCCTTACTACTTCAACAGGTTTTATAATAATTTGCAATAACAGTCCAGACTTAAAGACAAAACTATAATAAAGAGTAGTACTTAAGTGAGTATTAGGGTCTAAATCTGAAATGTCCTCCAAAGGCTCATGTTTTAAACCATTTTTCCCCCAGCTGGTGACATTATTTTGTGGAGATGTAGAAAGTTTAGGAAACAGGGCCTCAGTGACAGAAGCAGGCCATCAAGGGGTGAGCCATTGAAGGTTATATGGCTTCCCTAATTCCTTGTTCTTTTGCTTTGCTTCTAGGTGTGTGGTGACACAAACTGCCTCTTCCACTCACTCATTCTTACCTCCACAAACTTAGCAGCCATGGTGGAATGAAACATTATGAAATGATCAGCCAAAATAAATCTTCCTTTGAGTTGGTTGAGTTGGTTCTATTGAGTAGTATGGTTATATCAGTGAAAAAAAAAATAAATGAAGCGTCGAGAACATTCCACAAAAAAACATATACTATGAAACTTTAGCATGGGATGTTTGACACCTTCATAGGGTAAATGTGATCCGAGTTAAGCATGGCAGAAATATGGATTGAGTTTTCACAGGGAGAAAGTCAGAGAGATTCTACTACCAAAGGGCAAAGTAAATGGATTAAACTAATTTACTCATTGTCAGTGTTCCTAAATACCTAGTTTTGAGCTGAAAGGTCTTTGAAATTATTTTTATAAATGGTTAACTTAAAAGGAACAAAGAAACACTTGCATAAAGTAGAAAAATGGCAATAAATATAAGATAACTCATGAAGTCTCTACACAGCTTATTCTTTGGTTTATGGATATGCTATTCTGAGTCAAAGGTTGTGCTCATTGGAACAGTAAAACTGTAAGAAATATGAGTGTGGTTCTGGTTGAACAGTGCCCTTTGCTTGTTGTTTTAAGACAAGACTTCCTTTAAAGCCCAAGATAGATTCAGACTCAGAGTCCCCTTGCCTCTGCTTCCCAGGTGTTGAGATTATTGGCTTGCACCATCAAGCTTAACTTGATTAGTATTCTTGTAAGACAGTTCCTAGTGTCCTAAAGAGTTGGGAGTTATTCCAAAGGTCTCTTTCCACCCCGATTTATAAAAACATCCTGCACTGAGAGTAAACACTGTATAGCAGCTCCCATCTTTGAGTGTGCTAATGCAGAGCTGTATCCCTTGGAGACTTTTTCCTTGGCTAGCACCTACACCTTCTATTCTATTTTCCTAGGTCTGTGTCAACAGTATATAGCTAACCGAGTGACTTACAGCAGAGAAGTATTTATTCACAGCTCTAGAGGACAGACTTCTAAAATAACAGCTGGCAGCATTGGTTCTTTCTGGGAGCTTTAAGGAGAGTTTTTTCCATACTTCTGGTTTGTGTTGGCTGCCAGTGACCCTTGGGATTACTTGGTCCGTGGATGTATCACTCCAGTCTCTGCTTGTATAGTTTTTTTTTTTTTTATCATATTACTCCTATGTGTCTTTGTGTCTCCAAGTTTCACGTAGGTTTCTTATGAGGATTTAAGGTCAACCTTGAACCAGTATGAACACATTTTAACTTGAATATATCTTCAAAGACCCATTCCATATGATCCTTTGCAAATACATTCTTATTCACAGAAACAAGGTATCAGGAATTCAACATATTCTGCTTGATAACACATTTCAACCCACAACTCTTCCATAGCCAATTGCTAAATAATTATTTCCCAATGTGGAACTACACAATCTATTTCCAGTGATTCATTTCCCATATGTATTACTTTTTAACCAAATAATGTCATACAACCCATGTACTTAGCCAATTGACTGCCAAGTAAAAAGTCTAATGTCTAGTTTACCTTTGGACAGATTTGAGCTGCATTAGAAATATGTCTTCTGCTTCATATAGTAGGAGGAAGGTAGCATACTTAAAGTTACATTAGTCCCTTGCAGGAAGATTAAAAAAAAAAAAAACCTTATTTTAAAAAAATTGACTCCTACTCTCAGTTTCCAGCCTTAAAGTTTCACAGAGTAAAATTCTCCACAATGGTAGGGATCATAAAGATCATCTATTCTAAACAACTCATTTTAGAGATGAGGCCTTTGAGGCCCAAAGAGGTTAAGTAACTTGCCCATGGCCCACAAAGTTAATTGTGAGAAACATGCAAAAGAAGCAAATGAAGGACACAATTTTAAGGGAATCCAGCTAGAATTTTGCTTTCAAACTGAATATATACTGAATGTTGATGATTTGCTGTGAAGGAATTAGATCAAAGTCTAGCAGTCATGAGCAATTCCGGAGTAGGTGCCAAGTCTCTTCATCTTTTCCTTTTCTCTGATCTCTGAAGCTGTACAGGAAGCAAAATGACTCCCTAATCTTTTTTCCCCAGCTGGGGCTTGGTTTAGTTTCTCTGAGAAAGCACTATCTTAATAGTGGAAAGGTAAAGGGATGCTCTTCTGCCTTTGCTCTTCTGCCTGTTGTAATTCTCTGATGCTCACAAATGAATTGTAGAGAGTCTCTAGAGCAGTAGACAGGCAGAAAAGACTTAAGCATTTGTGAGAAAAAGATGACTATAATACAAGGTTCACTTCTGTTTCAAAAAGAAACTATACATTATTACTGATCTTTGAAGGAAACACAAAAGGATGTATTACTTACTTCAAGTACAACCAATCCTTGGAAGAACTTACAGGTAAGCCTGCAGGTCAAAGCTCCTCTTTCCCCATGCTTTTTTATATATAAAAAGATTCATAAATCAAATTAGAGTGACAGTAATGGAATTATGGATAATCTGCTTTTGTTCAAGAGCAATATAATATCATGACATTTTAAGCAAACTAAAAATGTAATAAAACAAAACTAAAAATATATGGAGGAGATGACCAGAGAGCTCAGAAGATAAAAGTGCTTTCTGCCTTTCTTGAGGACCTGTGTTGGGTTCCCATCATATACACGGGAGTTCAAAACAACCTGTAGCACTAGTTTCAGGTGACCCAATACCTGAACTTTCACTGACACCAGGTATGGATGTCATATACATAACTACATTCAACTAAGCACTCACATGCATAACAATAAATAAGTCTTTATAACAACAATTAAATAAAACCCGAAAAAAAAAAATAAGACATTACAGCCAGGAACTAAGAATTTATTTATCTTTTCTGTTTCTCATAGCACTAAATTATGTATGAATTAATGGAAGTGGCTTTTCATCTGTCTTGACAAATATATGGAGATGCTTCCTTCTTGTTCAGAAAATGGAAAATATTTAAAATTAAAGTGGAGAAGCACTACCTTTCAAGTATATTATTTTGGGATACACTGAAAAAATTAACTGTGTTTCTACTAAGTTATTCAGCATTTCATTCAAAATATTCTTTACATAATTACATTTCTCAGAGCTAACTCTAAGAACTGCAATTCCAAATTAGGTGATTCAAGTACACCTATATGCAAAGGTGAATTTAGCAAATTTTAGCTTCATCAGCTTAAAAATAGAGCTATGGAGCAATGAAGTAATGTGTTAGAGATTAACATAAACAAATTTACATAATAAGAGACTCAAAGATGAGTTAGAATGTCACATTCTTTGAGGTTTTGAAAAATAATATAACTTGACAAATAATGCATTGTAATGCCCATGTCTAATCTGGGTGGAATTTAATTATGGGTTTTCCTATTCCTAAGAATTAGGAGTTGGATGTAAAAGTGTGTTTTGTTCTCCTGTGGTAATTGTGATCTCCTATGCTTAAAGTCTCAGTCTGCTAACCTAGGCCTAGTTCTGGAAGCTTCTGGCCCCTATACAATCTTATCTAGGCCTAGAATGTTTTCAGCCTCTGATACTTGCTGCTAAATCCACTCACCTTTCTAGTTCTCTCTGGACTCTGTCTGGCTGATTTAACTCAGGTGTTCTGGCTAAAACTCCTCAACAAGATTACTGATTTAATCTGGCTTGTCCTCTGCTTCTCCTGAATTGCTTTGCTTGAATCTCAAACTAACTCTAGCAGATTGGTTCTAAGCTCATGGTTCTTTCTCATTCTCTGTCTCATTCTGTCTTTACCTGTGTCTAGCTTGCTCTTTCTTCAACCTGTCTGTGAAACTCTCCCAGTAAAAATGACTCCTCCTTTTCTTCTATTTCTCTCTGTGCTGCTCTCTCTTAAGTAGCTTCCCTTTCCTTTTTCCTCTTGTGAGAGTTGAGCATATTCCATTCTGTTAATTCTTTCTTTGATTTGCCACTTTGTCTGCCACTCAGTTAGACATCACTTCAAACATGGGTGCTTCCTTATACAAGCTAACTTTATTCTCATCATTTGGGATTTAAGGTCTTGTCTGTATTCCAGCCAGATGGATCAATGGTATGTGCTAAGGGCTGAGCTACAACTACAAAGAGGGCTTTTCAGTAAATGACACAATCTACAGGCTCACAATGTGATTAAATATTCTACAAAAGTTGAATGTTTGGAGTGTATTCACATTGTGGTTTGAGGAATCTTTATGTACTTGTGAGAGTACTGCAGGATTCACTCATGAACTGATCACCCTGATAAGAAAGTTGTAATCTAAGCAAACTTCAGAAAACTCTGTTAATGAACAACTTCCTTAGAAATGATTCTGCCTTGTATGTCTCATTCACTGAGTTACTCCTAGAAAGCTAAGATTTTGTCCTTTATGATCCAGCTGAGCAGAGAAGCTCTTTATTATAATTTTTCATTACAAACTTCACTAAGAACTGTACTTGGAAAAGTAGATATTACATGGTTATTAAATCTACATTCTTGAATAACTCCATACTTTACTTCAGTAGTCACACATGCAGGAATCAGTGTAAGTATCCAAGAAAAAAATTGTTAAGGAAGTGACTAATTTTTGCATATATTTCAATTTAGTAATTATCTAATTCACCTCCTAAAAACTATAGAGCTGATTCACTTGCATAACTTTCACCCAATGCAATGGATTATGTAATCTAAAAAGGCTATATTTAAAAAGTAATATTACTCATTCAGTAGACAAAAATTAATTCTATAACTCAAACTTTTTTTTAAGACATAGCTCATATATGTTCTGTAGAAAAGCACTGTTAAGCCCTTAAATATTGGTTGAAATTTAGAATTTCAACCTTCAGACTCAGGAGACATACAATTCAATTTAGATTAGGCAAGGTGCACACAGTGGTGGCATAAAGGATTTTTAGTTGTGTACCTACTATACCTTTGCTATTTGCTAACACAGGCCCAAGCTGAACTTTGCTAGTTCTGAAAATGTTGGTTGGAGACGTGGCTTCTCTGTGTTTTAGTCTTTTCTATCAGTAACACTAAATGGCTACATCTCTTGACTTCCAGTGGAAACATCTATCTAGTTGCAGCGGATCACTAACAAAACACTGTGGTCAAATATGCAGAAGGATTTTGTTGTTTTAACCAAAATATGAACTTGACTTTTATCTATCTTTACATTGGTATGTTGTAATTTATGTCTAAAGACAATCAGATTAATGAGGAAATATAGACAAATATTTCACTTTGAAGGTAAGACTCAGATGATAGGTAATTTTTGTCTTAAATACTAGTATTAATGTGTTGGTTTCTCAAAACACAGTAAATTTCCAAAAGTGCTAAATTTTACATATGATTTATATATCAGGTTTATAAAAATTTTTGATGATATGTGCTGGTTGGGTTCTTTTCTTCTTTCTTTTCTTCTTCTTTTTTTTAAAAAATAGCCATGCTATTCCTATTAGGTTTACAGTAGTAGTACTATTGTGTAATTAATTCATTTGGGAAGCATTACAGTATTTCCCAAAATGACCTCAAGATACAACTTGACAACTGAATCTACTTAGCCAGCATGGTAATTAAAATCTGTGCTTGCACTTCAAGACAGCATAGCACTTATACAGCTCTGACAACAAGCCATTTTCTTGGCTAATACCTGATTGATGGTTCATTCTTAACATGCTTAGAGAAAGGCATTAATAAAAAAGCCCATGCCTTTTTTTAAAAATAAACCTTGCAATATCGATAGATGATCTCTATTTCAGATGACTCTAAGTAGCTAAATACGAATAAAAAAGAACACCTTTCTGGCTCATTAAGGCAATTGCTCAAGATGTCATTAATATTACCTCTCTGAAAGTACAGTACAGGATGCAGCGGGTCTTATCTGCTGCACAAACTAATAGCACAGAGCTACCTTTTGACAGCAGGACTAAATTTACATACTTTACATATTCAGTGAATAAAGGAAAATTTACATTAATCAATATGCTACATTTAGGGGCTCTTCCCCCATTTGAAATTTGCCTGTACACCATGTAGGCCTAGTTATTGACAACTACATACAGAATGGATGTATTGTGTCAAGCCAAAAGAGGGGCTTTACCTCTTATTTAGTCCTACCCACTTTTGATGGAACAATTGTAAATTACGCTTCAGAAGATAAATAGCAAGTCATGCCTGAAAAGATGAGACATTCTGGTTTTCATCCTCAGACTTCTGAGGCTGACTACCTGTCAGATAAGGCTGAAGCTAGGATTACGTCTTGAAAAGCTGACAAACCACAGATTTTTATCACTAAATCAAACCTGCTGGGTTTAAACTCTGTGAACTTTAATTATCTCATATTTAATTAAAAAAGAAAAACCTAGACTACGCTAAAAGTGGAGGGCAGGGGGAGGCTCAGGCAAGGAGATTCAAGGAGCTGTTAAGGCTGAGGTGATTTCATTTCCACAAATCAAATTTCTCAGTTATAATAAGGCAAGTTTACATATAGAGGCAATTCAAGGAATCATTGGGCCATACAATACTAGAGGTTATCTAGTCCATCCTTGAATGATAATCATCTAATTTGTTCTTAAAGTTTCTGCAGAAAGAGGTTTCTGCATATGTTGAAAAGGTTTCATAGTGCTAAAGGCTGTTCAGAAAAGAATGAGACAATGAAAAATTTTTATACTTCACCAACTAAGAGAGAAGGAGCATCATGTGTTCCAAATGCTGCATCATTATTACTTTATTTAGGTAAGACAATATAATTACCAGTATTTTCAGAGTATCTTGCTTCTTAGAATAATCATAAGAAGGAATATTTAAGCAGTAAGTACTCATTGATCATCTTTTTCAGCTGTTGAAAAATTTATATAAAGGCTCTCGCAGTAAATGTTTTGGGTGTTAAAGGATATAGGGTCTCTGCCATAAGTGCTCAACTCTGCCATAAGTAGCATGTAAATGGATGTAAATGTCCCCAAAATTTTATTAATGCAAAGACAAATTTAGGTTATCTTTCATGTCAAAATATTACTCTTCTTAGCGTTTTCCTTTTTCTCTCTCCAATAATTTATTTTTTTACTCACTTTACATCCTGATTACAGTCCTTCCTCCTCCTCCCAGTTCCATCTCTCACTGAATTGCCTCCTCTCCATCTCCTCAGAGAAGGGAGACCCACACCTCCCAGCCCAGGTACCACCCTACCTGGGGCATTTAATCCCAGTAGGATTAGGCACATCCTTTCCTGCTGAGGCCCAGCCAGACAGTGCAGGTAGGGGGAAGGAGATCCAGTGGTAGGGAACAGAGACCTAGACAACCACTGTTCCAATTGTTAGGGTCTCACATGAAGAGGAAGCTGCATGTTTGGTACAAGTGTGTAGGGGGTCTAGGTCCAGCCTCAGTGTTTGGTGTGGCCCAGCCTCATAGGGTTGTTTTCAACCTTTAAGAATGTAAAAAAAAAATTCTTGCATTTTTGCCTGGATTTGGTCCATCTATAGGCTGGTGTATCATCTCCGCATGTACTCTACATATAAATCATTATGAAGAAAGATTTTTTTCTTTTTTACAATTTCTGGAAAACAGGCTAAAAACATTAAGAAACTCTCAACCAATATGAAACAGTGTGTTCAAAATGGCTATAATGTGTGGGTTATCCCATAGAATTTAAAAGAGAGCATGGCTATAGTAGTTATAGCGAGGTTGGAGTAGGATTCACATGTAACTAATTATGCCAGCAGGCACTGACTGCACTTGTGTAAACTCCAAGTAAAGGAAATGATAGGAGTCATTTCCCAGGAAGTAGAAGACCCTGTCTAAACAGAATCAATTAGAAAAATTAATTTATTCATTCAGTAGATAAGTATTGATCACTTCTTTGTGCATTAGGTGTTATGCTTAACATAACAGACTGTGATGAGTCCTGTGTAATGCTTGAATTGTAATCACTCAGTCTTGTTAGAAGAACAGATAAGGAAACGATTATAGTTCAGGACAAAATATGACCAGGTGTTTGCATGCAAAGTCCAAAGCCTTATGAAAACACCTGGGATAGTATTTTAAATTATGTCAGTTCTCAATATCCCATTCATTTACATTTAAGGAAGAAATCTGTGATTTCAATTTTAATGAGAATGCAAATGCAGTAGAAAAATGTTTTTATGGCCGCTCCTAGGCCTGACACAATGGACCTGTGGTACAGAAGTGCCAAAATTATATGAATTTCCTACAAATAATATTCAGGGACCCTTTGAAGATTATAATTCTAAATTAGAAAGGGCTTATTGTCTTACTGGGTTGAGTCACTGAGATTGAGCTTTGTCACTGGTCCTAACAATGGCCATACACCTGTCTGAAAGCTGTTTCAGCAATGAGGCAAATGACTAGAAAAATGCCTAGAATGCTAGATTTTTTTTTATCAAAGATCTTTAAAAAAGGATTTATATATACCTGCATGATGAGATAGCTCAGAATCAATAATGCTTGGAGCATAGCATGAATTTTCAACTCTGTGATTTGAAATGTCTTATAAGAATTTCAATGAATACTTCTACCAATTAATCACTCACTTAAAAAAAAACTCCAATGATATTACTAGTTTTATCTGTGGCAAGAACTAAAAAAATCTAGCTAGAAGTATTCCTGATAATATGACCAAAGAAACTGTGAGCAATACTGCAATTCTTTCACATGATTCCCCAAATAAAAGGCAATAATATAAGGAAACAGCATGTTGTTTGAAATCAGACAAACTGAGGTTCAGATGCCAATTTAAACAGTCAGTAGGTCTGACCTTGGACAATCTAGGTCTCTTGGTCTCCGTTCCTTCACCTCCAAACTACAGAAGATAAACTGATGCTCTGGCACGTTGTGGAGATGAAATGAGATGGTTTACATAAGTCATGTGTCTATCTACCAAATGTAAGACTGGGTAAATCCTAACTTCTTTCATTCTTTTTTTTTTTTTTAATTTTTTAAAATTTATTTTGTTTTTATTTTATTTTATTTATTTATTTTAGTAAAAGCTTCATCTCAGTTGTTTTTAGGACACTGTGCATGAGCAGCAGACACAAAGATGTCATTTGCTGTGTACACATATAAACTCAGTGAGTACAAAAGAGGGAATAGACTTACATATGGATAACTTTTCTCCTAGGACTGTTGCAGGTAGCAAATGAGCAGTGCTAGTGAACCAATTCCACTAGAGTAGGTACCTTTTAAACTTCCTCTTGAATTGTAAATGTATAATTGCATTTTCACTCACATAGATTCCTTCTTTCTTCTTTTGTGGGATGGTTCAAGACAGGATGTCTCTACATAGCCCTGGCAGTTCTGGGAACTCACACTTTAGACCAGGCTGCTCTTGAACTCAGAGGTCTTCTGCCTCAGAATGCTCAGATTGTAGGCATGCTCCACCATTGCTCAGCCCTAGATCCCTCTTTAGAAAGCACGGTCCTTAGTAATGGGCAATGGTGAGAAAAATCAGAGGCAAACAAATTTCTCCTAGTAATGCCTCTATTTTATAAAATAGATAAGAAATATTCTATATCCTTTTGTACCCTTAAGATGTTGGAATACCAATACTGCCTCTGTTTATGAACATATCACTCATGAAGTAAAGAATACATTTGGAAGGCTTTCTGAACTAGAACAAGCATGCCTTTCTGTTAGTAGTAGCTACCATGGCCTGGGAACTTATTCTGCTGATCTATTTTCTTAACCTGAATGTGTCATATACTTTGGGATTGAGTATGTTGCATAATTTTTTTGTAGGTATGATCTTAAAATTTTTTATTATATTGCATTATCTCCAAATAATCCATCATTGTTCCTATTAAATGTACATTCACTAGCACTGTTGCCCAATGAGTGATTTCTGAATGGATTAATTATGAAATTGAAGTTATATTTTTCTACATTAAAAACAATATGATTTGCAAAATATCACAATAGTAACAATAACAACAGGTAAAAACAACCACATTGCTATGGATCACACCTAACATGCTGAGAGCCTACAAAAGAAAGCTTAAATAACCAGAAGTATAACTACAAATGCATAATCTTCATATATGCAAAGAGAAGAAATATTTAAGTACTGCATCAGTTATTTGCAAGCACCATAATAAAACACCTAGGGTATCTCTTGTTCTTTTCTATTAGTGAGGTTCTTCAGAGTGTGCATTCATTTGAATATAGTGAAATTATACTTTATTCATATAATGCATACATGTGTAATATATGTGACAAAACGTGTCTATCCTCTTGGCTTTTGTTTTTATAGAAAAGTCACTTCAATACTAAAGAATATATTTTTAAAAGTCATGTTCAGAAGCTAGAGATCATGTTTAATACATCTTTATTATCCTGCTCAATATGTAGATTCTGCACCAAAAAGTAGATATAGAGTGACAAATGAAGAGAGGCTAGAAATATAAATTTGTAAAATACATTTCTTTCCAAATTCTGTATAGTCTTCTAAACTACATATTTAATTAGTTACCATGAAGTCAATATTAAGCACATATTTCAGTATAGCACATATTTCAGAGAAAGAAAGGGAGTTTGGTAATGTGAATATGTTACCAAAACTTTTGCTATTTAATTATCATAAAAGCCATGTTATATAACTGCCCAATCCAGTTTAAAACAAGTCAAGTCACTTATATATGTGTTCATGGTTTAGTCTTTTTTTGCACAGAGATTATGTGGTTGAAAAGAAGAAACAAATAGAAAACTTCTTTGAGATGTGCAAAGAAATAAATTGATGACATTGCACCTAAGAACATACAATAAAATTAGGCTAATTATGATAGAACATGCTTATAACCTCTGAACACAGAAGGCTAAACTGGGAGGACCAATGTTAACCAGAAATATATAGGAAGTTATAGGCCAGCCTCTGCTACATTGTGAAGACAGGTTTCAGTAAAACAACCAACCAAACAAAGATAACAATATATAATCAACAACAGTGTATTATTAAATAAGTTTATAGTTGAGCTAATATAATGTAAATATATTTTAAACAAAACAAAACACAGATAATACATATTTTATGTCACTGGTTATCATATAGTTAGGCTGAATAATATTATTACATAGTAAAAGAAAAAACTGGTTATTGCCAATCCTCCAACTCCACTGCATTCCTGTTTATTTCTTTGTAAAGTAATAAGTTAATGAATAGGTAACACTTTCTCTAATGTGGATGTCCTTCACTATTAGAATCTATTGAGTTCACCAATGAATATTCATGAATGTTCACTCATCTCAAAACAGTGATTTAGACAGTCTATGCCATTAAATATAAGTTTTTTTTCAAGGTGTCAGCCAGGGAATCAACATTCTGGTCAGTGGCCTTTTTATGATATTTGTCCCAATAGATGCCACCTGGAAATCAACTGATGTTTAATGCAATAGATTTTTAAAATCTTCACTAGGAAAAAATATTGTTTTATGAAGAAATAGTTCGTTAAAATGTTAGAAATGTATATGGAGTTCTCAATGAAAATGTTAAGCTGGAAGCAATGAAATCAAGAGTTAAACCCATATAATTTGCTTTTTATTATATAATGACGTTCTATTGATTATGCTAATAACTGGCACCTGTATACCATGATCAACTTGATGTTTTTGTGGTTGAACTATTTATTTTTCATTGTCCTCTCAAGGTTGTATATTTGATATTATATATTTGTATATTTGATATTATATACTTGTATATTTGATAAAACTGCATGGTCAATTTGATTCAGTTGCAATAGTTATGAAAAACAGATATTTGTGATCTGGTTCAGTGATCCAGTCTGAGCATTGTATATGCTGAGCATATAAGCAATCACAGAGGTAGCTAATCAGTACTAATATTTTAATGTTAAATAAATTTTAAAAAGGTATGCATCTCTGACTCTTAGTTCCCTTTACAAGTAAATAATATTTGAAAACAAACAAACAAACAAACTCACTCATTTACGGGTGTAGAGAGAAGACTGTGTTTAGGAGCTCTGGTTGCTCTTCCAAAGGATCTAGATTAGGTTCCCAGCATCCAACAATCACAACAATCTGTAACTCCAATTCCAAGGTACTTTTTGCCCTCTCCTGGTCTCCACAAATACTTCATGCATGTGATACTCAGACAAACATATAGGCAAACACCCATACACATAAATGAAAATGAATCTTTTTTTTTTTTTTTTAAAAATCCTAATTTGAAGCACTCTATGTTAAATCAAAAGTCAAGGGAAAAAATTCAGATGAAATAATGCATAGGTATTTCAATCCAGCAACATGGCTGATGTGGTAAGGGATCACATCCAAAAACCTTGGACTATATGATCCAGTAGGAATGACATGCCTTTACTCCCTCTGGCTAGAATACAGACATGCCCTTAGTACACACCTTTTATCCCTCTGGCAGGAATGCATGCACACCTTTAGTACCCACCTTTATTCCTAAAATATGACATTCAATTGAGGGGCATACAAAGTGATAAATCAGAGAGAGTTGACAGAATGAGTCAGAGAAAGGATATACACAACTCTTAAGAGAACAAACAGGAAAGAGAGGCTACTTAAGAGAGCAGCAGCATGCAGAGAGAGTGGGGGATAGGGAGAATCAGTTTTACAGAGATAGGTTAAAGGAAAAGAGAGAGTAAGGCAGAGAATGAGAAAGAGTTGGAAGATTGCCAGAGTTAGTTTTGGGCCAAGCAGAGTAATTCATCGAGAAGCTGAGAGAAGTTAGATTGAATCAGCTTGGAGAAGAGTTTGAGACAGAACAGCTGAGTTGAACCAGCCAGAAAGGGTCCAGAAAGAGCTAGAAAGGGTGAAGTTATTCAGTAGTAAGCCTCTGAGACAATTGCATCTGGCAAATAAAAGTTACATTTACAAAGTAACTCTCTTGTTAAAAACAAAATATATATGATAATAGTAATTAAGTACTAGGAATAATTTTGCCATTTTTTTTTACATCAAGAAGGAGTAGAATTGAAATAGCAAAATATACATGATTTCTTTTTGCTGTTCAGCTAAAAGCAACCAATATTTGAAAAACTTCAGTTTCTATCACTAGGAGAAGATACTAGATCTAATGCATATAACATGAGGCCCTACTTCATTACAGACTTGAGTACTTAGATACCCCGATAACTATTCTATCCTGTTCATCCTAGATGACTATGATGGCTACTATGAGCAGTGGTCACATTCCTAAGTGACAATGGCCAAAGGTCTATATTCAGAATATTATAATAGCCTATTGTTCTACTCCCTGGTAATAACCTATCTCTGGTATGGACTGTATGATATCAGTAAGGACAGAATGTACAAGAATCCTAAGTGGGAAAAGCTTCCTTTATTTTTCTAAAATGTATTTTCCTGACAGCTTGGCATGATTGACAGTTCTTACACACTGACCTAATGAACCCTCAGCCTGGAAGCCTTCACACATTGCCTGATAAGCAGTGAACTAAGTTTTACTATAGGCATCATTCCTAAGCCCCAGTGATCTGACTAAAGTGACATGGCCTCCAAATACCACTGTGAACATTTATTGCAGACCAGTTGCAGTAGGAAGGTTATCAAACTGATTTTCTTCAGACTTTATAGTCTTTAAATCAACACAAATCACCTTGTTTTCAGTTTAGATTAAACATGTAATTGCATATTCTCCATGAAAATATGCATGGTATGTGCTAGAATTTTGCATCTTAACATTTTGCAAAGGGATGAACTGTAGTATATGAAAATACCATATAGACATAAATGTATATTGCAACTATTTGCTTTTGCCTTGTAGATTATGAAATACATCCTAAAAATTCAAATATATATACTCTGGGCCTGGAAGATGGCTTAGTGATTAAAGCACTCACTATCAAGCCTGACAACAAGAGTTCAATCCCCAGGACCCACATGGTGGAATGAAAAAACAGATTCCAGAAAGTTGTCTACTGACATCATTTGTTCCTTACTTTGACTGCATGCACGTGTGTTCACATGTACAATGAATAAATACTTGTAATAATTTTTAATTAAAATTAAAAATATATTGTTCATCTAATTATTTTAGTCTCTGTTCCTTTCTTAACCATTAAAGTCACCTTATATGAAGTATAAAGACGATGGGATACAAAGTCAGTATAGGAATGACTCAGAATTATACTTAAACCAAGAATGTGCCCCTTGTAATGCAGACTGTCAGAGAGAGGGTAAACCTTATTTATATGAAATATTTGTATAGCATCTACAAAAAGAAATTAGTATATAAGTGACAAGTAACTTCCTTTGGAGTTCAATAAATATTCTGGGACTTTAGTACATAAATGCTATGGTTAACATTTTCCATTTCTCAAAATCTTTTTATAATGGAATTTGACATCTCATATTCTCAAACAAATTAAAGCATTCATTCACTGGTTTAAGCCAGAGATGAAGTAAAGGGTGTGTTCATTAGACTATACTGTGTAATTTGTAATGTGAACTTTAAGTTGTCTTTCACTCCTCCAAGAAGCTATAATGAATAATTTTCACAGACCAACATAGTTAATTCAATTAATTGGTCTATGAGGAGGACTGGCTTCCATATTGCTCCCAGGAAGTATACTTTAAGTTATATAGTGTATAAGTATCCTGTAAATGTGGCCAGGTACTCAGATGTAAAAGGCTTCTTTGGGGTGTTAATTATAATTCTGAGTCATACCTATAGTGGTATTGTGTGGTGACATTGGTCTATTTTTCATTCTTGCTTACTTTCCTTTTTCCTTCCTTCTTTCACTACTCATTTTCTTCCTTCCATCCTTCCATCCTTTCTTCCTTTCTTTCCTTTTTTTAACCACATCTGTGCTTTTTCCTATAAGAGGTAGCAGTTTTATTTTTATGTACCCTGTGATATTATCTCTGCCTTAGTCAATTGGATTCAAGAGGAACAAATCCACAGGCAACAGTCTGATAGCTGTTATGAGAATCTGAACTAGGTCAGACCAATATCATACAAAGCAAAAGCCATTTTCTAATGCACCTGTGACAGTCATGTTTACAACGGTAACCAAGCAACAAAAAAGGGGGTGGGGAGGAGCTACAGAAGAATGAAACAATACATGGTTAGCAAGAACAACTTCTAGTTCTAATTTTTCAACATGGGAACCAGTTCAAGTCACTATGTCTGCTAATTCCTGTTCTTGAATGTCTGAGACATTGCCTATATATTCTGCTACAATAAAGCCTCCAATTTCAGTCAAGTCTCTACTTCTTTTTTCTCCTCTCTTGCAAACATACTGGTCTTCTATCCCTCCCTTTGTTTATTAATTAAAAACTTACAAAAATAATTCTTAAACGTTTTGAGGAATCATTAGATGCCTACAGAGATTAAGGAACTCACTCTGTGATAGCCACATAGTCAAGGACTACAAACCAGATCTAATTCAACATAGCACCTAGTAAGCTTAATGTGAATGAATTCACAAATCTTACAGTTACTTGACTGCCTTGGGTAGTATACTAAATCTCTGCTTGTCTCTTTTCCTAGATAAAGCAAAAAGTAGTAATGCTACATAATATATCTAATAGGAATGATATGAGAACGAAAGTAGTTACTATGGTGGTTTGAATATCCTTGGTCCAGGGAGTGGTACTGTTAGGAGGTGTGTCTTGTTGGAGGAAGTGTGTCACTGTCAGAGTTGGCTTTTAGAGAGCTTCCTCTTAGCTACCTGAGGATGCCAGTTTGCTTCTATCTGCCTTCAGATGAAGATGTAGAACTTGTAGCTTCTCCCATGTCATGCCTGCCTGGATGTTGTCATGCTCACACCTTGATGATCATAGACTGAACCTCTGAACTTTTGTCTTTTATAAGAACTGATTGCCTTGGTCATGGTGTTTCTTTACAGCAATGGAAACCTTAAGTAAGACAGTTACCATATAATTTAAACATTAATAGAGCTGATTGAACTGGGGGAGCAATTTGACCATAAAGGACAAGGGGTCTAGAGCAAAACAAAGGGGAAAACAGCAGCAGCAGCAATTGAAGCAAAATTGAATTTCTGTCACAGAAAGGTGGAATTAATACCCAAGAGTCTACTAGATAATACGGGTAGAAATGGAACCCAGGTGAGTAAAATATCTACTAAAACACTTGCTGTAGAGGAATGTAGTACCACACTGAATAGAGAACAAGATTTCCATTTCCAGAAATCTAGACTGAGATGTGACACATTTTCGAATTAAATTCCCTTAAAGCCCCAATGTAGCTCTTCAACAAACACTCAGTTTAAATAGCTTCTTGTCCCTTGCAATCAGAAGGGACTTAATTAAGTAAAATGTTTATTAATATTACTTTAACCATTCATATAAAATGAAAAGTAATTACCTACACAGGACCTAGAAGATAAGGGATGCCCTAGATGCTTCCTTTTTCAAACATACCTTCTCAACACTTTTCTAGTGCTGTCAACGAATTACTCTCCTTTCTCTTTCTGGGTCAAAGTGCTTCCTCATCATCTTATCACTGGAAACTAAATGGCATAGGTCTTAAGAATGAGTAGTTAATCATTCTCTATCCATTTAGCATCTTTGGATTCATTTTGTTTAACATGGTAGATAATAGTTTAAGTCTATATTCTTCCAATTAAAATGTGAAAATGTTCTTTACTGAGGTCTTTTATTCTTCCAAGGCTGAAGAAACTTGAGAGCATGTTGTATAATTACTACCTTGAAAATACTTCTGAAAGCAGAGAGACAACAACCTGAGCACAAATCAGAAGAAAAATAAGTCTGCTGCAAATTGTAAACAGCTTCGGATGATTTATAGGAAAAGAGTTCTACAAAACTTCCTTAATGGTAGGATATAAACAGTTTTTACTGCTATTTAGTTAAATGATAATTACAAAACTCATTGAACTGAATTCGAATTAGGATTGTCAGACAAATGCTTATAAGGGGTTAATTAATTCATACGAACCACACGGCTCAGCTGAAAATAGGCTCATTATTCTAAGACACCAACAACGTTTGCTTCTTAGTACTGCCCTCCTTTTGCCATTTCATTCACCCTATTGCACCCCCACCCCAGGAGCAAGTGTCAGGAGACAGAATATTTAAAAGGAAATGTGAGCTAAAAGCATTTTGCAAGGGTACATCAGGGGTACAAAGATGTCTGCTTGAACACTGAAATGGAAAGATCGTTTATTAGTACACCATGGTTCAGAACATCCCAAAGGGTTCAGTATTTTCATTACACATACAAATATACCCCCTCCTCCTTTTCAAATGCCTCATTACAGCTAAGCCTGGAGCTTTTTTCTTAAAAAGCTTTCCTCTGAAATTATTAATAATATGAAGTTCCCTACAGGCTAAGGGTATTATTGCAGTCAAAATACATCAATATGTATATATACGTATATACTTATATACTCTCTTTCATACTATTTTAAATAACAAAGTACTTAGTAGGAACAGTACAGAATTTATAAGCTATACACAGAGAAGCCTAGAGGAAGATGGCAATATCCCAGATGCTCAGGAAACAGCTCTTGAAGCTTATTAGGTGGGTGTAGGAGACTGTAATAGGATTATGAGTTTTGGTTCAGCCTGTCCATCATTTCAAAATCCCCATAACTAAAGGGAATATCTTCATAGGGGTCTGAGTTTAATATCGAAGCTGCTTTATTTAATTCTTCCTATTTTATAATGCTGAGTGCTAATTAGTTCCATCTACTTTCTTCAGGCTTGTCAATAAGGCAACTTGGAAGCCAAGAACCTGCTGAATTATGGATTAACCAGTTCTGTAACAGCATATTCAAGCAACCTAGTTAGCTGCTCTGAAGCGAAATGGTATTATAGGCATAGAGAAACATAAAATATTCTTTTGTTATCTTCTGCTTAAAAGCAGGACAATTACTCCCTAAAAGTAAACTGTTTCTTTTTGATGTGTTAATGAATATTTTAGATACATAAAGGGTAAAACAATATTACTTTTGTTTACGTGTGTAAGGAGCCAATTACATTCAGAATATCTATACTGTCTGATGCTAAAATTGACAAACTAGTCTTGTTTCTTGCGTTCTACTTTTTTTTTTTTTTAATGTAAAGGCAGGAAGGATTGAGATGTCAACACTGAGTGGCATGACTGTAGTCTAGCTTCACTTTTAATGAACCTTCATCCCATTCTTTCTGAGCTTTCTCTATCACTTTCCAACTTAAGCATTTCAATGGACTCCTTCCTCCTCCAGATGTACTTGAGAATCAGCCCTTCAGGCTCTTTAGTTCTGTAATATGGAGTGTTGAAGATATATTGAAGTGGTGCTCTCATTTTGGCATCCACAGGTTAAACTACTAGTGTATAGACAGACAAGCAAGATGAGAGTAGCACTGGAAGATGAATCTTAGCTTTTGACTTCTCTATCTGAAACTCCTTCACATCTGTTTTGCCATAATCAGTCTTTTCTGTCATGGTCAGATTGCAGGCCCAATTTGGCTACTGAGGTAACCCTTCAAAGACCTGGGATACCCTCCCACAGACACTAGGATACTAGTCTTCTTAGCTGTGAATAATTAAGCTGTCATCAAGACTTCACAAAATTGTGCATGTCTCACTTACTGTCTGAGTGTGCCCAGATTTCCCCTGACTCCACAGCTTCTTTTCTTCTATTATTCTTTTTAACTCTTCCTCATTTTCATTAGTTAACTGATAATTCATATAATATATTGTGATCATATTTCCCCTCACTCTGGCCATATCCATATCCTACCCTATCCACCCAACTTTGCGTATTCCCTTTTAAGTCCATTGAGTACAGTTTATGCTGCCCATATACTCTTGTATGTGTGCCTTTCCACTGCAACTTGGCTAAACTACCAGAGGACACACTCTTAAAGAAAATTGACTCTGTTTCTCATCTTCTATCAAGTAAAGGGTGGTCTGGATTTCAAGTGTTTTAAGAATGTGTCTTTATCACAAGTTTCACTATTTGGTTTTATCTGTATAGCTGTATCTTATGTTCCTCTGTGGTAAAGTCAGCTCTTCACTCCTTCTCCTAAAGGTCAATAATTTTCTAATCATTTCCTTCCTTTATTAGCACCTTTAATATGTTCCAATTTACTCTTGCCTTTCAAACAATTATTTAGGGGCTAGAGAGATGACTCAAAGTTTAAGAATGCTTGCTGTTCTTACACAGGACCTGAGTTAAATTCCCTCACAACCACCTATAACTCAAGATCCAGGAGGATCCAACACTATCTTCTGTCCTATGTTGGCACCAGACACACACATGTATACAAACACATACACACATAAACAAACAAACAAAAACAAATCAAATAACCAAAAATTACATTTATGTATACATGTGTGTCACAGAGTGCTTGTGAAGGTCAGAGGGAAACTGTGATGTCAGTTCTTTCGTTACATATTTACATGGCTTCCAGGGATCAAACTCAGATTGTAAGTCTTGCATAGCAAACACTTCTATGGCTTTAGCCATCCTACCAGACCTGTTCTTGCTCTTTCTCAAAGCAAAGTCATAAAATAATTGAAGACAATAATAGGAGTAATTATATAATGGTAACTGGCTAGTGCTGAGTGCTCTAAAATACCCTTTCAGGTATTTATAGGCATTCACTCTTCTCATTATGAGTCAGGAACCCTTAGTATGGTTTTTGTGAGTGTTCCCCAAGGGTCTATGAGTTGACAGTAGTAGACAATCTGGCTGTTTTATCAGCAATACAAAAGAGAAACAGAAATAGAGACAGACAGAAACACACACACACACACACACACACACACACACGTCCATTCATGGGCTTTTGAAACCTCCAAGCCCATCCTCAGTGCTATATCTCATTTAACAATGCCATACCTTCTTGTCCTTCCCAAGCAATTACATCAACAGAAGACTCCTAATTCAAATATATGAATTGTCAGGAGCCATTCTCATTCAAACCATCAAATAAATCTCACATAATGAAAGAGGCAAACATCCTTCTTTTATAAAGACATTGATACTTTCCTCAAGACCCTACATTTTGGGGAATCACAAACATTAGACCACAGCAACATTACTAACTCTTGTCTCACATGGATGATAACTGAACTTATATGTAGATTTTCTAGCCTCAGTGAAGCCCACAGATAACTGGAACTTGGATCAATTTCTTGACTGCAACCCAAAACAGATACTGAGATACAATCATTCAGCTAAGAGATGAAATCATTCAGCTAAGTTGTATTTAAATTTCATAGAAGCTGTGAAATATTTTTAAAATAATTTCATACTATTAAGAGTTGAGGTTAGTGGCTGGGGCAGACACCTAGCTGGTCTGCTCCTGTGAAGACACCATATCCTTAGACATCCTAGATGCAATACTGCACCTAGAGCAGCAGACACCTAGCTGGTCTGCTACCATGAAGACACCATATCCTGAGACAGCTAGAGCTCAGGAACACAGGATCACAGAGACATCTGGACCCTGAGGAGTTCTGACACAAGCAAGATAACTGGAAAGACAGGTTCCAGTCAGAGACAGTAAGTACAGGTTGCACTAGAGTTAAGCAGATGGCAAAAGGCAAGCACAAGAATGTAAGCAACAGAAACCAAAGTTAATTGGCATCATCAGAACCCAGTTCTCTCATCATAGCAAGACCTGGACACCTCATCACACTGGAAAAGCAGGATTCAGAATTAAAATCACTTCTCATGATCATGATAGAGGACTTTAAGAAGGACATAAATAACTCCCTTAAAGAAGTACAGGAGAACACAGGTAAACAGGTAGAAGCCCTTAAAGAGGAAACACAAAAATACCTTAAAGAATTGCAAGAAAACACAACCAAACAGGCGAAGGAATTAAACAAAACCATCCAGGATCTAAAAATGGAAGTAGAAACAATAAAGAAATCTCAAAGGGAAACTACCTTGGAGTAAGAAAACCTAGGCCAGAGATCAGGAGTAATAGATGCAAGCATCACCAACAGAATACAAGAAATAGAAGACAGAATCTCATGTGCAGAAGATACCATGAAAAACATTGACACAACTGTCAAAGAAAATGCAAAATGCAAAAACCTCATAACCCAAAACATCCAGGAAATCCAGAACACAACGAGAAGGCCAAACCTAAGGATAATAGGAATAGATGAGGGTGAAGATTCCCAACTTAAAGGAACAGTAAATATCTTCACAAAATTATAGAGGAAAACTTCCTTAACCTAAAGAAAGAGATGTCCATGAATATACAAGAAGCCTACAGAACTCCAAATAGACTAGACCAGAAAAGAAATACCCCCTGCCACATAATAATCAAAACATCAAATGTACAAAACAAAGAAAAAATACTCAAAGCAGTAAGGGGAAAAGGTAAAGTAACATAAAAAGCAGACCTATAAGAATCACACCAGACTTCTCACTAGAGACTATAAAAGCCAGAAGATCCTGGACTGATATCATACAGACCCTAAGAGAACACAAATGCCAGCCCAGACTACTATACCCAGCAAAACTCTCAATCACTATTGATTGAGAAACCAAGATATTCTATGAGAAAATCAAATTTACACAATATCTTCCCACAAATCCAGTACTTCAAAGGATAATTGATGGAAAACTCCAACACAAGGAGGGAAAGTACAACCTAGAAAATGCAAGGAAGTAATCTTCCAACAACCCCAAAAGAAGACAGTTACACAAACATAATTCCATCTCTAATAACAAAAATAACAGGAAGCAACAATCATTTTTCCTTAATATCTCTTAATATCAATGGACTCAATTCTCCAATAAAAAGATGTAGACTATCGACTGGATACATAAACAGGATCCAGAATTTTGCTGCATACAGGAAATGCACCTCAGTGAAAAAGACAGACACTACCTCAGAGTAAAAGGATGGAAAACAATCTTCCAAGCAAATGGTCCCAAGAAACAAAAAGAAGTAGTAATTCTAATATCAAATAAAATCAACTTTCAACCAAAAGTAATCCAAAAAGATAAGGAAGGACACTTCATACTCATCAAAGGAAAAACTTACCAGGATGAACTCTCAATTCTGAACATCTTTGCCCCAAATGCAAGGGCACCCAACATACATTAAAACCAAGGGCATCGTGAATTTCACAGGCAAATATATGGAACTAGGAAATATCATCCTGAGTGAGGTAACTCAGACCCAAAAGGATAAATGTGGTATGAACTCACTTAAAGTGAATATTAGCCATAAAGTAGAGGATAACTATCATCAACAGACCCAAATAGGTCAAAAACAAGGAGAGCTCAAAGGAGGAAGGTTGAATCTTTCTTAGAAAGGAAAACAAAATAGATATTGGAGGTTGACAGAAGAAAGGAACTAGATGGAAGAGGGGATGGAGAGGGGAAGAGGGCAGTGAGAGATCGTGTGTAGGGAGGGCAGGGAACAAAGAAGGGAGATCTGTGGTGTGTGGGGTCGCAAATTCTAGGATGAGTCAGAGACCTGGGATGGTGACAGACCCCAGAGGGTCTACGGGTGGTAGGTGATAGTGGTAGGTAAGAGTGGGGGGTTATGACATCCAGAAGGGACTAGGAATGGGGGAGGAGTTGTGTGAGGGGGTTCTGGGAGAAGAGGAAGGACTAATATTGGGCTGTAAAGTGAATAAACAAATTTTCAAAAAGATATGGCTTGACAATAATATTTCTTGTATTTTTATTTTCTTATTGCTAATGTTTGACCTTTAAGTAGAAAGATGACCCAATTATTTGTAGAAAGAAAAACAATACAATTTAACCTGAAACAGTAAAGAGAAAAATAATATGATTAATTTGAAGGAGATAATATGATTAATCTGAATAAGGTAGGCAAAATAAGGTTAAGAAGGCAAAATTTGTTTCAGGAGGAGACCCTAAGGGAACATGAGCTAGCCATTCACTGAGAATGACACTGAAGAGAGTAAAGGACATATTTTTTGCTTGTTTGTTATTTTTTGCTTTTTCTCAAGACAGGTTTTTCATTATGTGGCTCTGCTGTCCTGGAACTCACTATGTATACTAGGCTGGTCTCAAATTCTCAGAGATCTGATTGTCTCTGCCTCCTAATTCCTGGAATTAAAAATGTGTGCTGCTAAGTCGTGCTGGGAAATCTTAAACAACTACCTAGTCATACGATTAAGATTAAGTAAGTAATGAATGAGGAGAAGTCTAATCCATGATTTAGATGCAGCTAATGCCATAAACCAGTGTTAGAAAAATAAAGTTAGTACTTGGGATTCTTGTACAAATCCAATGTATTCACTTTTCCCACTTCTTTGTTTTTGTGGTTTTTACTATTTTGTTTAAGAGGAATGAACAGCAATTTTTTCTTCTCTGAAATGTTACCAATAGTGAGATGACTATCAACATTATATTACTGGTATTATATATGTTTTCCTCAGGAAATGTGCCAAATACTTTGAATACTTTAGGATTCGCTTTTTAAAAATAGTTTACAATAGTTTCTGAACAGGTAAATACTTCTTCACACTCTAAGAAGAGTGTGAAAATTGGAGAAAAGTACGAATAAATTAAGGCAACATCAAAAAGTAAACACCTCACATAGGAAGGGAAACAGATAAATTTCAGTCAGAAGATGCCTGGGCTATTTACCAAAAGATAAAGACAAACAGGTGAATATATTGCTTATGTGATGACAGCAGAATAAAACTGAAGGTGGGAGTTGTATGAAAGAATAATGTTTTGGCAAATAGCTATGGACATTTAGGAAAGGAAACTTAGATATAATATTATTGCATAATTTAATAGGACAAATAGCTAGAGGATAATTTCATTTTAAAACAGGAAAATCTAAAATAAGATCATTGCTACTCAGAAACCACAGGTAAAGAGTTTATCTGCATAACTCTGGGCTTACCCATTTCAAATAGGAATACTTTCTCTTAGACATGTAGTAAAGTTAAGATTCAAAGCTCTGTTCTACACTTTGTTGCCTTCAGTAAAGAGAGTCTACTAAAAGTACACTTTGGCTGCTTCATATCATTGCCACTATCATATAAGATACTGTACTCTCAGTTCATGATTCATGGAAGAGACTGAGGAAAACCTGCTCTACACTTAGAGATTTCTTCATTTAAAAAAATAGTCTTAGCCAGGATTGGTGGCTCACAGCTTTAATTCCAGCACTCCGGAGGAAGAGGCAGACAGATATCTATGAGGTCAGCCTGGTCAACAGAGTCCAGAACAGCCAGGGCGGATAACTGATAAGCCCTGTCGCGAAAATCAGCCAACCAACAAACAAACAAATTAGCGAATGAATGAATAAATAACAAATAAATCAATGAAATAGCCTTAATAATAATATCTATCTATCACAATGATCGAGAAACACACACACACATACACATGCCTATATAAAATAAGTAATTACAGAATTCATTCTCTGAGAGAGGTATAGCAAATCATGATTTGTACTTGGCAAACTTCCTTTACTTTTCTGAAACCAGTTGATGATGGAGTTGTCCTGATTTATAAGTATTTACTTTATACATAGATAAATGTTTACAACAGCATTATTTATAGTAGCAAAATCTAGAAAAACATTCAATGTAATATTTAAGGAGCAAAAGGTGTGAATTATATTTATTTATTCATTATAACAATATGCAGCTATTAAAACATATACAATGAGATATACTAATATGTGAAAATGTTTACAAAGTTAAGTAAAAAGTAGGGTACATAATTGTGTTTATAGTATAGTCAGAACAGTATAAAATATGTATAGCAATACATGGGAGACAGAAATAAACCAAAGTGTTAATGGTAGTTGCTTTTGAATATTGAAAGTAGAGACATTTGTCTTTGTATATTTCATGTATATTGTATTTGTATATTTCTAAATTTTCTGTAATGAGAATATAATAGTTTTATAATGCAAGCTATTTTAGAATAGGACATTACATAAGTAGAATGCTTCTAGTTATTCAGTAATGAGGGAAGGCAAGAAGATCATATAATTAATGAAATGAAGTATATATTTACTTATAGACAGTAGTCATTCATTCAGGTGGTCTTTATTGAAGGTATAGTAGTATGTGCCAGGTACAGAAAGACTTTTGCTATGATTTTTATATGACTGACTCAGAAAACTTCCAAACCCTATTTCCTTCATGCTTTGTTTTAATTCGTAGAAAATGGAACTAAACTGAATAATTTTAATCCAACTATTCTGAAATGGGGCACTGACTAAATTGTAATCTTTAAAGTGTTCTTGCTCCTGTAATATCATTCCTCTTCACAGTAATATTGGACAAAATCAAATATAAAGAGGACAAGTACTTCTGGCTCTTAAGAATAAGAATCCATTCAGAGCCATTTCTCAGGATGGCCTAACACTGGACAAGTTCAGTAAAAATATCAAGGCTTTTTTTTTTTTCATGCTGAATTTTCCATTTCAATACAATCCCTAGAAACCTAATAGCTTCTGTTCATAGGTTTCACGAAAGCAAATGGAAAGCTTAAATATTAATATTATGTTTCTGCTTTCAACAGAGTTTGATGGCTGTGAGCCCTCTAATCACAAGCTTTAAAATGCATTTGTCTCTAATGATGGACACTTAAAACACAGCTGCATGAGAATCTTTATGGAGAAACTATTAGAAGAACGAACATCTTGTGCTTCTTAGATGCATCCTCAATTATATCTAGTGCTGTATTAAAGAAAGAAAGATTGCTTTTGCAGTCCACTTCTAGCTAAAACTTATGGAGCTACTATCTATCAAACCAAAATAGTGGTGCTGTATTTAAAAGTTTCTCCTAGATTGAAAAATAATGAGAGAATAAGTTACTATCTTCTGGAGTTAGATAGAGTTCATCTAAAATATTTTTCTTGTAGAAGTTTTAGTGCAATAGTATAGCTTAGTCAGGCAAATAAAACATTTTATTTCAACATTAGTCACACACACACACACACACACACACACACACCATAAGATAGAAAATAAACCCCAGGTATAGGCAAGGTTTCATTAAGACTGTATACTTGTAATAGAAAAAAAAACCTTTTAGATTTCATTATAATTATTTAAAACTTGGAGTGTAGATCGAGGGCTACTTTAAAATAAGATCTGCTCTATGTCACACTTATTCTGTATTAAAAGAGTGTGATAGGCTATGCAATTGGAAGCTCAGTCCACTGCATTTCTTTTATTGGTGATTATTACCTCATTCAAGTATTGATAGAAATAAGATCAATAGGATTTTAACCTATATTCACAGTAACTCCAATGCCATCATAGCAAAATGTACTTCATATCAAATCTTAACTACTGTTGTGATAAAACATCATGACCAAGGCAAGTTAAAAGAAAGTGCTTAATTTGGCTTAAGGTTTTAGAGGGCCAGGTTTCGTGATGATGAAGCAACAGAGCAACTGAAAGCATACATCTTGATCTCTACCCATAACTGGGACTTTCAGCAATCCTTTGAAACCTCAAACCCACGTCTAGTGACATACTTCCTAATCCCCAAACAGTTCTATCAGCTGGGGAGCAAGTATTTAAAACTATGAGCCTATGGAGGCCATTCTCATTAGAACAATTACATCATAGAAACTATTTGAAATTTACCTCAAATCCAAATGTTGAACACTAGATGATCTCTATAACTCCCAAGCCCTAAATTATTTTCGTTTTTACTATAATGCTTGTATTATACCTAAATGTCCCATTTCCTTAGAACTTTGAACTGTCAAGAGACAGTGACATTTGTACATGTAGGGATATAAGCAATTTATACTGATTAGCTTTTATCAACAATCTGACACAACTTAGGAATGTAGGAAGAGGAAATCATAATTAAGAACTGTCTAGACCAGACTGGCCAGTGGGCATGTCTGTGGAGCATCTCCTTAACTGCTGGTTGATGAGGGGCCCAGAATACTCTGGGTGATACTATCCTTAGGCTGACAGGTGTGGGCAGTATATGAAAGGTAGTAGAGCAAGCCAGTAAGCAGTATTCTTCCATGGTTTCTTCCTCCCTCCAGGTTCCTATCTTGAGATCTTGCCATGACTTCCCACAATGATAGACTGTAAACTGTAAGCCAAATAAATTCATTCTTCCCCAAATTGCTTTTATTCATTATGCTTATCACATCCACAGCAAAGCACTAGGACATGGCATTTTCATTTGTAATATGAATCCATTTGTTAAATCATGGAAAGGTCTTAGATGTTGGGGATTTACAAAAGTTTCTATGTCAATTCTTGTGTGTGTGTGTGTGTGTGTGTGTGTGTGTGTGTGTCTGTCTGTCTGTCTGTCTGTCTGTTCCTGTTATGTGGACTAACAATAGTGGATCTCTAGAAGCTTTCCCCTCTTTGCTGTTGTTTTAATATTACCCACTTCCTTTTCTTCTTTTAAAGAATGTACACCATGATGTAAGGTGCTTATCATCTGACTTAAAGCTGCCATTCAGTGCATCCTAATGAGAGAAGGTACTCAAATTACTGTTTTGTACCACCACAGAAAAATCACAGCCCTTGAGTAAAATTGCATGAAGGGAGAGTCTACAAACTTACAAATTCTCTGACGTAAAAGAGCAGAACAGCAAGATTAGAAAACTTCTAGAATTATACCCACTACTCTTACCAAGGAAACTACCTCTATAGACATAAAATACCATTGCTTTTTAGAGAATTTCTTCCAATTAAAATCCTCACCCTACAGAGGAGGTCCTTGGTCCAGTGAAGGCTGGATGTCCCAGTGTGGGGAAATTTGAGGGTGAGGAGGTGGGAGTGAGTGGTTGAGTGGGGGCACATCCTCATAGAAGCAGGAGGAGGGGGGATGGAATGGGGGTGGGGGGAAATGGGGAAAGGGGATCACATCTGAAATGTAAATAAAATATCCAAACCGGAAAAAAACCTCACCCCACATACTTTAAGAGACTCACAAAGCATAAAACCATTTAGTTAAGCTTTTTGTGTGTTAAAGATTGCCTACACTCTAACTTATGTCAACAATATACCTTAGGGTTGATGTATTATAAAAACTAAGCTACATAACATGATTTTATTGAACCTTCTTAGATTTTTTTTACCTCAATATCCATGTGTAATTTCTATTAACATTAATGTGCAGATTTATATATGCTCACTAAAGGGTGTGTATTTTCAGGTTTTATTGAAATAAAAGCAACCAATAGCCACTATTTATTTTTAGGCAATACAAAATTTGAAGAATAGCATAATTTTTTTTTATTTAAAAGTCTAATATTTATTTACTATCTTTCATCTAGAAAACACAGCACTCAAGAAACTTAAACTGATAGTCATAAAATACATAGTAATTGCTTGATGCTCTTAAGAACAACAACAACAACCAAGTACAGCTTTTTAGGCTTAACTGTGCTATGAAATACAGAAGACAGACAGTACATGACAAATAGCATAGCCAATTGAAATGGAAAGAATAATATTCCTAAATGGAACGTGAAACATACAACAACATTTCAATATTTAGAATTTTTATGAGCAATGGTGAGAGGTGCTATGCTTTGGAAGAATGGAAGCCTGAAAAGGGGACCTTGGGCCAAGCACATTTAGACACTACTTTCTCTGTTCCCTTTGTTCTTTCTGCAACAGATCTCCCTCCTTGCTTGCCTTTTGAGTGGGGGATTTACTCAGATCTAGGATTATAACAGGGATTGTTTTGCTAAAAGCCTCATCAGCAAATGAAAACATTACCTGCCTCCTCCCTTGCTCCACTAGAAGTGACCATCAGTTACTTCAGGAAATAAAGTATATGTGTACCTGATAGGTCACTGAAAAATATAATTTAACTTTACTACTTTAATTACAGAAATCATAAAATGGACTGCATATGCAATAAAAACAGATTATGCAACAAATACCTTTTTTTCAGATTGATTCAGGAGTGTTTATGTAGTGGTTTGGCCTTAGCAATGACTAAAATCAGATTTGAGAGCTATTATAAGTAGGCACAGACTGTCCTTACATAACTCGTATTTATATTTATCAATAAAAGTTGAGACTTAAAGCTTGCAGTAATAAATTTGTGGAGAAAGCAGGGAAAATTTATTATCTGTGATCCCTTCTTTATCTCTTCCTATTACATCTGGGACAACTGTAGTACTTAGGTGAAATAACTGAGTCTTAGTGGAGGGCTTTTCTATTTTAAGCACAAGTCATGTATTAGAAAACCCCAAAGTAAAAGATTAACAGCAAATGTCAGGAAATTAAGCAAATTAAATGATACTGTCAATAGCAGGCAGTACTGTCAAAGGACTAATAACTGCTGTTAAATAGGATCGGGAATGGGTAATAGAACTTTGAAAGTAGATAGGAAAGCAACAAAGACATTTAATGTCAAGGCATAAAAGACATGTTGCGCACAATCGGTATTATATTAAACCATCAGACTTTTGATTATTATTTTTACCACTTGGATAGCTGACACAGATGGGTACATATACAAGTAAAACAACTGTGAGATGTTCCAACTGTTCATGTACATCAGTGTCAAATGTCACTTAAAACTAGTGCTAGCAGAAGGAAGATTTGTATCCCAATTTATGTATTTATATAATTCCAAAACAAGCATCTTTCCAAAAGGGCAAACCACAAAAAGATTTCATGATATATAGTCTTTTAAAGCAGGCTTATTATATTTCATGTTAAGGTATTATTTCTCTTTTCATAAATGTACACATGCCAGGTATCCAGTGATATGTTACACTTGTGGATTCTGTTGTAATTAAGGAGCAAAGAGTCATAAATGGGAGGGGGTTAACTTAATGTTATTTTAGAAAAGTAACATTTATATGATAAAAAATATTACTTCTTTTGTTCTTCTGCTTCAGTCTTGACATTATTAAAGGTGCTAGAAGAGAACACTTTGGAGTACATATTGAGTTCCTCACTTTCATAATGAAGATGTGGTCCTCTGTAATCTAAAATTAATTTAAAGCTAGCGAAGAAGAAGTAATATTCTACTCTGTCTGTTTTGTTCTCTCTTATTTAAATTTAACAAGTGGTAGTAGCTTTCGGAACAAAATGCACAAAAGATTTAAAATTAGATGTCCAATTTAAATCAGTCAAGTTTGCCTTCCATTATTTGAACAGGACTTATTTTTCATATTAACTTCTTTGAAAATTACTTTCTTCTTAATAAGACTTACTTCTCTATCAAGTGAACCTCAAAAGCAGTGGCCGTTTCATAAACTGTGTTATTCAAGTTAAGACAAAGAAAATGACATGTATGATAAGGGAAGAAAGAGGAATCACCACAGAAAACACAAGCATCAGTGCAGCCTCAGTATTCTGTCTCAAATGTAAGTCTAATAACAGTTCTTCAGTTGTTCATACTATTCTCTGACCAAAATTATGGTTTGTTTTTTTTCTCTTTGTGTGTGTATATGTGGTGGTGGGTGGTGGTGGTGGTGTGTGTGTATATGAGGAGAGAGAGAGAAAGAGAGAGAGAGAGAGAGAGAGAGAGAGAGAGAGAGAGAGAGAGAGAGAGAGAGAGAGATTTGCTTTACCTTCATTTTTTGCTGATTTACCTCACACAGGGTTTTCTCTATAGCAATTTGACAACTCAAAATGTATTATAGGGGCTGAAGTTAATTGCTAAGCCCCACTTACCCAAGGACAGATAACTTTCTGGTATTCTGGGAGCTGTTCATCTAAGATAATATGTCACATATTTTAATTTCTATAAATAAGGTAGGTTGTTCCACCTGATCAGAGTGTGCTTGTTCACAAGGTGGCAGTACATAGGCAGGAAGTACAACAGGATGTGTGCTTGCCTCTGATTGGATGGCAGTAGAAACTACCACAGCCTTGTGGGTTCTGCTTTTACTATCACCTGACTAACATAAAATTCAGTATCACTCTATGGATGTACTGGGTATGGAACTGGCCAGTGTCCATCTTCCTGGCCCGTATTAATTAAGCTTGCTTGAATTAGATAATCATGAATTTGGTCTTTCTCCTTATAATGTTCAGATTTAACAGTTAGTACACATCATATCTAACAGTGACACTACTATGATAGAGTTCATAGACACTGTCATTTGTGTTGTTTTTGAAAGCCTGATTTGCAGTTGCTAATTTGTCCACTCCTGTCCTGCCTTTTTTATAATAATGAGCTGCTCCTAAGATGAATTAAGGTGACAAAGAAGCTATATGGTCTTCTACACCTCATTGAGGTTTTCACATCACTGAGAAAGTTAGCATCCCAGAGACCTCACCCAGGCATAAAAGCATTTGCATCTACCTTAAAGCTCAAAGTTGCATTGGTCAAAAGAAGCAAGGTGGCATGATAGCCTGTAAAACCACTGCAGCTGGAATATTTCTGAAGTAGGACACTCAGCAAAGGGCACAGGCTATTAATGTTTATAGAAACATCATTTTTAATTCCTTTGTGAAAGATTTAGCAGCTTAGGGGAAAGATGCAGCTAAAGGGGAAAAACCAGTATGAAAGAAGAGCTCTGCAAGGAAATTTGCTTAAACTAATATTAGAAAGAAAATAATTCAGAAATGGTTGCCTCTAATAATCTCCTACCCCAAGGCTAGAAGAAAAGGTCATAGCTAATTGGTACAAAAGCATCTCTGGATACTTAGAAACTGATACCCAGTGATGAATTTCACCCAAACACTACCCTTTACCTGCAATTAAGCCAGAACAGATATCACAAATTATAGCCACCCCCCACCACCACCAAGAAAAGATAACATGGCACATTTCAAAACTGAACTTCTTTTCTGTTTAAAAACATTTCAAGTCACAATTAACTTTTATAACCCAATGAAGTAGGGGGACAAAAGCATCATAATGATAGAGAACAAAAGTCAAGTAGCAAAGTAAACTGAAGTCATATAATAGTAAAATATTTATTTACGTAATTTCATTTAACACAATCACAATTAAAGACAGTACTTTTCTAGCACCATGCTGGTTTAAGTGAACAGATATATACATACTGCAGAGCCTCCCTATAACTTTAATTAGCCTTTATATTAAGAAGAGAAAGAGGAAGAAGAGAAGGAAGAGGAGGAGGAGGAGAAAAAGAAGAAATGCAAAAGGCATATATTTTCCAAATATCAGAGAAATCTGAACATATTAGTTATCTTATAAGGGGCGTACTTTTTACAAATTTTGTTTTATATACCTAGTAATAAATACTTCTCCTTAGAATAGAATTTAATTATGACCTGTCCCAGGAGGAATTACCATTTTATTTGGATGACTTGTTAGAGAAAAAAGTAAAATAATAAATCTACCCACTTGCTCATTGAAATCTAGAACTTCTTCCTTTTCACTGAATTCATGAATATCTGTCAACACACAAATGCATGTATATTCTGAACAGACACCTTCCCTTTTAAGGGTGATATGTGTGTGTGTGTGTGTGTGTGTGTGTGTGTGTTGTATCTGTGTGATTTTTAGAGAATAAAATATACAGACATTCTGTAATTGTTTGTATTAATCATGGATGCAATAGTGCAATAATTTAATTATTGACAAGATGCCTTACTGACTTTCACAAGCATTTCTAGAGATCATAAGGTCACAATATGAAAATTGTCAGGAGCTAAGAGTTCTGTCCAGGAATTTTTCTCTGTCTCTTTCAAACATCTTTCATTGCCTCCTTTCTGCCACCAAAATCAGGATAATTTTGCAGAAAGTAAGAGAGGGTTTGTTTAAAACAATACATTGTCAGTCTTACCTCTCTATCCAAGGACAGAACAAACAATGTTAGGGCAACTAGATTCCTCTGAGTTTTTCTAATTTTTTTTAAACCCATGGTCATTGTGCAGAATATAAGATTGAGAAAATGGAGACAAGGAACAGTTTTGTGAAGAACAGAGTGAATGAGGAATGAGAGTAACAAAAACATTCTACCACAGATTCTGAGAAGGAAGAAAGAGTTGTGCAAGGGACCCAAGAGTACACAGCACAGAGAGCACAAAGAGTAGATCATAGAAGCATAAGAATAATGTAGAATACACAGATCTGGGCAGATTGCAACTTGTCTTTCATCTTAGCCTACCAGAAGTTTTCATTCTACATAAGATATGAAATTCATCAATACTATTTATGGTAACTGAAAATAAATATTCAGATTGACAGATGGGAACATTAGCCTTTTCATGTGTCCTTGAAACACATTACACATAAAATTAAACATTTTATTATTATTATTTATTATTTTATTATTTCTAATAGAGATTCATAAAAATCTCACTATGTTGGAATCATATTTTTAAATTTATTTTATTTTTGGCCCACCACTCACTAATCTGCTATATTCCATCACTAAATATGAACAGCTCCTGGATCCTCCACATTAGGGTTCTTAGGAACATTAATCAAATCTTTTAATGCTTGTAATTAATGAATAAGAGTTAATTTAAATTTGCACAAAAATAAAAACTTATATATACATAATAGAAGTTTTTTTTAAACATCATTTTTTCCCATTCTCAGCAAAATAATGCTTATGGTTGGTCCTAACCCTTTGTTAATATGTTGACAAAGTTACATATAAAAAGAAAATGTATTAAGTACCATGATTTTAATGAGCCTGTCACTTAAGGTATTACTGATATATACAATTGACATGTTGTCTCATGTAAAATACATACTAGACTATCCATGTAGAATCATATTGCTTAACTATAGGGTAGTTTGAAGATAATCTATCACTTACTTTATTAGGAACCAAAGTAAATATTTAATTTTGTGCAACAGTTATATGTTTATTAATTATCTAGTATTAATAATAATTTTTCAATACAGAAAAAATTCATGCATGGTAGTATTAATTTTCTTAACAACAATATGAAAATCATCTACTTTTTGTTTTGTGTCTCATTCTTTGTGTCCAGGATGTTCCTTTCTGAAAACACTGCAGAGTTGTAAATAATGTATGAAAAAATTCCTTGTTCATTGCCCAGAGATACTGTATTGCTTACCTACAGTGTACCACATCTATGCTAGACAAACAAGAGATCAGGCCACTAAATCTAAAAATCTCAAGTTAAAACCTCCCCAAGTGGAAAGGGAAAATACCATCTTGGATTCCAGAAGGCCTTTCAAACAAACAGCTTAAATCCTTAAGATGCGCCTACATACCAGATTAAAACCCTTTAAACTTCAGAAAGGGCTGTTCTCTTGAGGAATTTAGGGAGAACACTGAAAACAGAATTAATTGCTTAATGTCATCTCTAAAGGCTCACCACTTCTTAATCTTACTTCCTGGTCTTAGAGGGCAGATTAGCAAACACTGATGAGAAGACAGTAAAGCAGAAACAAAAGGCTGCAACCATCATTCTAATTTTCATTTTTTTTTTCTGAGGGTAACTCTAATTGGCACTTTTGTGGAACAAACTGTGATTTGAAGATGAGAAACAGGTGTCAGTCACATTCAAGTACAGTGGACATAAGAGTGGTGGTATACAGTTATATTCATTTTTTTTTTTTTATCAGGGCCTCGCTTTTTTTCTTCACTTGTCAAGATTAAACATTACTGAATAGAAGGTCATATAAAGGTACAAAGGACATATACATATACTCTGCTTTCATGGAATTCCACTCAGAGTGATGTTGATTCATATTTCTAACAGATAAGCAAAAATGAAATTTCTGTAGAGAACATCATTAGTATCTGCTTAGAACAGTTTTGCATATAAATCGGGCAGAAAACAATGTGTGCTCAAAGCTTGTCTACTAGTGGTCAAAGAATGATCAAGAGTAGACAACATAGTAATCCTTTATTTCTCACCTCCTTAATGCAAACCTAAATCTGATTAATCAATACATGTGTACATAAGTTCCGAAAGTAAAATGTAGCTTTCATTGAGAAATGAAATAAAAGGAAGTCAAGAAGAGCAAACATTACACAATGAATATAGGTATATATTTCATCTTATAATTTATATGTAGTTGTAAAAAAACAAATCTTAAGTACTCAGTCTTAAAAGTTAATAGCATTTTGGAACTCATTGCAATCTGAAATCTATCCTATCTCAAATCCCTACTCGACACCTGTCATACCTCTTTAACATATTCTTAAAATGGTTTTTAAGGTTACCAATAAATTCCTGATAGTTAAATCCTTCTCTAAAAAAATTTAATGTGGTGTTACTATAGTTTAAAATGGTTTCAAAATCATTGTTATGACTTAAAACTAAAATGTCGCCACAGGCTCAGTTTCCATTTTGTGGTGTGTATTCCAAGAGCCTAATCCTACTGGATGGTTGGTAGTAACTGACTACTAAATATTACTTGGATGAATGTTATACTGTTGTTTTCCTTGGTGGTTTTATTACCTTTATTTATCAGAACTTCAACATAATGCACAAGATAATAAGTGTGCTATATACTAAACAGGGTTTGGTAGGGTAATATAATATCTACAATTTATAAAATAGAAACTAATGAATTTCATAGAAGGGAGGTCATCTTGGGTGCAAAAGAGCTTAGAATAATTGGGAATCTTAACCTAGCAATACTAAACTGAGAAACATAACATTTTCAGAGTTTAGTTATTCAAGGATTGAGGCTACTCCTAAGTGCTAGGATCTATCATGGGCTTGTCTTTAGAATTTGCCTAATAAAGTAACATCTGATGAGAAGGGCTGTGACTTAAACAGAATGTAGTTCCTCTACAATTCTGTATGGCTATGACACATAAGCAGTGCTACTTGGTGCAACAGGGGTGTACAATTACAGAAGAGAGAGGCATCCTGCCCTCACTTCATCTATGACAACCATGAAGTTCTGATATCATGAAGACATAAGAGTCCTAGTTGTTAGAGTAAGCAGCAGGCATGGGGATGGATGTGTGTTACAAGGGAAAGGGTAGTGCGTGCTTTAATTTTGTTTATGAAGTGACTCCTGAGAACATCAAGAAATGCTTCTGATGCCCATTCCCGTAGCTGAAGTGCTGTGTGTATAGACGGAGACAGAGCCAGCAAAACTGCTTGGATTTATGTGAAGCGGAGAGGACTGGGAAAATGTGAGCTTTATTTAGAATAATATTTTTTTCAAACACTTAGAGTTGGTTCAGTCCTCTGCTATATATAATATTGTCTCTTGTCTCCTGTCTAGTCTCAAATGGCAAATTACAGCTTCTCACTTATACTGTTGTTACCTTGTTAATATATAAAAACTAGGAGTGAGTATTTCCAGAGTTACTTGTTCTTTCAAATGTAGCTGTGTTGGTCGCCCAAACTGAAGCCAAAACACATTTAGTTTCTTCCTCTGTTTAATTTCTTCACTATGTTTCTCTCACATTATTAATGCCAGAACTATATATTAAAATCTAGCTATAAGCAAAATAGCTACATTAGATATCTCTTGGAGAGACACCCCTTATATTTATTTACAGTGGACAAAAAAAGAAGTTGTTGGTTTGGCTGGAACAGAGAAGCCAGATCTAGATTTCTATTGCTATTTAGTAGAAAAAAAATCAATGTGGAGTTATATATTTGTATTTTAAGTATATTTTTCCTTCTTATGATATCTTTTTCTATGTCCTTTTTTCTCTGAAGCTTATGTCTGACCTTATTAGGATCAAATCAGGAATATTCACGGCAATTCTCTCCAACGAGAATTATAAACATACTGAAATTAAATGGTAACAAAGGATATAACAAAGAAAGCCAATATAAGATAAGCACATTTTAGTTGATAAATCTATACTTAATTGTTAAGGGAAAGCAAGGTGGTTCTTTTATGTACTAAATTTTGAGAAAAAAATGCTGTATTTTCGGGACACAAAGGAGAAATGATAGAGGTTAAGGGAAATTTCTTTGACTCCTATGGCTCATGAATACACTATTTTTATCTTGATTACAAAAGACTACATTATAATTTAATCACATACTTGACATTCTTGTTTTCCCCAAAAGTATTTGAGCTCCTCAAGGCAAATATCTTGTTTGGTTTTACTGCTGCAGCACCTAAGTCTACGAATGGCACTAAGGAGACATTTAATATCTCTACAGCTGAAGTGATACTATCTGTGTCTAGAGCTTCAATATTTCTTCTCAATTCTGTGACAGTATTAAAGATGTATTGTATTAATTAATTTATTTATTTGTATGGGTACATGTTTGGACAAGTTTGTCTGTGTCTGTCTGTCTGTGTGTATGTGTGTGTGCATTTGTATGTACAGTCATGGAGGCCAGAGGTCAATAATAGGGTTTGTCCTCAATACTCTCCAAGTCAGTTTTGTTGTTGTTGTTTTAGAGGAGGGGAGACGGTAGGATATCTCTTTTCTATTTGGAAATTCTTTAATGTTTTACTTACTTATTGTGTGTGTTTGTGTGGGTGGGAGTTGTTCATGAATGCCATAGCCCAAGTAGGGAGGTTAAAGGACAACTTTTAGGTGTCAATTCTCTTCTTTCTTCATGAAGGTCTTAGTGATTAAACTCAACTTATCAGGCTTGACTACGTTCTCCATACCCAATGAGTCATCTCACCTGCCCCAGAAAAGGTCTTTAACTGAACCTAGAGTTCACTTATCCAATTCAGGGAGACCAGCTGCCCAGCAAGTCTCAGAGATACTCCTGCCTCCATCTCTACAGCTCTAAGTTCATAGGCACAAGCTACTGCATGTAGCTTTTAGTTGGGTGTTGGTGATCTAAACTCAAGTCATCATGCTTGCACAGTAAGCACATTATTAACTGAGCCATCTCCTCAGCTCCAGAGTGGGCATATTTTTTTTTTTTTTTTTACAAATCAACACGAAGCAGTTAAAAAGGCAAGACTCTTTGTATGTGTAATAGAGTCAAATGTATCCCTTGCTGTAGCTTACATGTTCTGATGCATACCACTGATAATGTTCCTATCACTTAAAAATCCTTAACTTCCCACTCTCTAAAGGATTTCATGCTAATACATTTGTCTCTGACCCCAGTATTTCATGATGTGTCACAAACTTATTTTTCAGAGTTATCTCAACATCTTTATGCTTTTTATATCCTTTTGCTTCTATGCTACATTGTTTGCTATTGTGAAAAAGGCTTGCTGATTTTTTGTCTCCATGTTTTTCTTTATGACATTTCATTTTGAGGAAACCATGACCCTCACTTCCAACTCCCACTGCTAAAACCCCTACGCATTCTTCAATATTTTTTTTCTATGATTATTTTTCTGATATATCCAATAAGGCATGCTATCTTCTTCCTCTGAACTCACATAGTATATTATTAACACCTGTTGTTTAATACCTACTATCTTTTGCATTATTCTGTAGTCTTTCTGTGCTTTTTACCTTTCAAGTAAGATACAAGGGTTTTATAAGTAAGGGAATCTTATCTTAATTATTTCTGCATCTTCTATCATATCTAGTATAGCACCTTTCACAGAACACATGTACAACAAATTAATGACTATTTAGGGCTCATTTCCCTGAGCTTGATATCAGCAAAGTCTGTGAGGTGGGTTACTATTCAGTCTGTGTATCAGTACAAACCAAGTAGTTATCTGTTGCCCTGTGAATTTTGACTGGTTAGAGCATACATCATACCTACTTATTGATATTTTTAGTAACATTTGTGATATGGGAGTCTATCCTCAAATATCTTACAGTGCTTCAGCTGTCAAGTAGGCATAGGCCTATGTTATTTGATAAAGTCACAATTGGGAGATTGTCAGATTGTCTTGTGGTCATGTTTGTGGGACATTTTCTTGATTGCTAATTGATATGAGGCTTCAGCCATCTGTGGGGGAGGGGTACCACCCTTGGTCAGCTCCAGGTTCCAGCCTTGAGTTCCTGTTTTGGCTTCCACTGATGACCCATTGTATCTTTTAAATTAAAATAAACCTCCTTCCCAAGTTGCTCTTGATCATGGTGTTTTATCATACCAAGCTAGGACAATCCTCTAAATAGAAATGGTGTACACTCAATGTAATGAACCAGAGGCAATAATTGGGAATTCTTTCTTATTTGCCTATGATGCTCCGTGTGTGTGTGTGTGTGTGTGTGTGTGTGTGTGTGTGTGTGTGTGTGTGTGTGTAAGGGGGGGAGTTCTATGGTGAAAACTGGTAATTTAGGGAACTAATCATATAATTTACCAACACTTTGATTTTCTAGTGCCTCCTGTGTTTGGACATGGAATTGAAAAGAGTTTTCGAATTAGAACCTCAGTGGTACATCTCTGGGTTTGCAGATAGTAATTCTATCTGTGAGTGGTGATAGTGGAAATAACAAGCACAGTGGTAGAATGGTTCATTTTCATTGCTCCTGGTCATTTGGCTGTATTTTGAGATGATTATATTGGGGGCTGGGTGGTCTTTTCAAACTTTTTCCTTCCTTGGGCAATTAATATTTTTCCTAATTTTGCTTTTCTGCTTTTATCTTATTATCTTGACATGGCAGTTATTGTAAATGGCCTAGAATTGCAGTGTAGAACTGGAGAAAGTTTCAGAATATCAAATCAAGGTGATATTGGAATGGAACCAAACCATGTAACTAAGAAACTACGGAACTGACAGGCCAAGGTGATCAAGCTCAGAAAGGAAAGACAGGCAGAGACCTACAGAAGTCCCTAGTTCTGCTTCTAGAAAGAGGCAGGGAGGACTTTTTAGTTGTAGTTGGCTTATGATTCATTTTCTTCCTCACCTTCCCTACCTCCACAGTCCTTCTAGTTTCTTTTTAACTCAGGATGTCTGTTTTGGCTGTTGCTACTAGGAAGGACTATCAGAAAGATAGATGGACTATGTTTTGTTGTTGCTTATACAGGCAATCTACACTCTAAAAAGATATTGCAATTTTGAATACATGGAATCAGTATAATCACAATGTTTCTGAAGATATTCCTGGTGTTTCACCGTCAACAGCACTATATTGTCTTAAGTACCAAACATATGGAAAATCCATTGAATGAAAGATCTCCCTATTGCACATATGCTCTCTGGAATCAGAGTGAGGTATGAGACTTACCAAGCAGGGGCTTTAATAAATGTGTATGCTTAATATATATAGACCAGAAAGTAGTAAAACTTTTTTGATGGCCCAGAATAACATGATTTAATTTTGAAAACTTATTAGTTTCTTAGAAGAGAAATATATTGATGACAACATTATTTCAGTTTGCTTTTTACCAACTAGTATTTCTAGTGTTACTCCTAATGGATGGAAGAAGCCTCTGATAGCATGGAGTCACCATTTTACACAGATAGAAGATGGAGGACTGACTGTCTCCTACATGTCTGAGGGTACTTCTCTTAGCCTCTGCCATATAATATTATTTTACAAACTTATTATGAACATATGAACAGGTTTTTAAAAATTCTTTTCCTAAGTTTTACAAAATTGTTAAAGAGCATCTTTAATGACTTTATATACATAAAGTGTTCTCATCTGCCAATCAAAGAACTATTCTCCCCTCAATCAAATCTTCACTAAGCTAATCTCTATAAGCCTTCTATGTAGGGCAAATGTGGAACATTAACCATTACCCAAACAGAACATTTAGCCAAATGGGAAAAAGATTAATATAACTTACATGGGATATAGCTATGAATTTGAGCATTGCCCAAAGCTTTTTTGGACAACTCAGCATTGAGTACCACTCTTTCTTTCCATTTAATGAATTTCAATGGCTACCAGTTTCTATTAATTTATTAATTTACAGTAACTTTAATTTACAGTAACCTTAACTCCAAACACTGAACATTTCTGGGGAGTATAAACTAGTTAAGTCAAATTATACTAATTTAAATTAAGTATCATTTGCATATTAGATATTACTTTTTCTTCTTTTTTTCATTACTTGTCCAAATAGCTTTATATCACAAGAAGGGGAAACTTAAAATGAACATGCCTAGTTTTTTTTCCTAGATAAAGAAAGACATGAAAAGAAGATATGAAGAAGTGATCCTGGAAGGAGTGATCAGACAAGCAGATTTGGATCACCTTAAAGCAGTTACAATTTCTCAGACTCACATGGTCTCAACAGAGGCCAAGTTCTAGTTGTCCTGCTTCCCACTGCAATCAGCTTTCATACCATAACCTTGTCTGTTACAAAACAAAACAAAAACGGAACAAGCAAACAACTGCTCCAGTACTCTCTGAGTTTTGAGGATCATGGCGATTCTCCCACTATTAACAATACTAAATGAAAACCAAAACTCAGCTGTAGAAACAAAAACTCAGCTGTAGAAACAAACCGTGACTTTGTTTCCTTATCTGTGAAGAGCTAATATAATACTCTTGAGTCAATTACTTTTAATGATTTAATTACATTTATGGTTTTTAATCACCTTCTACCCAAGCCTCACGCTCATAAAATAACAATTAAAATATTTAATATTAAACACAGTGGGAGTCCTTATTTCTGATTTTTTTTTTTCAAAGCACACAGTGTATAAGATATATTTACAAGGTTAAAACCTGCAAACCTATTAGGGACCTGCTCAGCTTTCACACACGACCTAATATCAACTGAGAAAAGACCATGTTTCTGAGAAAGTCCACTTTCCTTTTATGGAAGATGGCCTTGATGCAGAACATTCACATATCACCAGACTATGTATGTAAGCTAAAGTGGAGCTTACCTGGATTCCTTGGAATTCGCTTTCTGCGGTCTCTGAATGCTGCACCTGACTGTAGGGCTTCCAGAAGATTATCCATCACTCCAGTCTCATCACCCTCTGGAGGATGAGAGAAATCAGAATTAATCTTACAGCAATTAAAGTTAAACTACAGGAAAATAAAGGGGAAAAACTCCTGTCAGATTTACATAATACCCTTAAATTAAAGACATATATCTGTTTTAACTTAATGGCTCCTGTCAGTTTCTAGCATCACAGACTACTTTGCTTATTACGCACCATTAAGCAAAATTCATGCCAATCCCACTGTTCTTTCAACTTAAAGACCTTGTCTTTTGTATTATTGATGACACACTCAGTATGCAAATAAACAGTAGCTGATCAGCTACTGCTGCCTTCCTGTTAAGATTCTTCTAAGATATTTCTAAGCAAGAAACCACTGACCTGGCTTAATGCAATCAATGTGCAGGGTGCGATTTGATGAAGCAGAGTTATACAAGGTTAAATACTGATTGTATTAATACCGTCAGCATCCAACCATCATCTGCGATTATCTCAAAGAGCACTATTTGCAAAACACATTTGCATTCAATTCTTACCTAATCCATATCCTTTACTCATTTTAAATTGCTGACATTCTATAAAGAAAAGGTGACCACAACACTGAAAGACCATATTTTATATTGAGAGACATCAGTCAAAAAACCAAAATCTCATTTGCTTTTTAGAATTGCTGGTGTATGCCTAAAGACTTTTCTTATAGGAATGAACATACTCAAAGAATGTTCATGGAAATTCCTAACAGGAACAACATTTAAGATATTACACCATAATACTTAAATATACGTAATACTTAATACGTAATACTTAAGTACTCTTACCTTTGACAACTCTGGCCATCAAGCACATCCCTGATATTCCTGTTCCCTAGCTTTTTTTGAACTATTATGATATAACATATTTCTGATCATCATTCCTTTCCTCACTCACATATTTACATATTTCTCCAATGTTTACCTTTCTCAAGATTTACAGTCATGCCAGGGTGGTAGTGGTGCACAGCTTTAGGCCCAGTACTATGGAGGTAGAGGCAGGTGGATTTCTGAATTTGAGGCTAACTTGGTCTACAAGAGTGAGTTTCAGAACAGCCAGGGTTAAACAGAGAATCCATATCTTAAAAAAACAATAACATCATCAAGAAGAAGATTATAATCATGTAACTACTGCTTATCTGTTTATGTTATGTTATATTTATCTATGTCATAAACCATTATAAGAGTCAAAGTTTTTTCTCTCATTATCCAGTACTCATGTCCTGGGGGTGATACTGTTCCTGTTGACAATACATATACTATATAGTGCTTCTAAAACCACAACAGGAACAGCAAGAACAGATGTTGATAAATATCTCACACTTATCAAAGAGAAGAATGACATTTCTTCAGTCCATTACATTTTCATCTGCTCCATGCCAACTTTAGAAGAAACTGAGTGATTTTCATAGAATGTCTAACCTTCACAGATCTAAGTTTTACAAATATAATCAAAGAACCAATCTTCATTCCTTCCAAAACAAAATGAAAAACACTATGTTCAGTGGAAAAAATATTACTTTTAATTTTGAATGAATTTCAATGGAATTTGGTTTGTGATTGATTTGTGTGAGAATGGGAGTTCACTTAAAATTTCCAAGTTTGTTTATGAATTCATATTTATATGTAATTAGTAGTGAGTGACTTTTTATTGTGTATGAAGTTAACTCAATGAGAAAACATGTTCCTTTTCTATTATAAAAGAAGAATATTAAACAGAGAAAAGCTGCTTTTTAAAAACTTACAATACTTATTTTGCCAAGTAAGGAATATCATGAGGTAATTTTGTAATGCTGTTTAGGCACTGAAATGATTATATGTGGGCGTGGCTGAGAAGTAACAATCCACAGTTCACTTTATACTCTCTTATCACACAATTAGTCACCAAGAACACGGAGGAGCTAGGCAGGCTGCATGCAGTTTCAGGCCTCTGTGAGCAGTTTATTGTCTGATGAAAGGAAAGGCGTAGGTGACACCTTCTGCCTCATGTTTCCCATGGGATTTATCATTCAGTAGTTGGCAAAGCTCAGTTTTCAGCATTAAAGTTAACCTACACAGTATTGACTTATTTCCCCAAAAGTGTTTGGAGATGCCACAGATTAAAATAAACACTAGGTAAATTAATATTCTCTGGTATGCTTTTGTGCAAAACTATTCCCTGGTGGCTAGCACATACTGATGTGAGAGAATTCTCTATGGGCTTCTCACAATTCTAAACATTTTAAAAGTCTATTTTTATAGCAATAGTCTTACATGACACAGAGCTTCTATCTAAAGTGAATGATAGGTTTGCCTGCTTTAAAAAACAAGTTATATGTTTCTCCAGGGCAAATGCTTTGCATTGAGTTCATTATAGTAGATTAGGGATTTCCTAAAGGTAGGGATCCCCTGGAGAGTTACAAAGCCACTGTATATGTACCACCCACCTTACAGCATCTTTGTACCCCTCTATGGAAGTTGAAGAGCAAAGAAAATGATAAGAAAATGAGAATATATAACTCATATTACTTATTATACTATGTGTAGCAGTTGAATGTCTGACCTCTGAGTTATGCATCTTCCATTAATGTTGTTGCTTTACTGTTTATGATTCTTAGCTTTCATTCTGGTATCAAACATTGTTAATTAGAACATTTCCTCATTTATCTATTAACTAAACAGTGTAACGGGTGCTTCTATTATTGAAAATGGCACACTAGTTCACTAGGCTTGAGAATTACTAATCTAAACATACTATTAGTTCAATGTACTTTATCTTAAATGCTTGGGAACAGGTGTTTTAGTTTTCACAGTCTGTTAGATTTTATAATATTTTTATATTATTTGTGTATATTTTATCAGTTGAGCATACCTAATCCAAAACTCAAATCTTTTCAAAAGTTTCCGGTTCTGGAGAGGCTCAGATTAAGGATGTAATTTCCTAAAATCTTAAAAACCTGAGCATGACTTCATTTTAGTTTCCTCAAATTTTCCATTTATAACTGAAGATCTCTGTAAAAACTGAAGAAAGTCAACATCAACTAGTGATAAGTGATCCCAAAGAAACAAATGTTTCTTACTGAGGGTAAGGCCCTTCTATATGAGATAGTATTTGTATATATTAAGTTTAAAAATTCAACTATGCTTTCTATGAATTAGACAAACAGGGATAGAAGTTATCAATCAGTAGGGCTTAAATCAAGCCCCCCCCCAATCATTAAATTTCTGTAGTAATTTAGGTATTGTAGTTACATGTAAATGAAAGAGAAATAGAACCAAGCCATTAACAATTATAACTGGTTTAAAGACAGTCAGATTTAGACTGTAACTCAATGCATATTTGTGTGTGGCCATTCTCTTTCTATATATGATGCAAGTATACAAACTTACAAATAGTAAAACCTGAAGATCTCAGGTGTACAGTTTGAGGTGTTTCAACAAACTGATATATACCCATGTAAACCACCACCATCCACGGACATAATCACCCTCTTTTTCTTATACCACTTGAGGTAACTTTTGATTTCTATCACCTAATATTACTTTTGACTATTGTTATTATATGCTTTACAAGTTTGTTTTTGTATTTATTTTTACTATGGGTGTTTTAGTATGGGTGTTTTCCTGCATGTGTGTTTGTGTACCATGTGTGTGCCTGGTGACCATGGAGGGCATAAGAGGGTGTTGGATCCCTGGAACTGGAATTACCGATGGTTGTGAATTATCATGTGGGTGCTAGTGATCAAACTCAAGTCCTCTGGAAGAGCAGGCAGTACTCTTACCAGCTGAGCCATCTCTCAAGCCCTTTCTTATTATATATTTTTATGGTTCTGGGGTTTGAAACTGGGACTTTGTGCATTACCACTAAATTCCATCCCTACTTGCAGCCCATACAGTTCTCAATGAGGAAAAGAGTGGAGGTCATTTTGAATTAGCATAGTCACTTGAGAGAAAGTAAGTATGGCCAGCACAATAAGCCACAAAAAGAGAAAGACCTGAAAGACCCACAGTTACAATGAGATGGAAATGATCAGAGAACAGATCTAAATGGGTTTAAACTATCAAAGCGAGCAGATCCAAAGGGCTTCAAGCGACTCTAAAAAAATCCATGGTTAGATCTTCAGGAGGAAGTGCACTGAAGGTGACATTAAGACCAGCCTCATAGCAGTTTACAAAAAAAGAGCAGCATGGGAGAGAAATCAATTGTGAAAAAAGAATAGAATTTAGTCCGCAGTGGCATATATTGTTCTGCATATAAGCCTGGGCCTACTTAGCTGGTCCATTTGGACACTTTGGTAAAAGCCTATGTAGAAAAGTCAAACTGGTTTTGTGAGCAAGGTCATCAGCAGTAGTAAACAGAAGCTGACAGCATAAGAAGGCAGTGACAAGTGGAATGCAAGAAAAAGCAGTGTTAGATTCAAGCTTTCTCATACAATCTATCACGGTCCAGATTAAGAACATGTGCATGATGTATGGATTTGCACATGACACGGAATTAGAAGACTGCTCACTTATCAAAGAAGAAGCAAACAAAATCCTTTCTCAGAAATCAACAACAACAAAAAAATGAAGGCCCTGGGCTGATAAATAGCTCTCATAGTTTAACTTGGAACAACAAGAGGAAATAAAGACCAAGAAAAGCCCCTGCAATATAATGAAAACAGTACACCATGCTGCAAACATTAATGTCTCTGGCTAAGCCTATGAGTAGTGCCACAAGTGAGTCACAAATAAGAGAAATCAAACTGACTTCACAGATGTAAAAGAAGCCTGAACGACATGTATTGTAGTCTGTGGCACCTAGAAAGCCACAACATGATGGCAGGTTTTTGCTTGTTTGTGGTTTAATTAGAAAGAAGTTAATGGTAATTTGGAAAAACCAGCAGATGGTTTATGAAGTGATTTACAGCCAGAAACTGTGGTAAAACGAATCAAGATATTATTCCAGAGAGATTAAAAGCAGGTATAAATAGAAAGCACAATGTTCTAAGAGAAGTGACAAAGGCAGATGCTCCTGTTCAAAAGGAGAAAAATTTGCAATCATCGGAGCTTAGAAGAAACCACTAGCAACCCCGAGCTAAGCTTGGGCAGGTTGATGATTATACTATACAGTGACTAACATTTGTCAGAGAAAATAGAAAAAATACTACATTCCCAAGTTCCAGCCATTTACAGAATTAATTTCCTGTAATTAAAATTACAAGTTTTTTTTTGGGGGGGTGGGGACAATGTTCCACAAAGTATACTCATTTTGTTACCTTATCTCATTGTCAGAACAGGTAATCAATGAGTTTCTACCAATGAAGTAAACTACAGGGTCCACATAAACATCAAAGTACATAGCACTCTTTCAAGATAATTTCAACTTAAGGGAACTGTTAGAGTCAGGGAATATACTTTTTGGAGGGAGGGGTGGATGATGTCATAAAGTAATTGGATATTTCACTCTAAACTGATGAATGATCAACACTTAGTTGATTTTGCCCCAACTACTTACATGTTGTGTGCGATGTAAGAGTTTATCAGGGAAATTGAGTTAAGCTTGTTAACACAAATGAATGGATTTTTAATGGTATACTTTCTGTGTAGGAACTTTTTGGCCAGAGGCACATTTCTGGCAGCTTGCCTGAGGAAAGAGAGCTTAATAGAAAATGGTAGTTAAAAACTAATGTTTATGCTTACTCATTTTCTCTTCAGCTACCTATATGCTAGAATATTAGTGGTTGAAAATTATGTGTTCTATAAATAAACAAACACGTAATAAACCTGAATGTTAATGTTTACCAGGAAAAAACATTGTTGATGCCGCTGGTAAAATATCTCACATCCAATATTTTAAATAATTAATATTTCAAAGAGACTTTGAAATATCTTGTGTGTTTTATCAGAATCAATCATTTAGTAAGGGCATGAAACGCTGGTGAAAAGAAAAGCAAGGAAACTGAGACTTTCAGATAAGATAAGGCAAAGATATTTTTTTGGAGGTAGGAATGTTGATAACATCTAGCATTTACGGAGAGCCTAATATACACCACACAATATAAACCCAATTAAAATTATATCCCATTTTGTATTCCAGGCAAAGAAACCGAAGCAAAGATAGATAAATGAATTTTCTCTGGTTCTGGAACTGGGGATGGCCAGACAGAGAACCAACAAAAGAACACAAATGCCTTGAGCAGGGATGAACCCAGTTCTGATGGTTACAAGCCACTTGTCTCCAGTTTGTTACAACCTTTATGCTAAGGATAGTTTTCATGCCTTGAATGGCTTTAAAAGCAAAGAAGAATATCATATGCTACACAACAATGTCAGAAACTCAATTTTCAATCCCTATCATTTTATGGAACCACAGCTACTCTCATTCCTAATGCATCATTTATGGCAGCTTTTGTGCTATATGAACAGAATTTAGTTGGGACACAGACTGTCGCTTGGGAAACCTAAAATGTTTACCAGTCAGCTCTTTATAAAGAAAAGCTGTCCATCCCTCCTCTAGAGCACATACTGCCAATGTAAACACTATATGGATCTTCAAATTTGCTTCTGAGGTGTTAAAAGACCTTTGCAAGGGCCAGTCAAATAAAACAGGCTTCACCATAGTGGAAAGTAAGCGAGAACATCAGCATTCACTAAAGGGTTCTTTCAACTGAGATGCTTCCCATTTCAGTGTAGAGCCAAGTGTGAGACAGGTATGAACCAGCAAACATGTACACACACACACACACACACACACACACACACACACACACGCAAATTCAAATTCTTTTTTCCCATCTTTATCCACTGATGTAAAGGACAATATTAAATTGTGCTCATATATACCAGAAGTGTTTGCTTCAGCTGCCTCATTGAGGCAAGAGTCCATAGACAGTCGTTTATGTTTTCTATGCAGGCTTTGTGTTTCTTTGCTAGTTTCAAATAGGGTAAGAGATGAATTGTTTTGTAATCTAAAGACAGCCATCTCCAAAGTAGTATATCTGGAAGTGATAGCTTGAATTTAATAGTTATCTAAAAAAGATTCTTTGCATGTTCCTTGGTATCTAGCACAGGTACAGCTAAGTGTGGAGTGGAAAGGACTTTGCAAAACCTGCCATTATCAGAGTATACCAAGGCAGTTGTAGCAAATGTCCCACATCCAGCAGTAGAGGTAGTTCACTGCTGGGTATATAAACATAAGTCTAAATGAAGGGACTGCAACTCTTAATTGCTGACGGTTGGCATACAAGGAGTAAGTGGACAATTCATCAGCTGTCAATCTAACTTTCAAATTGTACTGTTCTTCTCTTGCTTTTCAGATTCTATAATGAATCACCTTTCCCACCAGGTTCCTGTGCAACCGCAGAAAGGCAATTAATAACTTCACTGTTTTTATTAGCATATATTCCTTGTCACTCCATAGTTTTGCATAGCAACTTACTTGGTATTTATCTTCTAAGTGCAGGAAATTCATGTATATATGATTTTTTCTGTTTTTTAAAAAATAAATTAATTATTAAAATAAGTAAGTTTGTACAGCAGGCAGTAGAAGGAGGGTTGTCATGCACATGCCACAGCACACTTGTAGAGGTCCTAGGACAATGTTCCAGAGTAGCTTCTCACATTCCTCCTTGTTTAGGCAGTGTCTCTGTTATTTCTGCTGCTCTAACACTAGCTGATCTTTAAGTTGGTTCTGGGGAACACACTTTGCTTACATGGTGATAAGATTGAAAATTGATTGGGGATTGAGCAGTGAATTTTTGACCCTATGGTGTGTGTGTATGTGTGTGTGTGTGTGTGTGTGTGTGTGTGTGTGTGTGTGTGTGTAGCATATGATATTTTCTTTACTTTTCAGAGCCATTTGAGCACACTAACCCTCTGAGTCATCTCCCAGGACTCTGGATTTTTCTGAGCATTTAATTGGTGAGTGCAAACTGGTGTGTGTGTGTGTGTGTGTGTGTCTGTATGCAGGTTTGTGCATATGAATGTAGCTTCCTAAAAGAATGTGGATGCTTAGAGGTGTCAGAAACCCTCATAGTGAGAAACCTGACATGGTTGTTGGGAACTATGGTCCTCCGCAGAAGCTTAACTGCTTAGGCATCTCTCTAACCACAATACCCAATTTTTTGTGCAAGACAGTAATAATGTTTCTCTTTTTGAAAGGCAAATAAGTTTGGGTAAAAGGCAAACAAAACAAATAGCCAGATGATTTAAGAATTCTCACCTAAAAAGAGGTATAAACACAAAATTGTTTTGTTTGTTTGTTTGTTGGTTGGTTGGTTGATTGGTTTTTGTAACGGCTGCTTCTAGACATGGGACACCAAATCCCCTTTCCCAGAGGTTTATGGTTGTAGTTTCAATATCATTCTTATATGTACTCCAAAGAGTATTCACTCACTACTGTTAAGTATTTTTGGATACAGGTTATTGAAAGAGCAAAAAGGTGACAATCTATCTTACTACTCTTATTACTTCTTACTACTTCTTATTCTTATCTATGTTACTACTCTTATTACTTCTTATTACTTCTGAAGAATTGAGATCCCTTAGTGAGTTAGAAGTACAAAAAGAAGGTAAAGAAAACAGGGGATGTCTACCATTTAAATAACTACTGCTTTAACTGTTTTTGACAGGTGTTAACTGGTTTTGATGAATAGTCATTGTAAGGATCTGTGCAGGAGTAAGGAGAATCATGAAAGAGTTCAAAGAAGCTCTGTGATCAAGCTGCACAGTGAATTGCTACACCATTCCAGTCTGCAACCAAGACTCCTTGCGTGTACAGTAGTCCTATCAATCTACTACTGTTGTCATCTCAATGTTCTGTTGTTGTCTTCCCTGTTGTATTAAGACAGAGGCTATAAGGCATCCCAGTCTGGCCTGGAATTCATGATTCTTCTGCCTCAGCTTCCTGAGTACTAGAATTATAGGCAGCTACCATCATATTAAGCTATACAAATACTATTTTCTTTCTTTTTGTAGTGTTGGCTATCAAAACTAGGGCATTTCATATTTCTAATGAGCTGTATCTCCAGCCCTTTTCTTCAATATCTTTTATGTCCATTTTTATATACCCATGTACTCTACACATGTGAACCTACTGCTAATATTTACTTTTATTTTTTCTTCTGTGAGTTGCCAACTAACCCTTTATTGTTGTGTCTTTGAGTCAAATAGCTACCTATGTCATCCAAAGTAAAGACAAACAGACTGAAAGTCAGTTGGAAAGGGTGTGGGGGGGGGACCTGTTGACTGTTTAATGAAAGTTATCACTTGCAGGCATATTATCTTACCAATGGGTGTCTTCAAATAACAAAACAATCCATCCTATTTGAAACTAGCAGAGGAACACAAAGCCTGCATAGCAAAGCATAAAAGGGTTGCCTGGGCCTCTTGCCTCAGGAAAAGAGCTGAAGACAGACACTTGTAGTATATGTGAGCACCACTTAACATTGCAATTTATATCCATGGAGCAAGATGGAAAAAGGAAGGATTTGCTGCAAGTCTTGGTATAAAAGTCAGAAGAATTAACCTAATCCACCCTTCCTTCCTTTTTTCCTTCCTCCCTCCTTCCCTTTCTTCCATTCCTTCTTTCAAGAATGAAAGCAAAGCAATACTAATTAAGTCACTTAGTATTTTAAACATTTTACTTGGTGCAAAGCTTTTCCAACTTGAAGTTTTCTAAAATTAAACCCTTCCAAATGTCCAGGGACACAGGACAATAAAATATAGAATGATTCCTTAGAGAAAACCTATAGTTACGCTTTAGTGAGCAAAAACTATGGGTGCCATTATATGAGTTGATTGGGTAAAAGAAAGTGGCACAGAATTACAAAGGTAGGCACAAAATACCTTAGAGATATAATCATGTTAAGTCCTATGATTTGTACATCTTTTAAAATGAAGTCATAAGTAATATTAATACCTCATTAAATACCCTACTAAATACCTTTTTAAAACCTAGCAAAATCAGAGAAAATGTTGGCATTTAAAGCTTATCACTCCTTAGAACTTAACATCACAACTGCTTTAGGTTGAGATGTATATTTGACCTGTGTATTGCTTTGATTTTAATTCAAGGACTCCCATGGCTTCTCTCATATACTATGCTATGAAACAACTATGCTTCCTTACCCATCTTCTGTTATACCACTCTCATAAATATTTTTATACTGTATTACAATGGGTAAGTCTGTGGTCAGAGAGAGTTTGGGGGAAAATATTATTTATTTAGGCAGGCTTTAGACTCTATATAGTCCAGACTGGCCTTGAACTCCTGATTTTCCTACATGACTTCCTAAGTGCCTGGATTACAGACATATATCATAATGCCCAATACAAATGAGCAGTGTTTTTGTGTGTATGTGTTTGCTCATGAACTCTTCCAAGGTATTAGTGTAGAACCACTTGGCACTTATTCAGTGCATGATACCAGATCAAACACAGAAGGAACTGTAAGGGATCCTCCTAAGGTAATGTATGCTTGTTTTCTTGATACAAGTCAGGTTGAAAGAGAATTTGCACTTAATAAAGAGCTTTGTTGGTTAAGCTGAGAAGAAATAAGATTTTCGTTGAAAAATCTCTGCTTATTTGATACATAATATGTCAAAGGAGAAAATACTGCATATTAATAATTAATACTGGCCAACTTTCACATTATGCTTTAGGCATGGGTCAAATATTTGTAGGAGTCAAAACTCTAGTAAGGCAGTTGTCTTAGTCCATATGCTAACAAATTGCCACAGACAAATCTAGTGAATTTATTAAATAAGTTATTCAAGACATTATCTGACTTGTTTACTGAGCAGTAATATTTTATACTATTTATAATTATTATTCATCTTCAAACAAAAGTGGCATATGCCAAAAGGTATAAGTGAAGATACCAAAAGCTCTTGGCAAAGATTTAAGTCAAGGTAATATTGTGTTCCCTTTATGATTTGTTCATCTAAACTCATCTCTAAAATCTTTGCATACTATCTGATCTCATTCAGGATGCTTTGTGTCCTATTTATAGCCTATATAAACAGAGGGAAATTGCATCCCACAAAGAAATGATAAGGACCATTTTTCACTCAGAGCTTCCATGGCAGCTAGTGATTTTTAGTATAGGGGAAATTTATCCCCATCTTTTCAAAGAAATACACTATGTGTGCTCTTATGACATATGGTATTCTGGGGTCTTTTACAGTACTATGCCATTCTATGTTAGAGAAAAGAAGAAAGCTGATAGATTGCGATGTCTTTAAAAGAATTTCTGAACCCACAAAGCTTTAAAAATATCACTCTGTTTGTTTTAGCAAGTAAACATTCATATTAACAGTGCCTTCAACAAAGAAGAGAGAATGTACTTAGGGAATCTCTTAATTTCTGAAATTTGCTGATATTTCAAAGTTTACCTTGAATTGAGAGCACAGTGAAAAAGAGGTAACTCCTACATCAGAATCAATCCTGGAATAATTAAGATGCAGTGCAGTGGATGGATTAATCATTCACTCTTTCATAAAGTACAATTTGGATACTGGCACTCAAGTTATTTAAACATTGTTTGATCTAATTAGAATGATTATAGCATATTCATTTGGAATAAAGAAAAAACAATGTTATATTAAACAACATATCAAATATGTCTATGAAGAAACACTATGTAAACGGAAGAAATATAGCCAGGGGAGACCCTATCCTGTCAGGTATCTTTTCAAAGGTCTGTTTCCCAGAGTGCAGTAACAAGGAGAAAGTCTTCTCACTTAAAAGTTCCTTTTAAATGCCAAAAATCTGCAGTAGAATTCTTTTAAATGTCAAATAGCCTATAAATGATCAACCATGGTAGGGTAGATTTTTAGTTTCATCCATAACTGAAAATGATTATGGAATAGTAGGATGTTCCTTCTCTACTGGAAAATTAGGATTTTTATTAGCTTGAACTATATGAAGTTGGCATTTTTATAGGTCAAAAGTGGTCAAACTGCAGCAATTTCATATGGTTTGAAATAAGATTTAGAAGCACAGTTAAGCAATTTAAACTACTATTAGCCCTCTAAAAAAATATCCAAACAACAGAGAGGTGGTCAAATACATGTAGGATACAGCACAACATATAAAGTTGATCACTAAAACAGATCACTAGAAAACTAGACTTCTAACAGTTCTTACAATCCACAGCATAAACTCCATATTCTCAGTCTGTACAAGTTAATAATGTAACCACAATGACAAGATCACACAGAAATCCAAGGCTTGGAACATCAGCAGCTTTCTCTTTGGACTATTATTTTGATGATGGAGATACTGCCCATTTTTTGTTGAGGTTAATACTTTTGTTTCTTTCCCTAAAATTTAGGAACAATTTTGCAAGATCTCCCAGCTTCGGCCCCTTTTCCTCAAGCCAGCATAGGGATACAAGACAGCTTATCTTGTCATTTTAATGAAACATCTTTGAGGTATGATTTCACTGGGGAGAGATTTAGAAATCAAAGCTTAAGCAGGGTTTGTGGAAATAAGTTAATGCAGTGTTGAGAAAAACACAATCTCCAGAACTCATTTTTTCCCTCAGCAAGCATTAATGAATGTCAAACCTTTATAGATTAGTTAATATATTTAGAGATAGAGAATATTTGTTTATTTTTCTGAAACTTAATTCAGCTAGTACTTCAGTGAGAATTGAATTAATAAATCCAATTATTATAGTGGTTTTCAGAGGAAAATTCAGCAACATTCACAAAAAAAAGTCAAATTTATTTTTTTCTACCATAAGCACATAAAATAATGATAACTACTTTAATATTACCAGGCATATCAATATGTCTGCCACGTTTCTACTTTCTTATTAATTGTAATTTTACTTTTGTGCACTTGAATTTATCAGATAGGAGAACAAACCAACCAACTCAGTTCAACCAAACACCTAATTACATTTTTTATGCTCTTTGTCATTTTGGTGAGTCTCTTGTAAAAGAACGTCAGCATGACTTTTATTAATGTCAGAGACTGCATTTTTTCCTTTTGATAGAAGAAGAAAAGACCTTTCACATTCAGAATTCAATTTTTTCTCCTAACATTTCCAATGACACAAACATATGGTAAATAAAATTATTCTAATAAATATTAGAACCAGTGGACCAGTGAGAGAGACTCTGTGCATGCTGTGAATATATCGAAAACAAAAGTGCATCTGAAATATAAAAATCATTGAACTTTTAAGAAATACTGAATAATTCAATAGTTTTTTATAAAAGGGAAAAATTGTAGACAATAATAATGATTAGTCAAGCTCTGTCTATGTATCAGAGAGGGTTGGCAAACATGATGAAAAACTTTTCAAGTTTGACACAGTGAAATATACTAGTTACAAAAGTCTGCTTTAGCAGATGGGACTAAATGTAGAGACCCACAGCCAAATATTAGGCTGAGAGAAAACCCAAAGTGGAGATATCCATTGGGTCTTTCTTCTTTGAGCTCTGAAAACACCACATAAGAGGATGAGGGAAAAAAAAAACCATAGGAACCAGTGCAGTTAAGGCCTCTAGGAGAAGATGGTCCAAAGAATCAACTAAGCAGGGCTCATAGGGGCTCACAGAGACTGAAGCAGGAATCATGGAGCCTGCATGGGTCTACATGGGTCTTTGCTAGGTTCTGTGCAGATATGCTATGTTTGTTACCTTGGTGTTTTAGTGGGACTCCTAACAGTGGCTCTTTCACCTGTTCTTGGGACCCTTTTCCTCCAGCAGGGTTGCCTGTTCCAGCCTTGTGCCTAGCCTTACTTTATTTTGTTATGATATGCTAGGTGAATATCCCTGGGTGGGCTACTCTTTTCTGAAGGGAAAGGAGGAAGAGTGAATCTGGGGAAGATGGCATGTGTGAGAAAACTGGATGAGTGGAGGGAATGGAAACTGCAGATGGGATGTATTGTATGAGAGAATAATAATAAAAAAGTTTGCTTTCTATTTTATCACCAAGAGTATAGTTACTGTTGGGTTTAAAAATAAAACATGTTGGCTGAAGGAAAGGAGTAAGATACATGGAATGATTACAATAAAAAGAAGAGAATAATAACTACATTAAAAATAGAACTTATAAGAAAATGAAGTATAATAAGTATGGTTTATGTTTCTCCAAATATTCCTTATATAAGGGTTACCTGTGCTTTTACATTGCTGTCCTCCTGGGACATTCATAATCATTCCCTCTGTCTTACAGAGTTATGTGACTAGATAATCTGGAGCATTTCCTAATGTTTTACAAAAACCAAACCTCAGAAAATAAATCCAAAAAAAAATCGATATTGTTTAGTGTGGGCTCTATATCAAGCACAGATTGAGAGACATGAAATACTAGATGCCACTGTCATTGGCACCATGGTTTGGATATGGTTTGATTGTGTCCTCAAGAATTCATGTGTTGAAGTTGTACTGAGGTACAAACTTAAACCAACTATGGTGTTCAGAAGAGGGCATTAGGGAAATGTTAAAGCTTCAATCGGGTCACAAGAATAGAATCACACCATTGATTCTTCATGGCTTTATAAGAAAACCATAAAGATCAGTACAGACAAATATACATTCATTCCTTTTCTAGCTATGCGATCCCTTGCTCCACCTCCGTACTCTCTCAGTGACTAGGCAATCACCAAGTGCTACCCACTTTGAATCTTCAGAAACAAAAGCCTAAATAAACTTCCTTTCATTAAATCTTATCCAGTCTGGGTTATTGTTTTATTAGAAACAGAAAACAGATGAAGAAATTATTTATAGAGAATGTGCTGTAAACTCTCTGTTAGCCACTAGGGATTAAAAAAGAAATGGGACTTTCATTGGTGAATTACACGAGAAATTTGAAGCCATTTGTTATGAGTATGTAGTCATCAGAGTAAAATGTTCAAACTACTTTAAGAGTGATAAAAACTATTTCTTAATATATCCAAAGAGGGCTGAAAAAGATTCTTTTTTGGACAGAAGTTCTTATGGGAAAAGCTCTCTCTTTTATTTGCTACAGAGATCATGCTAGAATTGATAGAAAAAGATAGAGATTTTTAAAATAATAAAAGGGTCACTTACAGGAAGAGCCTTTTTAAGAAGTGGGGTTTTGTGAAATGATTCTCACTTTTACTCAAGTCAGAGTACTCATTTTGTTTTATGAGCAAAGTGTGCAGATCTTGCTTCTTTGGGTTATTCTATTACTTATGCTTTTTGCAACTGCAAACTGCTTATCAGTGACAATGGCCATTTGTGTAATCACACAGAGGCCCATGCTCCTGACAGCCCTGAACATAGTACTTGGCTGAGGCCATCTTGAGATACTTGAAACTTTTAAAAAACAAATTATGCAGGCAATTATGGCAAAACAATTTGTAGTATAAGAATTTGTCGTGATTGTCCATTTTTCTACAAATTTCCTTTTACATTTGAAAAGGATTATAAAGCCTTCCAGATGATGTATTACTTATGATCCCTGATAATTTAATGATCTTTTCCTTTTCTTTTACATTTATAAAATCATATCAAGGAAGAATGTCTTCCTAGTTAAGTCACTTCTCTGAGAGGCTATATAACTTTTTTAATGCAATCAAGTATGATTCAGTAAGAAAATGGTTTCAATGACCCTATTCCTTGTCACTGAAAAGAAACACTAGCTTGTTAAAAATATATGAAAGTGTCCAATTAAGAGCGGATAAAAAACATGAAAGTACACATCCATAGATTATCATAGAAAAAGCATGGTGATAACCAGTATAAGGTAAACTTCTTCAATAGATGTAATTCTGATCAGTTGTATAATTCATTATCTACCTCTTATTCATTATGAAGAAATTCTATTTTAATATACAAAGGGAAATGTTACTTAAGAAATTCTTCTGCAATTCATTTTTTCAAACTAAATCAACCCATGTACATACATATACAATGTAAATCAGTTGTCTGACTTCATTTGGCATTTTGTGGCTTTAAAAACATGAGTATATATATCAGAGAGACATATTGAATAACACAAAGAAGTCTGCATTCCCTGAAACATGCCCAGTATCAAGAGTATCTTTTCATTTTTTTGCAGAAAGCTTCTTGATTCTGATTGATCCTGTCACAGCCAGTAGATTAAAAAAGACAGAATCACAAAGCAGAGAGAATAAGGGTCTCTTGCAAATGCATAATGAAATCATGACTTGATACAAAAACATAATTAAAAACAATTCCAAGCATTAGCAATCTAGGATAGAATTAGCAATCTAGGATAGAAAAGAGATAAACTCTCCTGTCTCCTCTATTTTTCAACAATAACAAGCAAGTGCTCCATGGCCTTGACTGTGATGCTACTTCAGCACAGTTGTCAACCTATAAAATGGATCATGTGTCACTGGATTTTTGCCTTCTGAAATTTGAGTTGCATCAGAATCAGCAGAAGAGCTTGCTAAATGATGCCTTGCTGTCTTCATTTCTGGTTTCTTATTCAGTAGTTCAGCAATAATCCATAAACTTTACATTTCTAACTAATTCTCAAGTTATGTTTAAACTACTGATTTAGAGACTTACTTTGTGAACTAGTTTTTTTTTTTTAGCATAATTCTAAGATTTCACAGTGCTAACACCTACAGCAACAGAATGCATTATGAAATGGACAAATGGAAAGAATGATTGCTACTATAAGGTTACTGAGAATGAGAAATTTTGCCAAGGTCCTAAAGAATCGTGTGTGTGTGTGTGTGTGTGTGTGTGTGTGTGTGTGTGAAACCCAGAGGTCAACGTTTGTTGTCTTCCTCTACTGTTCTCTACCTTGTTTTGGAGACAGACTCCCTCACTAAGTGTGAACCTAACAGATTAGCTAGACAATGGGATTCTCCTGACTCTACTCCAAGCGCATTTCTAGGAACCCCCCAGGAAATTAGTAGTTATTAGTTTATTGCTGAATTCCACATTTGGGCCTGACCTAAATATACTAAAGAACTAGAAGTATATTATGACATATGGGGTATTACATTGTTAGGAAAGTTTTTAATTAACTGAATGTTCTTTAGAAATGGAATGAAATAGAGAGAGAGAGAGAGAAAAAAAAAAAGCTTCCCTTACAGTGTCTAATATAATTGTGAAAACACAGAGCGGAGGGAAATGTAAGAGAACACAAAGAGATTATTTAATTCATCTCAAATAGAAACAGAATTGCTGAGGCAGTTCTCACCACCTTATTTATATATTGGATTGCTCACAAATCATGATGTCACCTACCAGGCAGCAATGCATCAGCAGGTGTGTGACAGTGTAACAATGCTGAAGACAGAGGGAGAGCCACAGAGCAGAATGATGAAAAGGCATCATCAAGTCATAAAATCCGCACGGCTTTACAGATAAATATTACATAAAAGAATTACATGAAAATCAGGACCTTGCCTCAGAAACTCTCTACCACTGAGAAAGTAATGCTCATAACAAAGGCCTTAAATTTGGTAAACTAAAGGTTGGCACTTCTTGAATATCAACATTTTAATTTACAGATGGTCAACTTCTAAAGTCAGGAATCCTTTCCTTTCCACATGTATGAGATAACAACATCAATAACAATAAAGTCCACAAAAACCAATTGGCATATGGTCTCATTTTTCCATTTAAATGATATGACCTACTACCACCTGAAATTAAATGGTGCCACAAGGTAGTTCTGTGTCTTCGAGTTTTGCTTTGGTACGTATGCAACCAATTACTCCTCAGTGTTTGTGTATTTATTTATTTGAAATAAGGTTTTTATGAAACCAGGGCTGGCCTCGAAGTCACTGCACAGCTTAGGATGACCATGACTTCTGATCTTCTGCTATCTTCCAAGTCCTAGGATTACAGGTGCAAATCAAAATGCCTGGTTTTGCTGTTGTTAACTTTTTTTGAGGCAAGGTTTCACTATGTAGACCAGGCTAGCCTCCAACTCAGAGATCCAACTCCTTTTGCCTCCTAAGTACTGGATTTAAAGGTATGTGCTACTACATCAGGCTAGTTTCTACATTCTTCAATTGTGCTATTCATCATGGAAGTTCAGAGTGCCCAATATTTTTTCATAAGGCTATACTTCTTATATATAAGTGTTTACTTTACTTTTCTCGGGTGTCCAAATAAGAGACAGGATGAAGATAGCTAGGCTGGAAATTTCAAAGGCAGCCCCTTCTACTACTATTTCCAAAAGCTAGGAAAGACATATTCCTCTGGGGCTTTCATTTATTGTTATGGTTACTCAAGTGAAAATGGATATTTCCAACATGCTTTAGTCACAGGAGCTTAGAGGATTACTTAAACGTACAGGCTCCATGTACTGTGGGCAGATGGACTGTGGTTCCATTTAAAAATTAATACAACTGTGGTTCATTTTTAAAGGCATCTCTACACTCCCAGTGTCAATTTCCCCTTAAAATAGAATCATATAGCCCTTAAAGCACAGCTATATTGACTAAGAACAAAGAAAAAGAGATGCAAAGAACAGTATACCAAGATCTAATAACATAATGGATTCTGCTCACAATGGAAAGAGGTCTGCCTTGAAACCAGTTGCTTCAAATAAGCAAAGCATGTTTTTAAAACACTAGGGAAGAAACAGGGGAAGCGGTTTCATATACCATACCTCAGTTCAGTAGAAAGAGGTCGGTTAAGTACTATGTCCTGAGACATACACCTTTCATTTTCAATTGTTTTCAAATAAAAAGAGAGAAATTCCCTTTTCAAGTTGAATTGTTTAAATGCACCTACAGCTACTCCTGTCTAGCAAAGGCTAGGCAAGCTCTCCCTACTGATGCATTTCAAAAAAGGTTCAATTGGCAAACGAAAGCAAGTGCAAAGGGTTTTTGACAAAAGAGGACTAGAGGGACCACATTTTCCTTTCACAGAAATACTGTTCTAGAAAATCAGACAAGGTAGCAAGTCAACCAAGAATGTATAAGATACTGGCGAAAGGAACAAGGAATATGAACATTTTCAAACCTGCAGCTGCATAGGATTTTTACCTTAAATATTCAGGTAAGGATCATGTTATAATAATAATGGGCTAGACAGTCAAACAAAGTCACATGTTTTACCTTACACCTCATAGCACAGCCTTATCCAGCATTTTTTGAAAATGTAATTGTCTTAATCCACATAAGCACATAAATCTGAAATAAACTCCCTGGATCCTGTCTAATCATCAACATGGCTTATTTTAGACCTACAAGTATCCAGGGGTCAGGAAACAGAACAGACTAAATAAAATTCAGCAGTTCTGAAATAACTACTCTGATAAAGAGAGGGTCATTTTTAAAGCAATGTACAGTTAAAGTAGATTTCAGAACTGGTTCTAACAAATAAACATATTCTATCATCCATAATAAATTACACATTTAAAAGGATAATTATTTTTCAATTCTCAAATGAATTATATTATCTTCTTCTACGCTTTTTACTAAGTAGCACTGAAACCTACAACTTATTAAGATGACAGGCAGTCAGTTATTCTAAGTTTAGGTTTTAATGTTTTTTCTAATATCATTATAACAAAGGCATAACTACTTTATAAAACTATAACATATTTTTATTTGCATAATATCCCTCTAACTAGTTAATATGTTTTTTACTTTATTGTGAAAGGAATGACTGGTGACTAAATATTGGCCATTTTTAAAGAAGAGAAAACTTTTAGCATAAATATATACTATATATGTGAAAAGACATTAAATTTACATATTAAATAATCTATAAAGTCTATGGGGATATATACATCAATATACATTTAGGCCCACATGCCTCGGTCATTACTTCTTATAGCAGAGATGTACAGAGGATGCCTGGCAGTTAATAACTCTTCCACTGGGATAATGGTTCTGATTTTTAAGACAATGACTATGATTGGGGTGCAGGACTATGCTCAGTATGCTCTGGGAGCTCAATAAAAACTTGTGGAATTAAATTAAAGAAAATACTGAAAAGTTTTCATCTGGAATAATCCTTTTGAATATTTAATAAATCAATACATTTTGTCCTTTCTGAAGACCAAGGCCTCAAAGTCACAGTTTGGGTGGAACAAATGTGTGTGTGTTTTAAAGCATTATTAGAGACTCGAATGGGTTCAGCGCAGTTGGCTGGTTCTCTGAATCTGTTAGGTGTAATTACTGACATGAATCCAAATGCATTCGACTGAGAAGAGAGCCAAATTAACCACAATGTAGGTATATAATAGCTGTTATTATTCATTTGATACTTTTCTACATTAAGAATGAAAATATTAAGATATGGAGCCAACATATATCTCTAATAAATGATTAGGCCACCTACAACACGTTTTGGCCATTTTTTATGTAGTAAATTTTATTGTTTTTCTCCACCTGCAACAATATTCTTAGTTTTCTTCCTAGTAAAGACACATAAGACATACATAGCAACACACATACACTGTAAAGAAAAGCCAAATTTGTAATTGCCAACTTAACGCATCTCCTACACAGGACTGATGAAGTCTTGCTAAATGCTCAGCACATGGAAGACAGCTCTTACAGTTTTTATGAATCTGAGATTCTGCATTTAGAATGTAAGAAAGCTTAATGAGACCTAAGTAAATTACCTATCTTGTTTCACATATTTATTTTTGTCTTCCCATTTAAAAGAATATTTTTAGTAGATGTAGAAACTTGTTTCCTACTGGAGCTGAGAGAATGAGAGTTTAGTGCTTCTTTCTACTGAACTGATACCATGGATGCAATTACTGTGGGATGAGGTCAGAAAAAAAATAATCACAAATGATAAGGGGCTAAAATGTACTATTGGAAGAAATTCTTAGAACCTTATAATCAAGATTATGTTCTGGAGGTAGTTTAGATTAAGTATACATACTCTCATATACTTATGTGATCACTAATATTCTTAACAATGCCTTACTAGAGATCCCAGTTACCTATCATTAAGTGCATCTCATGCATTATTTGTCCCAAATTACATTTGACTAGGATATAGTATACATTTTTACTTGTGTAAATCATCAAGGCAAAAATCCTATCAGAGGAAAGGAGATCTGGGGACTGAGATGAGGACTGTGTACTGATAAGAGTTTAGACAGACAATGCATGATAAAGACTCGAGTGTACATGACTTTGTGTAAGTCATAACCAGATGAATCAAAACATCTCGAATTCTAGGCCAGCCATTTAAGTGTTGTCAATAACCACCTTCATATAGTCATGGAAACTAATTTTATTATTCATTTATTATTAAATATTTATTTAATGTCAACTGTATTCTAGACCAGTGCTCAGATATTTGTATAGGTCCTGTTATTTACTTCACATGAAAATCCCATGAAATAGATGTCATTATTTTCACTGTCTTTTAGAAGAGGAAGCTGAGGATCAGTAAGGTTAGGTGAATTCTCAAGGATACACTGCATATGGAACATTCAGGTTTGTTTGGCCTCAATAATAGGGAAGTAAACTCATTTCAATTGCGGGTTAAGTCAATGATGAGACATCTGCCTGAAATCACATGCCATAAAGAGGTTAATCACCAGATTATTAGTGATTGCTACAGTGAGAATAACTTTTTGCATTTCAACATGTTAACAGTGTTTGAATTTACAATAAAAAACTTGTTTATCAAATGAATGATAGCAACATGGCATGCATGATGCTGTCTTAAAATGGACCCTAAACTTTTTCATTAAAAAATACAGTCTAATGCCAAGGAAATGGCTTAGTAGGTAAGAATGTTTCCTGTATAAGCATGAGGAACAGAGATAAAATCATATGCACCCACATGTGGCATCAATAGGAGAGGAGTCCCTTAGTCCTGTGAAGTCTTGATGCACCAGTGTAGGAGGTGAGGCAGGAGTGGGTGGGTGGCTGCGGGAGCACCCTCATAGAAGCAGGTGGAGGAGGGATGGGATAGGGGGATTGTGGAGGGGAAACAAGGAAAAAGGATAGCATTTGAAATATAAATAAATAAAATATTCAATAAAAAAAAGAAAATGAAAAAGCCAGGCATGGCTGGCATGCAACTGTAACCGCTATGCTGTGTAATGGGGAGAAAGTACAATTGCGGGGGTGGGGGCTGATGGCTGCAAATGTAGCTCCAGATTTAGGATTCCTTGTCTTAAGGGAAGAAGATGGAGGGTGATAGCAGGACAGTCAACATTCTCCACTGGAGTCCACCTGCTCATGGAGGTACTCATGGTATACATAGCTTACTGTGCTAAAAACTCCAATGACCTGTGCAAAATTTACTGTGTTGAATAATTTTGAGAAAGCAACCCCAAGTATCCATTGAAAAATTCAAATCCTAGAGAACAAAGAGAAAACACTCTGACTTTGAACAAATATAGATTTCCTTACATGTTTGGTAATATAGGGAACAAAGTAGTTTTAATAAGTAGGGCATCGTCCAGATTTTCATCATGTCTTCATAAAGAAGGTTTTACCAAGTATATGAACTTTCACTGCATTAACATCTATGAAGCATTCATTAGCATGTGTAAAATATGGAAAGATGGTGGTATGTATTACTTCAGTAATTTATATTATCAGAGATGCTTAAACACTACTTGAATCAGTTCCATCATTTGTGGTATTTTGCATCTATAATTTGTGTTATTATCATTTAAGATGTGGACTATGACAGCAGGAAACAGTATTAATTTATCCTCATTTAAGAAAAATGTATGATAAAATGTTTTATTTACTTGGATGATATTTTTGTTTTCTTAGTTAAGTAACTCTTTCTAGTTCAGGCTACCTTAAAGTTGAGATCTTCCTTGCCTCTGCCTCACAAGTGCTATGATTACAGGTGTGTAACACCTTGCCCAAGTCAAGATGTAATTAACTTGAATCTTATAAATAGATTCTATCAACTGTTTTTTCTAGAAATTACAACTTTGTTAAGTATAGTTGAAGTTTATTATGAAAAAGGTTTCATAAAAATCTAAGAGCAGGTGTTTAGAGAGGGGGATGGAGATGGACAAGAAAGAGAAGTACTGTAGAGATAATATCTTATGTCTATATGAATATGGTACTTGTCAATAACAAATCTCATTCCTGCCTATGGCTTAGGCAGGAAATAGAAGGTGGGACATCTAGGAGACAGAGTGAATGAATCCTGGGATAGAGCCAGAGAGAAAGATAAACCTGGGAAGACAAGAGGGAATGGACACATGGTACCTGAGCACAGGTAACCAGCCACATGGAAAATATAGATTAAAATAAATAGGTTATCTTAGATTCTAGTAAGAGAAGAGCCTAGTAATTTGGCCAGTGTATTTGTAAATATATTTTGAGTGAGTCTTATTTCTGGGATCATGGGGTTGGAAGGAAGAATGGGCCCCAACATCTACAGAGGACAGTAGTCCATGATCTAGGTTAGGACAGACTTCCTAGAGAGTGTGTCTGTGTATAGCATTAACATGCTAAGGTATATGCATCAAAACTTGCTATTCTATTCTATAAAGACTGATTTATCCTCATTCTTTATCATTGTACTAGAAGAAACAGATAATTATAATTTCCATATGATATAATATAAGGAATAACAAAACCATTCCTGATTAAATAATATTTGATCAGAATCACAGCTGTAGTTTGCAATTTAAAAACATCATTTTTTATGTATTCTTTTTCTATTGCTTTATGCAAGTCATTGCAGGTAATTTGCTGACTTCCATAAGCATGAAAAGAAATAGATTTATTTACAAATATTTGGTAAGCTTTCTTTCTCTCTCCACATAACTAATTAATGGTTTTAATGGTTCCTAAGTTAATTATCATCTATATCAACATAAGCACAGGTTGGAGAATGTAGATTATTCTCCGCACTTTATGTAGTTCGTATACTGTGCACACACATTTTCGAGCACATTTATTGATTTAGCATAATTTTTGCTGCATGTAAATTAGCTTTCTCCATTTTACATTCAAATAAATACTATATTACTGTGCATGCTCTAATTATGATTATTTGGGAAATGGTGCAATAAATGTTAGTTGGATGAATGAAATAACCTAATATACTAAAAGACGTCAATATATAATTATGTATTGGTAAAACTATGCAGCTCTGAAAAAATAAGCCTCTTGCTCTTTGGTACATCTGTGACTTGCAACTCACACTGTCTCTCTTCATTCCTTCATGAAATTTTTCCTTCCTGCTAGTACTGCCTTAAACCACCACTGGTTTAAAAGTCTTTGAAGAAAGAATCAGCTGCTAGCTAACTCCTTTTTCTTCACCTTTCACTGTTCTTTCCCAGCTATGTCCTTCTAGTAGTCACCTCTTCTTTCTTGTGCTTCAGGTTTACTACCTCAGCAATCCTTAAAAGAATTCCTTCAATAACCTGGGCTCTCCTCTCTCATCATGCCATACCTCTTGTGACTCACTTCCAAGGACTTTCGTACATTGGCTCTACCTTCTCTTTCCCCTAGTTCTCAAAACCCAACTTTTTCCCTAACTATGGTAATAGCAGAAAATATCCATTTAGCATGATAGCACTAGAGACTGAGAATATGTCAAGACATCATTATGTATTAGGTGTGTATGCTCAAGTACAAATAGTCCCCACCTCCTAGTTAGTACTCACAATAAAAAATTACTGATTTTTTTCGTATTATATTCATATTGTATATGAAGAAAGTCAAACACAGAAAGCCTCAATATACCGACGAAGATTATAGCCTAGAAATGATGGAGGCAGGACATGAATTTAGGAATTCATGCTCTTCACTTTGCTGTATGTTCCCATGGTCCATTAAACATAGCTTACCAGAGGCCTGTTACCAGATGTGCTGATATGTAACTCTGCTGATGTTATTTAGCAAAATTTGACCCAGTTTTCAAGGAGTAGCTCAACTAATATGCACAGAAACTACTCTTAGCCTTCTCCATGAAAAGTTGACATTTTGCCAAACTAAATTGATTTTTCCCTTTGGATAGGCCTACAAAGCAAATAATCTCTATCATGTAGTGGCACACAATTTACTAGTTGCTGCTTCAGCTTTATTAAATCTCTTTGATAAAACTGAAAATGTCTTGAAGGTGAGAACGATTTCTTGAGCATTTTCCGTATTCTTCAATGAGTATTGAATGACTCATAGGTATCAAGAGAGTTACTATACTTAATTATCTCCTTTAATCTACACAAGATAAATGTCACTGCCCTATATTACAGCTGAACGACCTGAAGCATGAATGGAAACAGGAAAAAGACCAGTGCATAAACCTAGGTGGTGGAGCAAAAATGAACTCCTTCTTTAACACAGCAATTGCTTTTTAACCATACTCACAAAATGGGGCCTCTTTAGCATAAAATACCTATTTTCTCATTTAAAATAAAATATGGTTTAAAATAAAAATATGGTTTCCTGTTATCACTTTTGCCTTCTGATCCATAGTTTTCTAAAAACTGAGAGTTGATCCATGACATTTTAATGGCTTTATCTTGAATATTAGCATTTATTTGTTTGGCTTTTGTTATATCTTTATTTCTAAACTCAGTTGATTATGTCTAGATTTCAGATATAATCTTTTGTATTATAAATATTCTGTTAATTTTGTACAATTAAATCAGAATATGTTTCTCTATCATAAGTGTATATAATTTTGCCAGGCAGACAATTATGTTTCATTATTGTTATCTAGTAGTTTTATGAGTTCATGGAAGGTTTTTCTATAATAGTTTGTCATTTTCTTAAGTTGATACAAACTAGAAACTGTTAACAAGAACATGTAGTTTTAGTTAAATTTTAAAAGATTTTTAGTTATTATTAATTTTGTGGTACTGGAAATAGAACATGGGCCTTGCATGTGAGAGACAAGGATTTGGCTATATCACCTGTTCCTCAGTTATTATTTTAACTATATATATTTACAGGGCACAGTGTGATAATTATACACATATATGCAATCCCCAATGATCAAATCAGAGTAATTAGCATAAGCAATTTTACCATTTTGGATTAATGGATAAATTTATACATATTTATATGGATGTTCATCTTGAACTGCTAGCCTCCAGAAGTATGAGATAATACATATGTTGTTTTAATCTACCAGTTTACACCATTTCTAGTAATCTTTACTACTTTACTCTTCAAACAACACCCTGTACATGTAGTTAAGACTTCCTTCCTGGGTTTCATTCTTCGTAAAGAATTTCCTTAAAGATACCCTTAAGATTTTCTTTCCAAGGAATTGAAAACCAAACACGTTCAAGTGATATTATCTATTGTAATTCTCAAAACAAATGAACTTTCCTTCTCTGTGAATGAATATATTCCCTTCTACAGAGCACTCACTCTCAATTCCTACATAGAAGCAATCACCAGTTGCCAACTCAACTTTTTGACACTCTTCTTGTGATGTTTAATTTTATATGTCAAATTGACTGAGCAATATTGCCCAGAAATTTGGTCAAATATTATCCTTGTTTCTGTGAGGCTACTTTTGGAAGATGCTACCTTTCAAATTGATAGACTTGAATAAATCAGATTGCATTTTCTTTTACTCACCCATCAGCTGAAGATCCTACTAATACACAAAGACTAATTTTACTCAAGCAGGAGGAAAAGCAGACTCAGACGTGGCTGTCCCCTGGGTTCTAGCCTGTGGACCTTCCTTGTAAATTATGGACTTGACAGTTTCGATAAGCACATGGACTAATACCTTAAAATAAGTCTGTTTTGGAACATAGACAATACTACAGAACAGCTGCTATTAATGTTGATTGATAGACACAAGGATAAATGTAAAAATTCTGGAGTTACACAACTTCTATCTTATCTCGCTGCTAATAATATCTGTTTGTGTACCCTATTTGCCAAATTCCTTAAATTGTATGACCTTCAGCTTCGTTTCCAAATAATGAGATAATTAGAGTACTCACTGCATAGAGATAAAAAGAATTGATTTGATGCTTGTCTTAGAATGTAGTAAATCTTAGAATGGTGCTTGTTATCTGCTCAATATTATAAAAGTGCTTGAAATTTTTATTATTGCTAAATATGGCAGGAAGTATTCCAATATCAAGCATACTACTTTGTATCTTGATCAGATTTGGGTTTGCTTGAGTTTTAATTTGACCCTCTGGATCTCTTAGTGTTAAAGAGAGGAGAAAGGCTATGTCTTTTCTCCCTGCTGTGAAAGTTACTTAAAAACTGCCATGCCTTCCATTCTCATCCTCTCAGTGCAGACACCTGAATACTAATCACTTTTTCTTCTTTCCATCTGTCCCCTCATCATCCTCATTTGTTTTGAGATAAAGTATAATTCATTCTATAACTCAGTGTGGCCTTACCTTTGTGATCTCCCTGTTTCTACTTCCTTAGTGTTGTCAATATAGATATACACAAACATTCTGAGTATTTTGGACTCTCTTCTTCAACATCTAACAAAAAGAAAAATCTACCTCTTGTTAGCTGAGAGAACATTTAGTGGATATTACTGTGAATGCACCTGTACTGCCTACTTAGCTGAGTAAGATGCTCGGCAGTCCTTGTTTTCCCAACTGGTAATAGTGCTGTCAATATCTATCAGGACTTGGAATGTTCAAGTCCCCAAGGAGGATTGTTGTTACAGCACTGACAATAGATATAAGCCAACAAAGTGAAATTCAGGTCTGACCCTCCTACCCCAGACCAGTTTTTCACTTCTCATCTCACTCTCTTCTTCCTCCATGATGGCCTTCTCTAGAACATACTATCATAACAAATAAAAATAACATGTCAACCATACAAAAGCTCATACTGATTACCCATAATTTACAGTGTTCAGTGCAGAATGATCAGAAATACAAATAGCTACATAAGCAAAATATAACCAGAAAAAAGAATACCATGAGTTTTCTACCAGGAATAAAATCAGTTTATAATTAAACAAATTTAAAAAATTAAATCACTTTATACTTTACCCATCATTATAAATTTCAATTGCTGTAATAGGTCAGACTAAAGATAGAACCTATGGTAATGTCCATGCTAAGTAAATGCTCCTCCACTCAGCAATATGCCCAGGGACCTTTATCAATATATTATAATACATGTTAATTCTAAGATAGAGTGTAACTAAGCTGTACCAAATGGTCTAGACATGGAAAACTTTGTGGCTCACAGGCCTACATGGCTACACCATATGCAAAGCATTGGAAATGGTTTTGTACCTTTGTTCATATCAATGAGCTGCTTCTTCTTCTTCTGGCGTTCCAGCTTCTCCTGCTCAGCTTTCTCTTTTGCAAGCTTTGCCCTCCTGCTCTTCTCTTCTATTTCCTTTCTCTTGTGATTTTCTTTCAGTGCTTCCTAATGACAAAAGTAAAATTTAAAAAATTATGTTTTTTTCCTACACACCATATAGTGGAGAAGGTGTACACTTTAAAAACTTCTACAATTTAGCCGAGACAGGAAATTTTCATAGCAGCCTCAGAGTATGGACATATACTGTTTGTTGACAGAGTCAAATAATTACACTGAAGACATCACTTCTGAAAAAAAAATATTTGAAATAATCTTTTCAGTTCTAATTACGTGTTGTGGCAGGAAAACAGGGTTATTTATGTTATAGGTATAACAATGCAAATACTTGCTTTATTGTTAAAATATGAGCTACTCGATATACAAGCAAACTAAGTATTTGATCACTTATTGAATATTTTCCTGTTATCTGAAAAATGAGTTTAAAAAACTCTACCTCATAGAATATTTGTGAAGAGAAATGAGTTGTGCACTTGAAGTGCTTCCAGCAGAACCTAATACATTATAATCAAGGTAGTTTCGTCTATAATGTGGAGATGGTTGTGTTGCTGGAGGAATGATTACATCTAATGATTCAGGACGTGAAACAATCACCTGCAAGTTTGAGAGCTTTTTATATGCTGAAATTGTTGGAAATGATGAAATAGATTTCCAGCTCTTTGATATTTATGGAATTCCAGTGAATCCTGTACACGATAGCTGAGAAACTTGAAGCAAAGTGATCAGATGAAATAACATCAGCCTCTTTGGAGATCAGAGAAGTCACTATTTTAAAGACACATCAACTACCAGTTCATTTCTTCGCGCTCTGTTTCCCCTGATTATGATTGATGGATCTACTACATAGCATGTGCATAAACTTTCCCTAAAACTATAAAAAATAAGAAGATAAAGAAAACCCCAAGAATAAGCATACATTTACAAGATGGTGTGTGTGTGTGTGTGTGTGTGTGTGTGTGTGTGTGTGTGTGTGTTGAGAGTCTCAGTCTATACCGAAATATTTTTTTTCTTCATGTTAAAGGGCACAATAGTGCAACATCCTCCTGGAAAAGCTTCTAAACAAATTTACTGGCTTGAAAGATTGGTTTCCTCCTATAAAATATAACTGATTTTACATCTGTGACATCTACTACCCTGGTTAGGCAAAATACTCCTCACATTAGGCTATCAGCACACAACTATCTAGATATTTTAGATAGATTCAAGGATTTCTACTACTATCATTTTGGACAGATTGATGATGATGATGATGTTGTTATAGGGGTTGGCCTATGCATTGGAGAGTGTTTGATGGCATTTTTTGCCTCCAGCCACTAGATGCAATTAGCATCTCTTACAATGTGGCAACTAAATAAGTCTCTTGAGCCTACCAAATGTCACTTGAAGGGCAAACATATCCAGATTGAGGTTTCAGAAAGGAAATTCTGAAAACAAGTGACCATGGAGAATTAAGCCTTAGATGGGCACACATAAAACCTCTTCCAATACAGAAAGAATATCTTTATGGAATTATCAGAATGGGAGAAAGAAAGAACTTAAATGCTGGAAGATATGAAGAAGGGTTGTCTTATGGGTTTCAGGGGTGCTGCCCACTAGTGGGTTACTCAGATACCAGTGAACAGCTTTACTTTCATCCCCTCACAAGCAGCCCTGCTTAATCCCAATGTGTGGTGAGGCAAAAACAAAGTAAAAGAAAATAAAAAAAAATGTAAGAGGGTCTTGGTGAGAGGTAGGTGGAGGCTGGTGAGGATAAGGAGGCTGAGAAAAGACAGAGGGATTAACATGACTAGGATATATTAAAATCATGTATGAAATTATGAAAAGATGAATAATAATTAAAAAACACACAGTGCTGACTTTGAATGAGGTTGCCATTTCTAAATGTGGAAACTTCTAAATGATTTTAATGTATTTATTTACCTGGGGTTAGGCATTTATATAATGTGAAAGGTATGTAGACAATCCTTGTCTTTTCATTCCATGTTTAGTGTTTATTTTATTCTTAAAGGATGAGGGAGAAGACAATGTCAATGTGGCACCAAGAGCACAGGAAACATTAAAAATAAATTAGCACTTCATCAAACAAAAAAAAACCATTCATCAAATGACACTGTTGGTATAGTGCTAGATCTTCTTGCTGGGCACAAGGTTCATAAAAGTAATTAGTAATTAATTAATAAGAAAACAACACAACAAAGAATAAAGAGAAGACCTGAGAATGGGAGAAAATGTCTGAAAACAACATATCTGATAACAATATTAAAGCAATGAAGGAAAAAATAAAACCCAAAAAAAGATGGTAAAAGATTTTAGGATCTGTCAAGTTATACCACAGTACAAATGAATATATAAAAATACATATTTGATAAAGTCCAGAAAGTATAAGTTGGCTTTTAAAAAAGAAGATAACAATATAAAAAGACATTATATATTTTGGCCCCAAGATGGAGAAGTTGTATGATTTCTGGTAAGTTACATGAAAGGAGGTAAGCAGCAGAAGAGAGGAAGCAGGTTGACATTTGTGTATATGGTTGTTGTTATTTTTAATATTATTTTATTATTGGCCCAATATTTCATGTGCTAAACAGTCACCAAAATCCAGGTGAACTCTGATATTGTCATTCTAATGTGCTATTACAATTGAAGACTACTATTGTGAGTGTGCTTCATAACAAACTTACTAACATGGAGAAATAGCCAGGTAACTTTTGTCATTCTTCTTGTAACTCCTTCTTTCCTTCTTTCCTTCCTCTTTAGTGTATTTCTGTGTGCACACACATGTGCAAGAAAGACAGAGAGGAAGGGAGGGAGAGTGGAAGGGAGGGAGAGAGAAAGAGAGAGAGGGAGAGGGGGGAACTCCTGTATAATAGCAACACAGGCTATCCATGAACTTCATATGTAATGGAGAATGACTTTGAACTTCTGATCCTTCTGTAGTTCCTTCCTGAGCACTAAATGTTGGGACTGCAGGCATAGACAGCCCACTTTCCCACTATTTTAAGTTAGTTGTGCTTGGGACTGTGCCCAGTGGCTCTTTCAGGAAGCCCTCTACCCACTCAACTATATCCCTGCATCCCTCATCCACTTCTAACATCCTAAAATCCTTGGGATGTCAAAAAGGATAGTGTATTTGGCATGCCAGTGGATCTACAAATAGAGAATAGTAGCTCCTGTCACAGAAGTTCCTGCACTTGAACTAGCCCAAGAATCCTCCTATGTATCACTTCATCTGCATGTTTATTTGTAAAGTATTGTTACCAGTAAGTTGGTAAATACTGTTTTCCAGAATACCTTGAGCTGCTTTAGGAAATTAGTCTAGCCTTAGGATGGATGAGTGTTCAGTGACACAAACTAAAGTCTGGGCCTGGTTTTTGAAATGGGGAGGGAAGCAGGCTTTGGGGCTAAACCCTCAGACTTTGGGATCTGATACTATCTCCAAGTGGGTAGTATCAGAGTTCAGACTGTAGAACACCCAGGTATTCTCCACAGTGACAGGATACATTGTACTCACTGAGAAATGGTCTTATCTTTTGAGGTCAGAAAAGTCTTCTACAATGATTGCTACAGTATAGTATGCTTACTCTCATAACAGTTATGCTTTTAATAGAAATCTACCTTAGGTTGGTAAGGCTCTGTGCAGAATCTTATTCATCATTGGCTTGCTAGCCTGTTAAATTAATAACTCTGTCTGGGGGTCAATTTTCAGTTTCAAGTCATATACTTTGGCTGCCAACATGTTGATGTGGTTGAAGACAAGCTTAAACATGATGGGCAGGAATAAAAGTATTACCAGGACAAAAAGGGCTAGCATGATCAAGCTATATATGACATTCTTGAAGCTTGACCAAAATAGAAATACTGATCTCAAGCCATGGCTGGATCAATTTCTGATAAACTTTGCATCTATCTCTCCTTGATCAACCTGTTGACTTGAAAACTCTTGGTGAAACCAGTAGCTTATAGTGTTTTGGGGACATACAACACCTTGGTGAAACCAGTGACAAATTTACAAGCATGTTTTTACCAATTTAACAAAAATAAATATGAAATATTTGAAAGCTCTCAAATATATTGACAAGATCTATTGCTAAAAAATTAGAAATCTACTATGTGCCAAGTGTTTTTAAGACATAGTATCTAATCTCTATAAAATAAAAGAGCTCACATAAGTATTATTCAATCTCATTTACAAAACATGAAACTTCAGTTCAGACAGATGAAGATAACATGTTCAAAGCTACACAGATGCTTAAGTACTAGAACCACTTATAGTTGCTTGGCATCCTCAACTATGTTTATGTAGACTGTACTCAAGAGGAACTGTTAAGAAAATTATAGAACAATTGACTACATTTGAATTTCAGAAAAACCATAAATAATTTTATAAATATATGCATATTCTATACAATATTTAGGACACATTTATACCAAAGAAAAGATACAATACCCAGCATACACTGATACTAAGTTATTATTTACCTAAAAGTCAAGTTTTTCTGGACAGCCTGTATAATATGTATATATGTATGTATATGTAGGAATTTCTCAGTTTTCTCCTTTTGATTTTTGACAAAAAGGTTTGATATGTAGCTCAGGCTAGAATTCACTTTATAGCCTAGACTAAGCTTGATCCTATGATCCTCATGATTCAGCTCCCAAAGTGTCAGGATTACAGCCACCATGCCTGGCCTGTATCTTGAATTTTCATTAGATAAATTGGCAGTCCTTTTCTCAAACCTCTGCTAGTTTTTTCTATGTATCTTTTGATTTACTATGCTATTTAATGAAGTCTATAGAAATTACTATATTAAAATGCCAAAATCTAAACTGTTTTGAGATAGGATAAGAAATTCTGATAGGCCATATGTTGTCTACTGCCTTGAATCACGGCATTTCTGCAACATTCCTCACATATTCCTTTAAAAGTGATTTTTATGATGAATAAAATTCAAAACTATGAGTTTATATAAAATTTTAACTTATACAACTGAAGATTGTAGACAATTAGGTAATCACTAATATCAAGGTCTCTAAGAATTCAAATTTGTAGCTATGCAAATAGATTACATTTCTGGATGAAATGGATGCTTAAATGAATATCTAGCAAAATATTCAAGAGATTTAACTATTAAGTTCATCAATCCTCATAACAATGGTTTCATATCAATTGGCTTTAATTACACTAGAGTGAAAAGTAAGAAATTTCAAGATCTGTTTAACTTCTAAAAATACAGGAGCTGATAACGAAGGAGAAAATTCTTTAGAGGAATATATCCTTATCACCTTAATTATTACAAAACCAAAAAAAACAAATGAGTCAAAAACAGGAGGATAAAATTAGGAACATGCTTTGTTAAAGGGTGCTAATTCAAAAAAAAAGGTTTTTATAGTAACTTCCTACAAGGTAAACAATATGTTCACAGAAAGAGGTCTCAGTTTTACAGTAAAACTATCTTTTAAGAATCAGTAAAAACAATGAAAGAAAATATAATAGATACTGTGTCTAAAATTTACTATGAAATAGTCATCAATGTATTTTATATCTGTCAATGAAATCTATATTGCTTTGTTGGAAATGAATGAATAAACCATCTTACCTCCCTTGGTGTTCGTAATTACCAAGTGAGTCCTACTAAGTAAAAATGGCATATACAAATATGTAGCTCATGCAAATGCAACAATTTTCTATTTATTACATAAAGATTTAAGAAAAACAATTAAAACAAAGATTTTGAAAAGCCACAAGGAAAGCTACTCTTTTATATGCTTCACATTCTTTCATTCTATCTATCTATCTATCTATCTATCTATCTATCTATCTATCTATCTGGAGATAATCAACCACTGTATGATTGGCTATAAAACCTAGTCCACAGAAGAAAATGAAGGGTGTGTATTACTGTAAATTCATCTATGAATCCGTGTTTGGAGAGTTTACATTACCTATAGTATCAAACTATCACTGAATTTGTACCTTTATAACCATATATATGTATATGAATTATACATAGGAGCTTATAATTCTCCCAGAAGATATAAGTAATAAATGAAAAGCCCAGTTTCAGGTCTGAGATTCCTCTCCTTGAGACTTTGAAGGTCCTGGAGACTTCCTAAATAGTACAGGCTATTGCAATTGCTCTTGGTTGCCCACAGTAATGTGATGGTAAAATCCTATTGCTGAAGGTAGCACATATATTGGTCATAGATTATGCAGGAATCAAGTTGGTACTGACTAGAAATATTCTTTCCTGCTGGAGAGCTTTCATAGTTTGGAAAGTACTATGTAGGCAGCTGAAGAAGAAATTAACAGTCTTACTCTGTTGTGAACTCTGTAAAGGACAATAATGACTAGAATAGAAAGGTATGCTATGGGTACAATAGTGGCATATGTTATGGAGGTAACCAACCACTTTATGTTTGGCTGTAAGGCTTACATTACAGGAGGAAATGCATTATGGCTGGTACTATAAATCGATCCAAGAATCCATGGTTGGCGAGTTCATGGACCTGCAGCATCAAACTATCACTAAATTTGTCCCTTTATAACCATATATTAATTAGTGTAGCTCTCTGAACTCACCAGAGGAGTTTCTTAGTACAGTGGATAATCGCTAATGCAGAAACTGCAAATAAGGACTTTGCATCATTTCTTTACTATTTATCTCAGAATAAGTGATTCACTTAGTATGCCTAGATTTACTGAAGAAGCCAGAGTATCAGACTATACTGCCAACCTATGGGATGGTGGCAATAATGTATAGGGATGCCCTTGCCCATTTAGTTAATCCTGTCTGGAAATGTCCTCTCTTTTCTTTTATAAAAATTCTCCCTCCTACCACAGTTAACTACAGTTTAGCTTTAACTGTCCTGGGTGTTAGTGAGACTTATGTAATTTTCTACAGAAAATTTTCCCGGAAGCCATATTAAAGAATTGTGAAGATACACATCTCAATGTATCATATCACAATGTAATGTACAAATAATCTTGGCTGTATTATTTGTTGGTTTGATATATGTGGGTGAAAATTCTCAATATTTGAGGAAATAGTAAAGCAAGATCCACATTTGTCCAGATTTTCCTCTCCCATTTTAGATTACACCAGTTTACAAATGAGAATATTAATGTGAGCTTCTCAGCTTTTGGTTGAAAAAAACTGTAGGACCATATGACTGCAAGACACTGGGCTGAGGAAACCACTGCAGTCCGTCATTAGAATTTTCAGCAGCAATCCCTGGTCAAATTAAAGCTTTCTATTAAGGGAAGGAAGAAATCCTATTCTTTAATTAATAGCAAACAACATTAGATAGTCCTCCTTTATAGTTTCATTGTGCTTAAAGGGCATATTGGATTGAAGAAGTCATGACAAATGCTGAGGGCAATGAGTTTTCAACAGCAGCAACCAGACTTGGAGAGTCAGAGCCTCTTAAGACTTTATAAGCACTATAATACTGCTAAACTTTTTCTTTCTGCGAGATTTCCACTTATTATGGTACAAGTGACCTTTAAAGTTCCTCTTATGAAATATCTCATGAATACTTCATCAACCAATCAGCTACAATTGCAACAGAGGTATAACTTTCTTACTTACAGGCGTAATTGAAACCTTGATTAGCTTCCTCAAGTACTTAGGTGACTCAGTAACAGACACTGAACAAATATACTGATAGCATGGCTAGATATTGCTTAAAGTCTTGCTCTTTAACCTATGTAAATATGGTATGAATCACAGATGTATCCTGTGCCACACATAATGATGCAGAAATCAAATAGAACCTCTATTCTCTTTGATTCTTATATTCCTTGCTTTCTACAGACAATGCATTTGCCTATTTCCTTTCTGGACTGTAATTTCCTCTCCCACATTTTTCTCTTTCATCTGAAATTTGCTTTTCATCTGCATTTGTTTTTCTGGCAGAAAATTCATTTACTACTTATATACTATTCAGTATGCTTCCAATAGTCTACAAAGGCTTATATCCTATTACCCTGTATAAATTCTTTGACCGTCTACAATTTGTCCATTGACATCCAGTCTCATTAGCTCTTTAGCTTACCTTGAACTTTCACACCCATATTCCCTCTAGTCTCTCACATACCTCCATCCAGCACCCCCCCCCCGATTTATTTATTTTATGTAAATGAGTACACTGCAGTTATCTTGAGGAATACCAGAAGAGGGCATTGGATCCCATTACAGATGGTTGTGAGCCACCATGTGGTTGCTGGAAATTGAACTCAGGACCTCTGGAAGAGCAGTCATTGCTCTTAACTGCTGAGCCATCTCTCCAGCGCCTCCATTCTCCGTCTTAATGTCTCCACTCTCACTACTACTCACCCTCACCATCTTATACAACAGAAACCCCTAAATTCCTTGTGTCTTCCTCTTTCCTAATGTCGAATTCAGAACATAAATAAAGGGTCAAACTGTAGTTAAAATTTCTATACTCTTCAGTTTCTGAGAATTAACAGCTGGAGCTGGTTGATTTACATAATAACCGTTTTCAGCCTGGGAGTTTTCAAAACGTTAAATTACCAAGAACACCTCCACACATAGTTCCCCATATACCTCATATTTCTTTATTGTGAAAAATCATGGCAGGCTTTAAAAAACCACTAAGGTACTTTGGAATGGTGGCTTGCTTTCTAATCATCTATTGGCTTCGGGTCATTGACATTTATATCAGTTTTCTTAGAAATGCCAATGCTCAGTGTTTCTGAGGCTTCATATTTGTGACTTTTCATGTCGTTGTAGCTCAATTTTCTGTCCAGAAAATTCCTTTGGACATAGATTAGCACTTACAGATAGCCTCCAAGGTTAAGTGAAAAGATGAATGCTAATTTCAAAAGTGAGGTCTTTGCTGGCAAGGAGATACTTACACGGCCATCCAGCATTGGTATCATACATACAGCTTTTCAGTATCCTTTGTTTTAAGACAAAATGTTTTCAGATTTGGGTGGATGCTTTATAAAAAGTTCTGTGAATTGGTTTTTGTAAATGATTCCCTTCTGGCAGGGAATAGAATCATGGAAAAATCTAATTTGCTACAGGTGAGGAAGGCAGCTGAAGTGAATACAAGTAAGTGCTCAAGGAAGAAGCCCTCTTTTATTCTGCACAACCAGCTCACTGCTCATACTCCTTAGGAAACAAATAAAAAATTAATGTGTCTTTCACTTCCAGTACATATCTGGAGGTTTGACAGACAAACAGATCTTTGCACACCAGCACGGTCGTGAAGAGAATCTCAAAGGTAAATTATTAAAAACAAGAAGAAAAAAGACTGTTATGTGCAAATCTCCTTGGATATTAAACTTGCAGTTGGTTACAAGCGGTCATGCGCCAATAATGCTGGCTGGCTGTGATCCCCAAGGCCTTCTTTTAAAATTTGCCTTACGACTGCAAAAAACATGGGATATGAAGTTGGAGGAAAAACTGTCTCTCTCGTCACAGTCCATTAGAGTTCTGAACTATGATTAGCTAGAAGTTAATCTGCAATCTGTATGCTAGAAAAGCTTTTCAAATGCTGTAGGTTTCAGCAGACATTTTGGTTATAGGAATGTGAGCATCCATCTTTGCATCTGGGAAAGAAAAACAATTGAATTCAACATGTCTCTATGGACCACTATTTGATTAAAATCTATGAATTGCTTTGAGTGACTATAGGAAATTAATCTATAACTTTTTGAGCTAAAGGATGAAAATGAAATTCTGAAGTGACTGATACAATATTTTAATCGAAAAACATCTCAGGAAAGTGGAAGTGGAAGAAAACATAGCAGTGTTAAGTTACAGTTCTAAGGCCTGTGTTTACTGTTATGATAGTGTCTCTAAGTAGCTAGAAGTGGCAGTCCAATCAATAAGGTTTTCTTGTTTCGCTTTTCCATGCTGAGGATAAAATGCACAGCCCCACATAAGTTATGAATCATCGAGCAATATGATCTCTGGCATCTCAATATGGTTCTAATGTGACCAACTGAGGTATAGTGAGAAGCATGGTGAGACTTGGATGAGTATATCAAGTTACCTTGACAAGTAGAATTTATAGACTTGACGAGTAGGAACAGTCCTTGAGAAACATGAGCCTGAGTCCTCTAACTGTAGAGAGAGTTCCATGACCTCCCCCAGGAACCTATTTTGATACTGTATCACTTGTATAAAGAAAAAAAGAAAAAAAAAAAAACTTCCTTATATCTCAGCAAAAGCTGTCAGTTTTTAAGTCTGTGTCTTGTTTATTGACCTCTGTGTAAAAGAAAAAAGTCAAAATCTTCCTTTAAAATACTTTCCTAGTGGTGTAACTTGTCTTCAGGACTCACTGGAGTGCCCAAGTTCCAAAAAAGTTAACCCTCAAGTACAATATAATTTTCTTTTCAGTTTTAGAGTGATTTATGGGGAGGGGTGGGTCTTAAGGGCCTTGGGGAAAAAATCTGTGGTCTCTCTCATTCTCTGTCTTTCTGTCTCTATCTCTATCTCTATCTCCATCTCTATCTTCTCTATCTATCTCTCTCCCAGATTCAATGCTCCTGCCTCAGACTCTTTGAATGCTGGAACTATACAATTCAGTATCAGTTTCTAGAATAAAAAGTTCCTCATAGATCTTTTTCCATAAGTTTAATAATACCTGGGTATCCTCCTGGGTCTTTTCTACCTGTTGGACATTATTTTTGAATTATAGGTTTCTCCATTCTGCTATGTGTTTCCCAAAAATAAGAAAACAAGGATTGCAACAATACTTTAACAGGTGTGCCATTTCATTTCTACCAGTTTTGATGCTCAAATTCTTCTAAAATATAGTATCTGTTTTGTACTATTTTAAAGTGCAACTGTAAAGTTAAAAGATCGGTTCCAATATGTCTGTTGAAGCCATTAATCGTCTTTTCAAACAGCCACCTTGGGAAGCCATAAACTTATTTTGGTGAGGGCATTAATCTGTGTTTGAAATTCCTCTTTCTGAACTAAACTCTGATTTTACTGCAATCAGTTTCATTACTTCAGATTCACATTATTTTTAAGCAGAAATTTTGTTACCCAGTTCCATCATCTATTTTACTATAACACTTGGTTTAATATCATTTTTGGCTATTTTCCGAAATGACAGCAACCTAAAATTTAAACATTTTAAGTGCTCCTGGATAGATCTAAAACTCATACCATAGAACACTTAGAGAATTTTAAAACAGGAGTTTTCCAAAATTCTATGACAAGGGCATTATCTTTTAATAAAGATAAGTTCATTTGACTATATACATTTCTGGTATGTTCTTTAAAAAAATCATCACACTTCACACACTGCCTAATGCATGATAAATACTGTTTCACTAAACCTTACAAGTATTTATTTTATGATATATTTGTACCAGCCTTGTTTCTGTATTATTTGTTTGATGTTCTTATTCATATTTTAACTCTATCTAACTGAACTTGACTTTATTTTGATGTAATATATATATATATCATAAATGTTTTTTCTCCCACCTTATCTTATTTTGAATGAAATGTTTGAAATTTTTCTAGATATATACAGCCATTTAACTTTTCTTTGGGTGATAGGAAAGACAGGAAAAGGTAGAAGTGACAAGGCAGATAAGACAAAAAAAATTTGGTTACTATCTAGGTATTTTTGCCTTCAGTGATATGAAGGATATAATCACACACACACACACACACACACACACACACACACACACACACATTCTTTACCATGTTTATTACAGAGAGTCATTCCTGAAGCTTAGTCACTCATGGCACTGTGCTGTGACAGAAAGAAGTTCTAGAAATGTTAATTTTCTGTGGCTCTATGTCCTAGACTCAAGTGTGTTACTGCCTTAATGTCAGATGTACTGGTATCCTGAAATTTACTGTTTACTTCTCTTTAAATGTTATTGATAATGAATGTTACTCAGGAAGGAATACAAATCTTAGTGAATTAGCAGATATTTCTCTCTCTTGGACTAGAGGGAACTGATTCTTCCATAGAAGTAAATTAAAATGGTTGAGTTCAATTTTCTTTTCACAAAGCTATCTTGATTACCAGTCACAACTCTGTGCTTTTCTAAGTACAAAGTGATTGTTTGCTGATTTGTTGTGCTATCTTCCAAACTATTGACAGCAAGATGTCCTTCAAGTAATTATGGGGTTGTACCTTTCCCTTTATTGATGCTGTCTGAATAATCAGTGTAATTTTCACACACACACACACACACACACACACACACACACACACACCCTAACAGATAATGAATTGAAACCAAGTAACACAAAATTTAAAAACAGAGCTCTAATGAAGCCTGGGAAAGTATGGTGATATGGCACCTAAGGATCATAGGGGTCCATAAAACAAGCCAGTAGTTAGAAGGTGTGGCAGTTTGAATGAAAATGGTGCCTGTAGCCCCACAGAAAGTGGCCATGTGGAAGTAGGCATAGGCATTGCCTTGTTGGAAGAAGTATGTTACTTTGGGGGCTGGCTTGGAGGTCTCCTATGGTCAAGGATAAAGGGTGACACAATTCTCCTGATGCCTGTGGATCAAGGTTCAGAACTCTTAGCTCCTTCTTCAGCAGTATTTTCATATGCAAGTTACCATGCTCCCCGACATGATGATAATGGACCCTAAAACTATAAGTCAGTCTGAATTAAATGTTTTCCTTTATGAGAGTTGCTTTGGTCATGGTATTTCTTCATAGAAATAAAACCCAAACTAAAACAGAATTTGGAATCAGGGACTGAGGTATTGTTGTGATAGGCTAGAACATGTTTGTTTGTTTGTTTGTTTGTTGTTGTTTTGTACTGATACGGATTTGGGAACTTTGGATTAAGCAAGCAGTAGAATGCTTTAAGCAAGGCTTAATGGGGCATACTAGTAGGAGCAGGGACGACAAGGTGCTGAGGGTGATTTGAAGTGTGGGGGCCTGGCTCTAGAGGCTTCAGAGAAGAATGTTTGTATGTGGCCTAGAGATTATTATTGTGATATTTTAGCAAATAATGTGGCTGCTTTTTGCCCTTGTTTATTTACCCAGGTCTATAGTGAAAAGTTTAAAAATTAATAACATTGACACAGAAAATCTAAAACCACCCTACTACATATTCTGTTGTGTAGCTGTTACTGTTCACTCTTATAAAGAACATTTTGATGAACAGGAGCAAGCTGAGCAAGGAAAAATACAAAATGTATGGTTCAAGGAGAAAAGGGGCAGCAGGTTGTAGAATGGAGCTAAATTCTGTGTTCAAGAAGATACATAGATTAAAGGCATTAAATTGACTAAAGGGCGTGGTGACTTCAGGGCAAGATCCCAACCAGCTAAGCTAAACTTCCATCTTGTGAAAAGGAATTAAAGAATAGTTTAGATCAGGCATGGTTGTACATGCTTTTAATCCCAGCACTCAGAAGACAGAAGCACAAGATATTTGAGTTCATGGTCAGCCTAGTCTACAGAGTGAGATCAAGGACAGCAGCCAAGTTTAGGAAATGAAGGAAACTATTGAAAACACAAAACCGGTGAAGATGTGATTGAAAAGGGGTGGGGGTGGGGGCATGCTACAGCATCAGCAAGCATCAGGAAACTTGGCCACAAGGTTCTGGATTTAGTGACAGGGATAAAAAAGGGTGGTGGGAATATGGTATCTTTCACTGTGACTAAGAAAAGCCTGGAATGTGGCAGGGATATCCCTGAATAGAGATTAGGAGAGGCTATTGTGTGAAGCAGGGAAGGTGAAGGCTGCATTGGCCATAAGATGCTTGCTGAAGAAAGCTGGTAATAGGGAATAGAAACAGCCCAAGATAAAGAGGTGTGTTGTAGCCAACAATACTGAAGTGAATTAGAGATCTGAAGAAGATTTTGACATCAGCCATGCATAGAGATACAGTTTGGAGTTTGCCCAGCTGGGTTTTGGTCTTGTTTTGGATATTTCCTTACTATGCTCCCTTCCCACCATTTTGGAACAGTAATGTATATCTTACACCATTATTTGTTGGAAGTATACTATATGCTTTTTGATTTTTATTTTATAGGAGATTACAATTAAGATATTTCATGAGGTATAGAAGAGACTTTGAATTTTGGACCTTTTGATGAGTTTGAGACTTTTATAGACTATAAGGACTTTTGAAATAGAACTAAATACATTTTGCATTATTATATGGTTACAAGACTTTGGGGGCCATGGAATGAAATGTGGTACTTTGAATGTAATTGGCCCTCATAGGCCAATATGAAATGGCATTATTAAAAAATGTGGTCTTGTTGGAGTAGGTGTGGCTTTGTTGGGGGAATATGTCACTCTGTGGGCTGGCTTGGAGGTGTCCTATGCTCAAGTTGCACCCAGTATCTTTCTCCATGTGGATCAAGATGTAGAATTATCAGCTCCTTCTCTAGCCCCATGTCTGTCTGTAGGCAGCCATGCTCCACACCATGATGATAATCGACTAAACCCCTGAAACTGCAAGCCAGCCCCAATTTAATGTTTTTCCTCATAAGAGTTGCTGTGGTTGTGATGTCTCTTCACCACAATAAAACCAAAACAAGACAGAAGGAAACAGAAGTACTTACAAGTTTAATCCTTTCTTAAACCAGAGACTGCAAGGGCTGTTTCACTAATGATCACTAAAAAGCATAAGTAACCACACCTGACTGAGATGATTGCTCTTAATGAGTGCACAGAACACTTAATACATATGTGCCACGAAATAACTATTTCTTAATTAATAAAAACTTGAAAATGAATTTAGTCTAAATACTAGTGTAACACATAATATACAAACACTATTCTTCTTTGAGTTTTCTTATTAGTAGTTTGGCCCTTTTGAAAGAGCTTATATTATGGGCTTAATAATTTCATATGCAGAAGCATATTCATATTTAGACTAGGGTCACTGGGGAAGGAACATATACAAATATGAAAAGAAACCTGAAGAAGAATTAAGAAAAGATGTAAAAGTTTAGAAGTGACAAACCACACACACACACAAAAGATGGGTAATATCAAGGACAACTGGATTAAGGAACAGAACTACATCCATGGATATGACATGGCTACTTAATTAAACAGTAAGTTTATTGTAGTGCTTCTAGAAGTCAGAGCACTATGGTCTGCAGTTATATTTTAAGATGAGACTTTAAAAAGAACACTACTGTACAGATGGTAAAGCAATGGAACCAAGTCAAGAAAGTGCTTTCTACTGAAAATGATTAGGAAGATTAGCTGGTTAGCTGTAAAGAGGTACAGAAAACATGCTAGAAGTCCAAGTCATAAGATAAACCATTAGAGAATTCTTCAATTTCTACTCTACAATATTTTATTTCCCTTGCTATATATGTGTCTGATTCATTACTTAATGAAATAGAAAAAATGGATATTCAATTTCTTGTCTCTTTTTGCCATCTTCGGAGTTAGATATACTATAACTCAGAGAGTTGATCACTTGTAAAAATATCTGCAAATTATACACTATAGATGATTTTCAAAATGAGTTTGAGTGAGAAACAGGTCAGAACCAGAGACATTTTGCTTCAAAATCAACTCTTTCAAAGTAGAAATAATAAGGGTACTATTATATACTAGTGATTGAATTCTAGGAATCAAGCCATTCCATCTGTATATGCAAACTCTAGCTACATTCCACAATGTAAAACACATCTCACTTGTGATTATGTCTTTGATCATGACCTAGATCTGGCTGAAGAGCATTGCTTACTTAGTGATTGGACTATCCTTTGCTTACCATGCTAATGATCTAATGTCCTCTCCTTTACCTTACTTCTCCTAAGGTAATATATCATTATTTATAGAGAAATTTTCTGGCTTCACTGTGAATCTTCTTTTTAAGTTGCCTTATTTATTGGTAGAGAGGGATTTTTGCCATTAGGTTTGACATGTTGGACAAATAACTTGCATGAGGATTTAGGGAGTTTACAGACACACTGGTTTTTATATCCTGTACAAAATTTTGCAATAATAAATGTCATATTTTAGACTTGACTTCTGTCAATGTGAACTTCTGAAAAAAATATCATGGATATTCTAGTACAATGAAATATCAGTGTTACTTTCTCCATTTGGTATTTATATTAAAGCATGCTGAAGGTAAAATTGGTACTTTTTATAACTAAGTAATGAAAAATGACTAGATTTTTATCAGGTTTACCTTTTTATCAATTCACTCCTTTTAAAGTGAAATAGAGAAACAAGGGGTGGGGTTCTTTCCTTTGAAGAATCTTAGAGAAGGGCAAGAGTTATAGAACTAGAAAGATGTGAAATTCAAATGATAAAAAAGAATAGGCTTAGGGCAGAGTTTGATGGTTCTCTCTGCTAATCTCAGTGCTTGGCAAGCTCAGGAAGGAGATTACCACTAGTTGAAGGTCCACTATGATACAAATAGAACGGGTTCCATGCTAGCCTGGGTTATAGAGGAAGAGTCTGTCACAAAACAACACAGACACAAAGCAGGTCCATATCCAACCAATATGTGAGCTTTTAAGACTGCTATATTCATAAAGCAATATGAACAGTGAATAATTAATTCTCCCTGTCAAAGTTTCACAAAGATAGTAAGAAAGCCATGACAAATAAAGTAGCCATTGAATAGAATCTTGAAGAACATTGTTTTCCCTCCTCTAGGTGCAAGACAGGTTGTTAAGTATAATGATGTGTTGGTTAGTTTTTGTCAAGTTGATATAAAAAAATACCTGGACAAAACAAAAACACAATTGAGAAACTACTTTCATCAAACTAGCCTGTAGGTATGTCAGTAGACATTTTCTGGATTAATGATTGATATGAGAGGGCCCCGCCCAGTGTAGGTAGTACCACCCCTGGGCAGATGATCACAAAGTCTACCATAAAAATAGCACAGTAGAACAGTAGAACAGATGACCTTCTATACTCAGAACACTGGTTGGGCCACTTCAGATTTCCAAAAGTTTACAAATGCTACTCTAGGCTTTATCTATGGGCAGTCACAGAAAGTTTATGAAAAGACAAGTATCCTAAATGTATCGACATTTTTGGAGAAACTATCTTAAGTAATATACTAGTGATTGAATAGTAAAGCAATGGAACCAAGTCAAGAAAGTGCTTTCTACTGAAAATGATTAGGAAGATTAGCTGGTTAGCTGTAAAGAGGTACAGAAAACATGCTAGAAGTCCAAGTCATAAGATAAACCATTAGAGAATTCTTCAATTTCTACTCTACAATATTTTATTTCCCTTGCTATATATGTGTCTGATTCATTACTTAATGAAATAGAAAAAATGGATATTCAATTTCTTGTCTCTTTTGGACAAGAAAAGTCAGTTTGGAGAGTGATACCAGTAAACTCAGGACACAGTAGAAAATATTGCAGAAATTCATGGGAGAAATGAGGAATACTAAAACTAAGGTACTTAAAATGAAGATAAATATAGGATGGATTTGAGAAATATTTTACAGCATAAACAACACACATTGGAGACTGAACAGATGTCAATAGTGAGGAAAAATAACATACCAGGTTGTGTCTTCACCAAAGAGAATACAGGAAGTAGTTAGGAAAAGCTGTAAAAAATTACATTTAGAACATACTGAATTTGTGATACTTGTAGTGATTCTAGCTTGAGGTATCAGGCAGAAAATAATTTTGAGTCTAGAATTGAAGATTAACATTGCAACAGAAACACATAGACATCAGAGAAGCACGTAATACCTGGAAACACTATGCAGTATTTCAATAAAAATGTTAATGTTACTATAATATATATTATTATATATAACATATTTAAGATTGAAGGATGGAGACTATAGTCTCCCTTACAAGTGGTGATATTGTTATCATCTTATCAAAACATATCTCTATCATGCCATACCTAATCACCTCTCTCAAACTCCAGGGGACATATTTTTACTGAAAATCAAGACTAAGAAGCAGTATCTTCATTGTGGAAACTGATTGTTCTGGTGGTTAACAATTTATGTATACTATGGTATAATGTAAAACAAGGGGCAAATGGAATATGCACCATTTACTGTGTGCCTTTAATACTAAGGCTGCAAGTATGTTTTGTCTTCATGGAGGAATATATGGTATGAGTACTATAGGATGAGCAAGACCCAGAAAGATAAGACAGCCACATATAAGGCGTTCTCTCAAAAGTACAAGAGACGTTGCCTCAAATATTTCTTCTGTTAGTTGGCAGTAGTGCTAGAAGTTCTTGACAGAATTGTTATGCTGGATTAAAGCTCTGTCCTGAATTTAAAGGACATGGATGTAATGCAGAATGAGTGACACCTTACTATTGCATTAGTTCCCCTATCAAGTCACTTACAGAGACCAGGGGGAAGGAATTCAAGAATAATTCAATGCCTTCGTAAGTTACTTATAATTTTTCATCCTTTTGGCACTAAAATATGCTTTTCCAGCATACATGCTTTGCTATATATCTCACCTTTTGTCAGTTTCTTGTTTAGAAATCCATTCAGAGATGTTAATGCCTAAACTCCTAAATTCGGGCCACCTTGATGAAGATGCATATGCTGAGAAAGACTGTTTTTAACTTAACTACTTGTACTAGCAAAGTACTGTTTTTCCTTTGCTTTCTATAACAAAGACAAGGGTTAAATATATAATTGATGAAAGCAATAGACTTAAAAATGGCATTAGATTTTAGTATAGTTTTTTTTCTCATGTTTTTCCTCCATTGTTAACCTTAACCTTTGTTTAAAAGCAGACACTGTCCCAGGTAAGTAAGTAAAGTTCTGATGTACATATCCTCTAGTGTCAGAAAATTGTGTTAAAAGTAATTACACCAAAGGACAGAACTCTTAGCAAGAGTCTTCTTCTCAATGGATAGAATTCATCAGTATTTCTGTGGCACATAGAATACATACCCAATGCTATAAGGTATATAGGAAAGTTTTCTAATTGTAATGAATAAAGTCTCCTAAACAGGGATACTTAGTGATAACTGCATTTATGGGAAAATTTATAACATGAAAATTAAGTTAAAATCTTCATTTAATGTGCTGATTATACAACGAAACAATGTAACTAACTGATGCAGAAATTGTTCATCTATCATTAGCTGACCATTCTCTTTGCCATATTAAATCACACTTCATGAGAACAGAGCTTTTTGAGGTTTTTTGTTTTTTGGTTTTTTTGTTGTTGTTGTTGTTGTTGCTTTACTTTAATATACTAAATAATGTTAAAGCTACAATATCTGGGTCCAGGTAAGTGTCTTTATAAATAAGGACACAATAAATAATAGTTAAGTGAATGAGAAAAGGTGAACAAGCAAGTTAGAAATATAGAAATACCTTCTACTGAAGATGAACAGGAAGAGGTAATGAGAAAGCAAATGTCTGATGTTTTCTATTGGCATATTTGCCAAGATGAGTTCTTTCCCTATTTAAACAAGCAGTAGTGTGCTTTTTACAATATAATACATTCCTTTCTACCATTTATTTATATTTTGGCAATTCAAAACTTTTAATAATACTCAACAGCAATTTATTTTTGTGCCCAATTTATATAATGCCAACTTTTGTCCTATATAGTAAAGTAGTAGACTGGGCTGACTGCAAATTCCACACTCATAGGACAGTCATTTTATCCATAAGGTGAATGTAAGATCTCCTTAGTGAATTTAAGAGTCTCGTTAAAAGTGTTTGGCTTACCAGTAGGTCCAATGCCAATATCCATTACCTATGACCCTATGTTGGCCAAGAGAATTTGAAGGAAAAACCTTCATAGAAGCTTCTGGAAGAATTTCTCTCCCAATTTAGAGGGGAAAAAGTCTTCACAGTATGTAACATCCTCTTATAAAACATTAGGTATGTCAAGGTGATGCCTGGATTAAGTGAATAACCACTTTGTAAATGTGGGTCAAACTTCCCACAGTGACTAAACAGTTATTTTTGAAAAATCTTAGTTTATAGATATAAACTAACTACCTAATCAACTGCCTTCCTTCTATATTTCTAGTGATACAAGACAGCAAAACTATATTTCTTCAGCCAATTTTTATCATTTTTTTTCTCATTTGGCTGCCAAAAGTATCCTGAAATACTATGAAAAAGCAAAAACACCACACATGATAGCCTGTTCAAAAGTCAAAATATAGTATCAAAAACACCCAAATGGGTAATATATATTGAAGAGAATTAATTTTAAGGTTTTATTTATACGTCTTGTATTTTCAACTAAAGAGTAAGTATCTGTGCAAATATTTTCTGGTAGCTGTTATATAATCAATGAGAAGGATTGATAACACTATTGGTAAAGATAATTAACATTCAAATTAAAGTTTCAAGATTGTTGGGGGCATCAATTTGTTCTATCTAGGGATTCACATTGCTCATGACTACAATTATGTTTATAGTTACATCCACATTTTTAGAAAGCATTTTAGTTTTTATACATCTCTAATTTATATGATGTATATGCAATTGAAGGGAAACAAACATATACCATTTCAAATTACATTCACCCTAGTGTCAGTAAATTTAGGTCATTTGTGTACTACATGTAGAACTTGAAAACTAAAATACAATCCCATCAAATTGAGTCCTCCATCAGCTAGAACAAGAACTAAGAAGCTTCTTCAAAGAACAAATTTTGAGCAACTTCCATTTCAATGCAAAGACTTAAATGGCTGGCTGGCTCATTTCAAGCTTTTGAGGAATGCCATTCATTCCTTGGTTCCCCGCTACATCCTCATCAAGAATACTAGAGAAGTCTGAATGCCATTTTTGTGGAAAGCAAATCAAAGGAGGTATGTCAATACAAATAATAGTTATTTCATCATTAACATTATAATATGGTTCAAACATTTAAAACAAGAAAAGGTCTAAGCATCCTACTGAAATTTAGATCAAGAAGAAAATTTGAAGAAAACAAGAGAAAAAATATAAATATAGTCATATAGATATTTTCAGGACACTCGTTCTCATTTTAAATCACAGCATTACTTTTGTTAGAAAATCATTTTGTAATTACAAGTTTTTATATTATAGTTTTCATTCATAAACAGACAGATGCTGTCTGTCCTTGGGGAAGTAATAGTTTTAAGTCAAAGGGCACAGCAGGTATTGATAACAGAGTGCTAAGTAAATGCTAGTCTGAATAAGCCCCAGTAGCCAGGCACCAATTATTAATTTAAGGGTTCCTGTCTTTAGGAAGTATGGTGGTTGTATTGTGTAGAAAAAAAAGAGAAAGCAGAATTCCAGTGGTCCATTTAAAGTTGGCTTACAGTGGCCCTGATTATCAGCAGATGTTGGTAAAAAAAGATACTGTCAAATGAGCTAATTAACATTTATATCTCAACTGAAGGTATCACCAATGGCAACATTCATTAAATTCTGATGGGCATTTCCACACAGGTGTAATAATTTTTACAAGTTAACTTTTTTTTTTTTTTTTTTTTTTTAGAATTTAAGTTTTCATAATTTATTCTGTTTAAAAAAAAAAAAAAAAACCTCACACTTCAGGCAAATATGCATGCCTAAAAGGATATATGCCAAAGTAGTAATAGTGATTATATTTTGGAGTAAACCACCCAGTTTCTTTTGATTTTTATCTATATGTTATAATTATGCTATTACTTTTTCCCATTGCATGCAAGGCTGATATTTAAAATCCACCACCTGATCGAGGATATTTTGAATGATGCTAATACCTAAAGCATTTTGTACAATGGGCTTGAATTTATCTAGTACAGATTTTGCCTGTGAATTTGGATTTTTCTGAATGACAACTAAATAAAATAAAAATCCTTAACAGATAACCCTGAAGCAGGCTTTTTTTTCTTTTTCTTCTCGTTTTTGTTTGTTTGATTATTGTTTTTTTGTTTGTTTTCTGACTCAGCCATACCTATACTTCTTTGTTGAGGGCAACCATTATGCATATTATTGGCATTTGTCATGTGGTAGCTTTACCCACCAGATGCCATTAGTATCTACTCCTTAGTTGTGAGAACCAAAAAACTCACTAGATCTTGCCAAATGTCCCTTGGAAGAGAAAAATCACTCTTGGATGAGAACCACTGGCCTAAATTAATACCGTACAAATCAGACTCTTGGGGTTGTTTTTGCTAGATAATCTGCCTCAGTTGCTCTATTGTTCACTACGTCTGCCAGTCTGTAAGAATTAATTGAAGCTTGGCTACTACTCATCTTAGCATATGGTGTATAACCTCTAGATCATAATAATTAGCTGATAAGTACTTCTCTGGTAATAAAATTGTTGTTTTTCCTCTTTGAACTCAGCACAGAGCATTAGGAAATAATATTTACTACTAAACTTCAACATCAAAAGAAGGCTGAGGAAGATAAAAAACTTCTTTGGTCATAAAGGAACAAAAACTGACTGCACCTACTTTGTATATGGCTCCTGCTGAGAGCTTTCCTTATATCCCACAGAATGGACAAATCTCCCCTCTGTGCTGATGTGTTTTTCCTATGCATGGATCCAAGTTCACTATTTCTTTCCACTAGGATGGCATTTCGGAGGGCAAGCATTTTCAACTTTCTTTGGTAGTTTTTCATTGTTTTCTTAATTCATTATATCATCCATACATATCCTTAGTTACTAGTGTTGTACTTGAGCCATACAAGAGAAATTACAAGACTACATACTAGGGCTAGGGAAACTGATGAGTAGCAGGGAGACCTGTTTGCAGGAAGTGATCCGAACAACTTGATCAGTAACTGGAGGAGGTAGGAGGCAGGGGAAAAGGAAAAGAGAGAGATAAAAATTGCTCAGTGGGTAAGATTCTAAGCAGTACGGCTTTGAACTGACTTATACAGTGACTAGGGAGGCTTTTCTGATTAAAGATTGATTAGTGAATAAACAAACAAAGATGAAGCAGAATGAATAATAATAAAAAATGAGCAAGTTGAGAGATAGCATGGCTTGTATGAAGCTCAAAATTTTTCTGCTTCAGGTTATAAAAGGCATATTTTAACAGATATCTCTAAGAGGCCTTAAGGTACCGTTGTCCAGTCTCAGGACTCCTATGAAAGGTCAACTTATATCTTGTATTACATAACTTATAACTCTCTTACTTCCTGGACATAACTCAAAAATAACTTATTTATACTGGAACAGGTCTATGAAATAATTCTACATGACATGTTGCCCAAACTAAAGATTCTTCATTTTGTATAGGGCTTCTAATTCTTATTAGACTTTAATAAGAAAAGAGAACATTAAATTGATTTTGCTAATATTTTTACATTTATCGAAAATATGGCTTTTGGTGTTTAAAGGGCAAAATTTAGCTTGTCAAATACAATTCTGACAGTCTTCAGAAACATTTATGACACTTTTAAATAATATTAATGAAAAGTGCCTACATATATTTAGGAACCAAACCACAGTTTTAATATTGGAGAAATTTTTTTGAACTATGTTAGTTTTATTACATATCCTTTAGTTATTTATGATAAAATGGTTAGTTTTTCTATAAAAGGAACAATCATATCAGAAAAAAATAGGACTTTCATTTCTAGCCCAAAGTGAACAGTCAAACAGAATACAACAGTTGATAGTTGACATCTTTCTGTAAAGGAGAAGCCAATGATAGCTGTATATAAAACACTCTAGTCTGTCTGACAGGGCTGGGGAATGAGGAATTCTGGTCAAATATTCTACTTAATAGAGTTACCATATATTTTACATGGATCTCCTATTTTCAAAGAGTTGCAATAGATCAAAATAAACCCAAGGCTATGTAGCTAGGGTGGTCCCAGCTGAGCTCAAAGGGAATTCTCTGGGTGTATGTGATTAACTAGAGGGAGTTGGTAGGCCCTTAGGGCTCTATTTGCATGACAGGATTTATGCCAGCATTTTATTTATTTCTGGCTCCTAGGGAAAAAAGCTAAAAGCTTAGATGACTGAACAAAAGTGAGGAAGGAGGACAGTGAAAGGGTTAGGGTATTAGATAGTCCTTCAGGTATCTAGGACTTAAGACATTCTTTAAAGCCTCTAAGGACAAGATCAGGAGAGACAGGAAAGGAAGTGTTTTTATGAAGTGTCCTATGAATCAGAACTATCTATACAGTCAATAATTCATGGCAAATATTGGTCCAATACAGACTGCACCCTTGGACCTTGAGTTCATGGTTGGCAGCTACAAATAGCTTTATTAGGAAAACAAAACAACAACAACAACAACAACAACAAACCAACCTTATCTAGTTGGGAACTGGAACAATTCAAGGCAAGTTGGGAGAAACTGAGACTTTTGTTTTCAATGTTGTATTCTCATCATTCTACAATGTATTTCTTAAATGGTATGTGAGCAAATATCAAAGTGTAACCAGAGAAAACATGTTGTCAGCATGTATACATGCATGTAGTAACTCCAGAGGTACCAGTAGGGATACAGGCTGTAGGAGTGTGAGTTCATTTGAAGGTGGGGGAGAAAAGATTATTTGGAATGTTTGGATTATTGTTACTAAGGCAACCTGCCTCGGAATTCCTATGTGTTGGGGCTTGGAGACCTATAGCTTACAAAGAAAACTAAATTATTCAAGAGGCATATCAGGATCTTGCAGTTTTTCAAGGTCATTTTTACAATATCAATTAGCATTTTATTGGCAAAGCAAAGAGAAATAAACATATTAGGCATCTAGTAGAGACTTGAGGGTAATAAGATTCTAGGCAATGGTTTTATTACTTGTTAAGACTACTTGGTTAAACAATGTGCGTGGTTTCTCAAGTCCACCATTTTTATTGTTTAATGCTCTTTAAATGCCAAGAGCTTGGGAGATCAAGGTTATAAAATATGTCAAAACAACTTAGACCTCTTAGATCAGGAATTAGACACTCAATTTTTTTTTTATGTAAAAATTCACCCTAGCCTCTTTAAATTTAAATTGCCTTTAATGAAGCATGAATTTTTTTTTATATAATCAATTTAGTCTTTTGAGTATTGCTAAATGAAGACGCTCATTTTAGATTTCCAGTTGCATTTTAGACTCAAAGAAGATGAAGGCCTTGTAAAAGGGATGATAGTATGAAACAGGTAACTTCTTTAAATTAAGTGTTTCTATGGCTGGAGAGATGCCTTGGTGCATATGTTGATTGGCTGCTTTGCTTGCTAAAGGACAGGCCAAATTCCTAGATTCTTCAACTAGCTCATAAACATATATGGAACTCCAGTTCTGGGCTTCTGAGGGCACCAGATAAACAGTGTATAACCAAGCACTTATACACATAAAAACAATTTTTTTTAAATTACAAAAGATAAGAGCATTACATTAAAAATTTAAGTATCTCCATAAGTGAAAATGGTTACTCAGAGATCTCTAACAGAGAGATTAGATTTTTTTCATGTTTTTTTTCTTATAGAATTAATGCCATTTCCTATAACATTTCATAATTTTTTGAATAGCAGCTTTTCTATTTTTTGTTATGTCTTACAAAATTAAAGGGGAGCCTGGCATTGTGGTGTATGCATGCTAGAGTAAGTACTAAGGAGTTGGAGGCAGGAGGAACAGAAGTTCAAGGCCAGGTCTTGGGACCTTCCCTTGAGCTGGATCCCATTTCGGGCCGATTGCTGGATCTTCTTTTCCTCAGGCTCCTCTCCATTTCCATCCCCGCAGTTCTTTCAGACAGGAACAATTATGGGTCAGAGTTTTGACTGTGGGAGGGCAACCCCCTCCCTCACTCAATTGATGCCCTGTCTTTCTGCTGGAAGTGGGAGCTATAAGTTCCCTCTCCCTACTGTCAGACATTTCATTGAAGGTCCCTCTCTTTGAGTCCTGAGAGTCTCTCACCTCCCAGGTCTCTGGTGCATTCTGGAGGGTCCCCCCAACCTCCTACCTCCTGAGGTTGCCTGTTTCCATTCTTTCTGATGTCCCTCAGAGCTTCAGTACTTTTTCCTCACCCAATACCAGATTAGGTTCCCCCCTCTACCCACACCTCACACAAGTCCAGTCCACTTTCCCTCCCTGGTCCCTCCCTCCCTCTCCCCTAGTGACTGCTTTCTTCTCCCTCCCAAGTGGGACTGAGGCATCCTCACTTGGGTCTTTCAGCTTATTGACCTTTTTGAGTTCTGTGGACTGTATTAAGAGTATTCTGTACTTTTTATTGGCTAATATCCAATATTGGCTATGTGAGTATATAGGAGGACCAGCAGTCTCAATTAACCTGGACCCCTGAGATCTCTCAAACACTGGACCACCAACCAGGCAGCATACACCTGCTGATATGGGGTCCCCAAAGCATATCCAGTGGAGGACTGTTGTGTCTGGGTTCAGTCAGAGATGATGCACCTAACCCTCAAGAGACTGGAGGTCCCAGGGAGTTTATAGGTCAGGTGGGGTGGGAGGTGAGGGGTGGGGAAATCCTTGAGGAGATAGGGTGGCAGGGAGGAGGGTGGACCAGGAAGGAATAAAATTTAGGAAAAAAAAGTATATATATCTCAAAAAACAAAACAAAACAAAAAAACCCCAAAAGTTCAAGGCCAGTCTGAACTATAAATTAATTTAAGGGCAGCCAGAATACATAAAAGCATGTCTCAAAACAAGTTCAAAGTTTAAAAGAATCATTTTTAACACGGATGGAGGTCTAAAACTGAAAATGACATACAGTTGGCCTTGGCTGTTATAATTCCCTATATGACCAACTAAGGTATCTTAACAATTATTCGTTAGCTTGTCAGGCTTTCTCTACTATTGATCCTGGATTACCAAAGTTTCTCTTTGTTCTGCAAATCTCTAGCATCTCTTAGGATCCCACTGTTGTCTTATTTTCTTCTACCTTCCAGATTTGGTTTTTCCTAACATAGAAAGAATGGAGTCATTATTATAGTTCAGCTGAGATGGTAGAGGCCCCAAACTAAAATAATGTTCATAAGGTTAGAAAAAGATTGACTAAGACAAAACCATTTCAGAAATAACAATATTGCACAAGAACATACTGCATAATTACCTGAGGCCATTTAGCCTCTTAATATTTCACAATTTTAATGCTCATGTAAAATCTTCTCCAAGGTTTATTTATCAAATAAACTGTTGCACATATTTGTTTTATTGAGAGAAATATCTGCTGGAATGATTAATAGTTATGAAAACATCTTTTTAAGTTTTGCCAAAGCATTTAACAAATTTTCAACGCTTTATTCCTATATTTTTAGTATATGTGTATAGAATGAAGATAAATAAAACAAATATTTATTGAGTGCCTGAGTAACATATTGTTTATTATAAAATACACACACAAACAGAAGCAGCAGGAAAGTGACAGATTTAAAAGAGAAAAGTATTTTCTATAATTCATTTGGAGCTATGAAAGTTATTGAAGTAAAATACTTGCCTCAAACACTTTTCCAACAGCTGAAATTAATTTTTATATTGTATGGCAATGACACATATAAAGCTCACTGCTTTTGAATATTCTATTCAAAATATCTCAAAAGAAAGAACAAGTATTTGTGCAGTCAACTATTTGAACTAGTAGAGTGACTGAAGCATAAAGGAGAATAAACAAAAAAGATGTTTAGACAGTACATAAATATGGAATTGAGGTTCTTCCATAAAACATTCAATTTGAATTTATGGGTTGTTAATTAATCTTTCCTTTTTGCCATTTTAAAAATGGATGAAATCTCAGGGAAAGGAACTAAAAGGGCAGTTTACATTATGAATTTGGAGAGGTATCCATATATATATAATCTTGAATATCTTCAATATACTCAGTACCTGAGTGATAGACAATATTAATATTTATAATGAATAGAGCACCATCCCATAGATATTGCCAGACTTATTTTTCCATCACTTGAATGTGATAATTTTGAAAAGGACTTAATCTATAATGTCAGCTTGTTTTCGTTATTTCTGTATTTTCTATCTTTCAGAAGACAGCTCTGTCTCAGGAAGATTTTTATTTTTGGTTTGTGCATTTTGTTTATGCTATACATTGCCAAATAGATCTCCTAAGATGAAACTCTGAGCTCATTTGGAAGTCATTTTTGGTAGCACATGCATCAGAACTCTTATTTTCTTCTCAGCACTACTGGTATTTTATTGCTTCCATCTCTAGTCCAATATGCTTTTAGCACTAAGAACCCTGAGGCCAAACACACAAAACACTAAGAAAATAGGAACTTCTAGCAATTCCAATTTTTGTCTCTCTTTTGGGGTTCTTCTCTCTCCTGAGGGAGTGAAATCACTTTAAGCTCACCATGAACCAGGAACATGGTGAGCATCAGTGATTGACTGAAGCTAGTGATGTTGATTTATGAGTCTTTAAATTATAGGTCAGCTATAAAACCCTTAAACATGCTTATCAAATTCTACTTGTCAAACTCTTATGGATTTTTCCAGACTCTGCTTAAATGTCAGCATCACCATGAAGGCTTCTCGGGCCACTATAGGCAATATTAGGCATGTTCTAGTTTGTAACTGTATCTTAACCTATTATTAGGACTGTACACAGTAAATTCTAATACTTATACATGTCTATATTCATGGAATAAAGAAAAATTACTTTCTTCCTTTTATTTCTGGCTCAGCATATCAAATCAAGAAAATTCTCAATAGATAGCAGAAAGAATGGTTAGAGAGTAAATAATAATATTGTTCATCTACACATTATAGGTTACAGGCAATTAACGCTCAAAGAGGTTACATGAACAATCCAAGTTCAAGACTGCCAATACATTGCCCACAAGTTTGCATGTCAATTAAGTTACCTACAATAAAAGATTAACATTATATTGAAATAAATAAGTTTTAACCATGTTTTATAATAAAAGTTATTTAAAACTTTTGAGTTCTTTACCTCTGAAACTTTTCATTTTAATTATTGAGATCTATAATTGCCCTGAACTGTGGAAAACAAATCCACAGATAAGAGTCTTGCTTGTGTGTTCATGTATCCATATTACACTTGTAACGTTTACATTTTGAAAATTATTTGATTAATTTTTTGAGCTCTTATTTTTAGCAGAAAAATTAAATATATGTCTTCATTAAGGGTCAAAGAGCAACCTCAGCATTCATTTTTAGCAAAGACATGAATGGCAATTATAATATTTATAAAAGTTTAGTGTAGTTTGTACTATTTCCAGGGTTCTGGTTTAACTGTTAGGATATACCCAGATTTGTGTCTCAAGAACTAGTAGGAAGTAGTTCCTTGAAGAGTTTTCTCACCTCACAAATTGTCTTAAGTCCTACTCCAATTGAACCAATTTATGGTCAATATCAGTGATTAACAGAGTCCCATTTAACAAATAAGTTGGTGACAGAAACACTCTTCAAATGACAAATAATTTTTTAACTGACCTTTCTGCTGTGGCTAAAGATTTATAACATGAAGTCAGTAGATTTATTAGATGTATAAAGATTTCAGTACAAGTAAAACAGAAAGAAACAAACAATAGGAGTCACCATGTATTAAAATATGTTACTCACCAAAAATAGGGTTCTGAAGGTGTTGAGATCACCAAAAAAGTCTTCTATGGTTACTGTGTTCGGGTCAAAAATGAAGTATTCTCCCAGACTTTCATAGAGCTTCAACATATTGCTGTGCATGGTGGACAGTTTGTCATATTGCTCCCTGGCATTCTGTGTAAAGCTGTAATTTTGCATTAAGGAATGTGATCTGATAATATTTTAGAAGCAGCCACTAGATGTCAAGACTTATTAAAACCACTATATAAGTAAATATATATGTTTGTTAGAACAGCCATTATAAAGTGCCACACACTGGTTGCTTTCACCAACACAAAATTATTTTCTTCATACATTCAGAGGCTCAAATTTCGACTGAAAAGTATTGGAATATTTAGTTTCTTATGCAGCCTCTTTCCTTGGCTTGCTGATTGCTGCCTTCTTGTTGTGTCCTCATATAATTGTTCACCAGTTTTGCCGTGTGTGTTCAAATAACCCTTTCATAGAAGGCCAACTATCACATACTATTAAGATCTACCTTAATAATATTTGAAATTAACTACCTCCTTCAAGAACCTTTTTTCAAATATAGGCAGTTTGAATGAAGGTCTTCTAATTCTTGAGAAAGTTGGCTGTCTGGCTGTCAATATGTGAAGTATGAAGCATGCAATTTGTTGCAAAAGTTTCTACTGTCATATTGCTTACCAAGTTTGAAAATCTTTCTAATTGAAAGATTAGAGATATTTAATGTACAAATATGTAGAATGTTAGAATATGTTTTCTAAATTAAACCACATAGGTACATATATATCAGAAAACTACCTCTATTACAATAGCATGAAATAAATATATATATATATATATATATATATATATATATATATATATATATATAAATACATACAAAACATATGCAGCCAATATTTAGAGGGAAGGAACAGGGGGAAAAATGTCTCTCTGACCATCCCTTTACCTTTTTCCTCTATAGCAGCCAGGAAAAGTATTCCTTGAGTTACCATTTGAATAGGCCTTAAGACCCTCAGTCCAGAGGATACTCACTCTATATGTTTAGGAAAAGGATGTCATCGCCTCTGAAGAACATTATACAAAAGTATCCAAATGTGTCTCATTAAATTTCTCCCATTTTACACCTTTTTTCCCCTTACTCATTATTCTCCATGACTGTGCATTCTTCATCAAACTTAAGCTAAAATATATACTGATCCATCCTTGGCATTTTTATTTATGTCATATGTCATATCATATAAAATGTAAATAGCAGTTGTGATGGCTCATGCTTGTGATTGTGCATGGAAGTCCAAACACAGGTGTAAAATTAAAACTACATGTAATATTATATATATGTATATATACATATATATGTATGTATATATACCAAATTCTGGTTTAGAACAATTGAAAATAAATTGAAAAATGAACCTTTTATGACTAATAAATATAAAACCATAAATATGCTGGCTAAATTTTCCAAGTATGGCATAAGTATGAGAAATACTTTAGAGTACCTGCATCTGTTGTTTTCTCTTTGGCTAGGTAATTGTTATATGCTAATTCATAAGAATGATTTAGAGAAAAAATACAGGAATAAATTATGAAGAAAGTAGAAAGCCAAATCAACGTTGAAAAATTAGAGTTAAGTTCATTACAAAGGACTAGTGATCACAAAAGCAAAAATGTAACATGGGTGTAAATTTTTTTTTCAATAGGAACATAACTTTTGTTTTTTTTTAATGGAAGCAATGAAGAAATAAGGCCATTTCTGGAAAATTACTCTGTAGCTGACACTTACAGTACATACTATGGTTTTGAAAATGAGCTGTCATTTATATTTGGTCTTTTTAATGCTACTTACCTCTCCGCTAACAAAAGTCATTAAATCATTCAACCCTCAAATCTATTTTGACATTAACAGACCTGAAAGAATGAATACTTTTCTGCTTTTTACCATAAAATACACATGCTTCATATACATTTTGATTTTTATCACCATATAATTTTTACTTTTAAGATCATGTTCAGATATTAAATATCCCATTTCAGTGGAGCAGAAATAAAACACTATTCTTTATTTCTTTGCAAAGAATTAAAATAATAGTCTTGTTTCCTTATCTCCCCACGAAGAAAAAAAAATACAGACTCATGCTAGAAACTTACTAGGCAGAAGCACCTTGCAAAGGTCACTCTTATATACAATCTACTTATAGTGCAATTTACTAAAATTTATATTTCAGGACTTCATAGTGAATCTATGTCTCAAGAACAACAACAACAAACCCCAAAACAATAAAAGCAAACAGAGAAAGAAAACCAAATATAAACCCAAAAAAGAAAAAGCAAAAGAATGAAACTATGCAGCTCTTTCAGTACAATCATCATTTTATTTTACTTATGAAATTTCATCATTGATTTCCCAGTAATGTAGCTATTGTTTGATATGTGTTACTGATACAATAATGACTAAATCCTTAATTTCTACCCCGATGAAGGTAACAAACTAATATTGCATATAATTATGCTATCCTCAATTGACAGGTGTATGTCACTAAACACCTACAATGTACCTTAATTGCTATTATGTTTCCTTTTTTTTTTCAAAATTACTTTTTTTTCAAAGGTAATGAAATTCCACTATGATAGTTTTAAATTTGTGGGCATTAAAGAGAAGTCAATCATCCTTCCAAGGTTAGAATATAGTAATAGCCTATGACATGAGGGTGAGCTCTTTTTGTAGGTTAGAATTAAAAGTTAAATTTGATTGCTGGGAGTTGATTAAGTTTACATATTTGGATCTGAATGTTGATGTTGTCCCAATAAATACTTGGGAAGAGAAAACAAACTCATCCAAGTTGTTCTTAGATGTCTTTTATACATATTATGTGTCTACACTTTCTACTAAATAAATAAAATATAATAAAAATACATTTTTGAAGAGTGTGATGAATGACTATACAATCCTAGCTACTAGGGAGGGAGAGGCAGAGGAATCAGAGACAGGTCCAAGGCCAATGGGGGAACTTTGCCAGTTTCTATTTATTTGTAATATAAAGTAAGTATCTCCTTAATAGATGTGTCTATTGAGAAGGTTAGAAATGTATTTTATTAGTAGAGATCTAAACTGTTCTTCTTACATTTGATTATCTAAGACTAAGTATAACAGATTTTAGAAAATATGCTGTAGAATCCTGTGAATGATTTGACTAGGCCAGAAAGTCTGTTCTAAGCTGGGTTTTCAGAACACCCAAAGAGGAGCAGATGGCCCTGTTCAGAGCAGACGAAAGGCTGGTGATGGGCACACTGTGTAGCTAAAGTACAGTCTACCATAGCATAACTCTCTCAGGTAACAATGAAGAGTGGCAGCACCAAGGGGCACCTGGTCCTGAAAGCCTAGATACATTGGCTTGGATGCCACTGAAAAGTGAGCATAGCTCTAAAAACATTGAAGAGTAGGGTTCTGTGAGGATTCAACTCTTTTGGGCTCAAAAGTTACAAGGTTCCTTTTCATCCATTAAAAAATCCTAGACTATTAAGAGAAGAACCCTGGAAAGGAATGACCTTTTCTATGATGGAGTTAATTCATGAAAATTTAAATAGCACATTAAATATATTCATAAGGTAGTGAGGTTGAGCAGATCTAAAACATAATGTAATCAAGTATGAGAGGGTGAAAAAGTGACTATGAATCCCTTTCTTTCAGCAGTACCCTTTCCAAGTCCTTGTATAAAGAGAACAGACAACAAAAACAAACAAGCAAAAAAACCCAAAACCCTTCTGAATTTTTAATCATGAACTTAAGAAAGTGAGCACTGAAACTGTCCAAGCTCTTCTGCACAGAACTGTTCTTTGAAGAATTTAAATGTATATTGCATTTGAAGACATTAGCAGTTGAGATGCTAACAGTTTTGGTGTATTACTAATCTAAAAACTAAATGGATCTCAATCATGAATCTAAAAGTTAATTTATAAAACATGCATAATAAATCCACAAAACATTTTCATATTAACTTGTTGAAACTGTGAATATATATATAAATATATATAGGTCATATACCTTTGTAGTATAATAAACACTATGGAGTTAAAATGCAATCTGAAAAAAAATCGGTTCCCTCCATAGTGCCCACATGGAAAGAAAATAATTTTCTTTATACTTCTATGTACATTTTATGTTTAAGAGTAGTTATATCTACCTGCCAATCCTTGGATTCTCTCCAATCAGAAATATAGACCTACTTCATCAGATGAAGAAGAAAAAACTGTTTCTCATTTTATTTAACTTTGATGGACTGAATAGTTATTACTAGAGAAAAATTGTTTTATTGTAAATGGAGTGAGCATTACCAGAGCAGTGGGGTGACAGAGTTTATATATCATGTGGGTAATTGAGTCAAATCAGTTCTTAAAATTTTCATCTTTGTAGGCAGTACATTAGTTACTTACAATTTTAATAAAAGCTTGAAAAATTAAATATCATTACTGACAATTGTTGGATAACATAGAAAAATCAACTTGAGATCCACTTAACCTTCACACAATCTTTAGTTAGCAATGTGGTATAATCGCCCATTTAAATAAAAGGATATCATAAATGCAGACTCTATTGTAAAATAGACAGTGTTTCTAATTTTCCTAACATCAAAAGTCCTCCAAATGTTAAAATTATAAATTTTCCATGTAACTTGAATAATAGCTAACCAGAAATTTGTATTTCAAAAAAAAATCACCATTGAAATATTAAGTCACAACTAGCTGAAAATCATTTAAAAACTATATATTGTTGGGTGAATATATCTTAAAAAATATGAAACATTAATAAGAATAATATGGACAGCATTGGAGTTTATGGTAATCCTCCATGATAGTTCTAGATATAGAATAAATTTTCTTTAAAGCTCTTATTGCAAAATGGAAGCAGAGGGCATTTGAATAACAGAAGGTTGACTATTAATAATATTGAGCTCAAGTTCCAAGTTTTAAAAATGAAGAAAGCATTTATAGAACTAGACTGATATAAATATTTTATAATAATCAGACTTTACCACAGATAGACTGAACCATCTAGTACTTAAGAAATGTTTTCGAATCAGCTTTTATACAAAGAGAAGCCCACTATGCACTCTTCCTTTTTCTCTATTCCTTATTCACTCCATTTTGTCTTTATGCTTCTTTCAACATTATTTTGAAGACACTCGATGTTTGTAGGTGTATTTTGCTCTGCTTTTTTTTTTTTTTTTTTTTTTTTTTGAGACAGGATCTCACTGTGTAGCTCTGGCTGGTCTAGAACTCACAGAGATTCACCTGCCTGTGCCAGCAGAGTGCTAGGATTAAAGCTGTATGCTACCATGACTGTTGACAATCTATCTATGTTCACTTAGATACTCCACAGTCATTTCTTCATACTCTTACTCAAACACATTGATTAAATGCCTAGTATGCACCAAGTTTCTTTTAGAGAATGAAAAAAAAAGTTATCAATTTAAAAAGGTATTGCTTTTTTGTAGGTAACAATTTACTTTGTTTTATAATGACAAATTATGTTGAAAACATAATTCAAATTATGTTGATATTGAAGAAAGTGATTAAGTCATAAGTCATCAAATACATGCATATTTGTTTAGAATAAAACTAAACTTTGAAAGAGACTGGAGTGAGGCTCACAACATTTTAAGAATGGAAGGCATCTTTCTGAATGGAATTTAAAGTGAGAGCTAAATGTCAATTGTCACTGGAAGAGGGTGAGAGAAATGAGGGAAGGGTATTAAACACGCTAGGAACACAAAAAAGGACTAATGTCTATAATACTACACCTATAAAACAAGTGGAAAAGTGTAGGACTGTGTGAAAGGACAGCTTGGTTCCTGGTCAGGCACAGGCCTCGATTCCCCAACCCTAATGGAAAGGTAGGTAGGTGTTCAGCCTTGCTCCCAGACTCCAAGCTCCTGACATGAGGCCAAAGACCTCCATTGATGCATGCCTTTCAGTCACATAGGGCAATGCCCCTACAGGCCCTCCCAAAGAGAGGTATGTGTCACCTAGCACAGGTAGAGGGAGTGACTACAGGCCTCAGGCCTTCAAGAGATCTCCATATTAATGAGATACCTAAAGGCCAGAGGGCATAGCCAATTAAGTATTCCTTACCAGACCCGCCTTCTTACATACTGTATTTAACCAAAGGCCCTCTCTGAGGGTAAGAGGACTACTACCACATTTACTTTCCACCATGACAATAAACCTTTTAAAACCATGGACTTCCTCATCTTTGGGGCCCTGCTGTGGGGAACCATCAAGAAGGCCTTTGACTAACAGCTACTGCTTAATCTCCTGCTAGAAGACTTCCTGATATGGAGGCCTACCAACTCAAGCAAGCTAGCCTAAGCAGCTAAGTGAGTGCCATAACCAAGTGTCTCTCACCCTGTGGGGCATCACCAGAGCTCTCCCTCTCATCCCTCTGGCTGAGGGCAGGTCCAACCAGTATGCCCTTGTGTCTCAGTTCTTCAGTGGCTCCCAGGGGAGTCTGGGAGCCCAAAGGCTGAGACCACTGGTCTCCCCATCTAGCTGCTTTGGCTCAGAGACCCCCCACTCAGGAGCTCTGCCCCCGCAGAACTTCAGGCCTCATGAGACCTCTCTATGCCCAGGCAGAGCCCCGCAGCTTCTCACAGCCCAGCATCTGCCCCAGCGCTGAGTAGAAAGAACTCAGTCAAATTCCCCTGCTTGTGACAGATAGGCGGGAACCACAATTCAGTGCAACAGGACTCACACCCACGTGCGAGCTACAGCCACACAGAAAAGAAGGAACAGTTAATGATGCAAGAAGAGGCCAGATTCTATATGACTTTAAGAGTTGTTCCTAAAGGAAAATGTTATTGAACAGTTTAAAGGAGTAGCAGTCAGACTACTAGTCAAACCCACAAAAGTCTATCTCAATTCAAATTCACAACCTAAAAAGTCTAGGTCTAAGGGAACACAGGGTATTGTCCAAGTGATAGTAAGTCTACTTGCTAGTTGTATAAGTACTCATATGAAACCTATACTTAGTCTCATGACTCTTAATAAATTTCAAAGTTAGATATTTACATAATATATAGTATAGGAAAATGACTCCTTATTTTCATTCTTCAGTCTCTGTATGTTCTAATACTCATGACATTTAGGTAGTTCTGATATAATATGAAATGAATGCACAACTCTTTGTGTACTGTACCCTTTAATATGATTCTTTGACTCCTAGGCATGATATTCCATCCCCTGATTTTATGAGTATTTTTGTTATATTTGTTGTCAAATGCCATGTTTCAGGTTTGGAAATAGTAATACTGCATTGTAAATATACTAGCTAGTACTGTCAAATTCAGGTTTTAAGTCATCATTCTTGTTTATTTATACAACTAAAACTACCAACAAAGTAAACAGGTGGGAAAAGGTATCAATATGCATTATAAAGCTTTAATAATTGTGACAGGTCTAGATCCTTCCTTTGCCCCTTTGACATGGGCAGTTCAATCTGTGGGACTCACTGCCCACACTTCAGTTACAAAACAAAACAAAACAAATTACCATAGAAATTCTACATGGTTCAGTCTAGCTTTAAAATACCAGACTGCATAAATATCTAGGTAAAATGAAAACAGCCATTTTAGAAAAGGAGAATATGGTGAAAGGTTTAACTCAGAAGAGAAAGAAACAGCAAGATGTTCTGGAGCCATATTTATGATAGATGTATCCAACACACACACACTCATAAAGACACAATGTAGAGAGAACATAGAGACTCAAGTTGCCCAGGCTGATTTCTAGTGGAAAGTGACCTTGAATTTTGGATCCTCTGTCTTCCACCTCCCAATTGCTGGAATTAGATGTGTACTCCATAACACCTAATGTTATTTCTACTGTTGTTCATTTGAGGATTTTTACATGCCAGTTAAACAGATTACGCACTGAATGACACTTTTAGAAGATACAATGATCTTGTTCAAATGGAAATACTACAATGTTTTACTTAAAATGGTTACTTAATGTATGTAATCCTTCTATTCTAGATTAAAGGCAGTTGACAGCACAAACAGGCTTGAGGACCTTTTACCTGCTTAAAGACAGGCATGCTCCTGTAAAATATAATAATGGCACTCACTGAAGGACAACTGTATATTTTAAAACCCAATTACTTATTGAGATCTCTTATTCCTTTTCAATTTAGGCTGTTTGTCACCCTTGCCATTAAACTAAAGTCTAGGTCTTTAATCTTTGAAGACCTAAGTTCATTTATCAGAATCTATAATGCTATAACTATCTAAATTATAGATAATCTGATTAACCCTTCGCCTTAACTTTGATGTCTTCCTCAGTTAGTATAATTGTTTGTATAGTTGACAGGAAGTACATTTCAAGATATAAAGAGCTTTAATCTAATACATCTTTCATGGCAGTCAAACATTTCGGAATGATTCCCTAAATTTATTCCATATAAATGATAACTTATTCTGGTAAAACTCAGGGCCTGAGTTTTCACTAGAGAAATTTTATTTGTATTTCCAATCTACAAAAATTTCTAAAAGTTATTTAAAAAAAACTTATTAAAAAAGTTATTTTCTGTAACATATTCCTAATACATTTCAGCAAAGCTCTGTTCCATAAGGCTTCCAAGATACATATGTATTTAAATACATGTATATACAGAGAAGTCAATTTTCTGAGTGATTAGTGAATTTTATATTTTCTGATATCAATTTATTATGTCTTAATATGAAATGGCATTAATTAATTCTGAAGACACTTTTATGATTTTTATTCATAGAAGAATCTATTCAATCACCATGGCATTATTTCCAAAGGTTGTGTTTCTTTTCATTTGTGGGAGAGATAAAAATGTAGCTTTGAAAATTTTCTGCTTAAAGAAAATAAATAATAACAAACTGGGTATTAGGACTATCCTGTACCTCACTGGTACAAATTGGCATAATTATGCTCTAATTGTATTTTGAGAGAAAAGTTTCATTTTAACAGGAAGGGTGATGTGTAGGAGGAGCTAAGGTGGGAGGAGTACTGAGAGGAAGAGAAGGAGTAAGAAGAGGAGGAGAAGAAGGAGAGGAGAAGCTAGGTGATGAAAGAGAGAAAGAGGGGGGAGACAGGGAGGCAGAGGTTCAAGTATCTCTACCAGTCAAAGACAGTTGATATATCTAGGTCGGTCAGTGGGTTACACCTCTGATTGAACAATTCCAAACTTATAAAGCCTATGATTAACATTTTTTTTAAAAAAATGTATAAATGCAAAAAGGAAAAGGGGGCATGGGATAGGGGTTTCCTAAGGGGGGTAGAGGGGAATGGGGAAAGGGGATGCCATCTGAAGTGTAAATAAAATATCTAATAAAAAAAAAGAAAAAAAAACAAAATTACATCATTAGTATGGTTTGTGACATGGATATTAAAATGAGACTGCAGATCAATATATTTGCTCTTTCTCTTTGTGATATGTCAAAAAATAGGCGCTCTTAGGAACCATATATGTATTTATCATCAATGAGTTATTCAAAGATAGATCTTTGACTTAAAAAATTAGGAAAAAGAAGAATGCCGAGGTGTCATTTGCTCTTTTATCTTCATTGAAGTAGTAGTCACACAGCTACCTAGGTGTCTGTGAGCCAAGTAAAGCATGAAGGCTTTGTACTATACATTGATGATTGGAACATGTTGTTCTAGGAACTTGCTTTTTCCTGCTTACTTGCCTGGTTGGCATTCTAGTTGAGTCAGGATGAGAAATGGTTATTTGCATATCTGAATTTGAAGCTACTAGTAAAACGTGAAGGACATGAATAAAAACCTATCTATAATTCAGTATTTCAGATCCCGATCATGTGGGAGATTTGACAAATAAATGTAGGAAAAGTGCTCATATTAGTTTTGAAAAAGAAGTTAAACTTGCCATATGTGACAACATGGATGGATGGTAAGAATATTATAGTAAATAAACAGGCAAGTTACACAGAACAGATACATAATTTCCCTTAAATTATCAAAACTGGTCAAAATCATAGAAAAGCAAATAGTGCTTTCCAGAAGCTGTGCAGTAATTTCAAAATTTCAGTTCTACAAGATACATTAGTTCTAAAGCGTTGTGAAATAACACTGAACTCTCAGTTAACAATAACTATATTACATATTTAAAGAAGGACTGATTTTGATATGATTTTCTTCACAATAAGTAAAGACTATATTTACACATTAAAAACACATAGAGAAACAGGAGGACAAAATTTGACTTAGATACTTAAAGATCCTTGCATGATTACATGCAAGTTCAAAATAGAGTGTTCAGTTTTTATCACTTTGGCAATTAGGATACAGATTTACAGGGGTTAGATTTTGACACCTACAATGTATACCTACTTTGCAACTATGTTAGAAGAAGGTCTCTGAGTTTTTGCAGAATTAGCCTGAGAACAGAAATAGAGCTGGGCCTACCTGCTACAACAGAAAAATTCTGACTCAGTCTGTCATTAGTGGAGGATCTTTACAGGATCCTTTGTAAAGCAATGGTTCTTTGAAAGTATCTAAAGTAGTTAAATTAATAGAAATAGGAAATACAATGATTATTTCCAGAGGCTAGTTGGAGAAGAAAGAGAGGGATTGCTGTTAAGTGGGCCTAGAACTTCAGTCTGCAAAATGAAAATATTCTAGAGATCTGCTGAATCCCACTGTACATAGAATATTGACAATATTCCCTGGCTGGTTTAAGTATAATCAAATATAAAAATGAGATCTAAGCCACAAAACTATTGTGTTAGGTGCAGTGGGAAGGGGAAGAACACCAAAATTCACACGCTTTTCATTCTTCCTATACTTTTTGCTTTGTTTTTGTTTTCGAGACATGTTCTCACACTGCAGCACAGGCTGGCACGGAAATCACTATGTAGTTAAGGCTGGCTTGTAGGCTGTGGTGGTCCTCATATCCTGGCTCTCTGACAGCTTGGAATACAGGCAAGAACCACTAATCTAGGCAGAGTATTTCTCCTCTCCCCCTCCCCTCCTCCCTCCCTCTCCCTCTCCCTCTCTCTCCATCTTCCCCTCCCCCCTATCTCATCTTCAGATGCATTCTGATTCAGCAGGGAAGGTAAGGGGAAACAATTTTACACTTGCACACGCAAAATTATGTTTCCTTTATCTACAAATGCCTAGGCATTGTCAAGACATAAGAGCAAAGAGTGCCAAAATGTTAAGCTGTTAGTTCTTTTGCATAAAACAATCGAAACACATATTAACTGAATAGCAGATGGCAGAGAAAAGAAAAAGTTAGAGTCTTGTGTGGGTGAAATATACTAAATAAATTCTGTAAAGATGGAAACCTGGGCATAAAAGATACCATATTGCACAAGCAAATGGAATGTTTTATATGACTTTTTCATATTTAAAGCTTTTCATTTATCCTTTCTTTATAAACAGATCCTTCCTTCCTTCTTCCCTCCTTCCCTCCTCTCTCTCTCCCTCCCTCCCTTTCTCTCTCTTCCTTTCTTCCTTCTCTTCTCTTCTCTTCTCTTCTCTTCTCTTCTCTTCTCTTCTCTTCTCTTCTCTTCTCTTCTCTTCTCTTCTCTTCTCTTCTCTTCTTTTAAGACAGATCCCATGTAGCCTGGGCTGGCCTTGAACTCAATAAATTGCCAGGGATCATCTTGTGTCAAGCACTACAATTAGAGGTATATGTCACCTTAACATTATTTTTGTATGTATAAAAAGTATCTTGAATTCAGGAAGAGGCATATTAAAATTATTTGTATTTTTATTAATATCCTATTGACAAGTTAGTTTTTAAATTCAATGAGAACAAAAGCAGAAAAAATAGGACCAAGTATTGAAAAAATGTGCGAAATAATTTGTATATTTCATTTTATTTTTATGTCTTATATATTTGTAGATTTTATCTTGTTTCTAAATTATTGTTTCAAATACAAATGAAAATCAGCGTTAAAAAAAAGTAAAAATGACTCGTTAAAATGTGTGCATTTACTAAGACGTGCTAAGAAACTTCTGCTAATGAAAGTAACATCTGATCTAAATTACACTGAAACTGAGATGCAGAAACTAAACAGGAGCAATGACAGATGCTAGAACTAAAGAAAACAATACTTTTAAAATAAGAATTTGATACTTAAAGCAATGTTTCTCGAGAAAATAATAAGATAGCTTATGACTCAAAGAGCTAATTAATGTATTTTTTACAAGAAAAGAGTTACATGATTAAACTAGACTCCAAAATATTATTTAGGTTGATGTTTTTGTAACAGTATAAAATAAGAAAACATATGCCCTGAGTTAACAACAAAACAGAAGATAATTTTTTTAAAAAGATATGTTTGTCTTTATATGAATTAGAAAGACTTGATTAAATGGGTTAAAGAAAACACACGAAAAATGCTATTTAAAAAGGCATATAAGTATTAGAGAAATTTCAGACTTAAAAAAATGACATATATAAGAATAATTTCCTTTTATTTATAATGGGCATATTTTGCCAAATATATTTTCAATCTCTCAAAAAAAAACCCAAACAAACAAAAAAAACAGAAAAAAAAAAAAACCCAAAAATCTCTATCTACTCTTCTTCCTGCTTACTTTTAATTTGTTATTTAAACATTCTAGAAATGACCAATTAATGACCCACTAGTGGCTCCTATAAAATACAATGGAAGCATATACATTGTACCTGAGGACAAGTATGCATCAAATATCAGGTCAGGTCATGAGTGGATCTCTGCTACTGCACTGCTCAACTTAATATATCCACACTTGCAAAGCAAAAGCTGACTCATCAATCTTGGACAGTCACTGAATGTAGCTGAACAGAACTGCAGACCGCAGTGTTGCTCTTCTTTGATGAAACTTGGCTGAAACCTCACTTTCAGCAATAGTGCTGTCTTTCTTTGAGAACAGGATTTTGTGCAGTACTGGACAGTCTGAAAATGACACTATAACAGCCCATTATAGTTTTCATAGACGCCACCTCTAAGCTCTAAGAAACAAATCTCTTTTGCATGCATATAAGCAAGTCCAAAGCCTGGGCAGGTGGGGAGGTTGTTATTTCTGACTTCAATTTTATAAAGTTTCTAAAACAGTCTTGCCTTAATTAGCTTTTCTTCTGAGTTTATTTTGATGCTAATGATATATGGCTGCTGCATTCCTTTACATGTTCCCAAACAGTGATACAAACATTATTAAATCTAATCAGTGTTTATGGAGTATTCCATATGCTACCCACTGTGAATCTTTTAAAATGTCATTTTAGTGGATAATGCATCAGAAAAGGTTGATTTATAAAATAACATGCTTTTGTTCCTTTATTCACTGATGTTTTTATGAGAAATTTTCTACAGATGGTAGCTGCTTTCAATTTATCTTTGTCCACAATTTTAAAAAGAGTATTAGTCTTTTAGAATTCTATAGAACATATATTTCAATTCACAAAGACTTTCAGTTCCAGAGAGTATAATTATTTACATTCCCTTGACTACATTATAAAAACAATGCTTTGAATGCCTTAAAATGAAGCCTCTGAGAACCATGAGTTAAGAAATATTTAGCAGGAGTTGGGTGTGATGGTGCATGCCAAATTCCCCACACTTGGGAGACAGAGGCAGCAGGATTGGTGTGAGTTCCTAGCCAACCTAGAGTACATTGCTAGCTCTTTTATCAAGAAAGAATGTACAGCAAAAATTAAAGATGATACCCCATGTAAAACACATAAAATTTCATCAGGAAGAAAAACTGTACAATTCTGGATTTCATTCTTACACGGGACATTTCAATTAATGCTCAGATTGGAATATTATTGTGTTTTATGTATTTCTTGATTTTTATATTAGTAATTGTATTAATTACTTTCCTTGTTGCTATGACCAAAATGTGACAAAAATGCAACTGAAGGAAGAAGGGGGTTTATTTTGGCTCACAATTCAGGGCAACATAATACATCATGGCAGAGAAAACATGTTCAGCAGCTTGTGGTTGAGGAATTTGTTGAGGCAGCAGACAGGAAGCAAAGATGTCAGCCTGCAATATTCTGGTTCAGCAACTAGTTGGCTACATCAGACAGCTGGCTAGTTCCTGCCTCCCAAAGCTTAAGTATTTAAATATGTCAAGTTGTATAAACCATTTTATATTTAATTATTACAAATGCTCAATGTAGGTATTAAATATAATCCTAACTAGATAATTCTGTATTCCTGAAGATATGTATATATATTTTCTTTTCTTAAGTGATGCTATATAGTTTATCCTACCTCTCAGATACACATTTCACTCTCATTAGGTATAGGTCTATCATGCAGTGGACACTGTAGGCTGCTCGTTTCCTTTTAAATACATTGCCATGTGAACAAATAACAATTGTCACCACTAGAGTCATTTAAGCTCTAAGATGAACAATATGTGTGTATCAGTTTCACAAATGTGGTATAGGTTCATTGCCTTCGTGCAGGGTATAGAGACAGCCTGTGACATATTTTTATTGTGCATTAACACAATCTTAAAACTATATGGGCATCTCTTTTTTGTCTACTGCATTATATGTGATTTCTTTCCTATGTCTCAAACTTCTGTGTTTGAGTAGAGAGTATCACAATGTGTCTGTTACATTAGACAGAACGAATGACAGGATTAAAAATTAAGATGTCATCATTAAAAATACAAGAGATGAAAAGCAAAAAAAAAATCTTTAAATGATAGGTTTCAAAAATGTATTATTTGACTAGTTCATTGTATCCTTTGTGAATGTGGGTTTGACTGTTTTGCCATTTCACTGTGCCTGTGATGATTTCTAAACACCTGGCAGGCAGGAATTGTTTTTCATCCTCTGTGAAAAGAATTTTCGATAAAATGACAGTACAGTTGCCATCTGAACATATTGTGTGCTACATGTGACTTGTAGCTATGTGAGACATTTATATGCTTCTCTTATTATAAGGCTTCATATAGAAGTAAACAGAGCACACTCCTTGTTACAAGCTCCACATCACATTAGAGAAAGTGGTTTCCCAAATGTGAATATTGGAAAGTCTTTGAATTACCAATGAAACACTTATTTGCTTAATTTGTTTCACTAAAAGCAGATTCATGTGTAGGAACTGGAAGGTCCCTCTTGTACTTGGTTATTAGTGGAGCCAAATTCCACTGAGTACTGAGTACAAAAAAGGTGAGAGGGAGATTGCAGAATTAGGTTCAACAATTTACTTGTTTGAGCCCACTATTGTCAGAGCATCTCATTTCTGACGACTCGGAAAAAAGTTGCACATGCAAGTAATCTCAACACTGTAGGGATGAGGAGGCAGAGAGAAATGCTAGGATAGCCTGGGCTATATAGGGAGACTATGTTTCAAAAACAATAACAAAACTCTACCCCTCAAGCAACCAAAACTTGAGGTCAGAATCAATTTTAGAGGATTTCAATTTGTAAAGATATTAAATAATTTATAGAAATGTAGGGAAACCTTTTGCTAGCAACAGCATACTTTTTAATCAGGAAGAAAACCTTAAAACAAAACCTCTAATAAAATTTATACTGTGAATAGAAGTTTACATTTGAGAGCATTTCCTTTTCTTCTTAAGAAACTAATCAAACTGATTACATTCCACTGGACTCCCCAAACTCTCCCAAACTGTACATATTAACCCAGTGCCTAAGACTCAGCTATGGTCTCTGGTGTTTACTTTCCATATGCCTCAGGCACACACATGTAATTTTGTGCTTCAAGGAGTTAGTGCTTCATAAAAACAGAGACGAATGGTTATAAAACACACACCAGTGCCCTTTGGAAGTAATTAAAAATATGGCCCTACCCTGTATTCATTTCTTTCCCTTTAGGCATTGCCCCATTCGATATCCTACGTTCAGCTTCCTTTCGAACTCAGAAAACAAATCTGATTGCTCTTTGTAATCTTTCCTAAGGAATCATATGCTTAAACATACAGAAATATGTCAGGAATGATAGTACTAGGCTTCTCTGAGTCCATTTTTAAATGAATTAACATTAATCAGTATAGACTCATGTGAATGTTGGTCCAATTCCTAAAGTATACAGAGACCATGTTTTGTCTTGAAAGCATGATATTTGTTTCCCGAGGGCTCTTCAAACTGAGAAATATAAAGAATATATTTTCATTAAACAGAATAAGACATGTCCTTGATGAATGAATTATAATCTAGTTATAATTAAAATTTTAGATCTATCATGTGGACTTTTGTATTTGACTCTAACATTTGCTAATCCAAATGCCCAAATAAAATAGTCTTCCAGATTGTGCCATGAGCAAATATCCTCTTACATATAAATTGGCATGTCACTTATATGAATTGGCAGAAATCAAACTATGTCTTATATTATTTTTAACAACACTGTTAGGCAACTGTAAAAATATGACTAGTTGTCATTTAAAACATATATCATGTGAATGTACATGAACATATAAACATGTATGTATGTACATGAATTTGAATACAATTCTACAGAAAGCATTTCGACTGAATGGTCCCTTTTCTTGCAATGTTAACTGTTTGAAAATGAATAAATATTAAGGAAAACAAGTCTATTTTAATGTTTTGTACTTTTGATGCACACTAAAGACTATGGTAATGTCTATGTCACATGTCACTAGGAAAATTTCATGTTTTCTGAATAGTTCACATGATATACATGACCTTTAGCATATTCAAAACGAGTCATTTTATGAACTGCTACTACATACTGTATTCTTAAATGTGTCTCCAAACCACTGCAAATGTAACCTTAACTTTCTAATATACAATTCAGAGGTTAATTTCTAATACTTCCATCAAATCCCTAGTGATTAAAGAATTGTATAATGTTATTTAAATGTTTCAGCTAAGAAAATGTGCTCCTATTCAGTCATTTTGTAAATGATACCATAAAAGATAACTGACATCCATAGTGAACTCATAAATACTAAATGAATTAGTAATAAAACAACTATTAATACCATCTGAAATTAAAAATATCACCTTTTAATGAAAATAATTTTTTATACTTTGCTTTTTGCCCTTCTAATACTATGTTATTTAATTCAAGTAAAACAAAGGATCATTCTGTGACTCAGGATGTAATAAAAGAAACTATACAATGGTATAATACAAGAAGTGATTTCAAAATATTTACAGACAAACAGTGCAATCTTGAGAGACATTGGTGAAGGTGATGAATTTGTTGCTCTTACTTGGCCTCACATATTCCTGGGTTTAGTAAAGAAACTCTTGTGGGAGAAACTCTTTACTTAGTTTCTTGTAAAACATTCAGAATTGACTAATCTAGATGTAATATTTAGACATACAGTCCTTTAAGGCTGTTTATCCACTTAGGGTTGAGCTATTTCATAAGCACAAATAAGTAGGTTTTTTCATAGAAATATGTCTAGCTGCCAAAAAATTAACATTTTAAAAATATTTATTTTATTTGTTTATATTACAAATGTTCTTCATCTCCTTTGCTTCTGAGAGGGCCCCTCCCCTCCCCCCCCCGCATCCCACAATAAGCCTTCAGAGCACCAAATAGACTGTACCAGGAAAGAAAATCCTCCAGTCATATAATAATCAAGACACTAAATGCACAGAACAGAGAAAGAATATTACAAGTGCTAAGGGAAGAAGGCCAAGTAACATATAAACACAGACCTATCAGAATTACACTAGACTTCTCAACAGAGACTCTAAATGCCAGAAGATCCTGTGCAGATGTCATGTAGTCCCTAAGAAAATACAAATGCCAGCCCAGGCTACTATACCCAGCAAAACTTCCAGTTACCATAGATGGAGAAACCAAGCTACTCCATGACAAATTTGCACAATATCTTTCTACTAATCCAGACTTACAGAGGATACTAGGAGGAAAACTCCAACAGAAGGAGGGTAACTACCCCAAAGAAAAAACAAGAAATTAATCATCTCAAAACAAACCAAAAAGAAGAGAATCACACAAACCTAACAACACCTCCAACAACAAAAATAACAGGAACCAATAATTGGCAAACAGACTGGATACATAAACAGAACCCAGTGGTTTGCTATATATAAGAAATACACATCAGTGATAAAGACATCACTACTTCAGAGTAAAAGGCTGGAAAAACCTTTTTCTAAGCAAATGGTCCCAAGAAACAAACTGGAGTAGCCATTCTAATATCCAATAAAATAGATTGTCACCCAAAAGTTATCAAAAGAGATGGGGAAGGACACTTCATAATTATCAAAGGAAAAATCCACCAAGATGAACTCTCCATTCTGAATATCAATGCCCCAAATGCAAAGGTACCCACATTCATAAAAGAAACTTTACTAAAGCTCAAAACACATGTTAAACCTCACACAATAATAGTGGGAGACATCAACACCCCACTCTCACCAATGGACAGCTCATTGAAACAAAAACTAAACAGAGACACAGTGAAATGCCCTCTTCTGGGGTCTCTGGAGACAGCTACAGTGTACTCGTATATATAAAATAAATAAATAAATAAATATTCACAAAATATTACCTATTATATTTGTGATGTTTTCCATCAATTTTTATTATAAGATCTTTATTGCATACCTCCTTTGTACCTGGTGCCATTCTAATAATTTAAGGAACTGCTTTGTTGTTGTTCGTTTGTTTGGTTTGGTTTGGTTTATTTTTTAGGGTGTTTTTCCCTTCCTGAGACAATCTTATATAGCCCTGGCTCTCCTGGAACTCACTCTGTAGGCCAACCTGGCCTCAGGCATACAGAGATGTTCCTGGCTCTGATTCCTGAGTGCTAGGATTAAAGGTGTGTGTCACTAGACCCAGCTAGGTACTAATTCTTATTTGAAATAATATTATGAGACTTTTGTATTAGAGATACTTCGAAGTCCTGGTGTCCTATTAAAGAGTGGAGAATAAGATCATTTCAAAGCTTGGCTGACTACCTTAACATTTCTGCATCACCCTGGAGGAGACAAAGAAAATAGATTTCAAACTGCAAGGAAACCTGCAGAAAGAAAATTCCATATTGGCTAATCTTATATCCATTTTTATCTTAACTCTATGACCTGCTTATTATTTTTTTTTCTTCTTTTTAAAAAAGAATTCTGGAGAGTCATGAATTGAAAATATTCAGATTCAACTTGTAGATTTAAAGAATTAAACGGAAAGAGGACATCTTGAAGAATCTACAAAGATTCTGCTCTGCTCTTTGCTTCAGAAAGCAAAAATCCTGCTACAGGTGCTTCTTAAAGATTCTTCTGTGCCTGTGTTCCTGAGAAAGAATTTCATATTTGTGATTTTAATAATGATACAACTCAGAAGTTTTACCGAAGTTTAATGTTTCTTTAATATTGCCACTATCCTTTCTTCATTTTGAGGGTGATATTGAAGACAGTAGTGATAGCTTGACACCTTAAAAACTGTAATCAAGTTACAGTGATTACAATCACAGACAAGGTCAGGATGCAGTGTTCTTAAAGTGGAAAGAAATGTAGATAATTACTATTCCCTTCAGAGACATTCATGCATATGAAGAGGGCTACCATCATCACATTCTTTTGTAAATGCAAAGTGCCACATTTCACAATTCTATTAATTTCTCTCTGGTATTAATGTGTAAAAAATATACATGAAAAGGGCTCATATCTCTCAGATCAAGTTCACTGTAGTTTGATGACATTTTCCCATTCAAATCACTGTATGAATTGCAACATCTCACTAATTTAACTTGAATTATCATCAGGTAATAATAAGCACAAAAGCAATGTCTGTTTATAATCAACTCAAATATACGAACAATTGCCCAAAAGAAAGAAAATTATATTTCAAGTTTCCATTTTGCTTTGTGTTCTCTAGACAGCAGAGAGTGGGACCTTAAAAAATGCCCTTGTATCCCAAACATGATGTTTATTTGAAATCATATGTATAGGGTTATTAGGCCTTCAATAAGTTAACCAGAAGAACCACTAACAAACACCAGGCAGGAGTGAAGTACTTATTTTGCAATCAGAAAAAAATGGTCATTGGGCAATACAACAAATGGTGACATTTTAATGTTTTCAGTGTTCACCTGCTTTAGTTCATTTTATACAGATTGTACCTAAAATGGACACAGAAATCCTTCTGGTTCAAGCTCAACATAAGCCATTCTGACTTTTCAGAAAATAATAGGAGCATTACAATAGTCATCATGCAATTCATATTCTAAGCAATTTGCTTTCCCATTTTGCCTAGACACCCTGCACAGGCTCTATTATCCTTTAGTTTCAATTCGTGCTGTTCCTATTATGGAAGCTAGCGCACATATAACTTTTTCATTTAGCATGGACCCCAATACATAAACACATTTGCCCCATCCATACAAGATGGTTGAAGATTCTTCTCAAGGCAAATAGAAACCCAGAGGGAAACCAGTCAACTTGTCAAAACATATTTTTCCTATAATGTAAAAATAGACTATCTAAATAGGGCTAGGATTATGGAGTCAAAAAGAACTAGGCTGTCATCCTTTATCAAATTGCCATATTCTTATGCCAAATATACTCTTGTTTCTTTATGTTTGTTTCCTTATTTGGTCTTTGTAAATTAGTGTATCAGAAGACAAAGGAAAAAGAGGAAAAACAGAAGGGAAGGAAGAGGGAGAAAATGGAGTTGTGGAAGTAGCATCATTGATAAAGTATTTGCCTAAGACTTCAAAAGCCTGGGTTTGATTTCCAGCACTGTATAAACATGGCTTGGTGGAATATTACTGTAATTCTAGCAGTGTGAGAGGTTAGCACAGGAGAATCTACAGTTCATGGGTCAGGACAGGAGGATCAACAGTTTATGGGTCAATACTTGGTTACTTAGCAAACTCAAAGACAACTTAAGCTATATGAGACCCTGACTCAAATGAGCAAGGAAGGAAGGAAGGAAGGAAGGAAGGAAGGAAGAAAAGAAGGAAAGAAAAAAAGAGGAAGAAAGGAAAAAAGAAAAGAAGGGATTGGATAGGCAAATCAATGAGGTTTTAAATTGGTACATATACAAGTTGATAATTTTTATGACTCATGAGGGTAAGTGGATAAAGTTGCTTAAGGTTGCTGATACATCCAGCTTGGGGGCATTGGCTATCCAAAGAAATAAGAGATTTGCTTTCTCCACTCTAAGAGAATAAAGCTTTGAGAATCAGCTCTAAATCATTAATTATAGGCCATTTAGAAAGGAAGAAGAAAATCGCATAGAATCAAATATAATTAAAATGTTCATTATGTTTTTTCTTGTGGGGATCAGAAGCATACACACACACACACACACACACACACACACAGAGCCCTATATGTATATGTATGTATGTATGTATGTATATAAACATATATGTATGTATGATGAATTTGGAAATTTGATAAAGGAAGAAAGCCTAGTTCTTCTTGACCCCATACTCCAAGCCCTATTTAGATAGGATGTCACTTATTGGGTATTTGGGTGAAATTCAAATGAATAAAGTATGAGAGACATACTAGAAAGCACTGATTCCAGCTTAGTAAATATACCCTTAATAAAATGAACCTATATTTCCAATACTTTATAATAAAATCTATGGTAGAAAAATATTTGATTAGAAACTATTCTGATCCAATGGGAATCTCTAATGAGCAACTGCTATACGTATTTTGTCCCTGTTTCCTGTGATGTTTACAATAGCACAATGCACTCAGCTTGTGAGTAAGATGAGAACCATTTAAGTTCAGGGTTTAAAGTGCAGATTCGCTACTGAAGACATCATGTTTTTTCTATCAAGCTGTGGATTTGAAAAAGATTAAACTAGGAGAATAGTTTCCTTTCACTATCTTATAAAAGAACCAAGTTTGTAAAACATGAAAGGAGAGCTGGGATATGTGACAGAACACACGGCTAGAGGGATGAAAATAGATGGGGAGTTTCCAATTTCATCATCAGCCTCTCATGTTTCTTGATGGAAATCCTTGAGAGTCTTGAAGCATACTTTGGGGAAGGGCTGTCTGTGTTCCATCATGAAACTGCACATTTCATGCATACTCATGTGTTAATTTCTGTCAAAACGACAGGAAACACAACAGTACTTCTGTTCCATCACACCTCATGTTACTGATTTTACTCAAGTTATCTCCCTTTAAATGTCTTCAAAAGAAGCATAAGAGGCATCCAAAAATGATAATGAGAAATAAAATTGTCGTTAGACATATAGGTACAGCATGCTCACACAAACTGGGTACAGTTTTGTTTCTCATAATCATCCCTTCCTTGCTTTATCATGTCTGAGGAAAATGCTAAAAATGTAGAGTAAATCTGCTTTTAATGATTGTTTAACACAAACATTTCACAGCAACAAAAATGAGGCCCTCCTTTCAGTGACACATAACATCATTTATGTGATTACACAAGTTACCATCTTGAAAACAAGAGCCTGAGCAAACAGCTTTGATGCCTTTTAAATTTGGACAAACTAAATGACTCGTGTAAATTTTCTTTTAAATCCTCTCACACCTATTTAGTCCCATCTTATTTCTTCCTTCATAAACTCAATTACAGAAGAAATCACCCTTCATAATGTCCAAATGTATATCTCTATCTATCTATCTCACAGATGTCATAGTCTATCACTGAGGCAGGCAAAAGAGACAAAAATCACAGGATAGATGTTCATCATTAACTCATGGTATAAAAATACTGTGACCTCTATTAAAATTATGTTATCAGCACTCTCCTTAAACTGCTAATTTCTGTTCTGATTGTCACTCAACCTGGCATTTCTTCACAGTATTATACTTGGCTATGAGCAGTTGCCTCACACCTCAATGCAATCAAAGAAGATACAGTATTAAATCCTTTACCTTCATTTCTGTGCATACACTTACTATTTGTATCCCTGCCATGCAGGTGGAATATCACACTGTTGAAATGGGGCTTGTGTTACTTGTATTGTGTGTGTGTGTGTGTGTGTGTGTGTATATATATATATATATATATATATATATATATATATATATATACCTTGACTACTTCCTGAAAACAAAAAGCTTGTAAAACAGAAAGGTTCACTTTATGTTTACTTCATGTTGCCATGTTACTTGATCACAGAACATAAAAATAATTCTTGAAGTTAAGCAAAGTGGTTCATGACTAAAATCCTAGCACTTAGGAGGTGCTGTGGGTAAGGGTGATTCTAAGTTCCAGAATAGCCTTGGTTACAGAATAAAACACTATTTTAAAGAAATATAACAGCAACCAGCAAACAAAACAGATAATCTTTCCAAATTGCATGTAATAACATGCCCTAGTTGAATCTTACCTGATTTAGAGTGGCAGGAAGACATAAAAAAATAATAAAGAAGAAAGAAAGTAAGTTTAGACAATAAATGTTGAAAGAGAAGTGGCATGGTGTTAAAAAAAAGCTTCAAAATCACATTTTTCAAATTATACATAAAAGTAACATGCTACCCTTTATATGGGAAGATAGCCAGACTTATCAATCAGTATTAATAAAGAAGCTTGATGACTTTTGTCATCAATATAGACACACACACACACACACACACACACACACACACACACATACACACACACTATAGATAGACAGATAGATAGATAGATAGATAGTCAGTTAGTTAGTTACGTTATTGTACAGTGCCTGGCTGTGGCCATTGGTTTATACTATGACTTAAAATCATGTCAACTCTATTTCCAATTGCTTAGGTTAGTAGTATGGCATTTTTTTGATTAGTCTTCCTTCACATCCCACATATCTATTCTACTCTTTTAGTGAAACTATACCTTCTACTTTCAAAAACAGAAATATTTGAAATTTCAGCTTTCACTGATTGATGGTAGTTAAATAATGAGAATTTCATATAGTTTAAACTTATGCAGTTAGATAACTGACTACATTTTTGCCATTTGTACTAACACTATTGTGATGTCAACCATTATTATCTGTACCTTGGATTATTCCAATAGATTTTTCTGACCTTATTCTATTATTCTCAGAGGGGTCCTGGGAAAGCAGTATAGCAAGGATTTCTTTTAAATTCTCTAGGTTATTCTTTAGGAACAGAATACATATCTAACCTTTATCTTTTTCTTTCCTTTTTCCTTTCTCCACAGTAAGGTCATGGCTGCTTACACAATGACTTTTCTTGTTAGATAGATTAGAATGGGCAGAGGAAAAATAGGTTGAAGACTTTATGCTATCTTAGATACTAAAAACGTCTTTTATGTTTTCTCAGTGCAATGATTCCCTCTCTCAAGGACTCAACTGTATTTTTCAGTCGAGGATATAACATCTACTACTTTACACAACTCGTATTGAATGTTGCCATTTTTGAAAGTGGTTGACAACAGAACACCATCTAAGAGTACCACTTTCTTCATAGACATTAGAAGAAAGTTGCTATGAAACATTTGGCAGGTATAACTACAATCAGAGAAATTATTTTGCCTAAAATATTTTCTATAGCAGTGCTAAACATGATGGCAGGGGTAGTACTGGGGATTAAATCCTGGGCTCTACCATTATGTTGTATCCTCAGCTCTAAAACAGGCCATTTTCAAAATGTAACTGTAGATCCTTTAGGTTATGCTAGGATAAAGTTGCTGCTAATCATTGGAGCATCTAAAGATCTGGGAAGTACTTTATTTAAGCATTAAGAATATATCAATGAAAAGACCATACTGAGGGAAGTCACTGATAAAAGGAATTCATTAAATGAAACTCTGCTAGTATACACTTGTTAATACATGAGGCTTCTATGAATGGGAAATGGAGTAGAACAAGCAAAGTGGAATGGTAGAATTTGAGGATTAGCACTGCTTTTGCCACTTTCAATACCAGAGGGTGTGAAAGCAGAGTATAGGAAGACTTTTGGTCTGTGAGGAAGTCAAGAGTTTATAAGTTGAGAGCAGGTTAAGCTGCAGTGAAATACTGTTTCATAGGACCTATTGAGCCATCATGATGGTTGTGACTCTTTTGTAATATCAACGATTTACTGAAAAAGTCAATGGCATTGTGGCTACATTTGGACCTATATTTCAAACTACTTAGGTTACAAATATTATTGTAACAAGGTTCTCAAAATCTAAGCATAAAAATACGAGAGACTGAGGGTATAGCTCAATGGTAGCACACTTGGCTAGTATGCAAAAGGTTCTGAGTTCCACAAATAAAGCCAAAAGCACACAAAAGCAAACCAAGCTCAGGAAAAACAATCCTCTCTGAAGAACATGTAGTCATGTTACCCAAGTGATCTACACTTTCTGCCAGTTAAAGGTATGTGCTACTGAAATGAATACAAGAAGTTCTTACATTATGTAATAGTCCAGCAATTCCCAACTTGTGGGTTGAGACCCATTTGCAGGTCCAATGACCCTTTTTCATGGGGGGCTCATTAGATATCCTCAATATCAGATATTTACATGACAATTCATCACAACAGCAAAATTACATTAATAAAGTAGCAATAAAATTAATTTTATGGCTAGAGATTAGTACAATATGACTAAGTGTATTAAGCCATCACAATATTAGGAAGCTTGAGGACCACTGTTATAGCCACACTGAATCTAAAACCCATGCCAGCTTAGCAAAGTTTTGTAAATAAAAAATATAATATCCCAAAGGACTGCTAATCAACTCAGACAAATCATATTACTTGTATATCACATTTAACCATTATCTTCTTTAACCACCTGATCATGCTATCTCATATAAAAAAAAAAGTTTCCCTTTATGATATAGGGTAGGGTTGTTTTATAGAAGATAATAGGTTTGCCAAGTGAGACAAAAGGATTAAACTTGAAAGGCCAATGAATACTCTAAGCTCTTCCATAAATGCCTATTCTCATTCTTTCCCTCCCACACTCCCTTCCCTCCCTCTCCCTCTTCTCCTTCTCCCTTTCTCTGTCTGTTTCTCTTTGGATGGATGGATAGATAGATAGATAGATAAGAAAGAGATAGATGATAAGGGATTGACAGGAAGCTGAAATTAGCACAGCTTCTTTTGGCCAATAAAGTTGTTTTATGTGTTACACCAAGTGTTGGGTAAGGTAGCAATGTTTAGAGTTTATAGACACAGGCCAGATGCCATGCTCCTATAAGCTGTTACCATATTTGGAAATCTTAAATCTCCTTATCAAGTGTTCTTCTTCATACACAGATCTATTCATTACCAACTCAGGAAGAAATGCCACAGTGTGATACATTTTACTAAATGGAACATTTATAAAACCTGGGCATATGACATCTCTGAAAGAAATTCAGCATAAATATTCAGTGAAGCATAACTATGTCTATATTATGGGAATAAGACTTTATTTAGTGTCACATGACCAGATCACCTTGGTAATTAGACAGTGGCTTTTTCAAGTCAGCCCCCTTATTGTGTGGTGCTATCCTCAAACCTTGTTTGTACACCTAATAAGAGTGATTTCTTTAAATACTTGAGACCCTGAGGGACATGGTCTCAATGGAAACATCCTGAATTTATCTTGTACAATTCCATTCTCAATTTATTACCTACCCCAAATCCAATTAAATGTAATAATTTACTGTTCCTTAGCTTTCTGATTTTCACACTTCTCATCCTCTTAAATGTCTCTTTGGTATAGAAATTCTTTCTTATCTCTGTCCTTACTTCAGATACAAAGCTGAAAGCCAGTTCCTTTGAGATAGAGGATAAAGTTCCAAAGCAAGTGTTTATCTATAGCTTCCATGAGGCTAAGGTGGATAAATATTAAAAATAAAAGATTCATGGGGAAAATGGATTTCAGACTGGTTCTTCAGAAACAAGGCAGAATCACAGCTACCCACAGAAAAGAAAAATAGAATGTTTTTGCATGTGGAGGAAGAGAAGGCCAATAAATACACTATTGGGAAATAGCAAAGAGTTTATGGTTGCAGGTTAGCTGATACTGCCTTCTAATTCTCATGTACTAGTAATGCTTAATTACAGAATATCCATTATTTATCAACATTCTATTCTTAAAAGTATATACTCATGGTAGGATTTCATCCCGAATGGGCAAACAGTTTTGGGGTGAAAAAGAGCAGTAGCATGAGAAAGCTTAAAGTTGCCAAATGATGTTTTACAGGACCATACCTATCACCCCTATATCTCACTCCCTTACCCAACAATACCTCTGATCACTCAAGCAATGTAGGGGGAAAAAGGAGCTACGCTATATTCTGGTGTTTTTACTTCTACCATAGCTTCTTTGCTTCTTCACTGACAGAGGGAAAGAGAGGAGCGGGGAGATATTATGCCTTCAATGATACTATGCTAGAATATCCTATATAAACTTAAAGAGGTTTGCTGCTCCCACAACTTCCATTGTTACCAGAGTTTTTAGCCTGGGATCTCTCATGTCCTACCTTTGGCTATGACATGGAAGGCTTTGCAATTTTGTTTATAGGGTAGTGTATTTCTAATGCCTTTGGATGGTCTTTTCCCATGAGTCTTGAAGAAATTGTGAATTAGATCACTACCATCCCAAACTCACTTTCATGGCTGCACAATCATTCATTTATTCTCTAAATAAGGATTTATCATATTACCTGTATTTCTATTTCTCCATGATAGTGTTAACTACTGTTTAAATTAAAAACACATACAACTATGTGCCCCCTTTTTATATTGAAACAATGAAACATACTAATTGATACATTAAACACATAATCCTACCTTGTGGATAGCAAAACAATCAGTTTACAACATGGCAATGACTATAGAAGCATACAGAAAGCAATTTTTGAAAGGATAGGTTCGTGTCAGTGTTTATATGCAACAGCAACCTTTATTAAAAAGGAAACAGCTATAATAAACACAAATCAGAGTGACAGTAGGAATTGTGCTATCAGTAAACCCATCAAAATGAAATCAAACATCATGAAATGAACACCATCACAGGGATATGTATAAGTACTTTTCCCATATGGGATTCTCTGCTACTTCATTTTGAAAGTACAGAAGTAGGGCAACCCTTTCTAGCAATATATCTATCCAGGCCATTTTCAGTGTTATTTCTTTCTCAGTAATAGTTCACAGAGGATTTTTCATGTGGCTACATGACGTTCTTTCATAATCATGCATGCCTTCATGCAGTCACCCTTTAAGTGTGCAAACTCAGCCAGTTATTTTCATATTAAGTAATTTGCTTATGAAATACTTTTAGAATGTTATGCAACAAAATAATGTTTACACACTGATAGTGTTTAAATAGTATTTATGGTCCATTGTAACTAGATCACAGGATCTGAAAGCCATATGCTATTGATTCATCAACCTTAATTAATTTGGCAGAACATTAATGAAGAACTTCATACTATCCCAAATCCTTTGTATAAATTAGTGCATTTTTTATTGATTTAGTAGCTAAAAGCATTCTATTTTTCCTTACACTGAACATTATGGGTACTACTGCCAGTGCAACTTATAAAGCAATCCTGTTTAATTTTTATTTCCCCTGAACATTTCGATGAGGATTTCTTATGAGCAAGAAGTTCTATTTATAAGACTTATAATCATCTTGCAGAAAGCATTTTTATATTTCTGTCAAGTATTTCTTTCACCTATAAATTCTACAGATAAAAACAAACAGCTTGAAACGAGGCATGGTGATACATACCTGAAATCCTGGTACTTAGCAGGCAGATGCAGGAAGATCTCTGCAAGTTTAAGATCAGCATAGGATACAGAAAGAGTTATAAGACAGCTAGAGGCACATAAGTAAGAGCCTGTCTCAAAAATAAATAAATAAATGCGTTGATTACATTTTCCCCAATGTATGCCATGCAGGACATGTTAATAATCACACACACACACACACACACACACACACAGAGAGAGAGAGACATACACACACACACATTGTCGGGACAGGGGAGTGGTAGTGGGCAGAAGATATAGTAAATAATTTAAGTCATTGTTCTATATCCAAGCTACTATTAGAAATTTATAAGAAAAGTAGCCAGAAATTCTGCAATAAATACAAATCTGTGTCTCTGTTTAACCTGGTATATCCACAATTTATTTGCTGGAGATATTCCTCTGACTACTGCCACACAGTCCCCTTTCTTTTTTAAAGCTATTTTAACATCACAGGCCACAACAATATATAGAGTTAGGAAAAAAGCACTAAACGGAATAAATAAATAATATCTCCTATGGATAATTTAACATAATTTTAACATCTCAAAACAGCAAGATATCAGAAACTTTTTTTGAGAATGCAAATGTGTCAAGACTGTTATGAGTAGTACTGTACTACCAAACAGAGTATATGTACAAAGTCTAATATACAAAACGCTTGTAGAAAAACCAGGTCATAGTGTTGCAGTGTTTAGATGCAGTTAGAAAAGTAGACACAATTGAGAAACAGACTAGCTGCTCCAACTTCACTAGCAGTGGATCAGCATGGCTGTCTTTCTACCCCACAGCAAAAAAAAAAAAAAAAAAAAAAAATCAGAAATGAAAAAGAAGAAATAATAACAGAAACTGAGTAAATTTTAAAAAATCATTAGGTCATACTTCAAAAGGCTGTACTTTACAAAACTGGAAAATCTAGATAAATTGGATGATTTTCTAGACAGATACCATGTACCAAAGTTGAATCAAGATAAGATCAACTATCTAAACAGTCCCATAACCCCTAAGGAAATAGAAGCAGTCATTTAAAACCTCTCAACCAAAAAAGCCCAGGACCAGCTGGGTTTAGTGCAGAATTCTATCAGACCTTCAAAGACGAACTACTACCAATACTCCTCAAACTATTCCACAAAATAGAAACAGAAGGCTTACTACCTAATTAATTATATATTACCATGTATGTTGTTCATATATATGTATATATATAAATTTAATTAGTAAATATAAATATAATGAATATATGTAAATATATAAATATGTATATACACACAATACTTCATTGTCTACTTGTGTTTGATAGTTCCTTCATAATAGTCTTGAACTATGTCATTAGAACATTGAAATGGCAAGAAAGCCTATTGTTTAAGTTCTCTTAAAGTATACTTTGTGTTGAATGATTCACACAAAATAAAATTCAAACTATGTAATCTATAATCCAGGACCCTGGTCCTTTTCTTGTAATATTTTTTTCTAGTATTAGGGATGGAGGCCAGAGTTTCACACATAGTACTTAAGTACTCTACCATTGATCTAGGTACATAGCATATGTCCCTCATACTTTTTATTTTGAGAAAAGTTTTCACTGAATTTCTCAGGCTTACTTAAAAATATCTAACGTCCTATGTGGCATTCTGAATATCTAGTACTATAGCCGGGAGCCACACTGCTAGTTATTTCTAATATGTTTTACCAATACCCTTCAAAATGAAACATTTTACCATGTCTTAAAGGTAATCCTTACTGTGTTCCTTTATCATATATTAGCCTAACTTATATTTCAAGTACATGATTTATTCCATTAAAGTGTAATAGCATCTACAGTACCAATTTTAACATTTTAATTATTATTATAAAAGATGAATCATGAACCACACCCTTGACTAACTATGTACCAGATAATATACTAGATATTTATATTTTACCTTAGAGTGCACATCTAGTTTCCATTACTTTTTCTATTTATATATAATTTCTTCTTTGCTGAACTAGAAGGTATTTTTAAGTTTATTACAATTAATTAAGCCCCATTTCTGTCTGTTTCTCCCTCAAATGAATGTGGAAAACACTTCCTGGGAACTAGGCCAGCAAACAAATATCCTTCCAAATTTGTGATACAGGCACAAATCTACAAAAGGAGAGAACATGTGACCCTCTCTTTATAGTAAATGTGAAAAACAGCCTCAAACCTGTACTCTGACAAAATACATCTTTCTGCTGAATTGTGCCATAATGAAATCTTAAACTTGTGCATATTCAAGTCAGATATGAAAACATAACTTTTCAAGTGTTTTCATTTTCTTTTAACAACAAAGTTCTAAATTGAATTAGATGGATATATTTATCACCTAGTAAATCTGTTTAGATATTACAATCAAAGTATAATAGGATTCTGAGATAGTTTCTTGTTATTACTAAATATAATATTAATGTCAGATATAGTGGATTCAAATGTTTGTCTTGAAAAATCCCCCCCCCAAAAAAAACAGGACAAAGCCCAAATTTAATTATAAAATGTTCAACTTATTTTTCAAACTAAAAGATTTTCCTAAAGTTAGGACGCAGTCAAGTCAATTAAAAAAGAGGAATGGGTCTTAATTTTCACAATAAAATCTACATCAAATCCTTTCATTATAGTAATGTTTATATTGATCATTTATTTCCAAATTACTGTACCAGCAGCAATTTCCCCTTATTCTCTGCTTTAGTACAACACACAGACAGAAAGAAAAAAAATCAGAAACACCAAATCAACACTGAAATAAACTGGCAGAACTGTTTGGGGAATTGGATTCTTTCACTCACTAGCTCAGTTTGGCCACCGGTGGTATTTCCATGAATAAAAATCTACAGGAAAGTTGACAAATACATATTACCCACAGATGGTTTGAAGCCTCGTTCTATATAAATCTACATTATATAAGAAAGAAAATAGTGTGATAGGGCGACATCCCTGATTTCAATCTCTACAACTGTTGCTACATTGTTTTCCCCTGTAAAATGAACAACAATTTTATATAATCTGCTAAATGCAGGTCACAAATTTGACATCATCTTTATGAAAATTATTTCCCACTAGACCTTTTACCATTCTGTTTTCTCTTATTATTTGTTGCTTTTGCAATTTCTATATGTCAGAATTGGTTAGCTCGTGGTGCTAATGAGGCCAAGGTCATGAGTCTGATTCTTATAAGAGCCAGTTAGTTTTGTACAAAGAAAAAGAAGTATATTTGATAGCTCCTAAAGCCAGGAACTGCAACTGCAGGCAGACAGGATAAAAATTTATGTCCTTGGCAAAAATAAAAACCAGAAAAGGGGCTCTGGAAAAATACCTAAAAACACTTGTCTTGATAGCAACAAATTCTTACTAGAAAGAAACTCTTTTTCATGGTCAGAAGGAGAGTACTCTTTCTAATGAATTCACACAACAAATTAGGAGATTAGAGTGGCACATCACAATCATGCAAATTATACATTAAAACATTTTCAGAATATATTAATATCACATGTTTACATGTAAAAGATCTTTAATGCCTCCAGAGAGAAAAGAACTAATATATACATATGGTGGCAATTATATAAACACACAGGATAGTGTGTGATACAGATTGTTATAAAATCTTATAAATGAGAGCAAAATAATCTATCAATTTCGGGGATAGCTGAATCAAAGAATAACAGCAAAAGTATTTCAGCAGGTAATTAGTTTTGCTGAGAGCACAGGCTAAGTGAGTGTTAATAGGGAAATTCCAATGCAGCCCTAATGAGTTTGGAGATAGTCCATTTTTACTTTAATTTTAGTGTTTTTTGTTTTTGTTCAGGCGAATCTCAATGTACCATGCAGAGATTCATCTGAGGACATTATAGAAATGGACTTGGGGGCAGGCGGGGAAGAAGAGTCTGACGAAATTGCTTAGATGATGACTAGTAAGAAATAAAGAGAGCCTGGCATGGTGGTATATACCTTTAATCTAAGCACTTAACACTAGGGAGGCAGAAGTAGGAGGTTTTCTTTGACTTAGAGGCTGGCTTGGTCTACATTGTGAGTACTACTATAGCTAGGACACACAGAGGGAATCTATTATAGAAATAGAAATGAATTTAATGCAGAGATTAAGAGTCTCTATTATAAAACAAATACAGAACATTTTGATGAAGTAGGTGAGGAGTGATTGTAAGTGACTTGCCCCCTCAAGATTTATGTAAGTATACAAAGACCTCAAAGGATGCCCTGGGCCATATGCAGAGAATGCAGTAGAGAAAGTCTCTAGCTGTGAGGAGAAGCCCATTGAGAAGAAAGACTACCTACCTCAAAAGAAATATGCCAATAATTCACAAAATCATAGTTCTTTCATTTACTGTCTATTGAATTTAGGCAGTTATTTAATTTACCTGTATATTCCCAGGCCCAACTTCAATCCTGAGATCAACATAACCATAATTAATAGGAAAGTTCTAAGGATGATAGACTGTCATATGCTAAGTGCTAAACAAATGGTGAAGATGGTATCACCATATTATGATAGACAGTTATTGCTGAATGTGTCAATACAAAAAGCATCAAACAACATAGCTCAGAATAGTGGTTACATTCAAAGAACTAGGTTTTAGAAGAAGACTGATTTTATTAGTAGAACAGTGAGTTTTCAGAACTGGATAAGTGTTGGCGTGGATGAGTACATTTGTTTGTGTGTGCGTGTGTGTACACACTTGCACATGTCTGTGTGTGTAATCATACAGCTAGTGGTTGTAAGATCTGGTATGTGAAGAGTAAAATAGCAAACAGGGAGATATAAACATAATAAACCTCTGTGTTGAAAGAGTGCTTGAGGTTACTAAAATGGTGATGATGGCCAAAAGAAATAAGCAAAAAAAAAAAAAATAAATAAAAAGGAAAGAAGAAAGTTTCAGAATTAGATGAGGTTATTCATATCCAAAGGCAAGAGGAACAAAATTAATAGAATAAATAAATATCTAATGTCATGTACTTGGAACTCTATAAATACCAATTGAAAATCTGCTAAATCATCAAAACTACTTTCAGTTATACAATTCAACTGTATGACTTACCTATTTTTGAGAAAACAGTATAATGACAATAATGAATAAGAAATAGTTTCAAGGTTCAATAGAGTAGGATATATTTCAATTGTTATGTTAAGTACTATCAATTTTTTGTGTGGTTGCTTGATACTTTTGCAATTATCTATGTGAAATAAAATAAGAAAAAAAAACTAGCCTGCCTTTGGTAACTAATATGCACAAATATAACAAGTAACTCAAAGAAAAATAACAATTTCTTAAAATGTTTTACAAAGTCCTAGAGAAACTAACTCCAACACAATAAATATATTAGAAAGTTTTATTCACTTCTTTCTGTGCCTCAATTTTCTCATACATAAATTAAGATCTATATGCTATCTTTCTGATCTATATGCTAGAATATTAAGGTCTATATGCTAAAATTATTTTTAGGTATTCATAAATTACTATCTTTATAAAAAAATCTTGCTTAGTCTGGCATTGGTCAGTGAAAAAAAAACAAAAGAAGAGCAAGTTGTAATAAAAATACTTACGGGTAAAAACCAGCACTTTATATGATTTATGAGGTAAAGTCCACTATTGACAAGGAGGGTTGGCATATGACAAACATAAATTGTGAACCTACTCGGTATAAGAAAGAAGAAAATCCACCCAGGTAACTGACTGTAGATTGAATCTAGCCAATGTGTTTTGGTAAATAACTTCCTTCAGTCTGTTCATATATAATCTCCTCTGTGCAATGCAGCTTGTATTCTACTTGTTCTTGTTTGTGACAATTTTAATTTATATAGCTCTAACATAATCTTATTATAAGAAGAGTAAGGTAACTTTGAAATTCATATATTTCCTCCAGTAGCCACTCGGATCTGTGATCACTGTTTATGTAAGTATTACAAATAAACTCGGAAAGACAAAAGAATAAAGAAAACATGAAACCAACATTATTAAAAGAGTGTTGTTTTCCCCTAGAGTATAATTAAGCCAATTGCTTAAATTACAACAAGAAAATAAACACCTAAATAAATGCATACATAGTGGTTCTATAAAAATAATCAAATATTTATAAAACAAACATTCCCCAAATTTAGTTGTTATATTGGCTATGAAAAGATAAACCTTCAAATATCTAATGTTCTAGTCGATACAAAGGAGTAACAGTTTGAACAACAAAACAAAAGAGAATTAAAATACAAATTATCAGAGCTGACTAGGAAAGAATGTAGAAGTACAAGAGCGTTGAGTTAACACAAGGGTACTATTTACCAAATTTATAGTTGGCTTCTAGAAAATCTAAAACTATACTTCTTGGCGAAATCCTTCACATGTTCACATGTCTTTAAATGTTTTGTTTCCATGTAATCTTCTTTTTTATTTAATTAGAGATTTGTCTGTTAGCTACTTCCTGATTTAATAAACTTGAATGTGATACTATTGCTCAGCCATTAAGGACTACTGTTTCACATATGTTTCCAAATGGTTAATTTATTAATAAGAAGGGATCTGCTTAGTATTTCCAAACAGTATAAAAAAGTATCAGAATTTAACATTAAAAATTAAATATGTTAAAATAGAACAACAGTAGACACTGTCTTACATGACTTGAATTGGAAAAGATAGTTTTGCTTGTCTTTTCCATTTATTTATTTATTTATTTATTTATTCATTCATTTGTTTTAGATCAAATAACTTAATCAATATTTCACTCCATTCTAATTTATGTTCAGCCCCCAAAAGAAAAAAAAAAACCCACAAAACATTCAACTTAGAAAAAAAGTCTGGTGAGTACTTAGTTTCATTTCAAATTCTTTAGCATAAAAGTAAATGAGTTATCCATGTAACATATTTTTAGACCTTGCTCAGAAGAAAATAAACATAAGAGATTTCTGGCATCTACTTAAAAAACGTGCATGTGAATCTTAGTCAAGTGGTTTTAAGAAAACAATAGACAATGAGTTCAACTACAGTTTAGTCAATTCTCTTTAAATGTTGCACAACTTGCTGATTGTGTAATTGCTTCCATAAGTAGTTGTTAATGATAAATCAAGAAGTACTAGTAAAGTAGACGTCTACCTGTTTGAAAGGCTGATTTAATCCTGTAGTTATCATTAACTGTGTAACTTCTCGCAAGTCACTTAACTGTCCCTTTCTATAAACCAAGATCAAAATATATAATTTGCTTGCTCATGAAGTGTAGCCACCTGTGGCCACAGACAAACTGGGTTCACCTGAAAGGGAGGCTGAAAATGGAAAAAAGAATGGAGAGGCAAGAGAAGCATGAAGCCAAGACAAAGTTTTCTGATTAAAGCTCAAAGTTTAATATTCAGCTTTTGTAAATAAAGGGAAAGCCCCACGGAACCCAACTTTTGTTTCAGCCAGATTATGTCACAAGGCAAGCTCATCGGGCTGTGTATTCTTCTAAGTTCCTGTAGGAAGCTGTACCTGAAGCCAAGGTGGATGAGTCCACCTAGGTTTTATGACTAGCTCCTTACATATGTTTGCTCTATGCTTGTTTAGTCTCCTTTGCCTTGGTTTATAGTCTGCCACTTCCTTTGCCTAAAATCAACCTAAAGTAAACGAATCTTTAAAAAAGCAACTTCAAATATAGTCTCATCTCTATAATCTTGATGCATGTTGTCACGACATTTGAATCATGTAAAAATTAGTAAGATGTGGTAACTCTGGTGGTTTGAATACGCTTGGACTACGGAATGGCACTATTTGCACTATAGGTGTGGCCTTAGAGTAGGTATGGCCTTGTAGGAGGAAGTGCGTTACTGTGGGGGTAGACTTTGAGAGCTTTCTCCTAGCTGCTGAGGATGCAAGTCTTCTTCTGACTGCCTTCAGATCAAGATCCCGAGATCTCACCTCCTTCTCCAGTGTCATGTCTGCCTGAATGCTGCCATGCTTCCTGCCATGATGATAATAAAGTAAACGTCTGATCCTGTAAGTCAGCCCAATTAAAATGTTTGCCTTTATAAGAATTTGTTTTGTCATGGTATATCTTCATAGCAATGGAAACCCTAAGACAAGTACATAAAATTACTAAGATATGATAACCACGAATGTGATTTGGATATTATATCATTAACAAATAAAGATAGAAAGTACACACACACACACACACACACACACACACACACATGATTTTCAAGAAAATAGGGTTTGGCAAAAAATCAGAATATTGTTTTCATTGTTTCTACCTCCCACTGAGTAATTTTCTGAGAGGTAATAGTCAAAGCTTAGTAACTACTCCAATCTTTAGACTTAATGGGTCTGGAATGGTACCTAGGCATCAGTATGTTTTAAAAGTTCTTTAGGTGATGTCAACCAGTTTCTGGGGTTGAGTTACACAAGATGTGACTATTCAAGGTGTTAAGGTATAAATAAGGTAACTAATGAGCAGGAGAATACTGCTGGGAATACTATTAAACAGACCATGTAAATGAAGAAATAAAGAGACTACTGTTAAGGCAAATTAGACAGAAAGAATTCTAGGCACTATAACATATATTTGTGATTTATTTGAACATTCCCAGGAAGACTCAAAAACATCCATATATATTGAAAGACAAGCAGTGTGAAATTGCCATTTGAACACCTGATATTATAGAAAAATGTTACATAAATATAGATTTTTTTATATGAGTATAGTAAGCAAGATTTTACATCCTTGATGGCTGCTCAGATTTCCCTCCTATCTTCTAATCAAAACAGAGTGTGTTTATTTGCAAAATATGTAGTAGCATCCTAAAAAGATTAGGGTGCTTTCAAATTATCTATGAAGAAGTTTACAATAAAGTGCATTAGTTAACAAAGAATAAAGAATAAAGTTATTCAAAAAGAAGTGCTGCCCACAATAAAATATTTTTTTTGTTTTGGGGGTTTGTTTGTTTGTTTGTTTTTGAGACAGGGTTTCTCTGTATAGCCCTGGCTGTCCTGGAACTCACTCTGTAGACCAGGCTGGCCTCAAACTCAGAAATCTGCCTGCCTCTGCCTCCCATGAGGTGGGATTAAAGGCATGTGCCACCACCGCCTGGCTCACAATAAAATTTTAAGTAGGAGACCTGCAGCAAATGACATGTTAAATGCATGGCTTGCTAAGTAACCAAGACTACTGGCAGTTTGTAGCTATCTGATAAACTGGACATACTCTTTCACTATTTGACTCTCATTTAAAAAGCATACACAGGTATTTATCATATTCTCTGGTGTGGTACATATTCAGTATTTTACATGATAATCAGATGAAAATAATTTATATCAGGATAGGTTAGGGTTGTGATTACAAAAAAAATGACGACTTAATTCCTGGAAATCCTTAAACATTAGTCATCTTTACATAAACTCTATTCCTTTCCTTTGTTTTCATATTTTCCCTTATAGACATGCTGTTCAGAGGCAACAATATCCCATTACTATAGGACTGATAAAGATTATAGACATTCCAACCATGCTCCACTATTACAGTTCGGACACATGGCTCAAAGACTGATTTCACAGCTAATCCTACTTAAAATCACTCTGCATGACTTAAACAGGCCTGTCTTTTGCACTGGCACTTTGTCATTGCCTGGATGACAAATAAATGTTTATCCCTCCTCTGAAAATTTAAGCTCTAAATCCCACTTCATGGCAGTGTGATCTGTGCCCATATTTTTGTCCTATCAAAAAGGAACATCTGAGAGGTCCTGGCTGTTCTACCTAGGAATCTAAGAGTCAGACAAGCAGAAAGGGACAAACCAAGGGAAGGCATTATCATAAGGTTGGCTGTGGGGGAAGCTCTCAAATTGGAGGTCAGAAGAGAAAGCATTAGAGTGCCTGGGACTGGTTTTTACAGACATTTGTGAGCTGTCATGTAGGTTCTTGAAATCAGACCTGGATCCTCTGGAAGAGCAACACATGCTCTCAACTGCTGAGCCCTGTATTTTCTATTTTCAGTAAGCAAGTATAGCAGGCAAGAGTTTAGCATTCTGGTGTCTGCTTTGAGATCGTGTTTAGAGATGGAAAGCATATCATGCTGAAATTTAGTCACCATATATTGGAAAGGCCATAGTGGTCATTAACATACTTTCGTGTGAGTTAGTAAAAAACTGTTGTAGAAGAAAATGTCAAAATTGGCCAACTGGGACCAGACTTGCATTTGAACATAAATGTATGGAAATGGGAATAGAGTTGTAAGATATTCCTCTCTAGGGAACAGTTTATCTTTGACAAGACACTTATTAACTACTTGAAAAATTGTAAGGGGTTTGCATTTCAAATATAACTCAGTAAGATTACTAGCTCCAAAAATATATATTTTCTATGTTCACTTGGGAACTGAGTTTTTATAAACTGCTGCTTCAAACATGTAAGAATTATGTATCTCTCATAGGCTAATATTTGCCACCAGGCAGGTAGAGGCTATCTATAAATTGTTTTATTTGTGATTAAGACTTAAAACCAAAGACTTCCTTTTCAGGAATTAGACAGGCAGGCAGATAGGGGCTAGCGAGGTATATACACTTAGGCCATTTCTGCCCACATGCAAACTGCATAACTGGCTAAGGAATAATGTACTGGGTCAGGAAAGCATTTATCGACTTCAGTCTACAAATATCTTTCATTTTGAAGCCTAAGTCTCACATTCAGTTACATTATAACATTCTAGTATCTCAGCAGTTATACATTTAAGAAATGTGATAGGAAATTAAAACATGTTAGCACATGAAATCTGCTATACTCATCATGATCCAAGTCATAAATTTGTTGTTCTATATTATTGAAAAGTCAATTTTTTTCTGGTTGTTAACGTAGAAAACACACACACACACACACACACACACACACTCCCCTCAGCCAAAACTATTAGCATAAGTAAATTCAGAGAACTTCTTTTATAATATTCAAATTATTTCTTACCTCACTTGATATCACACTATGTCTCTGGTTAAAACTGCTAAAATCCAATAATGTAAAGTACAACTTTCAAGAGGACAATAACAAGAATCAGAAATGTAGTCAGTAAAAGAATATACTGTTCTTAATTTAATGGGCCTGTTATTTGGATATATTCTTTCAAAACTATGCTGAAAATGGTTACTGGGAATTACATTTTAGCACTTCTGGGTGTGATTCAGTTGCAGTTCTGAAGACACAGGCACATTAAGACAAAATACAGGTGTCTTCTGTTGCATAAAAACCCAGGAGACTTCTAGTTTATTGTTGAACTCTGAGGGGATAATTTGACAAATTAGTTTTCCCATTCCCTTAGCTTTACAACTGAGTTCTTAATCAGTAAATAAAATTTTCATACGCCATCATTTTGTTTGCTTTCTTAAAAGCAACACACCAATGTGGGCTTTAAATCAGGAGACTTTCCCTTTTCTCAGAGTTAACAGTAGAAAAGGGCAGCCTTTTTCAGCTATTGTATATGATTCCTTGGCATAGTTAATATTAATGCAGTACTTACCTTTGTGGATTTATAGATTACAGGAAGGAGCTTTGCATTATACCTTTTTCCTACAGAATATGATGAACTCTGATGCAAATGTCAATACCATGAATTGTGGTTTACATTAACCATTCTCATATGTCTTCTAACAGATTCCACCATTTCTAGATAATACACTTAAGGGATCAGTAGGCTTCAAGGCAAATGAATGAATTTCCATAAATTTGAAGAAATCCTTGAAAAAGGGACCATGGAGATCTGCTCAGTCATGAATGGCTATAAACACAGTAATAATAAAAGTATTAATCTATTAAAATCTAATTCTATTGAAGAAACTGCTCTGGATGGATTATGATATTCCAACGATGTATATACAAATAAAAATATATCACTTTTCAAGGAATAATTTATCTACATGTGTTGTCCCATGGTCATCTCAAAAGCATTATTAAGTATAAAACAAACCCAAGGAGGCATAAGGAGTTTTACTCTCAGAATTAGGTTTAGAAAATTGCACCATCAAAGAGACAGCAGAAAACATTTCAGTTTAGGAAGAACTTATACAAAGTCAAAACACATTTTTGTATTGCATGTTGCTTTTTCTATTACTGAATGCACACCTGCAGAATAGTCTTTACTCAGCTTAGATTAGTGGCCGCTGAGTGCTATACAAAGAGATCTGGTGGTTTTAATTTTATTCATCATGTCTCTAGCTCAGGGACCTGGGGAAATACAGAGAAGTGTGCTGCATATTTATAAGGCCTCTGGGACCTTAACAGGCTTCCAAATGCCTTGTTTGTTGCAATCTGCTTGTCAAACTATTAAAGAAGTAAAATCCACACTCTATCCCCTATTGCATATGCAGATTTTCTCTGTTAATTAAATCAAAACTATATGATTGCAAGGAGAACTGATGGAAATCTAGTGTCTCTCCAGCTTCTCCTACATCTAGAAGACGTAAAATATTTCTAGTGCCAGAAATTTATTTAGATAAAAAAATGACTCTCATGTTTTTTTAAAAAAAATATATGTTAACCTTGATTGATTACTAAAGGTGTTCATTAAAAACTTCAGATTTACCTGGTCTGCTATTAAAATGTTTTTGTGCCACTCCTTAATTATAGCTACTGTAATATAATTCTATTTTGCCATGGAATTATTCTCCTCTCAGATCTTAGAGGTTAAAAACTAAAAAGGTCTGAGTTCTTCTCCTTTAAAAAAAATTGATATTTAAGTGAAAATATGTATTTCAGAATTTTATACTTAGTTAAGTATCAATATGAGAGAAAACAATATATATCTGTGCCTATGTCTCTTTGAACACATTTATAATGTAGGCAAAGAGGTACTGGAAGCTCCAATAACTGCACTGGATTCAAGTCAAGGAGAAGGGTGACTCACTGATCTTTCTTCTTACTGGAGACATAAGCCCCAGGTGATTTCTTTGTAGCAAGTCTGTCACCTGACTAGAAATACTGGGGCTAGCTTGAGAAGCATATTCTTCTACCTCCTCTCAGTAGACCCATTCTTTATGTGCTGTGCTGGACAGAAAGAAATACTCTCTATCCTTTTGAATCTCGTATATTATGTGAGGCTAACCCCATTACTAGTAAGAAAAAACGTCATAAATTATTAGCCTTTAGAACTTCAAATAATCATGTATTTTAGAAATAAGGCTAGGTAGGAATTTACTATTATGCAGTAAAAGTTAAAATGAGCCAGAAAATGTAGTTCCTCTCACTCTATATATCCTATTTGTTTCTCAGCTTAGATTACATAATCAATCAATGGCACATCAGAAACCCAAGTTTTTATGTTAAAAACCAGAGTCACAGGATGAAAAAATTAGGGAGTAAAAGATAGACTACCAATAGAAACTAGACTTCTAGTACATGTAGTATCAAGAATTAGCTTCATGGATTCCTTTAGACCAGTTCATTTCTACTTTGTTTTCCTTTCTCTTCTGTAATGCCAGGCAATTGCATTTCAGATTTTAGAGACACTATGGAAGCCATCTTGTACCTCTCTTCAACTTATAGAGGAAGAAACCAAAATCAAGCGAGAATTAAGGCACTTGTAAGTAAGTAAGTTGCAGAGCATAGATAAAACCTCATATGCTTAAGAGTCTATCCTATATTAATAAAAAGAAATAAAGAACATGACTAGAGCCTTGTTAGAACTTAGTTTTGTGGAGTTGGGCCAAGTAGTTTTTTAACATGCTGAAAAGCTTGAAGTAGTGTAGGCCTGGAGGAACATGAACTCAGTTGTGCAGTGAATACCTGGCAGATATGGCATGTCATTCTTGAGGAAAATGCCCACTGTCCTTTTTTTTCACCCCAAATGTGGAACAGTTTTATGATAGTGAAGGTGCACAAGTTTGATTGTAAAGTGAAATGACAGGGTTAGGTCTGTAATAGTAGGGGGTCAAAAAAAAGTGACCTGGGCTTGCTGTTGCATAAATATAACCTTCGGCACACTGGTATGGTGATGATCTGCTTATTGAAACATTGAACGTAGCCAGACTGTGACACAAGTCTGCATCATTAGATATTGAGAGAGATGAGGCAGGAAGCCTAGCATGAACAACTTGGTAAATCCAATAGGGGAAGTGAAACTTTTAGCACTGTAGGTCAGTAGAGTATTTGCATAGCACATGTGGTACCTGGTACTCAAACACCAGTCCTTGGGGGGTTGTTAATTGATAAAAGTTTTTGTTACACCTACAAAAGAACAAGTAATAGAATTCTCAGTGATTGAATAAGTGAGGGCTATGACCTATCCAAAAGTATATACCAAATTAGGTATTTGAAAATAATACAGAGAATTTTAATGCCCACAGTATTAATAACATTATGGAAAAGACAAAAAAAAAAGGCCACTAAGCCTCAAAAAGACTTGGGAGACTGACAAACCTCCTAGTTAGTTTCAACTGACAATGGGGTATGTCTATACCCCAGAGTTATCTGAAAGAGTGCCAACTGGAATGTTTGCTTAGATCAGTGAAGCATTTTCTTCATTGGTAACTGATATAAGAGAGCCCAGCCCACTCTGGCCAGTACCATTTCTGAGCAGCTGGTCCTGCATGATATAAGAAAGCTATCTAAGCAGAAGACAGGAAGCAAGCCATGAAGCATCACTCCTTTGTGGTTTCTGCTTCAAGCTTCTGCTCTGGCTTCCCTTAGTGATGAGATGAGCTGTAATATGAAATAAATCTTTTCCTCTCCAAGTTGGTTTTGGTCAGTGGTTATTGGGGGTGGGGGTGGGTTAGTGTTTTATCAATGGAAATAGAAAGCAAACAAGGAGAAGTGAATTGGAAAAGGTTCGATATTGTATGATTTCAACTGTATGGCCTGAAAATGGCAAACTATGGGCACAGTAAAATAATCAGTAGTGGAGCTTATAGTAGCAGAAAGCATGCTTGAGATTCTGCATTTGGTGATCAGACTCTGATAAAGCACCTCTAAACAAACTGAAAGGTCACTGCTGCCAAAGATTCCATGGACCACAATAGCAATCTCGTGAATGTACAACATAAGGAATGAACTGTAATATAAACTATAGACTTTAGTTAAAAATACTACCTAAGTGTGTTCACCTACTGAAAAAAAAAGTAAAACAACCATGTACTCATTCATCCTAAGGATGCTAATTTTACTTGTCAAGTTTTCTTTTATGGTCTTTCATGCAAATTTCATATAACATTGACACTGAAAGAGGAAACAATATTTAGATTCCCTGGGAAGAGAACAGTGCTTGACAGAACTCAGAGCACTGTGTAGTTCAGCTTCATTTGTGCAGACGAGGAGTCAGAAATAGGAGGACAAATGGGTTTTAAAATTGACCATCTAGGTTTTTGTGAGGTCAGAATTTGAATCCTTATCTCTCTGGAAAATTAAGAAACCAAGAACACATCCACACACAATAAAGACTAACATTAACTCAAAGCAATAGTCCTGGACTATCAAAGACTGTAATTTAGGTACTTGTTATTTCACTTCAATCTGTTTTTCTACCTTTAACACTTTCAACATCTGTTCACCTAGACTGCTCTATTTCTATGGAACACACAAGGGACACCTTACATTTCCCAGGAATATATACTCACATAATGGTTATTATAGCATAGTTAACCCATTCATATCCAAACTACTTAATATCATAGTGAATTATGATCAATGGCATTTCTCATTTGTAGGGAGAGTTAAGCAATGGCTTGTGGAGATGGTAACCAACAGGTTTCATCTCATATGATGATATACAGCAACTGGCAAAGATTGCATCTCTAAAATGCTGTCTTAAGATTCTTGAGACTCCTCTTAGGAGAGGAGTGCTAAGAATGCTAAGATAGACAGTTCAGAAATCTAAATTGTTTCTCTGCCCTAAGTGCCATGTTGGATATTTCATCACTTTACACTAAGAAACTACACATGGCTAGAATTTTATGACTAATCAACATATATGAAGCTTAGCTCTGGAAGGGCTTCACTGTAGTGATTAGCAGGGTGAGGCCTGCCTTTGTCACCAAGTTGTCTAGTATATATGCATTTAGGACAAACAAGTTCACAGAAAAGATAAAAGTAAATAAAGTCATTTAAAAACTAGTACTGAAAATATGACTGAAAAGAAAAAAACATTGGTATTTAGACACTGAAATAACCCTACTGATCCATTAATAACCGGATAACCTGTAGTTTCCATGTGGTAGTTTCAAGTTGTGATTATTCAGTGTTAGTTTTTAAGCTATGTTCGATGAACTAATGAACTTAAAAACATAAAAACAACATCTACTTTGTGTAGTTTACATAGTTTAGACCAAAAACGCTGAAAGTTTCCCTCCACCCTCCCCTGATCCATAGTTATATTCACTGTTTGAGTGTCAATATTCCATTTGGTGCAAATATAAGAGAAAAGTGAGGATGACTAAAAGTAGCTCTAGCTGGTCATGATATTAAGTATGTACATGTTTTGGTACAGCAGGTAACATTTTCTAGGGATCAAGTATTCACAAAAAGGCATGAAGTAGAAAAACATGGGAAACCAAGTACTGGTTCAGTACCAAACAAAAAAAATTCAAAAGCAGCTTAATTAGTAAAAAGGCTTTCTATAACCATTTACATGTAAAACTCACCTGTGTACTAGTGTACTAGGCAAATAAGTTGATAAAACCTTCAGACCTATTTCACATAGAGTGAGACAAACCATATATCATACTATTACTAGACATGTCATAGAAGTATCAGGGTTCAAATCCACCTCTACCATTAAACTGATATGAGACCATGGGTATTTTTGTAATTGTGTCTGAGCACAGGAAATCAGAGAATGCATATAATAGGACTGGCTAGTAGTTTGTATTCAATGTAGGTTCCTTTCTTTACAAACAGGTCATTGAAATGGCATAATGAGTCATTTTCTTTCTAAGCTGAAATATTTATATGAAAAATTTATTCAGAATCCCATCACAAAAAAGCTATTCTATCATGATGATTGACAAGATAGGAATTTCTTTGTTTTCCATGTTAATTTATTTTTCTATAAACCTAAAAATGCATAAAATATATCTTGATGGAGTACAAGTTATATGTAGTCAATTCATGTTATTGTCCTATCGTAATATTTCTGGTCTCTTTGAATTATTTTCCTGTCTTCACTGGTATTTTCTAAATGCATTAATTTATTACCCATGAACTTAATTAAAGTGTTGTTTACTGATACTCCTTACAGATCATTAATGAAATGTTAATTCATTATACGCCTAGTACTATAAAAATATCTAACACAATGAAAGAACCTCTCCCATCCCATTATGTCTTAGGTTGAATTCTAAAGTCACTTCACTGAGGTTCGTGCCTAATACAATATCAACTTGTTTTTAAAATGACTTAAACTTTATGCTACAAAAGCTTTTCCATCAAAGCTAGTTTCAGTAAAGTTAATAAATGAGAGAGCAGAGATGATAATTATCTATTCACAAATAGACATTGAAAGTTTTCAAATGTGGGTAGATTATTTTATTAGTTATTTATATATAATGAATAAAACTATATTTTCAGATATAAAGTATAGTATACACATGCTTGCACGCACACACACACTCACACATCCCACTCATACACAGCAAAGTCTAAGAAATCGTAATGAATCAGATAAAAATCTGATCTGAACTTGACTGTGTGGTTTTATACAAAAGCCAATTCAATGGTCAGGGTACAGATTCAGAAGTTTTACTGCATTCTCAACTAGGATAATGACATCAGTCAGAATAACTGGCACCATAGGAGCACCCCCATGGTGATAACCTAGAAAATTTCTCTACTGGGCTCTTGTGGCAGACAGCTTCTCAGATGATAACAGCAAGTCTTTTCAAACAGAGCTGGGTCTGATCAATACTATAAAGACTTATTTCTCGTTGATGAATTACTTTGCTGTCTTTCAAATACTTCATTCAGATATTTCTGGGAGAAATTGCTAGTTTTTTTTTTTTTTTAAGAAATTTAAACATATGGTGAAACTGTCTTTCTTACTGAACAGAACTTATGCAGATACATGAACAATGACCTGAGGCACACCATTAATGGATACTATAATCCTATGTTTCCATCACTTATCAACTTGGTCAAATCATTCATTCAGACAAAAACTTCCATTATATTCTATGCTTTAAAAGGACTGGTGCTAGACACTCAGAGAAATACAAGGGCTGTTAGCAGCCTCTGCACATAGATTTATAATCCTGGGGTGTACCTATTAACCTGGTACTTATTTAATACCTGACTTAAATACATATAGGCAATAGATCTACCCATCAATTTTGTATCTTAAAGATATGTAATATCTTAGGTAACACTAACATAGCAGAACACATGCATGATTATATATATATATATATATATAAATATATACATATGCATATATATTTATATGAATGAATCTGATGTAATTCACAATTTCACCAAATTATAGCACCCACTACTTTTTACATATAAGATACACTCAATAAAATAATGAAATTCTCAAGTTTTCCCTTTTCATCCTTTCTTTATATGAGTATTTTGCCTGCATTTATATCTGTATTCATGCCCATAAGGGCCAGAAAAAGATGTCATATTTTCAGATACCCTGGAAGTGGAGTTACAGAGAGTTGTGAGCCACCATGTGGGTTCTGGAAATTAAACCAACACAGACCCAGTGGAAGAACAACCAGTTACTCTTGAACTCTTAGTCATCTCTCTAGCCCTGCATTTCAATTATTCTTAAAAGCCATTTTCTTTTTTGTCAGGTTATGTAAACCAATGGAAAAGACAATGCAGAATTCAATCACAAAACATGGGAGATGTTTTATAATAATACTCTTATAGTTATCACGTGGAACTCTAGTAAATGTACCTGGTCATTCAAGAGACAAGTAGATAGGACATTTTCGGTTCTCCCAGTAGTGTAAAATCATAATAACTACACGTCAGGATGTCAGAGAAGGGATTCTAGCAGCAGATTCTAACAAAGGATCGAACTTCTGAGTCAATGGGTGGTGGTGAAACATTTTGGTGAAGTCATTAATTCTAGACTTGCTCAATTCTACCACTGTTGAACAATTGTGGGTAACTAAGCTCTTTTGGATGACAACATTCAATGTCATGTAAAAGAAATTTAATTATCATGTGTACTGTAGCCAGAAATAGAATTAAAGAGTTTACTCTTGGAAAGTGGTTAAAAAGGAGCCTAGTTTATAGAAATATTATATCAATGTCCATTGAATAATTGTGTGTCTTGAAAGAATTCCCCACTAGATTGCTTTATTCTATTTACCACCTATTCTCCAACCTCAGCATCAGTTTAAGACTTCCTCTTCCTTCTGTATATGTATTTTACTTGAATTACTTACCCCATCAGGAGTTTTATCACAATCATTGTATACATGATCGTCCTTCATAGCAACACTGAATTCCACAAATTAGACATTTTATTTTGTCATCACTGTTGGTCATTTGTCTGAGAGGGCTCAAAAACATAAGTGTTGCTTGACAATTTCCACTTGCTGAACTGACAATATGGGGAAAGATGGCATTTCATGACATTTTATAAGTATTTATTATTACACTGTAAGACTACAGAAAATAAACATAAACTCCTACATTTTTATGGAATTTAATTTTTGGAACAGTTTCACTTCAGGACCCACCATGCTTGAAAGTATTGAAGTCAGGTTAGCTGAAACTCAAAGTAATCTTCACCCTGCTGGGCTTCCTGGGTGCTAAGATGAGACACAACACCTGGCTTTAATCCCTACATTTAAATCTGAGTAAACATGAGAAAGAAATGGCATACAACTGTCCCAAGATCACATAATTGAGAGAGCTATATACATAACTATAAACTGTGTGTTCTTTCCCAATGGACCATAGCACTGCTGAAACCATTACTTGATGTGTTGCTAATTCAGTCATTTTCAGGTGGCTGATAAAAGGCATAATAGTCATCAAAATACCATAGCCCAGCAAATGGGAAACAGTGTGTGACTATGAACAGGGCTTGGCAAGTGCACATTTGATGTGAATTAACATGAGTTAAAACTAAGCCACAGCACATTGGTTTGGAAGTAGGTAGAGCGTAAATAATAAATAAAATAAATGAAATCCTTTGTAAATGAAATTACTCAAGCATGTGTAATAGCACAATTCAAGGGTCAGTAATTTGTTTCATTTTACAAATTAATAACAAGGGGTGAAGTAGAAGAGTGGGCTACTCACAACATAGGGAGCTGCCAAGAACAACACTATAAAAACTCAAATTGGCCAGAAATCAGAACTTGCATATTTTCTGCTGTAACTCTTCAATTGTGGTAAATTGCCAGGACTAACAGTGCTTAACTTTTTCAGGACACAATAGTTTATTTTGCAAATGGCTTTAAATGACACCCAAGTTCTTTCATTTAGTAGCTTTATTAGAGTTACAAGCCATAAGGGAGCACAAAGCTTATTCCCTTACTGGGCAGTGGGCTGCTAGGGATGGACGTGGGTTGGGGGTTGAAATAAATCTTCCCAGAAGAAGAAACTTCCTGGAGGTCAACTAAAGGTATTGTGCTTGTCCTTAAGTCTTCTAAGTCCCATGGGCGTTATCTTACTCAAGTAAAGTAAGAGGGTTTGATGTTTTAAATTCTATGGTTTGCATGAGGAACACCCAGTATATACACCAGAGACTATTTCCCCCTTCTACGCAGGAATTGACACATTGTGAGCTTTCTATTCCATTCAGTAAAACTAAGTCCCTATTTTATTCCATCATTGCTTCTGATAAAAAGAAGTTTCGGAAATGTTAATTCAGGGCCAAATTCACTTTTAGTCTGAGAAGTTAATGGGACTTTTTAGCAATGACACTTGGGGACAGGCATGTTCTTATTTCTAAAGACTATTACTGTTCATTTTAATGAGGACACAAAGTCCCAAAATGTTACAATAAACTAAGGATACTGTAAAAGTTTTTGGCCAGAGACTTGTTCTCACAGGTCTTTCCCTGTAGACAGAGTAAGTTATGATTTTTTTCTTAAAGAAAAAAATAGACAGGTTTAATGAATTAAAATATTATGCAGAAAGTGTGTGTGACAGATGGCAAAGCTGAGCAACATTTACTGCAATATTTAACTCGGATTCAGCTGACGCACCCCATTACATTTCATACACAGTATTCTTATTATTGATAACTGGGAAACTGCAGATTCTTAATGTGTACAAGTCAGATGGAACCATCGATAATTGGTGAGTTAATTTATAATACAAATCAATTCTATGTTCTGTCCAAGTGGCAGCATCCTGTGTAAGAGAATCAATTCCTTTTGTATGTGCATGATTCTGATGAAACACATAAATTCTTGGATTGATAGCAAATATTGGAAAGCTTATTCTTGTAAATTAGCTATACTTTGAAACCTCAAAGTAAGCAGTCTGTTCTCTGCCATGGAATCTTAACTACAGTAAAGGATGTGTCAAGAAATAAGCTGTGCTATATTTCAAGAAACCAACAGAAATCACATTTCATGTATACTGTTTTGGCTCAAAGAATTAGCCTGTCACCTTTGACAGATGCAGCAAACTGCAGTAATTTTTCTCTAAAGGTAAAGCCAAAATTGATTTGGCAATTAAAAGCTTATGCTGGTGAAAGAAAATGCCTACCAACAGGAAAGCATAAAAGACTGTATTTATAATCATATTTTTATACTTCACCAAAATGTGAGATGCTTTATCAAGATAAAGGGTGAGCTCTGTCTTTCTTTAAAAATTTTCTCTTCCTCTTACTTTGCTTAAAAAAATTGATCATGGCTGAGAATTACATAAGTGTAGATGTTACAGGATATCTACCATCCCAAGAATCATTTGTTCAGATGGAGACAGCATAGCTTGCTTTATATATTAGAAATCTTGCCAGATGTCCTGGCAATCTTCCAACAAGGATGATGACAGTCATTTCACTAATTCTCAGGAACTGCACATAAAGATAATACTCTCCAAACTGAAAGTGAATGAAACTCACACTTTAAAACTCCATTATCAAAATAAATGCTGGCAACGGATCCTAACCAGAGAACATAATCTGGAAGAGAAAAGAAGAAAACAGCCAGTATTTGTTCTAAGTTGTGGAAAGATTTGTTAATCTAGAGGATATATGGGTCAAACAGACAAGCAGGAAAGTATTAGAAAAGAGATACAGGGAAATGAGAAGTGAATATGAGTCAAATCCAATGAAATATGTGTACAAAAACCTGACAAAACAATTTTAAAAATATATAGCATTTGTACTATAAATGCCTTAGGACAAATGCCTTACCATATTCCACATTAGATCTCAAGCCCCGAGCATGTTTGGCTCATAAGTAACCAAATAATATTGGTTGAAAAAGAAACAAAAGTCATTGAGAATGATTCAAATCTTCTTTGTTTGTGTGTGTGTTTGTGTGTGTGTGTGAGAAATGAGAGGTGGAACCATGTTAATTATATTACCAGTGATTCATGCAATGGCCCTCGCATACAGAAACACACCCCCACACCCCCATACACCCATAAACATACACACAGAGCACAGAGAGAGGGAGGGTAAGAGGAGGGGAGAGGAGGGGGAGGAGAGAGGAGAGGGAGGGAAGAGGAGGGGGAAAGGGAGAGAAGGGGAGGGGGAGAGAAGGGGGAAGGGGAGAGAAGGGGGAGGGGAAAAGGAGATCTCAATCTGTTATATTAGAGAAACAAATGCTCTTTGAGAAAAACAATTAGGCTTATATATATCTTATTTTTTGTTTTCAGTTTGGTATGGATGTAAACAGTGAGCTTCAAGGAAGTCACATGGTGAAAGCAATGAGAAGTAAGGGAAGTCACAGACAGTAATGCTGTTTGGTTTATTCATAAATCTTGATGATTTGCCTTTTTCAGCTATTGTCATATTCCTTTCCTTGACCTGCATGCATGTACACATGCCCACACACAGATATTTACATCCTAATTCAAATAAATATTTTAAAGGTATACCAATAATGCAAATCTCATAACTGTTTTGGTATTTCAAACCCAATTCTAGCAGTAAGCCAAAGAATCATGACACTTTTATAAACTCACAACTCAAAGCTATGACCCTGTAATCCCAAACCAAATCTTTTGGCATTAAAAAAAAAAAACCATCATTTTAACACCTAAACTGCCCACAGGTAGCAGGATTGGTTTCTACATTAAGTCTAACCCATGGCATCGGCATTTCATTTTTATTTGGAAAGACTGATCCAGTGTTTTTATAACCCTCGATTAAGCTGTTTAAATAAAACAGTAAATGTTGAAAGAGGAAGCCATTGTATTTAAGCTCTATGTAAACTAGTACTCAGCAAATCTCATGTGGTTTCAGAGTTCAGTTTGTATAAATACCTAAATCTATTCGAAGGTCTTTAGCTGAAGAATTCCAGCTTCCACAGTGTTATCAGAACTTCAGGTTTTCCAGTGAATCTGACATAGCTTTACAAAACTACCCACACTCAAACCCTAGCTAATACTAAAAGCAACTTTGGTGTGTGTGTTGGTTAACAGAGCTTCTCAAATATAAATATTCTCAGTATTTGACTCAATTTGAGAGATTTCTAACTCCAACTTTAATATTCCATAGAAAGATAAATCTAGTAACACCATAGACAAGAAACAATATGTATTAGAAGTGGAACTTAACTTTTAACTGCTGACTCACCAAACTGCCAAACATTGAAGTATCTTCAAACAATTAATCTTTACCTGTTCAGTGAAGATCCCTTTATCGCCACCAAGGTGCTGGACATAAAACCAAGGACATCAGGAATGTTAAACTATCACTGTGGTAATATGCTATACTCCAGGCAGGCATATCGATTCCACCTGCCTCTGTCTCCCTAGTCATTTAGATGACAGGGTTGTATCACTCTGCTAGGGTGAGTTAATTATCTGTATTTCACCTGTCAGCTCAAACATTAGCCCTTTGAGGGGAATCCTGGTTGATGGAAGTGGCTTTATGACTCCATTCTACATTATCTGCCACATATGCGCATGCATTTCTCTAATGCTTATTTTTTTTAACCAGTTACTGACTCCAGCATAAGCGTTAAATTTTGGTTGTCGTTCACTAATGCGTGTCAGATGATGTAGAATTGATTTCTGATCTAGAATGAAGAAGTCCCTGTGTAAATTTTAAGGAGCACAGAGGCATTCTGTGTTGTTTTTTCGTATGAGAGCTGAAGAAATCGTGGTAATTATTTGGTTCATATGGTGGGTTTTATTACAGAACATATCAGAGTAGACTTGATAAAATAAGCTATCAAGCTGTGGAAGCACACATTGTCATAGTTTCATTATGCTAAACACTAGAGATAAAGAGAATGCATTATTGAAAGGAAGAAAATTTTCTTCTGTCCTGAACAGATACATGTTCTAACACTTGGATAGTTCCGACTTAAAGGGACCATAATTTGGCCGATGGAAACACTGTCCAGTAGATGGAAGTAGGGAAGTAGATGGAAGTAGGGAAGAACAGCAACGAAAACCTGACAAATACTGATGTAATACTTTAGACCAGTATTCTTGGTTGTTTGGAACTTAGCTCCTACACATTTGCTAATTCAAGATACCACTCCTCATAGCCAAATGCGCAACTTGTTTTTTGAACATCTTTTTTTCTTGAGAGAGCCTCTGATCACGTTTACATTGTACCTTTCCCTATCTTTCTTCCAAGTCCACCAGTCGACATTCAAAATGAATCTCTTGCTGTTCTGACCTATTAGTAAAATCATGTTCACTGATACTATGTAGACTCAAAACTTCCGTGGAATAAACTTGGTTTCAGTACTAAATAGAATAAATTGCATATAATCTATTTGCATTTATCATACCTTTATCCTGTATATTGTTGATTTTGCTTACTAACATAGATGTTGATAGGAAATATCCATGTCATATTTATGTAACTTTAACTTATATTTCCAATGCTTTATCCATGAGATATATCTGGGCATTATAAGAATAACTAAATACACATATGCAAAAGGGAAATGAAACAGAGAAGAAGGCAGAAATCTATGTGTCAATCATGTGCTAATCTATGAATGTTTATGCAGATTTGTTAGATGACCTAACAATATGCCTCATCATACGGTATTTTTATGTTTAGCTAATTCAACATTTTTTTAACATACTCTGATTTAAACTATTAAATCCTATAAAATGGAAATTACAAAATGAAACAAAGTTATAGCTATAGTTCTAAGTTGACTGTTCATTTCATATCTTAAATTCTGAGTTCTTCAATATAATTCAGTTAAGAATGCACCTCGCAAATAGTGATGATTCAACCCAGAGATTCACAAACATTAGGCAAGTGTTGTACCATTGGGCCATAATCTCATACTTTCAAATCATTTTTAATAGTCATTAAATTGGGAGTTGTGATAAACTTTGGTTTATTCTACTATTGATGAATATTAAATGAGTTGAAAAGTAAATTTCAATCATATTTTGGATGATTTATGAGTATACACAGCACAATATTTTAAACTATGACATTGATAAGTCAGTAGAGGAAAAAAAAATCATGTACTGATTGGTTCATTCATCAGAAATATAGTGTGTCCTTCTATGCGCCTGGTCTGAGAATCTAGGAGGTGATCACACAAAAGTCAACATACTAAATATGTATTTTCAGGTAGACAATAGGCCAATAAGCTTTGAATTTTATTTCCTCAATGAAGCTGTTGAAAAGCACAGTATCCTCTGGCTTGTAAACACTCAATCACTTATAAAAACGCCATACAATTAAACTCATACACTATTTTTTCATTTTTGTTTGCTCCTAACTGAATGTTAAGCTCTGCCACAGCCTGAAGAGTGCTTTGTATTTTTTTGTTTGCTCCAGTTCTATAGCACCTAGCATATTGCAAGAAACTGCTGTAGCTACTTAGTAAATATATGCTATATGACTAGTAGAAATATGGGAAGAAACACATTTCTGAACCTAGAGAATTGTTAGTACACCAAATTCTTAATTATGTGTGACAAAGGAGATAGTTAATTCACAACAAAAGATAATATTCATTTTCATTTGTTTTTGGAATGCATTTCCATACAGAGCTGCTCATTTTAGTCTCTCTGTTGATTTCCAACAATATAAAGAAGTTGCAATATTAATTCTCAACTATGCTCATAGCTGGAATGCTGCATAATCAAGCAAAAACATGGTACAGAATATTTAAAACATCTTTTGTAGTTTTAGACTACACTAAAATCACTTAGCAATTAAAGTAATTATCTTATTTTGATGGTTTTAATATTGACTGAAAACTTGACAGAAATTAGAGACATCTAGTAAGCAAACCTCTAGGTATCCTAGTTGAGAGTTTCAAGATCAGGTTAACTGATGTGGAAAGAACCACCAGAGATGTGGGTGGCACTATCACATCGGTCAGAGTCCTGGACTAGACAAAAAAGAGAATGGAGAGCTGAGCATAATTATCCATCTTTTTCTCTGCTTTTTGTGTAGAGGTTTGACATGCCCACCCGATTTGACATTTCCAGCCATGATGAAATACAACCTAAAAATTGTGAGCCTAAATGACCCCTTCTCTCCTTAATTTGTGGGTTTTCATATCATATGTTTTGTCAGAGAAAAAGTAACTGAAAGACATGCTCACGGTTTTTTTTTGCTACCAATTTTACCTTCCATACTGTTAAATTTCTTGAAAGAAGTAAACAATCTCACTTTATAGAACAAAAGACTATTCAAATTCACTTAGTTGACACTTCTTTCTTAATAAAAGAGTAGAGATTCCTTTAAGACTGAACATCTGGATATTACCTAAATATTGCTTTCTTCCTGAATTTTCTACATTTACATACACGCACACATTTATATTTGTCTTCAGACATATACACAGATATATATTTACCATCAAAATTTAAGAGGGTAAGCAATGATAAATCATTTATTTCCATTTCTAGCTCTCAAATACATTTGCACAATGTAATAATTTATCCCATTATTATAATACAATAGTGTTCTGTTCTATTACTCTCTACCTTATTCCATTGAGAAAGATACTCTCAACTGAATTGGAAGCTAGGATACTGGGCAGAAAGCCCCAGTGATCCTACTGTTTCGATCTCACTCTATGTTAGGGTTATAGGTGTACATGGCTGTACTTGGGTTTTTACACAGGTTCTGAGATTTCAACTTAGGTTTTCATAATGGTACAGCAAGAGCACTTTTCTTCCAAACTCTATCTCCTTAATGGAAATTAATTTAACTAAGCGTTTTTTATTAATTCCATGAGAATTTTATACAATGTATCTTGATCATATTCATGACCAACTCTTCCTCTTAACTCTTCCCATTTCACCCTTACTTTCTTATCCACAAAGTCATGTTGTCTCTTTAAAATAAATAAACCAACAATCAGTGTAAACAGACACAAAGAGTTACTCTATACAGGGGATTTTTTTTCCCTTAGAAGTCATAGACCACCACATTAAAAGCCCAATTACAGGTATGGACTATAGGGCCTCAAGTTATTGGTTAGGACAAATCCCAAAGGACATCCTCACAAACAAGGCAGGCTATTTCAACTGCTTCTGCTTGCCCATCAGAACCTGATTACTGAGGATAGCAGACACATTTGTCAATGGACACGTAGAAGTCAAGTTGCTACTGGTCAGGAAGCTTCCTTCCTGCAAGTTAACTGTTCAGTGGTGAAAAGTGTCATTCAGGCTGCTGGGGCAGTGGTGTGGTGGTGGCCATCAATTGTCTAAGCCCAAGAGAAAAACCAGTAAATTAAAATAATGACAAACATGGCAAGATATTACCATGAGTAGAATAGTGTCACAAATGTTATTGGGACAACCAGCTGCCTTCAGGTTTGGTTTAATGTCATTTGTTTTTTTAGTCATCACCTAATAAAATGAATTCACTTCCTGCATCATAAAGTTTCAAAAGAAAGAAAATACAGGGGTGTTCAACAGAAGCATTGACTTATTATATATATTACTTAAGCTATATTGGAAACTAACAAGTGAAGAGTCATCTACCATAAGAAAAAAAATACTGATTTGCCTTTCTAAGTTATGAAAATAGTGTATCCTGGAGAGTTTTCTCTAGTATATTTAAAGAGACATACTGATATTATTATTTCTTATAAAAATCTGTGCTTTTTAACAATACAAGTGACATAAATAATTGATAATATTTTAGTCACATTTAAATTAACATAAAACTAAACAACTTCCTGGATTCATAAATATTCATCATTTATGATCCTGTAAATACAAAAATGGTTCATCTTTGTGACTAGATACATATGCATTCTAGTATACGGGAACTGTGCACATAAAATAACCAAGTTGGACAGTGTATTTTAAGTTATTTCTATTATTTCCACTTAATATGAATGAATCTCACAGACAGGTTTTTAATCTCTTAAATGTAGCTTCTGGTGGCAAGAATGAAAAATTCTCAGGACGAGGGAACATTAACTCTTTCAGACAAATTAAGTCTTGTTTTATGTTCTGAAAAAAAATAAATTCCCAGACAAGTCTCCTGTGGCTTAAAAGGGTTTATACACCCTTTAACCAGAGATATATTATCTTCTCACCATTACCATCACGCTCCAAATGTCTATCAAATTCCCTGGACAATGTTTGAAAAATGAAGTTCATGCTCAGTGTAATTTTAGACTGAATTTCAAATGAGCAAGGCTCATCAAACAGAGTTTTGTGCACACAGAATCCCCAAAGCATAGGCTCCATTCAAAGAGTTCTTTAGAACTAGGCAATTTCTACAGAAGAGTTGGCAAGGACTTAATTTTTAATACCGGCACTTTAAAATCAAAACATACTAAAGGACTAACATTAGGTAGGTATTAGGGCCCTTTTTTGGTGGGGAAGGCAGCAAGCAAAGGCCACCCCAGAATAAAAAGCTAATGCTCTCTATTTCCTTGCCAGACTGTTAAGTTTTATATAATTCTACAGTAAACTCTAACTTATTTAAAACATAACAAAAAAATTCACTAAGCACTTTACTTTCTAAAAAAGCCATGCCACACTTCTTGCCCAATACTTAAAAATCAAAAAGAATCCGTATCTTAAAGGTGTTTATGAACTGGAGTGCAAAGCAGGAATGTACATAAGCAAATGAGCAAGTATGATCATCAAAGTATTAAAATATTATGTGAACACAAGGGACAAGGAAATTAATTTTGATTGCTATGATTAGGAAAAGCTTTCTGGAGTAGATGGTGTAAGGGAGCAGCTAATTTTTAAATTAGTTTACAATCCTTTCAAAAAGAACATATTTTCCCACTTGAGAGACATTGTAAGAATGCAATAAAAGTTTCACAGGAGACACATGTGGAGTTCAAGAATTCATCTTAGATTTATGAATCTCTCTGAACTCAAGCACGGTGTAACATCACTATATATATATATATATATATATATATATATATATATATATCCCAATTGCATACTCATGTTCCATTTCTACTAGTGTAATAGTTTAAATGAATATATTTTGCTTCTATAACTTTCATTTAGCTCTTGTTTTCTTTGATAATTGTTATCATTTCTATTTATTTCCATTTTAAATTTGATTGTGTATACATTTCTTTCTGTTAATGTTCTAATTTAACTTTACAATCCTCCAGACCACAATTCATAGCATGTATTTCAAACAATTGTTTTTCTTTCTCATGTTGTATTGAATGAACCCAGAGTCTTGCACTGGCTGTGCAAAGTAATCTACTGTGGAACTATATCCTGACCCAAAGTATCCTTCTTTTCAAAGAAGCAATGTTTCACTATTTGTATTTTAAAATCCATTTTCCTTTCAATGTAAGCACTATATTCATAATTTTAACAGAAAAAGAAATATCCTATACCTTACCCTATCTGAGCTTCTCAAACAAAACAAAAAAACTTACTTTGAATTTTCTCATTTTCTGAGTTTGGAGAGCAGTAGGACATAAATGACGAGGGCAAAGTGTCAGATGTGGGAAACCTTTCTCCAGTATAGCCTGAAAGTCTCAGTTTTTCTTTGAAAAACAAAAAAAAATGACCAGGGTTACAGCATTATATTAGAAAAGAAGACAGAGATGGGGGGGGGGCTTGTTCTTTCTTTTTGTTTTGTCAATTCCATGTGACATTTGCTTTACAAAGAATGGATTATCATTCTACTAAAACCTATTATTGGCATGTGCTGAAAGTCTATGATGTGATACTTCTGGCTGCATAGTAACAGAGCTTTTCATCTATTTTAAAATATTCTTCTAATAGAGAACAGTGTAATACGAATTAACATAATGGTAGTATTGTGGTGATCCCAAATCTGTTCTGAATTGTCTGGAAAGGACAATGTGCTTCCTCAGTAACTTGATTTGTAACTGCTTAAAATGACTCTCCCTCACACTATGAGGAAATCCCAGGTGTTGATAGTTAGTTGACAGGGTGTTAATGTCATTAACATTCTGTCAGCTCTTCTTGTCAACATGTTAATGGTGCTCCTGCTGCTCAGTTACTCTCTGTCCTCCAGTTGGGAAAATGATTTAGCTAACAGTCAATCAAAAAGCTAAGCTGATTTTGGGCCAGAGACATCCCTGCCATTGACAAAATCTCTGTGAGTAAATGTGGTAAGAAATTTGTCAACAGAATATAAGCAGAAAGGTCAACACTGTGATTAATGTGCTTTGTTAGACAGTTTTAGATGCTAAGGATGGACCGAGGCACATCCTTCGAAGTAGAAAAAAGCAGGGCACTGTGGTGTGCAGTCTTAATCTTAAACACTCCAGAGGCAGAAGCAAGAAGATCTCTGTGCAAAGGATGTTGGCCCTGGGCAGGATAGGACTACAGAGTCTCAAAAACAAAAATAAAAACAAGCAAATGAAAAAGCAGGCTGACTCAAAGAACAAACAGCTTTCCTTTAAAGTATGGATTTCTTTCCTGCCTGAGAAACCCTGGCACAATAAATAGTATAATCCTTTTATGAGAGCCCTATGAGGAAAGAAGGGAGAAAGGCAGAAGGGTGCAATAATAGCAAATAGGTTCTGGGGCAAGAAGCTTGTATCAGGTCTCAAACCACATTAACCCAAAGGAGGATGCTTTAGCAAACCATTTTGAGCTGAAGGAAAATAGGAAGGCCACAGAAACAAGGTCTTTTAGATTTTCTCCTGACTTTTCCCCAGAATTCCAAGTGGTGAAACTAAAATTCACCTCCCTCAGTGCATAACAAGAAGGAAGGTTACTAGCTTTTGCCTTCTCCGCAGGAGAAAAGTGTCTGTCTTGCTTCATGGTGTATGGGGAGTCAGGGCTGTCACATGGATAGATACACATGAAAGACTCTTGTTGTCCATCCCCCCCCTCCCGTTATTAGCAACATTTCATAACATTTTTATCTGATTATTTTTCTCTACAACTTGATATTTCTTTAGCACATAGTATGCAAATAGATATTTCCCCTGGAGCCTTCATGTCTGGAAGGCTCCTTGGTCACATAAAGCAGTTAAATAAATGTCTCATGTTCTTCTCTTGTTAACCTGTCTTTGGTTACAGGTGATCTCAACCATCAATCATGTCACAGGTTAGGAAGAAAATACAAGGTTTTCTTTTCTAAAAGCAAACCCCCAAACAACCAAAATCTCCAGCCATTTCACAATTACAGTGCTGGCAAAGGTTGCAATGTTGTAGATAATATCAATGATACAGATCTTCAAAGGGAAAGCGTAAATGGGTAAGGAGTTCATCCTCAGAGGGCTTTCTCATGTCATTCAAGCATGGGTTATTTTTCAAAGAATAATATCAGGATATGTTTCTGAATCTCAGCTCACCAATATCTTCAATAGGTTTCAAACACAGACACAGAACTCCTGGTAACTTTAAGAAAAGAAGAGAGATGTCCTTCGAAATAAAGGAATGAAGAATGTGGCACTATGGAAAGTAACTTTAGGAGTTATTGAAGCTCTCCTGACACAACTGTACATGGCTACACATATATATATAGGGATCGTTAATTTTATCGTTAAAGATAGAAATTATTTCTCAAATAATAAACAGGAGCTTTTAAAATACCAAATATATGAAATTAGGTCATTTGACAAATAGTAAGCTGTTAATCAATGAGAGTGAATTATTAATACTATTTATTTAAGTTTCCCCACTCGTAATCAAGACACTATCTGCAATTGGTACTTGCTTTCAAAGGAAAATTTGTCTTCTCCAGTGGAGTCTTACCAGGTATATTAATCTCACTTGAGTATAGGCTGCATACCAAGAATTAGATGGCAAACACACACACACACACACACACACACACACACACACACACACACAATCCAGGGTATTTTTATAGACTTTTTTTTCTCATGTAGTTTCTGTAATTTTTTTGTCTTACTGGTATGATTTCATTTCTAATTTTGTGGTTTTGTGGGGTGTTTTGTGTATGTGTTTGTGTGTTTATTGTTTGTTTTTTTAGCGAAAGAGAGAGAAAGAGAGAGAAAGAGAGAGAATTAATGGAGTTGTATGAATAGGGAGGTGGAGGGGACCTGGGGAAAGTTGGGGAAGGGAATAGCCTGATCAGACTCTATTGGATGATTTTTTTTCAATAAAAAAATAACAACAACAATAGCAATAACAGTCCATTATCCAAGGACTAGATGTGCAGCTTGGTAGTACAGGATTTACTTAACATGCAAACAGGTTAGAGCTAGGTCCCTATTAGCTTAAGAAAACAAACAATAAGAATAACAAATCTATAATTAAGGCTGTGACGATCATGTTAGCATTTCAGACTAAATATTTTCCTTTCACATTTATGGTTATATGAATGTATGCTGAATTTTTTTTTCTTTTTTTTTGAGACAGAATTTCATGGACCCTAGGCTGGCCCTGATCATCTGACCTTCCTTCCTCCACCTTCCAAATGCTAGGATTGCAGACACAGAAATTACTGTGCCCGGCTCTGTTTTATGACCCTATAAACTTAATTTCATTTGTTTTGCTTTTCCCATTTTCTGGATGAGCATGACACATTGGATTATTTAGGTTAATCTTTTTCAGAGTTCTGTAGGCTAAGAATTCAAGGCATCACCAGATTCATGTCTGGTTGTAGTGGTTTTGTGCCTGACTATTGTGTCCTCCTATGGCAGAGACCAAAAAGAGTAAAGTGACCTTCCCCCACCTTTCTCTCTCTCATTCTCTCTCTCTCATTCTCTCTCTCTCTCTCTCTCTCTCTCTCTCTCTCTCTCTCTCTCTTTCTTTCTTTCTCTCTCTCTCTGTGTTTGGGGGGGGTTGAAACTCTCTTTTTTTAAAAAAAATTTTCTCTAGTGCTTTTATGAGGAACAAATTTTACCCACCAAAGAATTGTTCTTAGTTTTATACCTAACCATTTCCAAAAGGCACCACTACTTTTTACAGATCATTGGTTAACAGAAACTAGATGGGACACAGATATTTAGGCCATAGCAGGAGGAATAATGAGTGTTACAAACTAATGGAGACTAAAGGTAAACTCAGAAGTCAGAACCTTCAGAAGTAGGTCACAAAAACTATAATTGCCCAACTCTTCATCTCACAAGCATGACATATAAAGAAGCTATACACATCATTCTCTGTGTCTTCTCTAGTCTTCTGACATATGACATGTGTTCTGTCCTCTACTCATAGGCAAGGAATGTCATACAGAAAATCTAAGACATATCTGAACATCACATCTTGCTAAATCATCTCTCACCCTTGCAATTGATCACAATTGTCTTTAATTCAGACTTCTATGTAACTATCTATAAAAATACTGCCCACTCCTTTTGGAGGGGTCATATATTCATTGACTTTATATTCTCTTCTTTAAATCTGTCTTTTTATAGGTGTGTTAAGGAACACATCATGCAGCAAAGAAAGTGATCTTTCTTGCTTTTCTACATTATTTTATTTTGAGTCAGAGAAGAAGGAGAGACAAAGGTGACATACCTCATTATAAAGGTGTTTGCTTCTAGAGCTAAAAATAGGGCAAATCCCAGGAAAATATTTACTTTTATTTATTTATTTATTTATTTATTTATTTATTTATTTTTGAGAAAATGTTTTTCTATGCCATTCAAGTTGTCCTGAACCTGTTGTGTCCTCCTATGGCAGAGGGCAAAAAAGAGCAAAGCAGTCTCTCTCCTTTCTCTCCCTCCCCTTCTCCCATGTGTGTGTGTGTGTGTGTGTGTGTGTGTGTGTGTTTGGGGGTTTTAATAATCTTTTCAAGAAATGCTCTTGCTATAGCCCTAAAACCACTGGCATTTCAAGTTTGCATCACCATACTGGCATCTTTTAGGCTATTTTTCTAGATTTAAAAAACAAAACAATTACATTAGAATGTATAGATCATAACTTCTAAAATTGACAGTACTCTTTAAAATGCTAAATCTAAATTGGTGATTCAATGTTACTTAAATTGCTGACAATTATTTATATGGAAGGCTTACTACCTCTTATTCTTCTATATGGAAGACATCAAAGAAAGGGCTTGGATTATTGATTTAACAAACATATGCTGAGTGCATACATTGTGGTAGATGATGAATATTTGATAGGTACATAGACATTAAGAAGTATGATATAATCATTGCTAAATGAACAGAAATATAGAGAATATGTAAATGCCAGGCTGCAAGTATATTGCAGTTGAATTTTCCATGTGTTCACTGCAGTAGTTTAACATCTGACAATGTCTAAAGTATGGTATTATAAACATTGAGTTAATCCTGACAAAGAATAAGCACAGGATGCTGTTGGACACAGCCTGACTTGGCTATCTAGTGAAGATTCAACCTGCATTCAGGAGTGCATAGTTCTGTCACTTTTGGTAGAGGCCATAACATAGAAGTGTTGTCAATTTTTATAAAACTCAAAGTTCTTACATCTAGATTACAGTTAATTAGGTAAAGTGCTGTCATATTTGCACTATCGTTACTGAATGTAAAGGGTCAGTAACTTGAAACAAAAAACCAGTTTATTGACAAGTAACAGAAATATCTAGAGTTCTGTATTACACACAGGAACATGGTATTTATTTTAAAACAGAATCTAAGGCCTAAAAAGATATTCAGTGGTTAAGAGAATTTGCTGTTCTTCCATAGGACCTGAATTTGGTTCTAAACTCCCATGTCAGTCAGGTTTTTCATCTCTTTGTTCAATGGCTAAAAAGGTAAAAAATAGAGTACACATGTGATTATTTTGCATTTTGCTGTGTCTTTCCAGAAGAGTGAAATTCTCACTGAGAACTCATGGAGATTTCCAGAACAAGACTAATTTGAGCAATAATGTCACTAGTTTAATTTATTAATTTATAGTTTTTAAGATGCTAAATATTACATTTTCTGTAATAAATTGTCATATTTTGTCTTGATATGAAATGCAAAGTAACAATCCTATACATTTTAATACAGTTTCCAATCCTCATGTGGACAAACAGTCACACTTTAGTACCACTTAAATGAAGAATAGCTGTTCATCTGTAACATACAGATACAGAAGGCTCTGGATTTTCATTTAAAATGATTAATTACCTGCATAAAGAGAGAAATAAAATAGGGAGTTCAGGCCAAGTTCATGCGGGTTTGAAATTAGTTTTTTTTCTTTTTTCTTTTCCAAAATGAGCAACAAAGACTCACATGTTGCAAGCTGTTGTGTGGCCATAAGCCAACTGTAAAAGAAAATACTCTACAGAGCATGGGAATCAGAAATTAAATTTTAAAAATATGAGGCAAGAGTCAAAATGAAAAAGGTGTCTTTCCAGCCAAAGGACAATATGACATATTTGAAAGAAAAATAAATCTAATCACCAATAACGTGCAAGGTTCATATTGAGCTTCCTACTACATCCAGTTTTATATAAGCACTGGCTAGGTGAGGATTGCCTGCTTTCACTGGTTGACAAACTTGTTCATCCAATGTTCCTATTTACTAATGGAGTATCACTAAAGGACCACAGAGCATTATTTAATGAGGCAAAAGATTAAGTGTGGAAAAAAAATTTGTATATAAATGCCAAGTACCAGCCTTAAGTAATTCTTAGGTTCAGTATCATAACATCTAAGATGGCTAGGAAAGAAACACAGTCAAGAAGAGAAAGTGATAGGTTTAACCTTGAAAGAAGGTTACTCCATATAGTTGTTGAAGAAATTATTATCTGATAAAGGAATTGCAGTATTTATTCCCTCTAGAGATATAAACTAGTGAATCAATCTGCAGTTTAAGATACTTATTTAAACCCAGAGGAGGAGGATATGGCTCTTACTTCTGAAAATACATAATAGAAAAAAAAAAACAGCTCTGAATGTATTTTATCTTCAGACACCAGCTTTACCATTAAACAATTCAAACTAAATGTAGTTTCTCACATTTTCCTTTTTTTCATATATCTATCTACATCTCTTTATATAGCAAGAAATATCTACTGTTACCTCTATACATATATTTCATCTGATTTAAATCTGCCACCTACTGATCAATTCATTTCTCTTCACATCCATGTATATATCCATTTATCTTTCAGTCTACTAATATTAGTCACCCAAAATGCATATATGCCCTCAGAAAATGCATGTGAATATGTTCAAAGACGAAAGAAATTATAACCCTCTTTCCAAAGGTTATTTTTTTCATGTTGATCCTATCCTTTAAGCACTTGATTACTAAAGAAGATTATTTGCTTTGCTCTTTCAGAAATAATTAAACCTCCTAAAGTTTACTTGTATATCTTGTGGGCTTCCAAATAAAATTTGTCCTTGAAAAACATCAGTTTTTTGATCCACTTGTTCTCTTGCTTCTTCTACCAGATTAAAAACATTTTGAAATGAAATTTAATCTGCTAATATAAAAATTAGCATACATGTGGATTCATCTAATGTGACAGGATAGTGAGTCTAGAACTAACCAGAAAATAAAAAGATTAAAAGACACATGCAAACACATAAACAAATACTTCAATAAATAAAGGATATTGTCATCTTTTCCACAAACTTATCATGATGAGATTCTGCTTTGGGGAAATTCTTGATGTTACGCTCCAGATGAAGAATGCTTTGTTCCATCGCTACAAGGTTGCTCTTGAGTATTTGAGCTGAAACTAAAAAAAAAGGTACAGAAAATTTAGAATCTTTTACTAGGTATTCCACAAAACGACTAAAAACAGTATCTGCTAAAGATTTTCCTAAATGTAGAGACTGACTCCACGTAGTCAATTCACATTTTTTTGAGTTACTGCTCATAAAAATTCTACTCTCTATGAAGTAAATGAAAATGTGTAATGTAATATACCAAATCATCATATTTAATATAGGAATGTCATCATTTTACTCAGCCATTAGTTCAGACGAACCTATTCCTATTTAAATTTATTGATGGGACACCTAATATTTCATTCTTTAAAATCTAAATTGAAGATTAAAGAGAAAGTAAGGTTCAAAGAGACCTTATCTTATTAATGCATTCCTTGGCTATGTAAATGATTTAAGGATAAATTACATAAAAAGATGAAATATTTGCTTTTTTGTGAAAACTCTGAGTTTTATAAACCAACACTTGTGGAAAAATTCCCATCTTTAAGATTCCATACTCAATAGAGACAAAAAAACAACTGTCTATACAAAAGGTGAATAATATGCATATCCACAGAGATTCAGCATCCCCTCAAACACTTTCATTAGTTGATTTAATTATCCTTTAACATTCTCTGCACTTTGCCTTTTATCTCATTGACAACTAATAATTTGAAGTGTTGTATTCAAACTGCTCCTTAATACATATAAACTGTCTGGATGTCTCATGATGCCTTCATTTCAGGAGGACAATTTAAAAAAAAAAGAAAGAAAGAAATACATAATTATTTTATACTATATTATTGTATAACTTGAATTATCGACAAAGATACTTCTATCAATATTAACACAATCTGATGAAATTCTAGTTGAGGAGACAAGGGAAGGATTAAAATTGATACATAGCCTGTGACACTGTTTTTTAATTCCAACACTCTGAAACACTGTTTTCATTAAAGACTATGAAACACAACTAGAAAAATACAATTTCTTTTATTCCAGTACATTTGTCTCTTTCAGAGACATATCAGTATCACAATAAAAAATTTAACGGACTGACTAAATCATTCCTCTGGTAAATTTCAGCCAGATTATTCTGATTTAAATTCATCACACTGACGAGCTTACCTTTATCATTCAACAAGGAAAAATCACCCTAATATGCATACTGACTTATCAAAACCAGCTTACATAAACTCTTACCCATTAGTCAGAAATCTGCCTTGTTGAAACAATAATCAAGGCTACTCTTGATTTTGCAAGAAAAGTATCAGTTCAAGCTATAACCTGTTTCTTCAATCAGTTTTTTATGGAAATAAATTCTTTGTGTACACCATTATTTTTCCCTCTTTTGTCTACCTCCCAGCATAACAATTCTGCTGTACATACTTATGCTAATAAGAATTAAAAAGGGTAGTCATAATCTAAGAAAAAAAAGGAGAACCCTCCCTTACTGGCTATCCCTACTGTGCTCTGACTTAATTTAATATTAGTATTCCTTCTAATGAAAAGAACTAAACCTAATGTGTCCTCTCTGTACATCATTTTTCTTTATGTATGTATGTATGCATGTGTTTATTCATTTTTATTGGATATTTTATTTATTTACATTTCAAATGCTATCCCCTTTCCAGGTTTCCCCTCCAGAAAACCCCTATCCTATTCCCCCTCCCCCTGCTTCTATGAGGGTGCTCCCCCACCCACCCACCCACCCACTCCTGCCTCTCCACCCTGGCACTCCCCTATACTGGGGCATAGAAGGCCTCTCCTCCCATTGATGCCCAACAAGGCCACCCTCTGCTACATATGTGGCTGGAGCCATGGGTCGCTCCATGTGTACTCTTTGGTTGGTGGTTTATTCCCAATACGTCATTTTTACAAGGTACATTGACTTTTAAGTCTGGAAAGCAATGATAATTACAGTAAATACAAGGAAGTTCAAATTTAACAAATGCTTTTGGAAACTAAAACATATGTAGGAGTCCCTAGAATCACATAAAAGTTATTCTGGCTTTTAGAGTTTTGTAAAGATACTGAATAAATCCAAAAGTGTTAAGAATGATAATGGATTTATCAGGTAAATTACTTGTTAAAAACACTGCTGGAGTCTTAAGAATTAAGATCTGGAGTCAATGAGTAGCTGAATGGATAAAAAGCCTGGCAACTTGACTTCAATTCCTGGATGCCACAGAAAAATCTACTTGAGAAAGCAGGAATCCCAGATTGTAATCCCAGCAATGCCCATGGCAAGACAGAAATCAGCAAGGCTTCAAAACAACAGAACAGAGGGAGACTGCATCTTATATTTACAAGACGTAAATAAAAAACCCACTCCCAAACATAATCCTCTGGCTTCTCTACATGTGCACCATGGCATGCAGGTACAACACACAGACACACACAAACACACAGACATACACACACACACACACACACACACACACACACACACACACACATAGTGAAAAACAAAATGGGTAAAATATTACAAAAAAACCCACAACAACAGAATTAACAGTCATGGTCTATAATGAATTATTTACACAGCTCCTACCCTACTAGAGAGAGAAGCATGGGGGGAGGGAGGGTACTTTTCCTGGTGGTGGCAGTACCTCATGTTCCAAAACTATGTACTACAGTGAGTTACAAATGCCTGTCTTCGGAATAGCCTCGGGCTGAGGGTGTATTTTTGTGCCTGTCACTATATTAGTTCACTAATATAAATTAGAAAGTCTTTTATGACAGTGCAAACATTTTCTATCCAAGTAAATCCCCACCACAGACATTTTTAATGACTGATTAGTCAGTCTGGTGGCAATTCAGCAATTCATTTTTTTCTCATTTCATTTTTTACATCTGCTATTGAATTACTGAATCTGAATTATAACACTAAAAATTAAATTATAGCTACCATGTTCTTTCTTATAGCTTTCTTTCATGTACTCCATAAATAACCTTTTAAGCGTAGCATACTCTCTTGAGTTATATGTAGGAGAAACTTTCCTTTCAAATTTTATTTATCTACTTGCTGGAGTTGAAAAATATATGCATGTATTTTCTTGGCTTCTGGAAAATATATGATAGTAGCCTGATCTTTAGTCAAATTATTTTAATTTATGACTTTAAGACAAGCAAAATATAAGATAAATACTTTAAGTGACAAAAATGGATGGAAAGACTTCAATTACATAGTATAAAGGATAACTAATACACATTTAAAGAAACAATATCATAGTACTTTGATGACATTCTCTAGAATGCATTTAGAATGTACTATTTTATACAAACATAAAGGATTTTCCAATGAACTTTTTTCCTTTTGTACTAAAATTTTTAATTAATTTTAAACACTGACAACAGGGCTCTTCTTACATCTAAGCTCAAGAAAGGCCAGGTAAAAATTTCCTCTTGTAAGACTATGAGTGAACAGGCTCAAAAATGACTACAAGCCTTTTCTAATTTTCTGTAACTGAATACATTCAGTTGAATTACTATCAGCTGAACCACACACCATTAAAATGACTCATCCAGAAAGCATGTGTGAGATATTAAAAGCACCCTGAACAATGGGCATTGTTGTATTCTTTCTCAAATGCATGTATAAGCTAATAGTTTCATTTTATGTTAATGCTACACATGGAAATGAACAGAATATGTTTATACAATGACAATGGCAAAATCTCATCACCAAGAGCTTATTTGGACTTTAAAGAAAATAAATGGGAAATAGGACCTAGATATGAAATTCCTAACTATCACTCCCAAATGAAATACAGAAGTGGCAAATAGAAAAAAAATTTTGTTGCAAAATGTAAAAGAGCCGGGCAATGGTGGCGCACGCCTTTAATCCCAGCACTTGGGAGGCAGAGGCAGGCGGATTTCTGAGTTCGAGGCCAGCCTGGTCTACAGAGTGAGTTTCAGGACAGCCAGGACGCCAGGACTACACAAAGAAACCCTGTCTCGAAAAACCCAAAAAAAAAAAAAAAAAAGAATGTAAAAGAATATTCAACATGGCTACCATTCCTTAGCATTCTTTTTTTCTATTATGGGATGGAGCAGGGTGTTGCTATATAGACAACGCTGGCTTGAAACTCACCATGCATCTTTCACAGGCTGGGACTATACATGTGTGTCACTATGCCCGTTTAAGTAGCATTCTTTGTAACTATAATTTAAAAATATGCGGTCCCTCTACACCTTCACATACCCCTATCGCATGTCCCTTGAGTGGAAGGTAGTTATCTAAATGGAGCTCATGCTGTGGTCTGGACTGAAACTGAGTGTGAAAGAACAACAGTAAGGAAACACAGCCACGATCACATTGTTTAACTGTTAAAGATTCAGTTAAGTCCATTTCAGTATCTGGGTTCACCCATGTTTTAAGTTTGTAGGCCTGAAACTGCAATCTGAACACATTATTTTTAAATGAAGAAAATAAACTTTGAATAGAGACTAAAAAGGAGATTTATCAATAACCAGTGGAAGGTAAGTAGACAACTAAAAGGTTAGCTAGATTGAGGAGGAAGGGGAAAAAGGAAGAAACTTTCTAAATAATGAGTTTTAGGCCAAAAAATCCTATATCCTGACTACAAATCAACAGCAGTGGACAGCTCCCCACAAAGAACTGTGCTCCCACCACCTGCTGACTCCCCTGGAACTATTATTCTGCCTACAGCAAATACTATGTGTGAATTTTTGAATCAAAGGCGAAAACAAACTGAAATCTCCTGCTTTTGCTGACAGTATTAGCTCAAGGCCAAGATTGGGAAGTACATAGCGAGTTGAAACTTCGCTAAAGCAATGTTGGATAGAAACTCTTTGGAAATATTTGCTCTCATTATCAGAAGAGCAAAATTCATTAGTAAGAATGTTCCTATTGAAATACCAGCATTCAGAATGTAGGGAAGAAGGAGCTCACCTTATCCAGTTTATGTTATATATCTAAACGCTGTTTCAAAGAAATAAATGAAAGGAGAGGAAACAACAAAATACAAACTAAAAAAAGAAAATCTTCATTTTCCTTGAAAAAAAATTCTGACCACCCATATCTCAACTTTTAATGGGCCATGTAGAGCCTTTATTGAGTGGGTTTTGGGCTATTTTCAGCTATACTCCCGTGGAGAGTTAATTTTTTTCAACTTACTTTATTAAGAAAAATAGAAACCATTTCATATTAATATATACTTTTAAATTCATATTCTTAATACTTGTAGAACACTTGAATGGATAAGTCCATCTCCCAGTATACGACTGTTAGTATAATGAATAGTGTGAGATTCATGTCTTGCAGAAATCAAATTTGACCCCCAAATTCCCGGAAAAACAAATTCACCTTCAAGCCTTAAAGGTTGTCAGAGTCATGGATATTTAGAAAATCAAATAACAGTTTCTAAACTAGAGGAGCACCATATATGAAACTGCTAATGCTATAAAGGCACATGAAAGAATACAAGCATAATTACAATATATATAACATATATATATTCTTTTGTGTTTATTTTTAATTATTGCTTTATTTGAAGTGATTTTAATACAATTACATCAATTTCCCTTTCCTTTCATCCATCAAAACAGCAGCTATTCTCAATTTCTAAGAAAAACAAAAATATAAAAAACCAAAAACCAAACCAAAACAAAACAAAAGAACACAAAACTTTGCTACTGTTATGTGGCAAATTCCTCCTAGAGAAACTCTTTCATCTTTGAGTGAAGTTTCTTAAGACACAAGATGTTCTAAAGGGAGGAGAAATATTTCATTTTGCAGGGGAAACTTGTTATACTCAGGGATTAAAGAGCTTAAAAGTTTTACAAAGTCCCTGCAATTAACCAGATTCAGTATACTCCTCATTAGCTAATTAAATATAGGCACTAAGGACTACTGATTCTCAAAACAGGTTAGCCTCCTAAAAGGCAGTTGAGCTAAAGGTCAGATCAGTTGAGCTATCTCCTCCATATAGCTCTCCAAGACACTCTCCAACCCATTGAGGTGCCTGTAAATTGTGCAATAAGCACAATGTTTCCTATTTTCCTATGAAAATGCTTTCATAGGCTGTCACCCATGCTAGGGTGGGCTTTGGCGACACACTTGACTTTGAGTAATTTCTTCTCCTGTTAGTAACTTGTCATCTATATTTTTGTAAGTGAACTACATTCAAACCTTATTGCTTCAGCAAGTTGCACTTGGGAGGTGTTTGTACCTTGGTCTGGGGTGACTAGATAGTTTTGTAAATAACACGCAACAACAGTCAGAACCTTCAAATTATGATAAATCCTTCATGATATCTCATATTAATATCTTCACTTGTAAAATTTATGCAATGTGCTCTGCCTTTACCTTAGAGTCAGAAAACTAATTACAAATGCAAACACTGTCAAAAGAAGCTATTACATATGACAATAGAAGGCCTTAAAATGATTAGTAAAGTTATAAAATAACAAAGCTCATGTAAAGCATGTTGCCTAAGCCTAGAAGAAGAAAAAAAGTTTAAGAAATCTAAAATTTAAAATTTGTAAAATCTGAACTTTTTCAGTAAAAAACTATTTGTAAGTCTCTTTCTGCAGTCAAACAATTAAGAAATTATTACACAAAAATCAAAGAGAAGAAAATCACATAGAAAAAGGTCTTATACTTCATAGTGCTAAAATTGTGATAAACTAGGGTGATAAAATGAGTACTGTTTCTCACTAAGACACCCCCAAACTATCTGCTTTGGTTTTGGTTATTTGATTATTTGCTTTGAGATTGAGTTTCACTGTGTAACCCACGCTAGGCCAAAATCCCAGATCCTCCCATCATTGCTTGTCTCCAGGGCTGAGACCATAGGATGCTGTTATGAGAGCCAGTCTTAACTTCTTATGCTTAGAGTGTGCATTTACAATGCTTTCATGGGAGCAGTCATTTTCTAGCAGCTTTCTTTCAATATATTAGATACTTGGGAAGGTGTGAAAAGAGCAGATGAACTACTAAACCATTTCAATGTTTTCTAAGCAAGAACAAAATATATAAAGTGTCTTTATAAAGCTAAAGTGATACATGAAAAACAAGACAGCATTCTTTGGTCTATTGTTTGTGACTATGATCAGATTTTTCAGGAACTGTATTCTTGAACTCATTAGGGAAATTACTAGGATTATATGATATAGTGTAGTTATTCCTGTACTTGACCCAATTTTGGGGGGGAAACATGTTTAATGTATGAAGTCTCCAGGTAAGTACAAGTACAAAGCCATCAATTTCACTTAAATTGAACAAGGGTTGTCATGGCATCAGTGACATTATGCTGAGGTCATAATGCTGGAGCCATTTCAGTCTATTCCACATTTCTGCTGCCTGGATTAGCATTTGTTCTGCTGGATAATAGGGTTACAGGTCAGACAGAAGATGCTTGCAGGGGTCTATTAACTCTATGGCTACATTGTCTTCCTTCATTAACTAACTATAGAGACTAACAGGATTGCTATGTGCCCAGAAATAAGGCAATGTAAACTAAGGGAAATAAAAGAAATATGATTTTGATAGTTCTTCGAGTTATTCACTCCTGAACCTGGTCCCTACATAAAACAAAGCAAGATTGTTTATCTTACTCTCATCATTCCAAAAATATAGTAGAAATAGATATTTTTGCCTCATCCAAAAGAATGGTTTCAAAAATAAACATCAATGAGGCTAGAAAGGTAAGTGAGGCTCTATGACAAGGTTTTTTCCTTTGTTTTGTTTTGTTCTGATTTTCGGGTGTACCCTATGTATGGTCAGAAAGATACAAAAGGCTTCCAGAAAATGATTAAAGATACCAGAGATGTTTTGCATTTGAGGTAGATGAAATGTGAGTGGTAAAGAAGGAATTAGTAAGAATGATTCCCAGGTTTCTGGCATCAGTAACAGACAGAAGTTTGGAGGAAGTGAACAAGCATTAACTTTGGCCTACTTAGTTTTAAATATAAAGACTACTGAAGCTGAGATTTCAAATAACCAGCTGGCTGCTGAAGCAGATCTACCTGGGTACTGGACATCCACAGGCATTTGCATATAGATCTGACTTCAGAACAGTTACATTGGTTCACTATATTGCTATGATATAATTTAGTCCGTAGTTACTTTCTGGCTCCATAAATCTAAGTAATAATTTCTGCATCCCTGCCTCATTTCAAGTACAAACATTTCTAGATGTTGGTTAAGGTCATTTCCCTCTGGGCTATGTTTGTAATTTATTCCTTTTTCTTTGTCCCTTTCCCTGAGTTCCTCTACTCTTGTACTGACACCATGGGTATTTCTATTAAGATGTTTTGCCTTGCTGAAAAGTCTTGCTACAACACTTCTCTTGAAACAAATGTTGCCAATAACAACCAGAAAGCTAATTGCATTTGGAGGTGACAGGAGTTCATTAAATTAAAAAAAAAAAATCCCTACGAGGTCTGAAAACTATAAAAATACCTGTCAGAATTTTGCCTATGAAGAGGAAGAAACACTTCAAAGTCCAAACTGTTTTCTATTTCTAAATTGTAAAATTAGGCCATTAACAGTGATACAAGGGAAGGGATCAAAGGTTAAGCCAATAAAAGTTTCATCTTCCTTTGGCCTCACCTTCTCTCTCACTGGCTTCACTAGGGTATATTTGCTTCAAACTGTCTTTAAAAAAAAACTTTCTAAAAGAAAGAAAAAAAGTTCACCAAAGAAATTTGCAAGGTATTATTTATAGTAGTATAAATATGATGTAAACAGAAGTTCTAGAAATAAGAGAATGGCTGATTAAAGATTAGTACAATATTATGAAAGAATACAGACTTTAATATGAAATTTATGAAGTGAATTAGTAAAATAGAACTTATGATTTTAGATGAAGAGAAAAACATTGATGCAAATGTTTGTAGACTGTGAGCTTTACTGTGAATGATCTTGCTTTAATAATTTAAATAGAAATGATGTTTGAAGGGGACATGCATACCACTCATCTCCATGGATGCTCTAGGTAAGTGGTAGAGCATTTGTGAAGTTTGAATAAACTGAGATCTAGGTAACCAAGTGAGGATGAGCTTCTTGCATTGTTTTCATTTTTTATTCAGCCACAAAGGTAGCAAAATATTTGGTAGTACAAAGGTGAGGCAAAAGTCCAGAGATTTTCAAGTATTTTCAAAAAAATACATACAAGTGTAAATAAACATACATGTGATCAGCCTAAAGATCCTTTGAACCTTTTGAAAGCACAGAGACCATTTATAAAACAAGGTCACTAAAAATGTGCTATAAGCCAATGGCTTGCATACAATAGCTTGCACTCCACCCCACTACCCCTCGATTTGTAGTTGGCAAGCAACTGTAGGCATAAGAACCTGGCTTCTTGTTTTAGGATAATCTAAGATAAGACTGCCTTTTATATTTTTAAGTGGTTGAAAGAGAACAGTGCCTTAAATCATGAAAATTGTATGAAATTCAAATTTTAGTATCCATAAATAAAGTTTTGTTGGAGTACAGCCAGCCCCATTCATTTATGTATGGCCAGTGGCTACTTTTGCATTACAGAGGCAGAGTGAAGTCCTTGTAACAGGGGATCAATCTGGTACAGAAGATCTAAAATATTTAATATTAAGCTCTTTGTAGAAAAACCTTGCTGATACATGTTCTCGATTTTTAAAAAATGCTATCTTGAGAGGGACACCAACAATTTCCCAGTACAGATTTTCAATAAGGATATGAAAAAAAATCATATATGGATTCTTATAGAATAAAGAGGAGCACAGAGCCAGACTTTTGTCTTTTAGATACTTCTGTAACCACAATGCTACATCTTTGCAGAGACAGTTTCTTTCCTTCCCTTAAAGGGTTTAATGTATATAATCAATTCACAATGTAGAGAGGATTATGTAATTTTCCTCTCCAGAAATCAACAAAACTATATTCCTATATGAGGATGGAGGAAAAACAACAATACATTTTTATATAGCAAAAGTATAGAAAAGAGCAAAGTATACTGGGGAACTTTTTCTTTTAAAACACTCAAAGTAAATAAAATATAAACACAACCAACATAAAGTATGCAGAAATTCATAGCTAGATCCTATAATTTCGGACAATAAAAGCAGAACAACCAGTTACAAGAAAGTAAAAAAAAAAAGTCTTCTCAATTGCCACATTATCATTGTACAAAATGAGACAGAGAAATCTAAATCAAGTTTTTCATACCAATTAACCTCTCTGTTATGACACTATATGGCTTACTCCTGGAGTTTTTTTTTAAAGGTTTAAGAACTGACCCAAACATATTCTTTACAACTGATTTTCCTATAGTTACAATAGGCTTCAAAAAGGAAACTATTGCAGTTCAAGAAATTACAAAGCTTTAGGTCTCAGTGTTAATAATTATGTTTCCAATGCACATTTTATACTCAAAAGGTCCCTATACAAAATATCTTGTTATTAACTCAGTATCAGAAACCTAGTCATTAAAAATGTCCTCAAGGTCATATAACCGATAAGTGGCAGAACCAATATCCAAAGTTATATAATTTAGCCTATGTTTCTAACCAATTTGCTCCACTCTTTCTTAGGAACAAGAGGTTGTAGGGTAACAGTACTTCTAAACATGGGAAAGTATCTGACATTCTTCTAATGTACATATACAACACACAGTAATTTTGAGGCTAATAATGGCACAATAGTGTCCTTATAAAATAACAAGGACAAACAAGTGAGAGGGGAGCACATTACTTCCTCTAACTTCATGGGGTTTATGTTGTTCTAAGTTGTTTGAAAAAAGTTAGAGTCATTGTCAGGTTTCAGTGCTACGAAATACCGAATAAGAAAATAATTTTCAAAGGTGAGGGATAATATATTATTTGAGATATATGACAGTAAATAAAAGTGATATTGTCCCATTCACAAAGAAAAAAGAAGACTATTCTTCTCTGTGAATATAGAAAATGGACTGCTGTGTTTCGAGAGCACCGAGAACAAAGGGGTAAAAATGGCAAGCCATTCTGACTTCATGGCAATGTAAAGTTAAAATTTTGATTGCATTAGGTTGACAGTGTGACTTCTGCCTCCTCTGTAGAAGTTGGGATTGGGAAATATCACTAAGAAAGAAGGATGAAAAAGTAAGATGGCCTAAGGAAAGGTGTGGGATTGATGCTGGATATTATGATTGAAATGTGTATGTTGTATGTCAAATGCAACCAGAAGGGAAGACAGAGAAAAAAGTGAGAGTATAAGTAAAGGCAGTAATCCAGGGACAGCAGAAATACAGCTTCAAAAGCCATGGGATAGGAGGAGGCAAGTGCATAAAATGGATCCTCTAAAGATAGGGCTTTTGATGGCAGCCATATGTCATTTAATAGAAAAGTCTAATGGTCACATGTTTTGTGAAATCAGAAATGGAGAGAAAAAAAGTCATGGTGATGGAACTGAGGCTACACTATGGGAAATGGAAGTTTTATAAATTTTGAGTTCATCAACATCTGCTTACTGATCACTAAAAGGAAATATTTAGTATTTTTTGTTTCATATTGCTTCTCTGTTTTCTTAAATTATACACAGTCGACAGTTTAGTATCATTCATTGTTTGAATAAAGGTTTAGCAGTAGGAAAAAAAGCCTGTGGAAGGGGGTATGATTATGAAAAGATGACAATCATATTTTAACAGTGTTATTTTCTGAGGAGATGCAGATCAATAAAAATATGTTTTAGTTCTTCCAGTGGCATGCACTCAAACCTCTTCAATAATTTTATTTTTCATATTCTCAAAGATAATAAAGAAATATTTGGGAATGCTTTCAAAATCATGATGACATGTTACTGTAAAAGTGGTTTTTACTAACTCAAATTACATTGCATTTATAAGGCACAGTGATATACTTGGAAATTTTTTAATATGGAATTGTAACTTCAGGAGGTTTTTTTTAGTGTTTTACAACTTCATTGAATTATTAGTAATAATGCATAATGTTTACTTGCCATATTTTGTTTTAAATGGCCACAGTATACAGAAATGAATTCATAATGATAAAAAAACAGTAATCTGGATGTTAAGAGATAAGAGAATAATTTCCTGTGTACCATCTCAACATATTTTGTAAGCCAATTAACTCTTTGAAACTAAGGAAGTATCAGCAAGAACCCTTTAAAAGACAATTCATTCAAGAAAAGCCAGAAAGAATTAATAAGGCTCAAAATAAATCCAAAACAGCCATCTCTAACTTCAAATTCATGACCCAATGTATGCAATCACAACTATGCAAATTTTATTCTATATAACAGATAGCAAATTCATCATATACCCTGAAAATTTGCTTTGAAGAAATCCTAAAGCTTTTCATAGGAGTCCTAAGTAACAAATGCACAATTGCAAGGTAACAAAAACAGCTAGTTTGTCTAGTATTCAGAAGGCAAAAGTCCCATTTATTTTCCACATAAGTTTGGGACAAATGCATAATCTCCTGTCCTGTATGTTTTTCATTTGCAAAACAGGATTAATACTGCCTGCCTTGCTGAGCACGTGTGTGTGTGTGCCTGTGCGTGTGTGTGTGTGTGTGTGTGTGTGTGTGTGTGTGTGTGTGTGTGTGTGTAGGGGTATCAAGGAAAAAATGATCTGAGATTATTTGTAAATGGTTTTGGGATATAAAAAAGTAGTTGATAGTACTATTAAGGTTGCCCTAAGAACCAACCTGGTATCTGAACAGGACTGCACCTTAAGATTTTATGGAAGAAGCTAGTATTTAGAAACCAAGAAATGGTATATAAAAATCCCTTTCCCATTAAATACTATGGAAGCTGCCAACAGAGAGAAAACACTTAATACTCCTACCCAGCAGTGACACCTATGAACTACAACAATGATCACATGGCAAGATATCCATAAAGGTGCAGTAAGTGGCACTCACATGCCAGTAGTAAGCAACAACTGTTTAATTGGATTTCAGGCCTCCTCAACAGGAGGGAAATAATGCCTAGTACAAGAAACCTAGCCAACTGCCAGCTGCTATTGAGGTTATGGATCTTATAAGAGAATCAACTATAGCCACATTGCTAGGCCAGCATAATTCATAACTATGTTCTAAATTTTATTTTAGTATCCACAGATAACTGTAGACATTCAAACAAGCTTTCCTTTAGAGCCAAGAGAAAAGAAAACACACAAAAATACCCTACAACTGGACACATTAGAGAGATCGACTAGATCACGAGAGCCCAGCTGCAATGGGCTCATCTACATCTCACGTCTTCTATGTATAGTTCAAAGAACAACAAGGAAACAGTGAGAAGACTGTAGGAACCAGAATATCAGAAATGCTGATATAAAGCATTCTCTCTTAATAACAGCTGCATCAACAAGAGAGAGATGATGCCAATTGTTAACAGACATATAATGTGGAAGGGGAAAACATCATTGGACTAGAAACTATAGGTAGCTGATGACTGCTGAGAGTGGGAGAGTTTGCCGTTCTCAGGGATGAGTCCCCTAATAGGATGTTCAACAAATGTAGGCAGCCCTGAAGCCATACCCAGGAACAACATAAATGGACTCAGCAGATTGTATGTAGATCTATGTATGTAACAATACTAAATGGAGAAGAGGTGGCTACAATTTTGAGAGGGCCTGAAGGGAAGAAGAAAAGTTGATGTAAGTATATTTTAATATTAATATTTAATAAAGGGTATAAAATAAATGTTCACAGCAAACTCCACAAGAATCTCTGCATTCTACAGCAAACAACAGTGATGCTTAGTGTAAGATCATCCACCTAGAATAAGGAAGTATGCTTGACAATATTATATAACAAAGTAATCTGGGTCCCTTTATTTGTAAAAATTTCCTTTCTTTCACATAAACAAAATGACTACTTTACATATGGAATACATATTTAGCTCAGTATAATATTACCTTGCCTCCAAATTCAGATTCCTTTCATTCTAATAGTGTTCGGGTTTTTCAGTTTCATTTTCTGCCTTTTATGTTGCCTCTTGCCATTTAGATGGAAGCATTCCCTAGGACCCTTTGCTCTTTTTTTTTTTTTTTTTTCTAAAAGCTCTTTTTCTTAATGTGTTTGTCTTTGATAAAGGATTTTGTTAGAATATACAAGCTGAACATTCTCTATATCTAAGCAACAGCCTCTTTACGGAAGTCTTCCATTCTTATGTCCAAATACACATTGTCTTATAGATTCGTGAACAGCATATGCAACTTTAGAAGACCACTTTACCTCAGAAACTGGCATCTATTTCTAAGTATATTGTTTCTGTTGTGGTATTCTTCTTGTTCTCATTACTTAAAACAGGATAGCTAGGTTTTGCTATTTATATATTTTTAAAACACATTATCACGTAGTTCCAACAAGCTAACAAGAAAAATACCTCATTATTTCTCAAACACTCTTTGGTGTCCATCTTGTAAGAAATCACACACATACACACACACACAAAACTGTTTTTATTAGGGTGTGCTGACAATAATTCAATTTGTTCCATCATTATAGTTTAATTGGCTCTGTCTTTGTCATTTTATTGGGAGTGGAACTTTTCTTTTCTTTTCTTTTCTTTTTTTTTTAGTTTTTCGAGACAGGGTTTCTCTGTGTAGCCTGTCCTGGAACTCACTCTGTAGACCAGGCTGGCCTCGAACTCAGAAATCTGCCTGCCTCTACCTCCCAAGTGCTGGGATTAAAGGCATGCGCCACCACTGCCCGGCAGGAGTGGAACTTTTCTGAAGCTTACAATTATCTGTTAGATTCTTTTTGTTAATTTTTAGATTCTTAAAACTGGTCCTCATATTTTCAGTCCATCAACATAATACTTTGAGGAAAAAAATAACTCTTAAAACAGTGATGTCAGTGAACCGGCGGTGGTGCAGCGGCTAAGGAGCTCACCTGCAGAGGGTGTGGGCCCTCTGCCATCTCTCTCTCTATCTGCGTGTTCGAATCCTGCTCTGTCCCGTTTGTCTCTGCCCGAGTCTCATGGGAGAAAAAAAAAGTTTAGCCAGCCAGTGGTGGTGCACGCCTTTAATCCCAGCACTTGGGAGGCAGAGGCAGGTGGATTTCTGAGTTCGAGGCCAGCCTGGTCTACACAGAGAAACCCTTGTCTCAAAAAACCGAAAAAAAAAAAAAAAAAAAAAAACCAGTGATGTCACCATATCACCTCTTGATTTGATGATTTAAAATTAAAACCTTCTACCATATATGAAGTCCCCAAAGCTACTATAGGTTACTGACTGTAATTAGAAACTAATAAATATGATTAATAACCTGAACACAAATGAAGAGATTTTTAAGATAGAAGGCATGTAAGTACTACAGATTACTATGGGATTGCTAAATTAACTAAATATACATGTTGCCTAAATATAAAAGTCAGCCACAATCTCCATGGTGAACACAAAATAAAGGTAGATTTTATCAACATTGTACATCAATCTTGCTGTCTCTGGAGAATGAAGTGTTAAGCTGTGCTCCTTTAATACATAGATGAACCAAGATATATCTCTGCTATATTAGTTCTTTCTCTCTGGGGTGTGGATTATAAACTACAATTTAAATCACTTCTTTAAATATGGAAATCATGGTTCATACAGAGATTCCTCATTGATCTTATAAAGGCCAGCTCTCAGCTACAATTTTAGCATGACACAGGAAGAGAAATCTCAATTTTGCCAACATAATCTCATTTTATTGCATTTCGACAGATTCTTCTCTGTAAATTGTTGGTAATGTCATCCTTTAATGAGTAGAGAGGTACAGGGATTCTAATTTTATTTGAGATTTTATTCATTTAAGGGGAAGAGTTCTCTCTATTACTTTTTAGAAATAGCAAAACTCTGTCTTATTTACATAATTGTAAACTGCTCATTTTCTTTTTTCCATTAGCAGAATATTGCTGCCTAACAAAGGGTATGATCTTAGGAAGAAAACAAGTGAGCACACACTAATGAGTAGCACCAGAGCAACAAGCAACTTTGGATATTTTTTATCCCGTGTCTTTCTTAGCATATATCAACAAATTTCATTTTCCACACGAATTTTCTCCTCATAAAAATATTTTCAAATTTTCTCCTGTACACACATAATCTAGTACATGACCTCAATCATTTTGAGACTCAAGGGCTCATATTACTTGTAGTTTATATATTTATATATAAGTTTATATATTAGGTAGAAAAACTACTGCTGAATTTTCTATCATAAATTTGGCTCACTATGCAGCAACAAATAGTTTAAAGATCTTTACATTTGCACAGGTCATTTTAAAGTTGGATCTCAAGTGTATAATTTTATGATTATGTAAAATACATATCAGTCCACTTTCTGATTACTACCTCATTTTAAATATCTATCTATCTATCTATCTATCTATCTATCTATCTATCTATCTATCATCTATAAACTCTATGTATATATTTGAGTACATATATACACACACAGATAATATATATGCACCACATAAATGCAGGAGCCTATGGAAGTCAGAAGTCATGGTATCAGAACCCATGGAACTGGAATGTCAGAAGATTGTGAGCCACAGTGTGGGTGTTAGGAATGAGCCTGTGTACTCTCCAAGTGCAGTACATTCCATGAGCTAATGGAACTTTGTTTTGTTTTAATACTTAGGTTCATCTTTTTCGTTTGCATTGGTAAGGCTCTAACCAAAAACCTCATACAGGTAAGGCCTCACTGCCTTTGACAGCTAATCAACTAAAAACTAAATTTGAGATAATTATTTAACATCTTTCTCTTGGTTACACATCGACCTGATGTAATCTTTTTCAACGATATTTATCAGCAAAATCATATTACTTTTTCCTGCTTAAGGGTAAGAGTATTTTTTATATTTTTCAATAGGCTTACCATAGTGCATTATATACAGACTATGGATATAAATATTGAACAGAATGAACAAAGATGTTACTGTCAGAGTGATTTGTCACTTATAGTATATAGAATGGGGTCTCTTGAATAATAAATGGATACAAAAAATTCTTACAAATTTACATATCATGTTGATACATAATACTTTAATGAATTTCTAAGTCTTATAGCCACCTCAGAATATTGAGGTAGCTATTAATGCTAATTTTATTACATGACTGATGTATATTAGCATAGTTTCTATATTGATAACATGCAAATTATACATTAGCATGTGTTAATATGCATTACACAGCATATTAACACACATATTAACATATAATATATATCAACATATATCATTATATATTTTATATACATATATTAATATAGTATATTAACATATATATTATGATATTAGCATATAGGTTGGTAACATATATATATACATATATAAAATGCATATATCTATAAAAGCATGCACACACTTTTCATTGTTTGTATTCTTCTGTATAATTGTACGGGTAAACTATATGACTAGGATTTAGGAATGTTGTTATAACAGTGACAATGTAGAGATGATGGAATAAATTTGGACTCTAGGCTACCAAATCGGATACCATTTAGTTAATCTACTACCAATATATTGACATTATTTTCTTTCAGGTATGTGCTTATTTTTCACTGTTTCCAAACATGTCCTGGCACGTTTCTAATTATATCAGGCAATTCATAATTCAGTGTTTACTTGATAGCCTTACATTGCATCAGCCACTCTCAAATTTATGATGGAAAGGTCATTCTATTAATAATTCTTATCAAATTCTTTTCATGTCATTCTCCTATTCATTCAGACTTTTGGAGGACAGTAAAGTAAAAGTATTCCCTCTATTTCTCTGACTGTCTGTCTGTCTCTTTCTCTCTCACTTTATCTTTCTTCTCTGTGTCTCTTGAGTGCTGAGATTAAAGGCATATGCCAACACTGCCCAGCCACTGCTTTTACAGTTCCTAGAATATTTCTACTATAATCTACTCTGCCTCATAAATATTTGATTATTCTACTGTTCTCAAAATGTGTATTATTTTAAAAGTTTTAAATAGTATCTCATCTGGAAGAATGTACAATCATTGGAAAAATTAAGCCATATTTTTCTCTTTGAACCTACTGTTCTGATGGAAACCCTCTCTGTTCATAAAAATTAAAAAATATAACTTGGTAAAATGACAATAGCCTATGAGACTTGACTTTATATTTGGGAAAAGTAAAAGATATTTAAAAATACAAACATGTTGGCTGGAGATGTTGATTAGTGGCAGAATTCCAAATTAGGGCCTTATTACCTAACACGTTTGAGTCCCTGGGTTTGATACCTAGTACCCCATCTATACACAGAGGTATTAACAGGCAATGACATTTTATATCAAAGAGAAATAATAGAACTTATTAACAGTTTTCGTGAATAGGAGTGAACAGCAGTCAAATTTTTATGTCTTAAAATGGAAAAGATAATCAGAAAATCAAGGAGGCTCAATCACACAGGTCAGTTACAGTAAAAATTCATTAAACAAAATACAATTGTTAAATGTTTAAACAGACACACTGTAAATAGGATTTAAATGTCCATCTTTTGGATGGAATGCTAACATTTTCGATGAAAGTTAGGATTTTTTGTTCATGTTGTTTTCAGAAGATCTTTACTTATCTATAAGCCAGATTAAAAAAAATACATCTTCTAAAACAGTTTTAGACTGGTTTCTAAATTTGAATACCAAAAAATTCAATGTCCTGAAGGAATCTGATGACAGAAGGCTTTATAATTTCAGTCCATGTTGTAGGTTAATATATTACATGTGATATAAAGCAAATTTAAAATGACCTGATCAATAATTTTTAAGGGAACCAACACAATTTTTATAAAAATGCACACTTCATATATGTAATATGATTTCTTGGTTTACATAATAGATAACTGAGGTAAATATTTTTACTATTGAAAAGAAATTACAAAATGCAGAATTTATGGAGAATAAGTACAGTTGAGTTATGAAAAAAATCACAAATAATGACCTCATAGAAAAACAGGATGCTATCGGGGATAGTCCAGTAGTTTCACAAACCAGAGTGTCCTGGGCCTCAGTCAACACACTAAGTTCATTAAAAATACTCATTATAAGGGGGTGGGATATGAGCAGTTCTATTATAAAGGGAAGAATATGGCAAGAGCTATAACTTTCCTTAGTGCACTCAGTCAGACACTGTGAGTCAAGGATTTGTGGGACAGCTAGCTACCTTACTAAAAATAATGATTTGTATAAGAATTAAGATGCCACTGATATTCAAGTTAATCTAATGCTAGAACACTCTGTCTTTTCCAAGGCATATGTTGATAATCTAGATGGGACTATAGCATATTTCCCTTAAAGGTCATCAGTTTTCATGGCAAGGGTAAATTTCATTCACCAACACATACCTAAATTCAAAGAAGTAAATTAATACCTAGGCAAACTATATATGTTTCAACACTATTTCTTGCCAGAGTGAATGAAGGAAATTAGTTTGTTGCCACATTTGCATACAATTAGAGAGACAGGATCATTAGCAGCAGAAAGAATTTATTGATGGGCCTCATTGCTCTCAGTCCATAAATAAAACCATTTTACTTCTAATGACCACAGTACCCCTCCTTAATCTTGACAGTGCAAAACTATACAAGGATATCTAATGAGCTCAAACTTTTGCTTAGTTTATTAACATGTAAAAAGATTAAGCAGATATGACATGACAAGACAATAGTTAAGAAACACCATATAATGAGTTTGCTGTTTAAAACTATGATAATTAGAAACAGTAACCTTAGTTACTCTTATGTAATTAAAATTCTTCAAAAGCTGAAAACCAATGTTATCAGAACAACATCAACAACCAGGACAAGAACCTACACAAAAACACATAAAATAACATGAAACTACCATAGCATGGTTTGTTGGGGTCAAACATGGTCAGAAAATGGTTGCTACTCTACTTGTTAGTCAACATGTACCTATTTTTGTAGTCTACCATTAGCTTTAAACTAAAAAGAAAACAGAAATAATTTGCCAACAAGTATTCTACTATTAGTAGATTACCTGCCCTGCCATTGGAGTAAAAAAAATTAAGCCCAAAACATCTAATTACTGTGATTTGAATTTCCATTGGCAAAGGGTTTCAATCCATGGCTATATGATACTACAAATGAAACGACTAAACTTTAAAAGTTGAGCATTGAATTAAAGTTATAGTTTCAAAATATTGGGACCAAATTAACTCAGTGGAATTAGGAAATTTACCACATCAAAAAATTTATTAATTATCAATTATTCTGCATGATTTAGTGGTTAAAAACATAAAGAACAGATTGTCATAAAGTTAAAAATGACGAATGCTTGTACACTCAAAGAACTGGATAGATGGAGAGATTATATGATCTTCAGACTTCCTTTAAAATTATATTAGCGTGATATACTTTTCAAATAAGTTGTACCCTTCTGTGTGATAAAATGATGTTTGCTACAAAATTGTAATTAAATATTGTGGACATTGATAAAATAACTTTATCTAAATATAAATTTTGGAACAAAACTCAATTTACTTTTCATCTCTGTTTGAAAAAGCTATGCACATTTAGACTACAAAGACAGATATTTAATATCAATCATTAATATGCTTTAGAGAATCATTTCATTTCTGATGGGGCAGCAGTGGAAGAAAAGGATTATGTTGTTGAATCATGGGAAAAGTCAAATACTTTTACTTGACACATAATTTTCAACAAGAAACCCCTTTGAACAACATATAAATTAACCACTTTTACTTTTTTAACAGAAAGGATACCATATAGCTACCTTTCTGTCTTACTGGATATTTTTGTATATATCAAAGTTACCTTTCAGTAGATGTATTAACAAAGAAAATGTTAGCCATCTCTTGCTCTCAGAACCATTCTAACACAGAACTTCACATTGTGAAAACAGTATTTTAAATTGAGCTGGACTAGATAGTTTGGCAAATTGCCTATTATCTTTATTTAGATGGAAGAACAAATATACATTGTAGGGTTTATAAGTCATTGCTTATTTTTTCTTACCAAATTTAATATAAGAATAAAAATGTATACACCAGACAGAAGCACACAAAACTGTTATATCCCAATTTTAAAATGGTGACTTTCAGCAACTACACATGGTTTGACCTAACAAAATGTTTTGTTCTAACCATGCCATATGGCCCAAAACTTCAAATCAACTCGTTATGTGTATCCTCTAAGGACACTTTAGATACTAGGAATGGCAGTAACATTTGCAGTGGATGCATTTTTAGGTAAAAAATAAGACTTTAGCCAAGGACTTATTTCAATTTGAATTAGTCCATTTCTTTCTTTTTATTTTTTAATGGAAACCAGAAATGGAACTGAAGATTAAACAAGCAATTGCTCATATGAGTCCCACAAATGAAGTACAAAAAGGGAGACTGCCTGCTAAATAGTTTTTAATAGTATTGCTCCTGTGATATAAAATATTTTAGGAGCTGAGCTATTTATAAAGATACAAGTATACACACATTCTTATCAGTTTGATATGTACTTATTATTATTCATCTGGAAGGTCCAAGGACAGGACTCATAGTTTTCTCTTCATATCAGTATATTAATTATACCACACACATAATACATTCTAAACAGATTTTAGACAAGACCAGGAGAAGAATGACTTTTTAAAAGGAACTGCTGCCAATCGAGAAGCTGTATGACAGCAAATGCGTAAAAGTTTGAGGCCACAAGCCACAAGTGGAGTTTTGAAACATTTAAGAATTGGCAAAGCTTGTTAGTATACCTACCTCTCTGTAACCATGCCAACAGTGCCATGGAATGCCTCTCTTCCCAGCCACCATCTGCTCCCACACCACCTATCCTGCTCACACCTATTCATCCCCATTGTACCATGACCCCTGCCGCCCTGTCCAGGTATCTCATACCATAGTAACTGCCATGGATTGCTTGGGAGCAGATGGTGGAACAGAAGTGTTTATCAGTAAACCTCTATTATCAAGTTGTTGCTTTTATTGCTCACCTCAAGACCCAAGCTATGTAATGACATTAAAGGTCAAGTATGATCTCTCTTTTTACTTTATAAAATTGATGAACACTGAAAAGGTTCAGACTTTTTGAAAGACTTGTATATGCTGTCTAGAATCTCTAAAGCATTGCTTCCAATTCTCTGGGAGAGATTCACAAAAGCAGCAGAATTCTGGGAGTCAGATTAGAACTGAACACCATGCAACAAAGGACAGCCATGGTAATAATATTTTGACAGAATGTGGAGTCTATCTAGGAAGGAGGACAACACATCATCTAACAAATATGGCTTGACAATAAATACAGGTGTAATTTTCTGCTTCCAGTGTTTATTCTGCAAACAATCTCAAATATAAACTGCCTCCGTTTTCCACCATGAAAGGAAAATAGCTCTAAGAATTTACTGAATCACTGCTATGATTTTGCATGCCTGTTGCGAGACCTATTTTCAGTTTTAGCTTGTCCTTGCCAATCTTCTAAGTGGTCTATAATTCTCAATGATGAGTATTTTGCAGACGGTAAATCTAATAACTGTGACATCTATAAAAGATATTCAGTTGGTAAGCTAGATTAAAAATGATGGTGCAGAAGTAGAACTTATCTTGGGGTAATGATAAAGCCATGACTATGAGTAAGCATATACCTAGTACATGATAGTTTTTCTTTCAAGCTCTGCTACTATTTATTCTTGAATAAAGAACATGCAAAATTGTATATGAATATTTATTCATACTTATTCAATGCATTCCTCAAAATAAAAATACCCCTGTAATATAAGGTTATCTTGAAAATGACAATAATAGCACTTATATAAGAGATTAGATCATGGATAAATTTTTATTTTTTATCATTACTTTTAGAATTCTAACATTTCATTTGAAGGAGCCACCAAGAAAACTATCTACATTAATTTTCCTACTTAATTCTTTGAAAGAAAACATGGTCAAGTAACATATTCATATTTATGTTTATAATAGAAAGCATTAAGTTATTAAACATAGAAGGAGGCTTTCTTTTGAAATAATTACAGAGTTTTCCCCTCATACTCAGAAGCATTTGAAAGTACAGAAAAAATTTTCTAGTTCAATTAAGCTTATGCCAGTATGCTACTTCCATATATACACATACATATATGTTTATTACATACTTAATTACACAAAAGTTTAACAATGTAGAAATGCACATTTGAAAGAATTGATATTTCTCAATCTGATTTTACCACATAATTTACTAAATATAGTTATAGTAAATAAATAAATATACTATTTATTTAATAATAAATAAAGATACTATTGGAATAGCCATTTTAATTTCTCAAATAGAGAATATTTAATTTCTCCTATTTAGTCAAGTTGTTCGAGGTGATAAGCCCAGATAAAAAAATGAATATACTTGTAAGGCATCTGATTGCACTCTGGTTGAATTTAAAAGAAAGGGAAAAAGGATAGTGAAATTTTAAGCAAATTTAATTAGTTGCAGAAACAAATAATGATGTGAGGCAAGAAAATCCTCCATCTTAATCAGAGTAGGGAGAAAGGTGCAGTCTTGAAAAATGGGAGTGAACATGATTGCAGTGCTGGAGTGAAGTAGGCAGGTGCACGGGACACTGAAATAGCTATGCAGTGAAAATCCTTATTATCTGACAGTGATCCTTAGAAACAAATATGGAAGGAGAGACCTAACTTCTGAAAGTCGTTCTTTAATTGCCACGGTATTCCATGTAACATGTACACCCTCAGCAATAATGAATACAATATAATAAAATGAAAAAACAGGTAAAAGCAAGACAGACTATGGAAAGCACAAACAGATTAGGTTAGAATGTGATTATGGAAGTGAAGAGTCAGAACACACAAGAATCTGGAATCAGGGGTATAGTTTGTTTTTGTCTGTTTTTATTTATTTTTTCTTAGTGTAGGAGATGAGCTTCCTTGTCAGGGGTTCGAGAATTATGCAATAGAGGATGTATTGGAGTAGATTTTTCATCTTTTCCACATAGTTATAAGAAAACAATTAATTTGAAACAAAATGAAATAATCCCATAATTAGCTGCTTGGACCCTCTGTATTGATAAGTTATGAAAAGCAGGAGGAGAGTAAAAATCGTGGGTAGAATACTTGTTCTATATGTAGTTTGGATAATTAGCATTAAATATATTCTTTATTCCCATCCTTACTTTCTTGAATGTTAATCTACATTATAGTATTTTTATGGCTAAAGTGATATTATTATCACTATTATTAATGTTACTCTTTTAGACAAAATTTGGTTATATAACCTAGGCCACCTGGAACTCATTGTGTAGATGATGTTGGACCCAAAGTACTCATCTTCCTTATTCAGGTTCTTAAATGCTGGAATTTCAGACCTGCTCCTCCTCACCTGAGGTAATATATAAAACAGCTTCAATATTTCACTATTTTTTTTTTTACCATGAGTGAGTATTTTGTGTTACAAATGACAGACATTTTTGGTCCTCATATTTATAGGTACAGCCTTCCCTAATATATATTCTAATAACTGACCAAGAAAAACATAGGCAAGACAAATCTTGAGTACCCTAACAAAACTCCAAGAAAAAAAAAATTATCTTTTGAAAGTTATACACCACTGCCCCTGGCGGGAATCACTGGCAATGGGGTAAAAAGAGAAGATTTTGTCTGTTGCCTGTAATTACCCTATTGTGACCACACACAGTGGGTCTTACTTCCTGTTATCACTTTCTTTTCTTAAGAAGCATTTATTGGTTTATTTAGAAAACATGTGTTGAATTAGTTTATCTACAACACATATGACACTCATTTGTATGGTCAAGACGTATCTTTAACAAAGAAAATTTTTCTAAAAGATGTTTGCTATATATAAGGCATATTATAGTTTCTCAGTATTTGTATTTCTATAAGAACAATCCTTGCTAAGAAACACTTTACATAACATCTCTCTAACAAATCTGGTAGTTCATGGGCTGATGTGGCTGCTAATTTAAAACACTTTCAACAGAGTTTGAATCAAGTTAATTAAGTTCATATCAATCATAAAGGGGTCATTTGCACCAGAAAGAATGGGTAGTTGTATGATTTTGACCTCAGGAGTAGACTACTAAAGTTACTAGACCAATTTCATGACTGTATCTTTAGATAAAAAGGCATTAAATTACACAAGCTATATACTAGATTTTTCTTAAGGACAACAGTCTACATGCTTCTTATGCAAGCATAGAAGGTTGAGCCTCCCTGCTGATGTCCAGGGTTCAAGAATACCATGTCACATAGTTATCAGAGGAAAAGATAAAAATTGAAATTGGAGATACTATTTCTATTAAATGCATACTACTTTTACTTTATTTTCTTTATAATAACTTGACTGTGCCAATTTTAAAGAAAAAAAAAAGGTGTAAAATGAGTACATTCAGAATCGCCACTACAGGTAAACATATTTTCTCCATAATGGAAATGAAATTCATTCAAACAGCAATAAAAGACCCACTACTTAATATAACAAAAATCAGCCAATTTGCCATTATTTATTAAACGGATTTTAATATAAAATGGAGTTCACAAAACCAATACAATCTAGTTGCCAAAAGGACAGAAGAAGGCCTTTTGGGTACATGACAGAATATTCAATATAGAATTTATTTTGTTAGGTTTCAAGTCCAATGTAGACAGGTGTAATGGTTTTTATAGAATTTAGTAGCCATTTCACTTTTCCACAGACAGTGATATGATTCACTTGTCAGAGCTATTCATCGTAAGAACCAGAAATTAAGAGTTTTTGAAGCAACAAGATCCTATTTCAGTCTTAGTATACATGAATGGTTCATATCATGGTTAATAACAGAATTCCTGCATGACTAGGGAAGAAATATCACCATGGGAAATAATGTAGACCCAACTAGTAAGAGGCCCCTAAAGCAATAAACGGCCAAGACTCAATGACACTAGAACCCCATAGTATTCAAGAAAATCTATTAGAAATATGCTCAGAGGAAGAGCAGGACAATCTTTTTTTGTGTGTGGGGGAAACAGATTTGATGAGGTCACTGGAGTTTCTTCAAAAAATGTTATTAAAAAAAAAACAAAGTCTAAACCTAGTTATTGTAGAAACAATCTTAACCATTTAAAAAACCAATAACAGAAACAGGTAAATACCCGCAGTTGATGGTAAATATTTAAAATTTTAAGATTCCCTTCACCATGTTGCCTAGGCTAACCTCAAATTCCTTATTTAGTAGAGAATGACCTTGCTTAGTAATCTTCCTGCTTCTTCCTAACAAGTACTGAAATTACAGACAGGAACCACTAGGCAGAATTTCTGTGATGCTACTAGGTATCACACCCACCCACCAGAGGGTGTTTTTTTGTTGTTGTTGTTTTGTTTTGTTTTTTTTTTAATCAAAGGAGTTATGTCTCCAGGCAGGAAACCATGTTTAAAAAAAGAAATTTCTAACTTACTAAGAAAATCTATTCTGAAGACCTTTTAATGCATAGGTATATGTGCATACACACACAGGTGTGTGTGTGTGTGTGGTAAGAAGGAACTTGATAATTATTAATATTAATTCAATATTAGTAATGATTCATAATAGAACTAAGACTTTTGATTCTATTGAAAGGAAGAACTGAAAGATGCTATTAAATACATGTTACAATGTATTTAATATATTTCTCTTCTGTTTCTTCACAAAAAATTGACAGATAACTAGCTCATGTGTTTCTTTTATTTATGGGTAAATATTATTGTTTATTTTAAGCTCTATTCTCTTTATATTACAATACCATGGCTTAACCTATACTAGTAAGCTAACAGATTTTAGAATGTGAGATGCCTCAAACCCATTATAAGCACTTATGCAAAACACACTAGGTGGCATTAATGATTTACAAAATGTTAATGCTGTGAGGCAGCATTCTAATATGCAGTGACTCACAGGAAAGGTAAAAGAGCAGAGTACTGCAGATTCTGAAATGAGGTGGTATATGGTAGGTACAGAAAGGCACAGGAAGTAAAATACTGGCTGTGCACTGTGGCACAATGGGAAAATGGATGAACTAGTCTATAGAAACAATCGGTTGTCAACTGATGATCCTAAACTCTCAAAAAAAGTATCCCCAAACTATTCTCAGTGGTCTTTACAACCTAGCCCATGCCTAACTCTTGATTCCTTGTTCTCACAATACTCCCTATTGACTTAACTAAAGAATTCACCCTTTTAATTACTTTCCACATATATCAACATAAGAGGACTGTGTCCTGTCCTTGAATCTACAATCAAAGTGTAAGTAAACTTGTGAAAAGTCATATTCTTTTGTGGAATAATCATTTCATTTATGTAACAAAAATCACTGTTGCAATACATATTTTGCCCAAACTGATAGCCATACACTTAGCTTATTTAGAATACTTTACAAGTAGGTGTTGTCGACATCAGTATATCCTTTAATTAAGCAGGAATGATATGTTTGTTGATTGAAGGTGAAATGACATTAAACTAATGTACGGTCACAGCAAAAAGGGTCTAACTGTACATTTTATACTTCATGTTGATCTACTTTATGTGAGATTTTAATCTCTCTATCCCATGGGCCTATTTTAGCAAAAACAATACTTCAATTTGTCAAAGACAAAGTGCACTGTGCATTGATTTCATTGTCATGTCCATTTCCTTTGCCAAGAGGGACAGAACAAAATTTTAAGATACGAGTGCTTCATAGCAAGTCTAGCCCAAAGTAGCTCATGGCCTCATCAGAGTTTAATGAGACATTCGATCTAAGAAATAAATTAAATGACATTTTGGGATCATGCTTAATGAAGCGGGTATCTACAGAAGCTCTGCATTGCAATAGTGCTCTTCAAATCTGTAGAGAATAGGGCAGAAGAATGTCATCAATCATTTGGGACAAAATGGCACTCTGTGGAATAGAAACTGTTGAACCTCACTTGCTCCTGGTCTCAATCATGCCCCAGAACTAGTTTCTTGTTATGTTAGTGCCATAAAATAGTCTCCACATGCCTATGTTAATTCCATAAGTCAGCCGCTCATCATTGTGTCAGGCCTCAGGAAAACATGAAAAAAAAATGTTTGTGACACTAGAAGATAAACATGGGAAATATAATTTTAGAAAAACAAAGGAGAAATGGAGTTTAAAATTTTTCCCTTTAAGAGAAATTAAAAAGTTTAGAAAAAATATTAAAAGATCAGTAATATATGGTCATAGCAACCAAAGCAGTCTTCATAAAATAGCTGTAAAAGACTTCTAAACTCAATTAGCAAATATTATTTCAAATCTATAATTATGTCACTGAAAAATTAAAGTACATTTCTATTTGTAATTGCAAGTATTTCAAAAAATAGTCATACTTTCCCACAAGGTTTGATAATTAAAATCCTTTACATATACTTAGAATAAACAAAATGAGAAAACATTTACAACAAACGTGATTTATTATAAACACCTCATATAAATAAAAAGCAAAAACTTTGATCTCAATCAGAAAATGGACAGAGGATATAGGGTAATGATTTTCAATGAAGTGATGAAGTTAATTAAAAACTTTAAAAAGGTAAAATATCTATCATTAACATTAACAAAAATTTCACTTAAAATAAAAATTATTCTGTACCTTTATCAGCACAAGTTTTGGCGTGTACTTGAAAAATAAAACTTTTGTGTTCAATTTATGTGTTTCTTTTTAATGGTCAGCAATGTTTAAAGCTTTAGTAACATAAACAAAATAGATAAAAAGTTTTGAGGTTTTAAGGAAACTCATACTTTAGTTTTAATGATTGAATTCATGGATAAAATCTTCCCACAAAGCATGTTTTTATGTTCTAGTTTTAAGTTTCTCCCTCAAATATATATAGTTTCAGGAAAACACATTATTTTTCCATTAAACTTACAAAGAAGTGTCTTGATTATTCCCTTTTGGCAAAAGCTCCTAACAAGAGTAAAGCAATTCTCTTTTAAGAGTAGCTACTGCCTTAGTTAGTTCCAACTCAACCTTGAACCAAACTGAGCAAATAAAAGTACTATTTTGAAGTAAAGTTTATTTTTACAATCAGGATTGCAGAACTAGTTGATTCTTTAAAAGTAAATCTTCCATCTAGCAGATAAATATATAATTAGCATGAATAAATGATTTTCTATGTTGTTCTTGAGTTCAATTAAAAAAATAATTCCGGAACCATGTCTTGTTTACTATTATATTACCACATAAGACAGTGGATACAAGGAGTATTTACAAGGAAATATACTAAAACTTTTTCTTTCAGGATATTTCACCTTTTTGGCACAAATCATTTTTGCCAATAAAATAGCGATTTCTATAGGAAAATAACAGGAATATATACCTTAGTATCTCTTATCAGATAACTGGTAAATGATACTTAAAACTTCACCATATCTACTTAAAGTTACTTAGTGAGATATAGGGCAGAAAATAAGAGATGAAAATATTGTTTCAAATTTATTTATTTTTTAATAAATTAATTTTAATTAATAAATTTTTTAATAGGGGTTAATTTGACTATTTCTACCTTCACTATATCGAATAGCTCTTATTATATTCTAACTTTGTAGAATAATTAAATAAATCAATCTATACAAATTGATTACAACTAAGTGTAGCAACTATGTAAATGAGAGCTGTTGGCATGGAAAACAGCATTTGGTATGAATATTGTTCAAACGTTCCAATAGATAATTTTGTTGTTGTTGTTTTGTTTTGTTTTTCGAGACAGGGTTTCTCTGTGTAGCCCTGGCTGTCCTGGAACTCACTCTGTAGACCAGGCTGGCCTCGAACTCAGAAATCCGTCTGCCTCTGCTTCCCAAGTGCTGGGATTAAAGGCATGTGCCACCACTACCTGGCATAGATAATCTTAATAGACACCCAGAAATCATTTCTAATGAGGTTTCAACCTACTCTGGATTACCATTATGTTTAAAAAGCTTTGGCATTTCAGTGGAACATTGTTATATCACATTTATGCAGTAAGGCTGATCACATTTCTAATACATTGATAAAGTATTATATTTCTAATTAACTAAACATGCAAGTATTCAATTTAGCCATTAATTTAGACAAAAATACTAATAAAGATACTACTAGCATATTGAAGGACTAGTTAGGAGCAGTGTTGAAAATTCATTATGATGACTGTAGGTTCATTAATCATCCAAGACATAGGCTGTGACAAATATCAGGAAGGAATAGTGAGGTGATTAAGAGATAACTACAGTATTTGGGGGGTAAGAGGATTTCCAATAGCCAAAATTCTAGTATATGTTTTGAAAACATAGACATACAGTTCCTACTCCAAACACTGATACAGGGTCAAAGGGCATTAAAATATTTTACCAGTTGTTATAATTCCTGGCAAGAATGCCTTATATTTCTGAGTGCTCCTGACCCACAGCATGTTAAAAATGATTACCTACCCTTCGATAGGACAATCTAATTTTGATACTTTTATCAAATGTAACACCTTAATCATTTTTAAATAAATTTTTAGCATAATTTGAGCAGGCCTTATAAAGTATCAAATGTTAAATCTGTATGTTTAAACACCATTCATCATTTAAGTAGATATGATTAAGACATTATAAACAGGCCATTTAAGTAAACATATTTTATATGCCTCCACACAGTTGTTCTGATATGGGTGAATTCTTTCAATGTGTCTGTCTATACATTTGTCGTTATAGCATAAAATATCCATTTGAAAATCACTGTAATTTGACAATAACATGGCAGCACATTGTTCAAAGTATATAGGTAAAGTTCAGGCTATCTAAGGAAACTTATCAGGTACAGTTTTTCCTGTAATCAGCACTACACTGACCAATAACATCAAGAGACACGTGTGGATAACTAGCTTAAAGCATAGAGAACTTTCATCTGATAAAAGATTAAAAGAAACAACATATTTAGGGTGTTGCTGATATTTTAAAAAGCTCATAGTAATTTAAGTATGAAATTTTTTATTTGTGTGAATACAAATATACTAAGCAGAAATTAAAATACAATTCTGTCTACATATGTATCCAAATTAGTAGGTTTTAGTTTCATCCATGTGATGGTTTATATATGCTTGGTCCAGGGAGTGGAACTATTAGGAGGTGTGGCCTTGTTAGAGTAGGTGTGGCCTTGTTGGATTGTAGTATCTTGAAAGGATAGCATAGTTTCTGGCCAAGCACTGGCTAGAGATGGCCAGAGACCCAACAAGTTGGAGACCTCACAGGTTTCCCTGCAAAGGAATGGCAGGTATTTCGCCATGCTCCCCAACTCCAGGCTCCTGACATGAGGCAGATCTCTATCCATCTGCACCTTTCAGGCACATAGGACAATGCCCCTACTAGTCCCTCCACAGGTAGAGGGCATGACTACAGGCCACAGAGCCTCAAGGCATCTCCATATTCATGAGTTACCTACAGGCCAGATGGCATAGCCAATTAAGCATTCCTCCCCAGACCTTCCTATTATTTGCAAAATGTATCTAACCTCAGACCTGACCTGAGAACACGGGGTACAGCTACATCCCCTTTCCACCATGACAATAAACGTTTTAAAACCAGGGACTACTTTTTGTCTTTAGGGCCCACCATGGGGAACTGTGGAGAAGGCCTTCAACTACCTAATCTTCCACCAAAGACCCCTCTACATTCCAGCCATGGAGGACACCCATTTAAGCAAGCTAGCCAAGCCGGTCATGACCTAGCCAAGTGAGCCACCTTGACCAAGAGTCTCATCTACCCCACAGGACACTGCTGGAGCTTCTTCCTTTCACCCCTTTGGCTGTAGGTTGATCCCGCCCATATGTCCCCATCTCAGTCCTTACAAGGCTGGTCCCCAGCCACTTTCTGGCCCAGAGATCCCCAACCCAAATGCTCTGCCCCCATGGAGTCTCATACTGTGTTCTCCCCAAGCTCAGTGTGGAGACTTTCAACTTCTCATACCCCAATGTCTGCTGCCCAGCATGTGTGGAGTGAACTCAGTCAAATTCCCTTGCCTCTGCTTCCCTGAGCTGTGGCCCAGCCCCTTGGGGACCCACAACTCAGCCCAACAGGACCCATGCCCATGCACAGAAGCTACAGCCCAACATTTCAAAATTCTTCTGGAATTATGTGACCATGTATATAATAGTATAAAATATTAACTTAAAGGGATATATTAAAACAAAATATCATATCATATATATGTATATATGTGAACATATATCTATATCTACATATATGTGAACATATACATATATCTACATATACATACACATATACATACGTATATATGTGTGTGCATATATATGCATATATATATATATGTGTGTGTGTGTGTGTGTCTGTGTGTGTGTGTGTATGTGTGTCTGTGTGCATTTGAACTGGTGCATTGGAACTGGTGCATTTTATAAAACATAGGCTCGTTAGGCTTCTTGTCAGTCATTCTAGAATCATTCAATCTAGCCAATGTATTTTTTAACTGCTGCAAGACGGGCTTCTCAACATTCATGGCACAGTCAATAGACTCATTCACTCTTGTCTTTTGAAACAAATAAATGGCTTTCAGCTGACTCTCATGATCCTGACAGTCTTTCTTTCTGAGTTCCACAAACTGTCTAAGTGATACAAACATAACTGGTTTGCTTTCAAATATTTAGTAGCTAATTCCTCCCACCCTAATCCCCATATATTCAACTGTATATACACACAGGTTAGGAAAATGAAGATAAGAATCTAATCAAGTGACATTAGCAAATAGTCTAGCTTTTCTGATCCCTAAATTAGATGTGGTCAAGGAAAACATAAAATGAGTGACCTGTACTCCTTAAACTTAACCTTAGTCAGGAAAAAGCTGAGTAGTAACACTTTCATTGAAGGCACTAATTCTGTAATGATACATATGAGTGTTCACATCTACATTTAAAGTACTGACATAGTTCGTTTCTATGACAGAATTCACTTTGAATAAAGTAGGTTAACTACATTTCCTATGCATGGAATCAATTTGTGGGTGCATGAAGGAAGTTCACACAAAAAAACTATATTATATCCTTTACAAAATGAGTAATCATTCAAATTTATCTACTTCCTAGATCATTCTAATTAGAAATACTTTTATAATGGGGCATATATGCAAACTAAGTATATGTATTTTGTGGGTTAGAAGGAAAAATTAAGGCAATATATTTATATGCCCAGAGTTTCAGACACCCAGCTAAAGGCATGAAAATACATAACCCTTAAATAAGAGTAATTACAGTTAATTTATTGTTGAGACTACAGATAAGGAGCTGATATATAGTGAGTTATATATCAGGAGGAGGATTACATAGAAGGCCTCTTGTTTGGCAACAGCCTAGCTTCTTTATTTAGTTTACTTATATTGTTAGTCTATGTCTTTTCATGTGCCAGAAGGAAAAGGTTTACTTAATTCATAAATAGTAAGTAAGATGACATTTCAGTGTGAGGTGAGTCACATGAAAGTTGATGTATCTATTGATCTACATAGAAATATTGAAAAAGCACAAATTAGACAATATCAATATATCCCTTAACTGCCATATTCATTATACATCCTAAAAAGTTTCTCTCACCATGATGTAACTTTTTCCATAAAATAATGGAATATAGAATTAATTTATTATCATCAGTGAAATATTCCAATATTTTCCCAAGAGAAAATATCTCACTATCATATCAGCTCCCTTTCTTTAGTCTCAACACTAAATTAACTGCAATTACTCTTATTTAAGGGTTATGCATTTCCATGCCTTTAGCTGGGTGTGTGAAACTCTGGGCAGTATTGAATTGTATAAATACACCATATTTTTAGTATACATAAAACATAAAGCTTCATTTATAATGGGTTGTGCAAGAGATTTACAACAAAAATAAAATAAATAATCTGGATAAATTGGATACAATAGATGGAACATAAAGCTTCATTTATAATTTCGGTTATGTAAAAGATTTTCAACAAAATAAAATAGAAATATCCAACAGTATCCTGTAATAAAAGTAGGATTTCTCAAAATAACCTGTGTTATTGGCCCATTTTTAATGATATAAAGTATATATAATATGATAAAGTGA